>NC_084778.1:9375000-9975000 GCF_028858725.1 Colius striatus
AAAGTAAATCTATAAATAGCAGTTCTGCTTGTCTCCATGAACCACTGAAGGATAACCAATATTGAACAGCAAATGCAATGTTTAGTCTCTGAAACCAGTGGAAGAACAGAAGTGGGAGAACAGAAGGATGTCTGATGATGTAGGGGACGGGCATGGGAAGCTTTGTGGGCAGGCAAGTTGCTGTTCTGGCAGGAGCAATGGCTGTGTTTGCAAATGGAAATACAATATGAGAAAGTTCTTGGTCCTCAAGATGTTGAAAGCAACATAGCATAAAGTCACTTCAGACCAAAGCCACCTTTGTGCAAAAGGCACACAGAAAGCCAGTCATTCCCTGGGGAATCCCAGTACCCAAACAGATGCTGTGATAAAAAGAGAGCCTCTATTATACATGTGAATCAAGTTGTCAGCCAGAATGGCTGAGCTTTGAAAGGAACTCAAAGGAGGGGTGTTAGAACTGTGGTTTCCAAAGTCCATGGTGATAGCAAAACTCAGTGACTGGACATCGGGAAGTTATAAAAGACCTGTCTAGCACTCTGCAGTATGTATCAGCTCTCTGAGAAGCCATTTAACATGCTTAGAATTTTCTGTTGCTAAAAACAAGACTATCAGAACATTTGTCAACAGCTTTAGAAACACAGCTCAGAGGTTAGTGGAGAGGGATGGAGAGTGGCATCATGAGCCAAGGCAATAGGGAGCCAGAATGGTGAGAATAAGATGGTAGATCCCATACTGTTGTTGAACTGTCAGGCAATACCAAAGCCTACTGTGGGCAAAACAGAGGTCAAGGAAGATCTCAAATGTCAGCAGGAGTCCTGGCTCCTTTCTACAGCAGAAAGCAGGAGATGGCAGCTTTTTTGCTGCAGTTCTGAACTGGGTCACCTGCTGCTCTATCAGCTTTTGGTGACAAGGCCCAGCTGTTTGTCCATGGACAATCAGGAAAGAGAGGCAAGACCATGGTTGATCTTACGCTTAATCTGGTTACTACCAAATCTTGCTTTGGACTCCCACACATCTCAAGACAGCAGTTCCCTGTGTGCTGAACCTGACTCCACAAAACGATGGCTGGTTCAGCTGCTCTGTTCTCCATCCAGAAGACCACATAGTGCCATCACACAACAGTCAAGTATAACTAAAAGCACAAAGTATAGACTCAACTACACACAACTTTTCGCACCGAAATCAAAGAATGAATAACTGAAGTGACACAGAGTATATAACTTTTTACATTACTAAGAAAACAGGAAGATCCTCCCCTTCAGATAAGGAACAAAAACGTGGCTGTCTACTTAAAAAGTAGTTCAGATGAGTAAGACAAATCGGGGATACAAGAAGGCCAATGGGCTCAGTACCCTGTCTACCACAGAGACATGCAGCAGCACACACAGAGCAAGCACACATCCTTCCCTGGTTTTTTGCAGCTCAAGGACTTCTGAGCTGGAGGTGGGGCCTCTGTCTTTTTGAGCTAGACATGGATCTTCTCCCCATGAATTTGAAAACAGGATGAAGATGATATTTATCCCCTGAATTGAAGAACAAATCAAAATCTTTTCAGCCTATAAGTTTCAAAATAGCAATTTACTGGTCCCCAAGTGTCAGGCTTACCCTTGGCCACAGTGATGAATTTCACTAACAGCCGAATACTTTTACCAATGTGTTTTTCTCAGCTAATTTAGTGCTCAGGAGATGGCTCTCAGTGACAACGCTGGCAGCTGGCTCCCGCTGCACGGCAGCAGACTGGGGGCAGCTTGCTGCCTCCCTCACACCGTCCCCAGCACGCGCCGAGCCCGACCTGCAGGAATTGTGCCCAGCTCAGCCCGTGGGAGCCCCGCTGGTGCTCGGCCTCTCTGCCAGGCCGGTGTCGTGCGTGGGCCGCAGCGGTGGCCGTGCAATGTCCCAATGCCTGCCAGAAACGGGGCTGGCACCCAGCGGGCTCCTTCCACGCAGGTTACCCAACAGCCTCAGATGGCAACGGCTCCAGTGACCTACATTACCAATCCCTGGAGCCATCCGAGGCCCCCACAGTTTCTCATTAGCAACAGATTCTTATTTATTTCCTATAGACAGTGGCTTCTGACAACAGGCAGTGCACTCCTAATTAACAGCTGACTTCTTTCCTAACCTACAAAGTCCCATTTCCACCTCTGCCCCAACACGCAGAGAAATGTGAGCCTTTCCCGTGGCTGAGTTTGTCCTCCATTTAAAGGCAGATTCCACAGACAAAGGAGAAATGCATTTTGTTGTATTTTTTTTTTTAAAGACAGCACAAAGCAACAAAGTTTGAAGGACATCCAACATTTATGCTGTGTGCCCACTTAATATCACAAGGGACTTTCCACAGGAGCAGAGGTTTTCTTAATAAAGGGTCTCATTGGCCGGTTGGATCAAATCATGTATACACCGAGATTTTGCTTCTGGCAATACCTTAAACCCACAGTTAGGCAAGTGTAGAGACTGCAGTGGCCTTGAAACTGTAGCATGGTTTATACATGGTATACACATCTTTGAGGATTTGGAGAAATCTACAAGGGATCTAATGCTTTTCCACCTATTGACATTTACAAAGCAGTTTAAATCATGCATGAGAGGCCTGAGGCACATGTAGTTCACAAAACATAACTCTGCGCTCCCAGGGAATTTAAGCTGACCAACGCTCTTTATTAGAACCGACAGTGAAAGACAGCTATTGCAAAATCTGTACAAGAAATGCGATGCAAAGATGACAGACTTAATGCCAGTGGATATATTATGCAGATTATCCAACTCAAGCCTTGCTTGTTAAGTAAGTTTCATGCTTTCCTCGCTCCCACTGCCCCTCTTAGGAAATACCCTCCCTGGCTTTACCAAGGGAGCCGTTTCCTAAATTCCTTGATCAATCACCTGCTTTCCAGGACTTCAGACATGCCGAGTTAGCTCTGAAGATAAGACAGCGTTGCTTAAAGCGTGGAAAACAGTTAAACCTTTTCACCTAAAAGCACAACAGTGCCATTGCACATAGGAGATTCATACCTTAAAAACTTAACAGCTATTTTCCTGATCAAAGAATAGGAGGGATTTTAAGGAATCCATCATCTCTGACAAGTCACCTTGAAGCTGTGAATTCCCAGTGCGATATAATTTTTTGAATGCATGCTTTTGCTATGTACATACAAATGAAGAGCAAAATCCTGAGATCCTTGCCTGACTTTTCATCAGTTCTTAATGAAATTTTGAATCTCTGTAACACAGATTATGTGGGAATCTGGCTTCCTACCAGGAAGAGATTACATGCAATTTGTATCCTAAAGCTCGGCAATGGTGCTCAACACATACATGTACAGAACAACATCCTGTGGTCTTCATGGGGAAGTATCACTTGTGAAGCGTTTCTCTTGGTTTACACTTTTCAAAGTATTATCACTGAGTTCACCCAGGACAAATGTGCCTGGTAGGGACCACGGTGTACACAGCAATTTTGTTTTCAGGTGTGAATTTTAACCACTGAGTACACTGACAGGCTCCTGGAAGTGTGTGTTCAAGTGTCTGACCATGTAAAGACTGTACTTACAAACCTAGATACAAATATTGATATTAAAATCAATAAATTTTGTGTATAAGACAGAATCACAGAATGGTAGGGGTTGGAAGGGACCTTTAGAGATCACCTAGTCCAACCCTCCTGCAGAATATGCCTGCAACTATGCACATGCAGGTGTATCTGTGTACCACATTACAACGTGTGTGCATATGCACGTGTGTATTACATTTACAAGCTGCACCTTCTACAATTTACATACATTTGTAAATTAATAGATTATAGAAAATGTTTCCCTTTTTTCAAACTGACTGATGGCAATTAAAAGTTTAAAAGGAAGAAACTTAGCCTTGCAGTGACACCTCTGAACTACTCCTAGAGGCTTGCCTCAGCAGCAAGCTCGGTCACACTAGGCTTGACCTACTAACAATAATTTGTTTAATATCATACTTTCCACACCACAAAAGTGCTATTGGCACACTGAAAACACTGATTTCATTTTTTTCGTGCAAATAGGAAGCAGAAATAGATGTAGACCAACTACTCAGCTTGAGGGCAACCAAAGGAAGGGAACGTTTTCCACAGTACCAGTTTGATTTTCCTTTAAATCCCCAACTAAAAGAAGTTAAAAACCCCTTCCAAAAGGCATTCGATGAGTGCAAGCTCAAACAAGCTGAATGAGGCCTATTTCCAATCATGCTTTTGTTGCTGGCTATAAAACACATGGCAAAACATAAAGGATGACACCAATTGAGACATAAGAGGCATTTAGCACTCATGTAGAACCAGACAAAAACTCCACCTCTTCAGAAATTAGACAGATAACACAACAATGAATGTTTTGTAAGATTTCAGAGCTTGATTCACCACTGACAGAAATCAGTAAAAAAGTGATAATTGTCCTCAGGGACACTGGATCAGAGCCCTAAATAGACTTGACACCTGCACATTGTAGAGGGAGAGAAGTTAAATCTGTTCAGCTGCTTTGTGCCCAGGTTTTTCTAAAATACCTTTGCCATGGATACTGCAGCTTTCTCACCGGAGAGAAGGTGCCCTGGGTCAGAACCAGGCTCAGCAGGCTCCTCAGGGAAGGGTTACAGCAACAGTTAATCCCATTTTACCAATCACAGGATCATCTGGTCAGCAACAGCAGTTCTTTAGCAGTTTTACTGATTTCTGTCCTCACACGTCACATACTGGATGCCTCGAGGCTTTTTCTTTGTGCAATACTTCTTCAGCCATTCTGTATACTAAATCAGAGATAATTTTCCAATTGCCATAGATTTTCATCAGCTAAAAAGAATTGCTTCAGAAATCCTGCTATCAGTTGCCATCAAAGAAGCAGAAGTAAAATTAATTTTAGGAAACACCTAAACATTAGTTTTGTACCTACAGAGATAACTGTGATATGGGCTAGTCTAACAGGTGAATATAAACACTGTCATAGTCAACCACAGACCTGGGAGACTGGTAGCAAAATAGCAGTGAAAGAGTTGAAAACCCCATAAACCACTGAATAGACTTCTGCAAATTCCCTATGAGCTTTAAAACACTGAAATTCATCACACACGTCAAAATCCTGATGTTGAATCATTTATATAGTGTTGAAAACTGGCAGGGAGTAAATATCCAGAGAGGAAAAAACCCCAAACAAAATCAAACACTAACCTCAGACTGTATCACAGAGGCTGTTAAGCTAATGACTCAAAGATTGCCAATGGTTTTGCATATTACAAGAACTCGCTCCTCTACTGAAACTCAAAAGAACTTACTGATATCAAAACAGTTTATCTGAAAACTAGGCAAAGATTATTTAGCAGAAATAGCAGGGAAAAGGTATCTTGCATCAGTAAAACTGATGTGCAAGCAGCTTTCTTGATCAAATTGTAGTGAAACTTGGTGAAAATGTAGCAGCAATAGGAAATAAGCCATGACTGTTTACTTTCAATAGTCTATAAATGTACTTCCAAGGGCAGAATAGCTGCTTTACTGAGAGAATACACATATGCAGCAAAATTCCTCACCTATAATGATGAGAATAAAAAGATGTATTTCACATTTCTTTCATTTCCAGGTCTCTTCTTTCATTTTACATCTGATACAGTCAGCAGCAATGAGACCTGATCTAGGTAGACCTGCTTCAGCAGGGGGCTGGATTGGATGAGCTCTACAGGTCCCTTTCCCAACCACTCTTTGATTCCTCAGAGAGTTGGGCACAGGTTGTGCGTGGACACTGGCACTTCAGCTTAGTCACAGAATCATAGGATCACAGAACAGTAGGGGTTGGAAGGGACCTTTAGCGACCACTCAGTCCAACTCCCTGCAGATGCAGCTCCACCTAGACCTCCACACAGGAACATGTCCAGGTGGGTCTTGAAGACCTCCAGGGAAGGAGCCTCCACACCCTCCCTGGGCAGCCTGGGCCAGGGCTCCCTCACCTCACAGTAGAATGGTTTTTTCTTATGTTTCAATGGAACTTTTTGTGTTCCCGCTTCATCTTGTTACTAGTCAGCCAAAAGAGACACTTAACAAGCTCCTCTGTGGTCACCATTCAGCAGCAGAGACTGCCAGTCCTCTTCAGCCCAGAAGTCTTCTTAGGGAAAGAAGTGACCTAAACTAGAAGCCCCAAACACGTCTCTGCAAGGATTCTCCACGTTAGGGTAGTTATGACAAAGGAGCCATAAAAGCCATCCTCACACAGGCAACCCAACCCTACGGGTGTGTGGAGCCAAACATCCCAACACAGGAGTGGTACCAGAGATGCTACTGGAGGGCTTCACATCCTCATCCATGCCAGTGCACCAACCACATCTGGTCCCTCAGCACCAGCCAGAGCTGTGTGACTGCACAGACCACAGCAGTAGCAGGTCCTCCCAGCACCAGCACCACTGTGAAAGACAAAAGTGGCTCTACCATGGAGGGATATCCCTGCTTGTGGGGAGTGTGGGCTCAGCTATGAACTGAGACTGCAGGCTTCAAACGTGAAAAAATAGTAAGATTGCTGTCCTCTGCAGATACAAACAACTTCTTCACTTTGCTTTGATCCAGCAGCTCATTTAAAACATTTCTATCTGTCATGTGACTGGCTTGTTGTTATCTCTGGCCAGTCCCCAGTCTGTTACTAATTGGCACCACTGTTGTCAGGCTTGGGAATGAGGCCAGGGCCAGAACAGGCAAGAAAAATAATCCCCTGCTCATTCCCCAAAATGGCTCATTCTCGTTGGGAGCACTGCTGATACAAGCACACGGGAAGGCTACGTAACCACGCTGCTGCCGTTGCTCTCTGGAAACGGAGCTCACTCTCAGGGGGATAGTGATCTCAACACACTATTTAAAAATGCATTAAATACATTATTTCTCTCTATATTTGATAGATATAATTATGGCAGTCCCTAGAACAACATGCCTGTTTGTAGACTGCTTTCAAATTCATCTAATTTGTATTGCCAGATGGTATGAATGATTGCTACAGATAAACTTTGGATACGTTCCACTATTAATTGACAGAAGCATGGTCACAGCAGAACGCTCATCCCACACCGCCTAGCTGACAATTAATGGTTAAAAGATGAAACTACTGAGGAAAAAAATAAGTCTCATGAGACCCAAGTCCCATTTTATAGCCTTGAGAACTAAATTTAAACCACCAAAATGAATTATGCTCTTAGATCTCTATACCAACCCCCTTGCACTTGTACCATTTCCAATCTTTGCAGAAGATGGGCTCCAGCCATGGCATGCAGTCCTGTGGGGCTGGGAGACAGCACAGGAGGGGGAAGGAAGGATGACAGTCTTATGGCACATTCAAGGAATCAGATGGTTGCAACAAGCAAATGTCTCAACCAAGGCTGATTGCAGATGGTTGGTTTTAAGTTGGTCTTCTACATAAAAGACGGATGTAGACGTGGTAATGAAGAGCGTTAAATGCCGTGTGTTGTAGACAAGACACTTGTATCTGAAGTAATGGTGAAGTCCCAAGGAAATGGGAATACCTTGAATCTCTGCATTTTAGAAAGCTGATACCTAAGGATTATGTCCTTAATTAATTAAATAAAAGCCAAGAAAACATTGAGTGCTTATCTGATGAAAATGTGTCAATTTTCAAGCTAATCCACCAGAACACACACAGATTTGGGATAAAGAACGTCTACCAGTGCCACTGACCTGCAATGCAAATAGGTGATGGTAGTTCCTTGACTTGCAATGGTTTTTCCTCTTACTACACACTGAACATTCACGACACATCTTAGAAATAACATTTGTAGTTATGGCACAACTCTCATCTGCAGACTCTCACATGCCAAATAGATTTGGACATGCCTCTTCAGGAACACACATACTGAGCATAAACAGATGAAAAGGCATGTAAATAACTCCATCTGAGGAAGGACAATACGGCACGCTGGCAGAGAACACCTCCACTATATCATGACCTAGAGACTGATGTGAACGGGGTGGTAACTGCAATGCAGAGTCAATTCTGCAGAGATGAGGAAGAAGATAAAATTCCCCAATGAAGTTTGACTGGTGGATACAGGCTAAAAGCCTCTCCCCTGCCCTCATGTACATATTGGATGGCTACCATCAAATGCACTGATCACAAATATCCAGTGGTTCAAAAGCTGAGCTGTGGATTCGGGTCTTTGGCAATGTTAAGACACTGATTTGCATGTGCAGAAGGTAAATATGCCCAGCAAAAATCCCCCAACCTGTGAAGGACACAGACTTCCTTATTGTTTTATTTGAGTTCAAGTGCTGTCCCATGCTTCCCTCTGGTGTGTTTCTGAACTCTTTCCTCAGCTCTATCGATTGCTGTCCTTCCTCTGGCTGGTATATATGGCATAAACACAAAGGTGATACCTACAGTCAGCATCGGATCTGACTGTTCCCGACAACTCCTGTGATACTGCAACCTCAGGGACTTGAGGACACATCTGTGAGTAGATGTAGTAGCTGCCATCTGCACGAACTGCATTATTTAACTGCATTGGCACTGATTAACATTTGCTGTAACCTATGGTAATGGGCTCTGGGGGCTTTCCATGTCTGCTACACAGTGGCAGCTGATGTCTCCTGCTCCATCCTTAAAACAGGATGTTTTAATTTTTAATGGAGCACATGTTCGATTGGCTATACAAACAGGCTAATCTGCAAAGCATGTGCTCAATAACAAGCCAAGCTATGCAGCCAGAATAACAACACTGCTTTGCCATGCACGAGATGCAAAAGGCTTCCTGCTTTATGCCACCACCGCTCAGCACTGATGGTCAAGAGAAATGACTGTGCACGTTCTCCATTTTCAACAGCAGCCCTTAGGAATTAGCTTCTTTCTTAGCTGCACCTCGGGCTGCCAGCTCATCTCTCATTTGGGAAACTAAACTGGAGATTTGACAAAGTTCAGGTGCCTGGAACAGAAATCACGACAGTGCAGAAGAAGCATTCAGAGGCAAAGCTCCAGTGCATGCTGGGAGGGGAGAGCTTGGTCAGGGCTAGCACACTCACAAGAAAAACATGCTGGTGGGCATTTAAACAGACAGCAGAGAAGTGGATGCTTCCCTACTGCTGAAAACAACGTATGAATAAGCCTCTTCACGTCCATTCCTTCTCTCAGATCTCATGTAATCCATAGACATTCTCCTCAAGGGCATGTCTACTAAAATCATGATGTCAACATTTTGTATTTAAAAGTACAGCCAGCCTCTATGACTCTGCTCAGTTTTGCCTACATAAACTCAAGATACATTTTCCTGATGCTCCCAAAGAGAAGAGTCCTCTGGAGACGAAGGCTGTAACGCCATGCCATGGTAGTTGGTGGGAGGCTATCGTAGCCACAACCACTCTCCCTTGAGATTGCACTTTTGGGGTGGGATACTGGACCTAACTAAAGTTCTGCAGCCAAACAGGTAGCAAAGATCACCTTCTCAGTAGACACACACTAATAAGAATAGAAACAATTAAAGGCATTCACTGGCCTGACATGTATTTGTCAGAGCATCCAAAGCAGATGGGTGGGAAAACAGGAATCTCAGGCCTTTAGGTTGCCTGTGAAGCCTCATCAGGTTATTAAGTTCCCAGAGGAGGAGTTTGCTTATGATTCAGGGTTTTTTCTTGTATGAAGCAATTTTCCAAAGCTCAGTCAAAGAAACAGAAAAAAACCCCTAATCACTTGTTACCTCTGACCTGATTTGTCTATGGAATATGCCAACTCTGTAATGAGTAAGAGACGATTAAGCAATTAATGGAATGCTATTTTAGGAGAGCCTCATCTTGCTCCAAACCTGTGCTCATGACTGTTTCTGAAGCATAAACATGAACTGACCTTTCCAAAAAGGTCACTTTAATTTTTCTGTGTTTTCTTCCATGATGAATTAAGCCTTTGAGAAAGATACTATATTATGGAGCCTTTCAATAAACATAAGAAACTTACAGGGATGTGAAGAGGAACTTCGTTCCTCTGGCCACATTGGAAGCTGTTTCACGGTTTGGATTAGTAAAAACATCTAACAAGTTAATGAACACCTTTTCCTGCCTTAAGACATGAATTTTGAAGTTGCTAACATAATTACCCCCCTGTAACTGGCCAGCCAGGTCTCAGTGCATGAACATCATTGAGAAATGTATTTATACCTTTTGAACCAATGGATCCATTTCCAGCTGTGGTCTGCTGCTGGTGCACAGGCCTGGCATTCACCCCTTTGGTACTGGTTACTCTGGAAGCACAACTGAAAACTCAATTGCTTCTTTCAGGCTTTTGCAAGGTAGTGGTCTATCCCATGAAGTACCTACAAAACCCATTTTAAATGCATAGTAAACTTAGAAGGGAAAAACCAACCCCTTCTGTGAATGCTGCTAGGTCCTGGGTGGAAACCCCAGCCTCAGGCCCAACGCTGTCTCCCTCCCATCAGCACTAGCTGATCTCCTACAATAACAAGCTCCAAATCAGTAAGGGCAGTATTAGAGTTTACAGATAAATTAAGTATTGATTGGTGTGCTGAAGTCCATGTGCAAAAGCAAGCTTTGAACCTTTCTGATAAGAAACCTTGTCTATTTGAGAAGTCAAAAAATCCCAGGAATGTAACCAGATCCTCAGTATGCACAGGGCACTTACATCTGAAGGGGCAAATAGAAGCTCACTGGTTATCTTTGCATTTATCACAATCACCCTTATCATGTATGGAATAGTTTTCAGCATAGCAGCAATCACCTGAGCCCAAATTCCAGGCAGCCTGGGGACAAAAAGAACCCCAAAGCCATGGAAATTCAGGTCTCTGCACCATGCAGTTGATAAAGCTGAAATCGTCTCGTCTGTAACTCAGGAAGGTTTAGTCTGCCCTACAGAAACCAAAAACCTGCTACATTAATGCACAAGGGTGTCCTTTCCATCAAGTTCCTTAATTAGCTTATCTGGAGGAAAAACTATACCAATCAAATTAAATATTAATCACATATAAACTGCTGATCACAATCAGCTGGGGGTTCACGCATGCAGAACGTAGGGATCGCAGTGTGATTTCTTTTCCCAGAGAGTTTCCTCCTGCTCTCTTTCCACTGCCAATTTAGCAAATTCATATAAGAAAAACAAAGCCTGACTTCACCAAGTACAACATTAACAACAGAGCAGAAGTTTTTCTACACTAAAATATTGAACTAAAAATTCAGTTCCTTTAAATCTTTCTAAATCCTTGCCTCTGATTGGGCTCATTAATAAACATGCTGGTTTTGTTACAGGGAGTGACATATGGCATAATCCGCTAACAGGAAGAAGTATTTTGCATTTCATTGTAGAAAACAAACATGCAAACAGGTTTTCACAGATGGCTTTCTTAGCTTCTGGGAGGAAAAAAAAAAAGCTTAATAATGCTTGAAAACAATTCTCCCCCCTCTCCTTAAAAGAAGAGAAGGGGGAAAAAAAAATGACTAGAACTGCTTTTCAATTAAAGTTAGTTCTACTCTACATTTCAGCTGTACACCAACTTCCTTTATATTACTGCTGTTTCTTTGGTTATGTGTGACATAAAAGCCTATCAGCTTGCCAGTATCTGACAGTATGTACCTAGAAAAAAACAAAAGGGTGAAATCCTTGGCTTTGGTCATTTGTTCAGTGCTGTGAGAAAAAACAGCAAAGTAACCACAGAAAACTTTTAATCAGGAGGGATTTGGATCTCACTAACTAGATGTCTGTCCATGTTCACTCCTCACCCTGTTGGTTTGATCTCACGTGATGATGGGAAGTCTGTGGTCCACAGCACTGGAAAAATACTGTATTATTTAAAATCTGAATTATGAATAAGTTGCAGTAAGTCTGAGAAATACTTTATGTACACACATTGTAATACCTAAAAATGTGAGGCACCTTTCTCTTCTGGTCGTTCTCATTCAGACTTGCTATGCTGTTCCCTCACCACTCCCTCACCATAGCTTCTTGGGAACAAGACAGACCTCACTCTGAATTTCATGGTGCTCTTTGTGAGGTCAGACTTACAGGGTAAATTTTTGGTCCTGTCCAGCATGTCCAGCATTGTACCACCCCAAGAAAACTCAGCTCTCTTCCCTACCCATAACATCGATGATCCTTGCAGCAAGCACACACCTCTCTCTAAGTCCTAGAACTGTGACCTCTACTAAGAACAGCGAAGCATTATGGTCTAGAGTACTATGCCAAACCTTTTTTGGATCTGATGTTAAATGTATCCTTTACAAATAACTCCTTGGTGTTTCCACGGGACAAAATCTCTGCCTAACTCACTGTGCCCAGAGTAGAGAGGTGGGTGATGACTTGACGTGTGGTGGTAACAACTGGCAGTGAAGACATCAGACTAGCACTGGGGGAAGAAGTGCTTGAAGAACTCGCTTACCTGGGGTTGCAAAATGCTACCTTACCATCACCCAGAAAGCAGCATGCAAACTCAGCTGCTAATGAATGCAGAAACTAGGTCCTTTTCCTGTAGGCTGAAATGTTGCAACTGTCCTTTTGTCTCTGGTGAAGGTAAAAGTGCTTGTCCATACAAAGAGTGAAAGCTGTGGCACCCTTGCTGATAAGATAATAGTTGCACCAGGAATGGTCCTTCCTGGTAACTTCCACTAGTATTACCAGGACTCCTATTAACAGAAGAAATACGGGAGGAATGGTGCATTCAAAGCTCCTCAGGGCTACAAAACCTGCCTCAATCTGGGAAGACCCCGTGTTTCCTAAGGTGGAAAAGTCTTGACTGTTACTGCCACGCCAGTCTCATGGGAGTAGGAAAGACCAAGTGAGCTGGTTTCTGTATGACTGCAAAGCAGGACCAGGTCAGCCCATGAGCTGCAGGTTTTCAGGTTTGCCCTTGTGCTAAAACACAAAACAAATGTTGCAGAAGTTTTCTGCATTAGGTGTGCTTAAGAGCTCACACTGTCTACATAGTGAAAGCAGCCAGTCTAATCCCTGTATCTCTTTTGCATAAGGAATCTCAGCTGATGGCATTTAATCAGCTCCAAATTTACACTACTGATCACCTTTTCCATTTAATCATGGCTGCAGCGTTTCAAGCCTTTCAATTCCCTTTGGTTAAAATTAATAATGACAGGCTGTGTTTTTACACACTGTTGAAATGTGTAAAACAATCAGATGGAGTAAAAAAAAAAAATGCCCTCCTTTTTCAGAGCTGATTTACGATATATATGCAAACCCTATTAAAGTTAAACCATGCTTTTCACTGAAATGAGGATTTCCGACAAGCTGCTCTCCATTTTATTTAAGGATCCCAATGACTGATACAAACAGGGGTAATCAGCTTTATGGCTAATATAGGATATTTGGGCTAGGAGATAACATACTTAACCCTTAAGTGAGAAATAGCTCATAAATCACAAGTACTTTGTGGGGAAGTATAATAAGACCCTCTCTTGTGAGCAGAAATCAAACGATATCCTGCTGAGACACATTATACTCCTTTCTCCAAAATCTAAAGGTTAAATATAAAGAGAACTTAATGTAGAGAAGGAAGAAGACCAGGGGAAGTGAGGACAGGAGTAGGTGGCTAAAAAGAATGCAAATAGCTAAGTAAGTGGGATAATCTTCTCCCAACAGATAAGATGAAACTGAGAAGGACGTAGTTATGGCTTGGAAGAGAAGGAAAGCTCTTGGGAGATGGCAGGGCCTAGCAGATGCCTTCTAGTGGTCTTGGATGAAGGGTACACACTTCCATCATCCTGCACCTGAACAGACTCAGCAACAAAAGTCCCTGCACTTCCCAAGTGTGTAGACATGAAGGGGATGTTGAGCTGTGAGGTGCTGTGGCCCAGTCCAGTCTCCTGGGTAATGGGATGCCACGTGTGCCAAAGTCTCAGCACCCACACACATCAAGGGAAAAAACTCACTGACTAGCACCAGATATCAAGCCAAACTGACATGTAAAATCGATTACCTGGGATGGCCAGAGGATGAATGAGGCCAACACTGAGGGGTGTTGATCAAACCCTCCTAACATGAGTAAACACAGAGGCCAGTGAGGAATATCTCTGTGTCTGGCACTGGCACCAGCCTTAGGAGAGAAGCAGGATCATGCTGTGAGGTCCTGTCCCCCTGCAAATCAGCAGCAAAGCTTGAACTGGTGCGTCTCAGCCATTAAATACTTCCAAATTACTCAAATGCAACATGTAAGCTGAAAAGTATTAATTGTGACTGTTCATTCAAGGATCCTACTGTGTTTTGACCATTGAGAGTGAGCACTCTCCATAGCCCAGGAGTGTTCAGAAACACGTGGCAAAGGCTAATAGCATTTCTGGTTTGGTTTTGTCTTGAGATTCCCTTCTGGGTTCATGCATTTTCCTTCTGTTCAAGGGGGAGGGGAGCAAAGTGGGTGAGGGAAGCAGAGCTCCCAGAGCAGAGTGGTGAGTGGCAGGATTTTCTGGCAGCTAGAGACAGGACACACAGCAGCGACAGAAGGCTCTGCTCCACGGTGCCTGTGTGCTATGTGCCACCTCCCCAGCTCATACACGTGCATGGACAGCACGGGGTTAAAGCCACGAAGAACAAGGACCACAGTGTACTGGGTTTTGGGGTGGGCTTTGTTTGCAAGGTGAGTGAGGGGAGAAGAGCAGGTGAGCTAACACAGAGGAAAAGTTCCTCAAAAGAAGAGCAGGAGGAAGGCCAGGGAAGAACATTTTGGTTTTGTTGGTTTTCCTACCTCAGACCTGTAACTCCTACTGATGGGTTTAGCACTTTGGGTCTGCGCATTGGATGCAAAGTGCTACAAGGAGCCAAGTCTATCACTGAAGATGTGGAAAGCTTGTTTTTCTGGGAGCTGGTTGGAACTACAATGTAGATAAACATGGACATTTCCTCCAAAGATTACAGTCTGCTACAACTTCTTCTGTGTGCGTGTGCTGCTTGCAGAACGTTGAACTTGTTTCCAAAATAAATAGCTCCCAAAGAGGGTTTAATAGGGTTTGCTGTTTTCCAGAGGAAATAGATTGCAAACAAACTGTTTCCTGCTCCTATTTCAAACGAATTTTGGTCCAATTATTTTCTTTTTTAGGATAAAGCTAAATGGACTATTCTGCCCTGTCCCTGACTGAGTCGAAGCATGATTTCTTTTGATTATGCTTTTATGTTGCAAAACGTAGGGCTCTGGAGACATAATGGACAGCTCTGGGAGAGTGGCAGCAATTTTTTTTCCCCCCCTTTTTGTTTTTTAAAGTGTGCCAATGCTTGTCAGCGTTCATTTTGGTGCCTGCTGTGCCTGAATAAAAACACCAAAGGAGGCAGAGTGAGAGAGGGAGGGGCAAAAAAACCCCAAACAAAATAAGCACTGTCCACCATGCCTAGGGGAGGCTGGCACAGAGGTGGGTAGAATTCAATAGCGTCTGTGTAGGGCATATCTCAAGCACTAGATGAAGCCTGATTTCCGTTTTCTCCCTCTTATTCTGCCTGGTGGGTTCATTTTTTTTCCCCCTAATCCACTTTTCTTTCTTCTTTTTCCTTTTTTTCCCCCACTGAAGTAGTGACAATTAGTAGCAGTAGGGAGAGGAAACCTTGGCAGAGTTCCCATCCTGACCTTTAATCCAGAACACAACTTGTGGTCCAAAAGCTTGCTAAAATAAAGCTCCATCCTTTTCTTTGTTTAATTTATAAACAGTGCTGATCAGAAAAGGGAAAGGGAGTGAAGGTCCCCTTGTTCCTCTTGATGGGAGGTGAATGCCATCATCTTCCTGCTATGGAGGGTAAAGCTGGGAAATTTGTCACTGTCTGGGTTAGTGGGATATTACCAAGAATCAGACCACTGATTTCCTTGAAGATAAAGACCTTTATGTTGGCTGCAACTTAGGAATGTACAAAGCATGTCCTCGTCTTCCAAGTCAAAGAAAAAAATCTGATTTTATTTGTCTGGCTGTCTATAGCCCAAGGGCAATAAATTCTATTGCAAGGACAAGGATGAAAAATATGGTTTTTTCATTTTTGCTATCTGGATTTTACAAAAATTCCAAGAAAACTCCTTATATGCAGCTGCTGAATCAGCCTCTAAGGGGCCTTCACAGAGTGAACCCTAGTGCAGGTTCTCAGCAGATGCACTAGCTCCTAGCCCTAATTACAGCCAATATTTTTCCTCTTCTTCTTTGACAGATCCAGAGACAGGCATGTGTCCTGGTAATTACAGCAAAAGTCTGGAAGGTTTCATTTTCCCACTGATTTATATTAATGACCTTGGGCAAGTCACTTAACTCTGATAAACTTTCTACTTGGGGTCAAGGCCCTGGTTACACGGTAAAACTCCAGAAAGGAGGGAATGTCTGTAAGCATCTCCTCAGCAGGACTTCAATCTGTTTTCTTGGGGAACACCTGGATGGAATTTTCAGCCTGGGAAAGGCTGCAAGAAGGGCATATTGTCTTAGGAGTGCAACGTGTCATAGTTTGCATATCAGATATGAAACAGTATCAGCATCTTTGCACATATTCATAGGAAAAAGATTTTAATCAAGAGTCCTCCTAGTCATCTGCAGTCTAATTTACTCCTGGGAAGAGAGAGCAGTCTCCAGTCTATTCCAAGTTCATCTCACACGTGCCCTGTGCTGCTTCTCAGCACAAAAATGAATTCCACCTCTTGGACTCAACAGATACACTTGACAAGTTCTACCTGTTATGCAGAAAAAGGCCTCAAGACACATAAGTGACTACCAAATACCTGCCAAAGAGATAGAAACTCAAACTCTTTGGTGGCTTTTAACTTAATATTTCTTAATTAAAATAAAATTGAAGAGAGGAGAGAGGAAAAAAACCTCAACCCTTAATTGTGTCAGCCATGGAAGAAATCTGAGATTGAGGGCTCCAGAGAAGAGAGAGTCCTTTTGGATTAAAACTCTACATTTTATATTTTATCTCCAAAAGGCTATAAATGAGGTTTGGGATTTAAAAAAGATTTCATATGATTTTGTAATTACCCAAGTTACTATTACCTGATTAACACAGGAATCCTAATAGTCTGTTGCGCTTTCATTTCTCCAGTTGTGGTTGTCATGGGGCTCGACACCTGTCACCTGTTCATTTACAGGCATTTTAATTAACCTACATTATGTATGCTCTTTTTTTTCCTTGGATTTAGTGCCTGAATTTCATATTAAAAAATAAAGTTAATAGCTACCTGAAGGAGGGCTGCTGCCAAAACATTCACAGTCGATCCTGCCACATCCACTTATCAGTACATGTCGCAGCAGCAGCAACCACCAGTGCTTAATTGGAAGAGGTACAGGATAGAATAAATTCCTTCTTGCAGAGATATAGGTCTGACACCCAGAGCTACAAATATGGAGTTTCATGGAGTTGTATGTGTAGCTATAGACAACTTGGATATGGCTGGTTGCAATTGGATCTACTTTGTGGGACCCGATTCAGATAAAAGTCCTTTTGATTTTGCCTGAATATTGAGAGAAGAATCAGGGTTGCTACTTTGAAAACATAATCCTAGGAGAAGGAGTAAAGAGGTAAAAATATCACTAACATAATTGTATTTAGGTTAAATGGTTCCCCACAATGATTTAGAGAAGGCTCTTCTCACATTTTGCACGTGGACTGGTCTCACAAAGAGGAATTTGCCTTGAAGGCCAAACTGTTCCCAGCTCAGCTCCTGCTTCCCTACACCAACTAAAATATAGTTTATCCTGACGTCCCAGATATCCACCCAGGTCTCTATAAAAAGTGCTCTACAAAGACAGGTCTGCCCAGCATATGAGGCAGAACTATATAAGGCGTAAGGCAGAAGCAGACACTCGATTCTATGCAAGTCAATTCAATGTACCTGAGAAAGCTCCCAGGCAGAGGGGTGAGGCGGCACAGAGCGGCTGAGAACTCTCCCTGGAACTGTCTCCTGGGCTGTGCAAGGAATGTGTGGGACACAAGGGAAAGACCATTCTAATACCTTGTACAGCTTTACATGGGAATGCCTTTGGCGCTCTTCAGTTCACTTCTAAAGGCACATTCTTACATCCTAAGCTTTTATAATGGCCTGTACAAGACAGGGAGTCGCTCCTTTGTCACAATCCAGATCTGTAATGAATGTAAACCAGCAATCCAGATTTACTGATTCGCCCAGTCATGCCAAGGAGTCATTCACATCTTTAAACACTGGCACTTCATCACCAACGTCTTTTCCTCTCTCAGTCTGACTCTTCTCCTTCCCCTCTGGGTGGAGGCAAACCTCTGACAGAAAGGGAAAAATAAAATAAACAGAGGTGCCAGACTCAGCCACTTTCCTAAAAAGCCATGTGCACCATGCTTTGCACTGTCAAAGTCACCAAGCTTGGGCCCTGATGGTTTCCAGAAAAAACATATTTTCAAGTCCAGACTGGTCCCAGAGTGACCTCCTCCTCCCTCCTCCTCCTCCTCCTCCTTTCTGAGCAGTGACAAATTTGGAAACACAGCTGGGTTACCAGCAGCCAGGAACATGTTTTGTTAATCAACAAAGTGTTCTCAAGTGCAGACACAATGATAATGTCATGAGGGCTCCAGTATGTTTGCTAAAATGAAGCAAAAGGTTTTTTTCATCTTGCACAGGCCCACGATGGTCTTCAAGGCTGACAGATAAAGCTGCATGTGTTTCAGAGACACGGTGCTGGTGATTATGGATCTTGGGCCATTAACTCTCTGAGCTCTCAATATTCTGCCCACTCCAGAAGGAATTCATAGGTTGGTGTAAATGCCATTGCAGTATGATTTCAGTATCAGTATGTGACTGACAGAAGTTCTTAGTCCCTAAATAGACTCTATAGTATTCTACAAATCCTACCACTATGGACTGCCAGGCTGGAGGACAGCAATAGCAAATGACACCAAAACAGCACAAACCTGACTGCTGAGCGATGCTGAGGAGTGTACCAGTGCTCTGAAATAGACTGGGGGCACAGCACAGCTGACGGGGAAACACTTGTGGTTTAAATCAGATAATCAATATATACCTAATCACATACAACTGTCCCTTTTGACAACAGATAAACAGAAATTACTTGTCAATTGGGTCTGCAAGCACCACAATGCAGTTTTGAGTGAGATGTCTCTTTCCAGTACCAGAAAGAAGGGTAGGAAGCCACAGACCACCTTTCAATGCTACAGACATGGCACTGGCTACAGAACTCTTTTGTATTAGACTCGACACAATTCCTGAATGGCACAGGAGAGGATCAACTGTTTGGTCACACCAACCTGGGTAGGTACATCAGCCCCGCTGCCTAAGCGATGCACAGAACAGCTTACCCTCCACTCAAACAGGCCACCTCGCTGTGTAGGGGCAAATTGCTCTGTTCATTCAAACCTGTTCCTCAAAACCTGCTCCTGTTCACACAGATGCACAGATAGAGCCAACACCAATTGATAAAGCCACCAGCACCACATGCCCCCTCGGCTTTGCATCCTCGCTGCTAAAGGAAAATTAATAAGAAGCCTGATACAAGTCCTTTAAAAGAGAAAAGCAGAGCAGAGCTCAAGGAAACTGATGGCAACGTTGATAATGAAAGCAAAAAAGACATTTCATTAAAGGCAAGAACACCAGCTTGTTTGTAACAGGAGGGAATTTAGGCTGCTCTCTACTTCTCTCTCCCCTCCTCTCTTTACCGCCAGAGTACAGTAACTGCCTTCTCTTCTGCACCTTCACAGCCCTTTATTTGGTACTTAGTAGCTAAATCTGGGGCTGGGGACCGGAGATGGGGACAAGGGGGCACTAAGGTTGCTGCCAGTTTTGACAAGTCAGCACTTTCTGGGCCAGGCTGCTGGAGCCTCACATGTGAAGAGCCGGTTCCACTTGTGCAAAGCTCCATCAGAGCCGGCACAGCAGCGCTTCTCCAGCCACTCTGCACAGATGTCAAACGACTGCAGAGTGCAGATTCTGGCCCCAACATTTTAATTCTTCAAGGATTAATTGTCGAGATGAGCTGCACTTCAGCACAAAATGAGAGAAGAGCTTTTTCTTTTTAGCATTGACTCTGCCCCTCAGAGCCTGGATCTAAGCCATCCTTTTCCTTCTCTGCTTTGCCCCTCTACTTCTCGGAGCCATCTTCACCCGCAGTGTCTCTTGTATTGACAGCCAGGCAAGTACAGCTGGGAACTCTCCCAGGGCCTATAACTTCAACTGCACATAGTCTCCTGCTTCAGGCAATGATCTGCTCTGGTTCTTCCTACTTCAGCAGCTATTTCTCACTACCAAGGAGGACAATAAACCCCCCAACTCCCTCTCGACAGCCATGATCCCGAACGTTATGAATTTGTGTCAGTGCCTTTGAGTCACGCAGGAAGCGTGGCCACGAGGAGGAGGGGGTTTGCCAGGCAGAGACAGGGACTTGCATTTCAATCCACCTTGCTAGCAGCAAGACAGGAGTGGAATTCTTACTGCGGTGCTTCTGAGCAGGGGCAGGGAACACAGAGAGAAATTCCACCATGACTGGGTGCACAAGGTGAATGTGACCCTCTAAAATTAGCAGGAGCTCCCACATCCCCTTTTTAGTGCTGCAATAAGTAATTCTCCATGAGTAGAGAAAATAAAGGCTGGAGCATACGGTTTCTATCTGTGCTGCACAGAAACTGATTAAAAATGCTAACAACCATGATTGTCCAACAACCAGGAGCTCCCAAGAGGCTCATACACACAGATGGTGATTAGTTTGGGATGGCCAGAACAATCACTAGTACCATGTTGCAGTAACACCCACAGACTATCTGTCACAGTCCCAGGAGACACTTAAAGGCTGTTTACTTCATACAGTTAACTTGAACCATAAGCTTTACAAGCCTCTTTGATACATTTTTAATCACTCTCCTCATAAACCTACAACATTTCCCTGCACTGATACATGTTTGGGTTCTGTATATCACAAACTCCTCACCAGGCTGGAAGAAGGCCCAACGTGGCGGCCGCCAGCGAGGCCACGGTGCGGCCGGTGCCTCCCGCCGTGTCAGGCCAGGGCCAGGCCTCCCACCGCGGCCTGACCCCGCTGCTGCCCGTGCCGACAGCTTGCCCTGGCACTGTCACCATCAGGAGACCAACAGCAGCCGTGTAACAAATATCAGGATGGTTAAACCAAGCCAATCGTTTAACTTCGCAGGACTCAGTTTTTCCAAACCACCCTGCTGCTCCGGGCCGAGCGAACTCTTTAGTTAACAGCCAGGGCATTGTTTGGGAGGGGTTTTTCAGTTAGGTCCAACATGCTGAATGTTTCTCAGCACTGTGACTGCTGTTCCTTCCAGTACTCTGTTTTTCCAGAGATGATTATCTCTCCTTAAACAAAATGAAGGGGTTTGTAATTTAGACCTCAAAACAGACTCTCCAAACAATGAAGCAACCTTGTCCTTCCCTAACAGGCAAACTGCGGGGCCCTGATTCTGCAATTCACCTCACGTGAGCAAATAGGGTTCTTTGTCCAAGCAGAGCCCTGAGTGCGAATTGAGGAATTAATCACTCCTAATACTCAGTCCAGAGCCAGGTCTGGGGAACCAGCACCAGACACCAACGCTTATTTCTGTCATCTCAGCAATTGCTCCAGGGAGTTAGTGCAGTGAAGTCACTGAGAAAACAGGTTAATTTACAGCAGGAGGAGATGTGGGGCATCGAGCTGTGGAAAGCCACTTCTGCTGCCTCTTTCACTGGTGTAAATTTAAATAACTCCCACAGAGAAATCTGAAATTCACACTGAGCAAATGTTAGTAGACTCTGCTTCTCCTTTGTTGTCGTTTTTTCTCCTTTAATTGCCTCATCTGTTTGGAGAGAATATGTACCCACAAATGGATTTTTTTTTAATGTTTCCTTTGCCACCTATAAAGTTGTTTCTGCTTCTGTCCCTCACCCGTATGAGATCACTTCCCACTTCTGTGCAGTATGAGGTAGCCTGGTTTAGAGGTCTCAGTGCAGATCACAGAAACAAGAAAGTCAAGGCATCACTTGGTGACCTTAAGTGAGTGAAAATGGGATGTTTGAATGGGACCCCATTCAGACGAAAGAAATGAAAATACTGGAAAACTAACAGCTGAACGAAGCATGGAACAATCAATCAATACACAGCTCTGAAAAGTTAAAATGTTATAACACAGAAGTGCCAAATATTATTATGGATATGTGTCTCAGCAGTTGTATTAGTGGGGAAAAGAACTCTTTCTATATAGAAAAAGTGCAGAAAATCCACAGCTGCTAGAGGAGTTATCTGACTACCGCAGAAACTTCCTCCACCAACTAAAAAATATAGGGTACTGTAAAAATTTCTCACAGATTTTGAAATGCAAGACTTGATTCTATTCTGTTGGGTTTTTTCATTATCCATTTTTAAAACTTATCACAGATCTGTCCTTAAAGCAATTTAAAAACACAAGTACTGGAAATTGCCAAATGTAAAGAAACACCAGATAATATTTTATTTACTTTGTTTTTGCTTCAACTTCCGTGGTACAAATCTGAAGTGCAAGGATCCCTACTGTCATCTCCATAGCACTGTCTAGGAAGATGTCCAAGCCTTTTTTACCTCATTTTTGCTTTCAAAGGCAAGTGAAGATATCAGACTACACAGTGTTTAATTTAGTATCCCATCAGCTGTACAACGCAGCCATATGGAGACACGACAACTCTCTCAATGTGTGTGTGGGATTTGCACACCTTGTCCTCGCCTTATGCTCCCCTGCAAGGGTGCTGGGACCTTTCACACTCCCATGCAGCTCTACAGCTTGTCTTCCTTTAAAGACCCAAGATGCTAAACAAAACTTAAGGTGACGTGACAGCAGTTGGGTGGTTGGTGTGTTGTGTCTGCCCACCAGCACGCTGGCCACTGCTCTCTCCCTGCATCATCCTGTGTCTCTGCATCCATCTGGTTCCCGTCTCCCGAACTGGTGAAACCATGGCAGGGACTACCTTTGTTTTGTGAGCTCGACACCTACCAAAAGGGGGTCTCGTTTGTCCCTTGAGATTCAAGGAACTACACGAATTCGCTACTGGTGACCAAAGTGAAAGGAGCCTTAAAGGTGTGAAGACGGCTGGAAGACTGCTTGAGGGGTCATGAGCTCCAGCCCCTGGGGCAGAAGTGCCCAGTTGATATGATGCAGCAACAACTCACCTGTCACACTGGAGCTCAATAACTCATGTTGGTGACCAAGCTGCATGTTTGGTTTAAAGCAGCAAATCCACGGTAGAGATGAAAACAGACCAGCCAACCCTGTTCTCTGTGCCTCAAGCAGCACACCACACCTTCTCCTCGATGAAACTGCTTCCATGTGACAACAAAGCTTTGGGCTCTCTTTTCCAGAGGTAAATATTAACATAGACCCAACTAGCATAGCTAAGAATGTATTGCCCAATCCAGCATCCAAAAGGAAAGCAACATGATTAATGGGAATGTGCCTTGCTTACTCCTAAGCTCTCTATTCCCCCATCCACACATATGCATAAACTTTTACCGCTTTGGCTACTTAAGATCTTAACCAGACAATCTGCACAGGGATATAAACTCTGGTAGGAACCCTCAGGCAACAGGGTCTCTACATTAGCAACCACTCTGTATTGAACAACTATATTGATACTCATCAATCATTTACTTGAAAAGAAGAAAATATATTAAAAGCAACTGCAGGGGATTTATCTTCCCATACTGATAAATTGTTAAAAATTAATGAACTAGAGCAACTCTGAAGGCAGTGCAAAGCAAACCCCCCAAAACACCCCAACCACCACAAAATCCCCACAGGCCCTCAGAAAGCTGTTAAAAGAGTACTTGTGTGTTAAAGGTACTTTGTCCTCTCTGGCCTGCTGGGCTTTCTGCTTTTGTTTTAGTGTGTGTCTACTTGTGTCAATGATATTCTTCATCCACTGGTCTTTTCTTGGCATTTAGCATCCCAGGCACAGAATCAGTTTGTTGCTGGAGGAAGGGAACAAAGCCACCACAGCTTGAAATCCCTATTCACTGAGCAGTTTTGACCTGCACATGGGTACTACTCTTAATTTGGCAGAAAGCTATTTAAGACTCTTCTCACCCTTTTCTATCCTTTAAACTGTCAAATCCTGCAGCACAGCTACAGCCACGAAATTCATCAAGGTGCCCAAACTTTGTGCAATGCAAAGCTCCCTGGCAGCTTACAAATAGCCCGGGGGCTGTGCTTAGCTCACATTAAATGGAACAGATTGCAGCTGCCTTTTCTATCACACAAAGTTGTGGGCACAGAGATCAGAGGTCCCATCATTCAATGCTCCACAAAGTCCCTGTCACTCTATTTGCTGTAGCTTTGGCTATGTCACTCCTGATCATCAAAACCACGTTCATTTGGCTTGCCCTTTCATCTGACTTGAGCATACTCATATCCAGTAATAACAAAGACACACTTATGAATGCTGCCCATTCCCAGGTGCAAACAGAAATGGTGGCAATCCTTGTTTTTCCTCTCTAACATTACACAAAGGAATGCTGCTACTCTTTTGCAAACTCAAGTGTACATTTCCTTTTGTAAACTCTGTAAGAACTTTGCACACGTGCCCTTGCACCTATTGATCAAAATGCATAACGGAGCAGTGCAAGGCAGGTCAGATTCAAACACTGCAGGCTGCTGATTTCTCACAGTAAGTGGGATTGTGGGTGGGGATATGCACACATGTGTTGTGGAGAAACTGGTGAAAATATTTACGTGCTGAAAGTGAAAACCCATGCTGCTAAAGCAGGAACTCTCGTGTTCCTGACTTTCATCCCTTCCATGAGTAAAAGAAACGTGAAGAAAACTAAAGAAAAACTAAACCAACCAATAAAAAACCCAAGAGAGATCTAAAAAAAAAAACCCAGATGAAACCAAAAGATTCAGTTCTGAATATGATTATGGAAATGAAGGGGGTTTGCAGATTGAAAACCAGTTACTTGCAGTCACTCCTGCTCAGGTGGGGTTTTAAAAACAAACCCATGACACATACAAAAAAAAAGCCACAAACAATTCCTTTTTCATGTGCATGACAGAGCTACAACCACTGTAACTCTATATATTTACTAGATAATAATGTTTCATTTTCATAGGAAGAGAAGTACTCAAGTTTGGTCCCAAATTAAATTAATCCTAATACAGCAGAATCTATTTGCAATCAAATCATGTTTTTCTCAGTCAACTTTTGGATGGCAATATATTCAAATGCTATTTTTCCTCCCTGCTCCCTTCAATGGTTTCTTTTTCTATGAACATTCCCTTGAGAAATACCCCCTCCTACCCTTCATACATCTGTGGTAAGAAACAGGCAAACACCAAGAAGACTGAGCATACAAGATCGGGCAAAGTGTTTAGATTGAACATGGAATTAAAGAACCTCACATGTACACATATGTCTTTTACATATCAGACCATGTGCTAAAGGACACAAAGATTGATTTAATTTTTAGCTGCTCACAGATGGCAACTTCCCATCCTTGCTGCCATGAATCATTTAAGCTGTGCTCTGAAGCCTCCCAGTTAAGACTTAAGCGATGCAAGCAGCCTCGAGCTTGCCCCTTTGCACACAGGTGAAATCCACCTAAATTCTTCATTACATAGGGGGAGAAACGAGACCTATCTAATAAAATTAATAGCAATAATAATACTTTGCATTTCTAAAATGCCTTCCAGCTCAGGAACTCGAGGTTTGATAATTAATGTCTCGTTAATTTTATTTCTATCGATTAAAGATCCAGCAGAACAGAAAAAAAAGAGTCTATTAACAAAAGCTAATGTGATTTTCAATAAGAGTTCGTTAAAGTGAGGAGCACTAATCTCCCTGTTCCAGCCATAGCAGACAGACAACCAGACAGTACATATGTCCATACATCCCCTAAATTAGCACACCCTCCACTCGGCAGTTGTTCTGGGAAATTAGGCGGTTGTGTATAACTGTAATGAGGTCATACAGGGTCTGATCTCCACTGGGATTTAATTAACTCTGAATCTTATAAATATTGTGCTGAATTATAGTTAAATTTGCATAAAGGTTAGAATCAAGCTGGACCAGCCCCATTTACCAGAACAGGATAAAAATAAAACCTCAGAGTAAAGACCTTTTAAACAATGTTTTTGTATTGCAATACAGTCTTGTTTTGATCTGTGCTTGAAAATATATTTAAGGGGAAGGAAGGTTGAGAGGGAGGGGGAGAAGGAGGCTATATTTCAAACAGACTTTCTAGATAACTTCAAACAGACTAATAGAAAGGCGGTTTGCAGCCCTGAGATAACCCGCTCCTCCAATGGCCTTACACTCAGTGAGAGGAGATCATATCAAATATATAAACAGCTATCAAGAAATCTTTTCCCCTTTTTTATTTTTGTTATTAAAGTAATGCCAGACATAAAATATCATTGCCAGGCACACCAGAATCACAGAAACAGTAAAGGGAGAGGCAAAAGCGATATCCGTGGGAGACTTCGGAGGGAAGCGGGTCTGTGGCTTCCTTCCCTGAAATTCTTGCTCAGGTTTTACCCAAGCACAGGTCTCTCTGTTTCTGAGGAGGACCAAGTGAAGATGGCTCAAGAACCTCAAGACTGCAGCCCAGTTTATAACATGCAGTCACAACCCTCAATTCAGTTTAAATAACAGTAGTCCAAACCAAAGCATTTCCACCCTACGCACACCATGGAACGGCACAGAGCTGAGACAGCCATCCTAGTGGCTTGGGCAACTGAGGTGAGAGGGATAGAGCTGGGACAGGAGACAACCAGCATGCTGCAGCTGCCTTGGTTTGCAGGCTCCGGCCTGCAAGGGCAATTGAAAAGCAGTTGGAAAGGCCACTGGTCTTTCCTGTCCCTCCATCTCCTGAGCTAACCTGCTGTGGCTGGCACATAGGTTGCAGGTAGAGACAGCAGCAGCCTCTCTCATGGCTGCGCACCAGCACTCAGCTTACACCTGAGAACCATATAATTCACAGGCAATTTCCCTGCTCGCTGAGGTTCCCCTGGCAGCACCTTGCCAGCCAAGCCAGACTGCTAATCTTCTGTCAGCAGGACCCCGCTGGCATGTCCTTCTGTCCTTCCCTGCAGCAGTCCCACAGATGTGAGCCAACCTCCATTTCCCGGCCAGCGTGTCGGACAGCAAGGAGCTAGATGAGCTCTGATAGCCCTGCCAATAAGCTCCATAAGCTCCAAGTGAGTTTTTCTCTCTGCCAATATGTACAGTTCTGTTCAGGAACAGTTCTGTATGCTTGTCACACGCTCTTGGATCTGCTCAAGGATTGACCCTGAAAACCATCTGGCACTGGTGTCAGCCAAGGCATGACACACACTGCACAGCAGAGCGTGTATCACAGTAATATATCCCTGGGCATGAGCTGACACAGGCACAGGACTGAGGAGGAAGGGACAACCTGTAGCACTCACTGTATGGATGAGGTCATCAGGAGATGTTACCGTAGTACCTGGAGCAACCTTGTTAAGGCGAGGTGAAAAAGTATAAAGCTCTCTGTTGCCAAACCTGTGCTGGAAGCTCCAAGCAGATTCACCCTGTGGGCTGGATCACACTCCTTTCTGTTTCACTTTCTCTGGCACTGCACTCTGATGGGCATGCTGCAGCAATGGTCTCTTTCATCCCTTGCCTTGCTATGTTGCTGGGTGGGAAATGCTTTAGGAATTATTTCAGGTAACCAGACTAAGCAATAGGACCTATAAAGCAGCTGGAAAGTGTATTCTGCATCAAAATGTGAACAAGAAATAAACTTTGTTGAGTACAATCATTAGTGAAGATGTCTCACTTTCTGTGGCACATGCATGGAAAAGAATTTTCAGCAGGGTTGCAAGCAGAGTGGAAAGTTGGGAGGGGAAGAAATAGACCTGGGAAGTCTTTTCAAATATAGGACCCAAAACCAACATTTGGAAATTTCCAAGGTCTTAGGAAAAACAAAAAGAGCTGTTCAGCTACATTTGTTCTGGCCTCAGCCAGTTCTCTTTGCTGAGCTCTGTTGTCATCACATTTCACATTATGATGGTGCTGTGAACTACAAAGAAAATAAGGGAATTGGCAAGTCTTTTGCCAGATTTTCAGAGAGAAAATATATCCAACTGAGAGGTGCTGATTCCACCTTCCTAACAAAACACACGCTGCTTCCACTGACTATTGGTGGCATGACTCTGCACCTTACTGGTAATTGTTTAAAACATCCTTGATAATTTTAAACCTCATGGAAGTGATAAATTAATTTTAACCTTACTGGATAGAATGGGCCAACTGTGCATGGAGGTAAACACATCAGCTGCAACGAAGGCAATGCTGTCTTCAGGAGTGTGAATGGAGAGGTAGAAAAAAACCTAAGTGGACTTTAAATTGGAGCATGTAATCTGGATGGGATTACACATGACTGCAAATCAGTGAGAGGCTGGACTCAGTGCAGCAAGAGGTCCCTTCCAGACCTTATTTGCAGAAAGCTCAGAGTGAAGAACAACTGTTGTCCATCCCCTGCCACAATTTCCCAACGTGTCTAAGCAGGAGTTCACTCTTAGCTGTCAACACTCAGACCAGTTTAGTCAAAGGCATAAGCAACCACCTACCTGGCCACAAAATGCCAGGATAGTTCTCTTCTGCCTGAAAGGGCTCAGGAAGGCCTCTGTGGGCTCTAGGGCCAACACAGGAATGGAGGGAGCACAGTCCCTCTTCCCCATCACCACGCTGGGACCTTCACACCACAGTCTCCTCAATTACATCCACACTACCCAGTAGGGCAGCACAGGGAACAGATCATTAAAGAAAATGGTGGTGTTTTTAAATTTCTTTTTGACCTAAGGATCTCTTGATTTGCATAAATCAGTATCAGGTTTCAGACTGCTCCAGAGTCAACACAATGGGAAGGGTGGCAAACACCAATGTTGAGTCACAGATCAGACACTGAAGGTGTAAAGTCTTTAACAGCAGCTCTGCTGTCCAAGCCAAATGTGTACCCACAGCTTGATATAACAGCAGCAAATGTAAGGCAGTTTGGTACGAAATATGACAAATCAGAATGATTCAGAAATTGGTGTAACCTGCTCTTCCAACACCTAAAATGCCAATTCACTAGTTGAAGATGACACTGGGGTATTTAGATGCTCTTGTTCAAAAGAAGAAGCTACACTGCCTCTTGTCTGCAGACAAAAAAAAGAAGGGGAAAATGGAGGCAAGGGGGGGATAAGAAAGAAAGCAGATCTTGTAGGTAAAAATTGTGTTGCTTAGCTTGGAGCTAACCCCTACGACATACATTACTGTCTTTCTGTTCAATCAGTGTTCTGCTACAAGAATCAGTTACATTCAATCATCTGAAAGAGCTATTAAAATGCTGATAAAAAATTCATAAAGTAACACACAGTAATGAATCAGGAGAATTCAGTAAAGTGAGACCTACCCTTAGAGCAGGGCAAGAATGAAGGTGAACGATCGTTTGGGCCTAGCGGGCATGAAATACCCTTTTGGAAGATGAATAATTCTGTTTTGGGCTGATAAGTTGAACTAATTTATAATGCTGTTTTAGGTCCACTGCTGAAATATTTCAAATCCCTCAACTTTAAAATGCATTGCCTGTCAGAAACGGGTCTCTTAACAGTTTCCTCTTAACATTTTTCAAAATGTAACCTAGACCAATTTGCATGATTTACTGCTTTATTGTATTACACCCTGCATGATTTAAAATGGGAAATAATTTTTTTCTTGAAAAAGAAAGACAAGGTGGTGTAAAAGAACTGCTGCAGGAGAGATGCAATGTTTTTCAGACCTCTGAACAGTACAAAAATGTGCTTTTCCTGCCCTGGAGCAGGACGGGGAGGCACAACGCTGGCAACCTTGTGGGAATGAAGTTGTGGTTTGCCACAACAAAGCACAGATGGATTTGCCTGGAGTGGCTTCTGTCGTGTGGGAGCCTCCTCGTTCCCTGCTGGTGCTGGCTGAGGCCACTGGGACCTGAAAGCAAAGAGAGCTGAGGGCCCACAGCATCTTGCAACGTGCTCGGTATCTTGTAGGTCTATGGGGATCAAGATCGATTGGAGCTTTGCAGGCTCCAAGGTACAAGGCATGACTTGTCTCTCTCTGCAGGTGTTTTTCTGACAAGTGGGTAGAGTCATACAGTTTCCCAGCTGGCTCCTCAAGAGTCAAGTCAGAGAGCCTGAGGGAGGAAAAGCAGCAGCAACAAAGCCATCTCCTCTCTGCCTTCACTTAAGAGATATTCCTCTGAGAGTGAGCAACTCCTGCATTGTCAAGCTCTTCTCTGAAGTGCCTGTCTCTGTAATTGCACACAGGTATATGGCCAAAGCATTTCCATGCCTGGTTATCTGCACTCAAAATATCGCTGCACACAAACACTCTGGGACACGCTGGGGTGGCTGCCGGGCCAGGGATGACAGCAGACTGCTCAGCGTGGGTGACGATGGGCTCTGCTCAGCCTAGTGCTGGTGCTGGTGAGCTCAGATTTTTCCCCTGAGGGCAGTTATGCCAGTGCTGAACACCAGTAGCTTTTGTCCACACCAAGCCATCTATCTTGGACAACGACCTGTCAGGTAAACTAAACCTTCAATTCAGCAACAATCCATAATGGAGGCAGATGTATAACGCAAGAGGTGGACTCGCTATAAAGTAGTCTTGGTAACACAGATGTTACTCATCCTCGGGTGAATGCCTCTGAACAAAGTCATCTTGCCATTTGGTTCCACTCATTCATTTCACAAAAAAAAAAAAAAAAACCCATAAACCTTTGCTATTGCAATTTTAATGACAGGTTGCAGTCTTAATGGGTTCCTTCCCATTAAAAGCTCGTGGTTGATATTGCAGTTGTTTACCCTCAAAGTAGGAAAGTGAACTGGTGAAAACATGTAAAGGCAGTCAAAAAATAGTGTACTCTCTCTTCTAAGCTAAAACTCTTGGTTCTGATACCAGCTGGCTTCGGTGGACAGTGTCAGATATACTTACAACACCTCGAACCGAGTTTGCACAGCTGGTGTTCACAACCTACAGCTCCAATTTCCCTTTTTTACTGGGGCTGGAAGCACTCGCTCCCTCTCTGAAAATGAAGCCAATGTGTTTCAAGTTGGAGACTGAAAACAGACACTATCCAGTTCATTTCCAGTTCCTAAGACTATACTGGTGTGACTAATACTAAAGTGTTGCCAAAGAATAAAGAAAGATACCCTCCCCAGCTGTAGAATGAGGCCGTGACTCTGAAGGGCATCGAGCTGTTCATTAGAGGTTTATACAGAAAATATTAAGGGTGCCAAATGATCCCACCATTTCCAGCTTCCCTTTCAAGTGATTCATCTCCAGATCAGACCTGGATTCAAAACCCCATCATTGGAATGGACCCTCATTACCTGTGCTATCAGCACCATCTGTAAATGTATCCTTTACCTCCTAATTAGGCCAACAAAGGAGGGCTATTTACAGCTAAATGTGTTACAAATGCAGCATTAGGGATAGAGACTATTGACCTTTTTTCACTCCTAGTGATCTATATAGGCCTTTGTTCTGCTAAACACAGCTTCCTCTTGTCAGGGCATCACTGGTAAAGGGAATATAATCTGTTCTCTGAGTGCACACAGGCTTTCCTTGTACCCGATTAGAAAAATAAAGAAGTTATCTGTACATCCTGCAGTGAAAGTGTCGGGTGTGTGTCCTGCCCTCAGAACACACCAACCTCACGAGCAGCACTGCAAGCCTCAATTTTGCTCTCACTTGTTGAAGCCAATGAGAATGGGTAGTGCTCTGTACAACCCCAAATCTGCCTGTTCATAACCTCAGGGGACTTGAAAGACCAAAGAACGATACCGAGTGTTTTCATACACTGATTTTTGTATCAGTGGAAATCTTGGGAGTCATATACATATTTTTAAATACAAATGAGATCATCAGTTGAAAAAAAAAATGAAAACACCAAACCCTGAGGGAATTAAAAGTCTACATAACATGTGATAATAAGGCTGTTACTGTGAAGGACTCTCTAATCGTGTATTTATTCACCTGCTCCCCATTAGGCAGATCTGTTAAACCAGCACTTTGTCCATCAGCACTTGAGTGCTTAAAGCTGAGTGTGCCCCTTTCATAACTGCTGGCACCAGCACAAGCCAAATTCTGAAACCTCTCTGAATGGGGCTTGCATTGTGGAGCAGGCCTGAGAGGTTCCTGCCACGCTCAGCTGTCAGAGATGCCACAGCCCCACCTGACAAGACATTGTAAAGAACACCACTGTAAACCAGCAAAAATAAAAGAGAAAACGGGAAAAAAAATCAGAAGAGAAGGGGTGGGGAAACGCAGGAAGGGTCAATCCTCACCTGATACTTTCCTCTCCTCCTCACTTTATAAAGTTAAATGCTGTCTGAGATTTATTGCTGTGAAAAGGGAAGTTAACCACATAATCAATAAAAAAAAATCCAATTACAGTCTATGGTGGAGCAACATTGCATATAATAAAAGTCTCACTTACAAGGATCTTAACCTACTTGGCAGTTCAGTTATGCAGTGGATATTGAGTCACGGGGCTGTGGACCAGCGGCGCCAGACGGGGCTGGTGCTCACAGCAAAACCACGGGACGTTTTCCTACCAGTGGGAAGGGAAAAGGCACAGACACCTCAATGAAGTCTTACTCCAGCCTCCTAAATCAGCTCACAACGTGCACCACTGAGTGCCCACCAGCCTACCCAGCAAGACGTGTGGTTACAGTCCTACCACCCTCCCTGCAAGGAAGGGGATTTTTTTGTCTTAGTTTGGGTGACTGTTTTCAAGGCAGGCAGAGGTATTTCTCTCTTTCATTCCATTCGTCACTATTCAGATGGAGCTTTTGCTACATCTAAGAAATACTCCCAGAGAGCCCACCAACTTTGTTTCTGACGCTCAGTCACTCCATATTGCAAGCCAAGGCTGCAATAGAGCGGATTTGGGGGAGAAAGTGTGCAGCTCTAAACCAGAGAAGAAAGCCTAACTACTTGTTGGCAGAGCACAGAATGGCATTTTTGATTTTAAACCTGGCTTTGCCCCTGTTTATCACAGGACACTGGGGAAGTCACAGCACAGCTCAGTTCCTCTACTTTTAACAGAAGGATGAGAGTACCAGCGTCCCTTACTGAAATAGTTTCATGACTATGAAACACCTGCTGGTATCATGCCACGAAGAATGTTGTTAAATGCTGGCAGTATCAGGCCAGAGTTTCATAGTCATTACCACAGGATGACCACTCTGGCATATCTTCTGTTCTATCTGAATTGTGCAGGAGCAAGCTGGCAAGAAATACTTTAGTTCCTACCTTGGCTGCAGGGGAAAAGGTGATGCCTAGTCTATAACAACTCAGGACGACAATACTTGAGCCAGCAGCGTTTCCAGTATCTGAGCACTTTGTGGCACTTGACCATGGATTTTTTAAATCCGCAATTAAGTACCTAAAGCAAGTTCCATGGAACCAGTGTCTTAGTTCTCGACCTGACAGAAAAATCAGCACTGGAATGACCTACATCTGACATAACTTTGTGTTTTAGAAACACTATGAAAGTTGAATTTGTGGCTTTTCCCATGAAGTCACTGGAGAGAGGAGGTCCTTCACAAGAAAAAAATGTGACATATCTAAGGTAAAACCCCTGCTAGAACATGCAGACCAGAGATGTGAGGCAGAAACATGAGCCTTGACAACAAAGTTTTAGTATCACAAGGTAACACTGAACATTCTAGACTAGACAACAGTGAGTTTTAAACTGGGTAACACCAGAAACTAAATGGGTCTGCATCAGTATCAACCAAGGGGCAAGGCCCACACTGTGGAAGAGACCTGAAGCTTTGCTTCTGCCCTAGCTCAGCAGAGTGAGGTCAAGACAGCAGAGTTGCAGCACTCCCTGTGAGACTAAGGACTGGAGGACTGCTTGGTGCTGATGTTCAAAGCCACAAGCTGTGCACGCCGAGCAGCACGCCACGGCTGTTCCACCCTGATTCCCGGCAGGACACGCTGTGTCACACAGGCATGCTCTCACAGTGTAAAAGGCCAAGATGAGAGAAAGAGAGAGAAGGATCCTCATTTTATAAACAGTAAAAAGAGAGCCTCATCCTTGTGGGAGTTTTGCCCTTTAACACCACTTCATTTCTATGGGAACTGGCACCTCAATACCTCAGAGAGTCTACTCTTGATGTCTCCGCTGGGGCAGAGCTGGGAATCCAACCAAGGTGATGAATCTCTTTCCAGTGCCTCCCATTCAACAGCTCTTTTTTTTTTTTCAAGGGTCTTTAAAGATGCAACACACTTGTACAAAGTGACACAAATGAAACTAAACCCTAAAAAGGCTTTGAAACTTAGGCTAGTGAAGTCATCTAACAATGATCCCTATCAGAAACTGGCTCCTAGTCTCTTCATGGATCATCTCTTTGGTTGAGGTTTGTTCTTAAAGATTTGTCTGGACCAGCTGCAACATGGAAAGTTATTGTGGGCATCAGGAAAATGTGAATTCTGTTCTGGATTTTAGTCTCATTTCTAGTCTAGTTTAAGCCCTAAGGAGAAGACAATTGACAAAACCAAAGCAAGGTCTTGTATTTTTACGTGTGTTGTATCCCCCAGTATCTCTGTTGCAAACGGTTCATGGCTGATTGAGTAACAAGAGTAGTGTCTTTTTTAAACAGCATATATCAGTCAAATGGCTACTGCTGGACTATTTTAGAGAATGACTTCCAGCACTGGTGGATTCTTCATGCAAAACAACTAATTTTTCATATGAGGCACTGCATCTGCACTTTGAAACTACACTGAGGGGAACAAACAAGACAAAACCCTCTCCAGAGATCATCTGTCTTGCCTTTGGAATTCATTCTTATTTCTACTGCTGCTTCTATACTGTGTGGCTCTATGAGACCCCATTTCAGCCTGCTGCTGACCACACAGCCTGCATGATGGCTTGCAGGTGGAAGAGCACCTCTCATGTTTTGCAAATGCTTTCAGTGGAAATTCCTTGAATTTAATGGCTTTTCTGGAAGAATGCAGTTGCCAGGTAATATCCTTTATGAATGAGGAGAAGACAGGAAAGGAGTGACTGTCTCAAGGCACAACCCAGATGCAGCATTACAGGAGGATGAGGATGTTATCTACTACAAAAGCTCAGGTCATGCCTTCTGTCTTTCTCCTGGGCAGCTCTCCAGAAAGGTGCAGCAGCACCTTGGCAGCTACCGATAGGCAATGCAGCTTTCCTCTCTCCTGATGCAACTTCAGGATGGGTCTCTTACCTAGATTTTCTGTGAGGAATAGATCTAATTGGAGATTGTGTTGGGGAGTAATGTTGCCTCTCCCTAGACAATCTCAGCACTATTGTGCAGCCTGGATATAACTCACAGACCTCCACTCTGAAATGGCCTTACATGACGCACAGGGAGCGATGAGGCAAGGTCAATGTACAGAGTGCATCTAGAAGACTGCTCTTGCATATTCTTGACAAGATTCACAAACCATGCAAGAAGAACCTCAGCTCCCATGCTAGGGCCCATCCAAGCAAAACAGGGGGGCTACTGAGTTTGTTAGAGGACAGTAAGAGAAGTCTTGGATAAACTTTGCTGGACACAACAGCCAGACAAGAAAAAGGACATGAAGGCTGGGGACACACAGCTGTTCCATCCATGCTTTGGTTGGGCTGAACCCATTCCTTACTCCCTGTCATCCTGCCAGTCAAAGCTGCCTTGAGTTTAGTAGCTGCCAAAAGCACTGAATCTGTGTCATCTTTGCACTCGATAGCAGAATTCTTGGATGCAAACATTAGCACTTTACCCTAACCCAATTAATACCTAGTGTTCAGTCACAGCACTGATTAACATGCTGTTCACAGTGATTAAAACATTTCTTCTCGATTACTCTACAGTTAAATGCTTGGAAGAGAGCTACAGTTAATGGGATACAGGCAAGGTTGCAAATCGTGGCTGTCACACTTGGGGAGGGGAAGGAAAAAACCCAGCCTTTTTTCCTGCTTCTTCCTCTGCTTTTAGAGTTGCTAATTAAGGGCTGACTTTTTGGGCAGAGAAAGAGGGGGGTGGAGGATGGGGAAAAGGAACTTTAGGTAATTGAAAGAATCCAATTCATGTAAGCGCCTGACTGGTGCTAACCTACATCATTAAAGTTGCCAGCTAACAAACATCAAACACAGGCCAGTATTAATGAAGCAGATGTATTAATTTCCGATTTCTGAGAAAGCTAAGCAACTGGCTGGCTTGCTGGCTTCCTCTGTCTCTCCCTCCCTCTCTCCTTCTCTCTCCCCATCTGACAGCACTATTAATGATCTTTAATGCCCCACAGGCACTAATGGGTCCCGCTGGGAGTCCAGAAATACTGCAATTTGTATTGAGGATTTAGACATAACAAAAAACGAGAGAGAAAAAAAAAGAGCCCTCTGCTCTGGGGAGCAGAAGCTTGATCAGTCGTTTCCCCCTGTGGAACAGCACAACAGAATAATAAATGACAGCTCTGCGATTAAATCAAGCCTTCTGCTTTAAGTGCCAGAGAGTGTGTGATTGTCACTAACAATCTACCGCTTGTTAACACCGCTGGGGTATAAGCAAACAGCAGTCAACACTCCCCCCACCCCCCAAAACGGAGGCGGCCTACCTATTACTTCATTTATATGGCTGTCTGTCCTGGGGGGAAACAATTCCCTGTAGCTGCAGCTTGGGGGGTTTTGTTATTGTTGTTGTTCTTAAATAACTTTTGTTATTCATGTATTGAAAACCTGAAGGGAAAAGTGGAGGAGAAAAAAAACCAAAACAAGCCATGTGGTGGCACGTTCCATCGGGCAGCTCCTGCCGACCACAGCGAGCGCAGGCCCTGCTCTGGGACCCGCAGCCAGCACAAGCCAGGCTGCACCCAACCGCCGTGCCCACGGCGGCCCACACAAAGGGATGTGCCTCCTTCCCAGCAGGCTGCAAAAACGAGCCAGAAGCTACCTGATTTTAGCAGTGGTCACAGCAATCCTTTTAAGGACAAACTGGCTTTCTCTGCCTTGTCCCCCATGTCCCGTTGTCAATCTATTAATGTTTCTTTCTCCTTTTACCCAGCAAAGAAAACACAACAGGCTTTGTAACTGAGGCTCTGTGTTTGGCCACGGATGCTCAGAGAGGGAACACACACCAAAAAGACCTGAATTGTACAACATATACCCAGAGACCACAGACCTGCTCCCATTCAAGTCAATCCCCAAACTCCCACCGAGTTCAAAGGAAGCAAGACTGAGCCCCCAGGCTCTTTCTGACTGTGCCAATAGCATGAATTATCTGAGCAGGGTAATTATTTTTCTTAGCCAACAGGCAAGGTATTCTGTCTCACCAATACAAACTTTAAGTATTACCCTGCTGTTTCATTTACATGGAGACCAAAGAATGGCACAACAGCTTATTATCATGGAGTTTTATGTTCAGATGGAAATAAATCAGGGAGAAGGTTTTAACTCTGACATTAGCTGTCCAGACATTTTCCTAACACCAATAACATTTGGAATTTCATCTATGAAATTACTCATATCTTGAGCATTTTAGATTTATGTTTTAGACATAAAGAGACTCTTTGACTCCATCCGACAGAAGAAAGCAACAGATGGAGAGGAGGGCTGGGCAATAAAAAGAAATCAGGAACATCAACTTTCCCTGAAACAATTCCTTAAAAATTGGCCTTCATATTTGCCTCCAGATGAAACAGGGATCCTGTTACATAGAATTTAATTGTAAATTACTTCTAGATGATGAATGGGATGAGTAAGAGTTTTGGTTTTAAATACTGCTACTTGAATCTTTTCTAACTTCATAAACAGGCTGTTAATCTGACAAAGCAGATTGGTGTGCCCCAACTTTCTATGTGCTAATACACGCAAACAGAGCCATTTATTATGTTTCTCCTCTGCTCTCTCAGTTAGGCAAAATACCCTGAAGACCTATAATAAACTCATGATTTCTTGGAGGAACAATTTAGGTTATTTTTAAATGTAGATCTTAAAAGTTGCAGGATTACTGGATGGGAAGATATCAATCAAGTGATTCAAAATGTCCATTCTCCTTAAGTGAGTGATGGATCTTCTTTCTTCTTGCCTGTCTTCTCCTCTTTTCTGTGTCAGTCATACATCCAGGCTGCTATTCACACTTCATTCACAATCCACTGTACCTATAATCTCTGTTATTTTGCTGTCGACTCCTCATGCCTCATTAGGCATGTTTGACACCTGCACCTAATACCTTTTCACTAGCAATGCAGGACAGCTTCTGACAAGAACAGATATTTTTCCACAATAGCTTTAAGGAAGGTCTTCCAAGTGTGTATCTTGCGTATTTATGGGGTTAATGTGCTTTTTCCCCCTTTTTCAATGAATATACATCTTACTCCACTCTCCTTGTTAGACACAACTGAATTTTCTTTGTCTTGGTTAAAAGCATGTGTGCACATGTCTGTGACAGAGTAAAACAGCAGGAGCAAAGCAGTAATTTAGGCCAGTGGGGCCTGCATTAAGTACCTAAATCAACATAAACGTGTGCATATCTCTGTGTCTATTTTAAAATCATACAAACCTAATTAACATGATAGCTTCTCTATATATAGGTACAAATGACATTACTCCTACAAGAAAACTATCCTATTAATTAGGCTTGAACTACTTAAAATAGAATACTAAATTACTAGAATTCTTGGACTAATAAATTACTGTACCACTCCAGAGCATGAAATGAATTCTTCTGAGACTGCAACTTCATCTGGTAAAACACAATAAATAGCTGCTCAATGTCATAAATGAGTGAAAATCATTCTAAAAGCTACAGGGTCGCAAGAAGTCAAACACAATCCTATAGACCACTCATTCATTGAGGTGAGCACTAATTGTAGAACACCCCACTGGGAAGTAACAACCCCAAATAAAATGTTTACACAAGCTGTGTGAGGCTGTTTTGTGCTATGGCTTGGGGGAGATGGGGAGCCTGACACACCCAAGTCAGCCAGAGACATTCCTGAGGATAATAGGAAACACAAAGTAAGTCTGGAGGCCTCAGCATGAAGCTGTTATTTATGACGATGAGTAAAATATCAGGACAGCCATTTCTCTCTCAAACTGATTTTTTCATTGCTTATCAGAATAAAAATTGTGAAGGGCAGCTTGGTTTTGGTTTGGCTCCTTTCACTTGCAATTGAGCAAAACTGGAACTGATTCTTCGGCAATGTTCAGACTGTCTGTCAAAATACAGCTCTGTTTGTGCTGTAAACTAAGCAAAACCAACCCGGTGCAACTGGGAAATGTATTCTATCCTTCCATATCCTGAGCATTCAGATTTACTTGTACCTTCCCCAGCTCGGGCTGAGGTGGCTCTACCTGAGGGAACGAGGTCACATTTTTCAGAAATAGTAATTTCAGTAGATGCCAAACAGGATTTACCTGCAGCTGTTTTGCAGCTCTCTTTGGTCCAGGGGAACAGCTGAAAGGAGTCAACAGCAAAGCAGCCTGAGCATCTTCCAGCACGCTGCCAACTTGGACCGAGGCAGGCACATTTCCTTTTGATTTTCTTTTAAATTATAGCTCTTTTCTTGTTGTTTACTTTCTCCTCCCAGTTCAGTGCCAAGGCAAATGTGAGGAAGGTTGAAATGGCAACTTTAGAATAATAACAATAATAAGAAAAATAATAATCTGCAGGAATCAAACATAATGATTCCGGCACAGTCCCTCCGCACTCCGTGGGGCTGGGCCTTTAGAAGACCTCCCCTGCTATGTTCTTATACAAAGGAAACTATCTGCTTCCCACATCTGGCATTATATTTGGCTGTCCTCACATTAAAATTAAATTCTGATAAAAATGGGCATAAAGGCACCGGGGTTAGTAGGAAACAGTTCGCAGCAGTATTGATGAGAACAGCTTGCAGCTGGAAGCCTGAGATAACACAGTTTGTCAGGACGCTGTCACACAGCTGCCTGCATAATGAGGTAAGGAAAAAAAAAAAAAGCAGCAGCAAGCTCTTTCATTTGTTATCAGTAGAAATCTCTAAAAGAGATGCATCATTTAGAAGTAGCCTGACTAATGGTCAAGTTCTACAGGGATGCAGATGGGATGTGGAAAATATTCCCCACCAGCAAAGCTCTAGGCTCCATCATCCTTAGCAACTTGCAGGCTGTTGCCAATGTGAGTGGACAGGCCAGCAAGTACCTTTTTCTGTACCAAACAGGATTTCACTTTGAACTGGAGTTTCAAAACGTGGCCACAGTAACATCCAGTTGTTAAATGTGATTCTGTTAGAGCTGTCACCCTCATGCCTGTTCTTAAAAATGCTACGTATTTAGGACATAGAGTCTGTCTTCATTTAGGATTAACTCACACCAGCACAACTGTAGTAACATCACTGATTTCTACTCCTGGCAGAAAGGACACACACACATAGATCTTTTGAAATACATAAGGCACATTCCTGCAATATATAAATTTACTCAATGTTTAACATCTCTTTTAAAGCACCATTTTTCAGTTCGTGTCCAAGAAGCAGCAGTACCTCACAGTTCCCAGCCACCCTTTCAGGTGGATCCGTATGGAAAACAAAGAAGAGGCACCAGAGGAGCTGCTGGAGGTGAGACCGAGGGTCCATCTCGCTCAGTATCCTGTCAATAACTACTGGAAGAAGGCATCCACCCAAAGGCACCTATTGCGAGCCTGTTCATCCGGAGAGTTTCTCCACAGCCTGACTACTCTGATAACACTCAGTCTGTTTGACTCACAAAGGAAAAAACCCATGTATTTAAACAGATTTCTACCTACAATAGTTTCTTTTGATGGACCCCGTCAAGGCAGGAAGTCAAACATGAAAACCTCTCACCAGTTTATTGTCATTGCAAGTCAGGTGTCTGGATACAAAACTTGAACAGATCCACCTATTTTCGTTCAAGCTATTTGTGCAGCATCACAAAAAGTAACTCTAATGCTCAGAGCACCTGAAGCAGGGGTGGAAAAGTAGGAATGGCAAAGGAGAGTAAAAGCCTCTCCTGACTTCCACCAGCAAGATGAATTGCAATTTGTTAAACTGGTTTTGACAGGTAAAACAGTACATAAAACAGAGAGGAGAGAGGACCTCACACCAAAGATGCCAAATATCGACTGTGACCTTTTACACAGGAACACGTCCATCGTGAGAGCAAGTTGTCTATGTAGTTAAAAGGCCAAGCAATGCTAAAGGTATTTTTCCTTCCCCTTGCCAAATGTTAATTTGCACTGAGCAATTCACAGGGACTTTACAAGGATCACAGCCTTCCACAGAAATCTCCTTCATACCTCCACTGAATTGTGAAAAACAGTTTTTATGATTTAAAGGGAGTCAAATGTATGATTTCTTCTGTCTCTCTCCATTTCTAAAGACATCAGAGATGGTTAGGTGATTTTGATGTGTCTCTCCCCTCTCTTTACATTCCTCATGTGTTGCTCATTTTCTTCATTCCATTTGGGTTACAAGCCATCCTCTGTCATGTCCTGTTTCATGATCTTTTACCCTTGTACTCTGTATTGCTGTTTCACTTCAAAGGGGCTTTCTGTCTCACAGAGAGAAACACGGGCATCTCCAGACAACACTGCACTGATCTACAAAGTTGTTATAGCAGAAGGAACCTTGCCCTATTCCTACGTGCTGCATTAGCTTCTGCAAACACAGGAATAACAAACATTGCTTTTTGAAAGATGGATATAGATTTGAATTCATTTGATTTGTTTAAAATGTTGGGTTTTGAAGAGATCCACTGACAAAAATGGATGTAAGAGACAAACCAGGAAAATGGTACATAACACAGGGAAACAGCATGAGCAAACTGGGCTTGCTTAAAGACTGACAATTCAAAAGCAAAATAAGCAAAAGGTTCATATGAAAGACAGGCAAAATGAAGACAAACTCTGAATCACTGAAACAGCAACACCAAGTTCCTCTGCTTTCAATTGAATCTTGCAAACACTTCTAAGTCCCTAAATCATGCTCTTCACCAGATTTTTTGTAATTGCCTCTACCAGGAATGATGCCCTGACTCTACAGTGCCTTCCACTGTTACCCTTCTGGATAGAGCTAAGCTGGCCATAAGAACAATTGGAGAATGTTTTCTGGAAAAGAAGAAAATACCATGTGAATCTAAGCTAAGGCTGTCCCCTAGAAGTTCTCTTCCATCAGCTATTGTACCTCCTTCAGCCTGCACTCAATCCATCCATGCCAGACTTTGCAGTCTTACAAAAAGCCCTGTGGACTCAGTACCTCTGCCTCTGGGCTTGCCTTTGCTTACAGACCTGATGGAGGAAGCGGGGTGGGGACGTAAGGAACTGGGAAAGGTGACTTCACTTCTGCTGCTGTTGAGCAACAAGTCTGCTCCCACAGGTACAGAACAAAGGAAGGGCAAGAAGGGAGATGGGGGAGGTATGTGCAGACAGTGTTATTTTGGCCTGCAGCAGGTACTCAGGTCACAGTGCTGCTGGAAGCTTTAGTGAAGAGTCAGCAGATACAGCTGAGACATGCCCTGCACCATCTCCCAAACCACACAGTCCAAGGACAACGTGACAGCTGGAGCTCCTAAAGACTTTACAAGCTACTGTCCTGGGCATTGTTCGTGCACAGGGAATTTCTATCCATTAACTCTGTGCTCTCTCTCCTTGGCAAACCTAGCACTTGTTACCACCACAGGGCTGAGCTGAACTGTGTGTGGGTGAGATTTAATGCTTCAGTGAGCTCCAGGACCCAGCCACTCATCTGAGAACTGAGACTCCCATTTTCTCCTTTTGACACTGCTGGGTGTTGCCTTTGGGAGCAAATGTGTGGAAATGGAATCACATGAAAGGAAGGACATGCAATTATGATTTTTTTTTTAAGGATGATACCTGGGACATTAATCAGCCTTACGCATCAATAATATAATCTGCCTGCAAAGTATCTGCTGAGCACTGCAATCTGGAGGCCAGCAGCCACTCCGGGTAGCCTTTGGGTGAGCACAGGGCAGAGCAGGGGCAGGAGCAGGAAGGCAACACTGTACTTTGGCTGTATGCAGGAGTGCTGCAGAGCACCAGGGAGAGGCTGTTTTTCCTTGAAGCTCTCTGAGGACTATAGATTATAAGCGTGGACCTCTGCCCAGAATAAATGACACACTGTAAGAGGGCATTGGTACTCTGGGGGCCAATGAGAAGATGAGACTAGACCTCTTGTCCTTCAACTGATGGCACACGCATGGGGAGCACACTCACTGTGCTGTCTGTTTGCTATTAGGCAGCAATAGTCCTTTATTTCCCCATCCAGCTTCTGCTGAGAACTGATCTTCACTATGCATTGTCTGGGTTCCTCTAGTTACTGGAAAGTTGTGATTTTCTTTCCCACAGTGAGTAGGACTGGCCTGTCAGCTCTAAAAACATCTTACGAAAGGGATGACATAGTTGCAGTTGTAACTGCCCTCACTGGGAGCTTCTATTTGTTAGAATCTTGTAGCTCAAGTAAAATTTGACCTAAAGCTTCCAAATAGAAAACAGGGAAATAATTGCCAGCAAAAGCTTCTGGGAGTTCTGCTCCTTAGTCCTACTCTAAACTACAGGCTTCGTAATGGATGCTCTGTGATACCATGAAGAAAACCGGGTTGGGCCACTTCCACTTACACCTATTTCCTCATGAGCAGGTCCCCTTAGTCCCTCTGTGATGGGACTGGTGCTTTGGTACATCTCCTCTGAACTGGCAGACCTCAGCTTGAATTTCAACACAGCCTCCAGCAAGTGACAATGTTAGGGGAGGCTTAGACTGGATGTTAGAGGAGGTTTTTCCCTGAGAGGGTTGTCAGCTCCTGTCCCAGGCTGCCCATGGAGGTCAGGGAGTCCCCAGCCCTGGAAGAATCCCAAAGTTGTGGAGCTGGGGTGCTGAGGGCCATGGGTTAGTGGTGGGCTTGGCAGGGTGAGGACTCCATAAGCTTAAAGGGCTTTTCCAATCAAAATGACTTTATGATAAACTCTATATCACTTATTTTTTTCCTGGGTCATTGTACCCACCATTTATCAAATACACGGTCTGGGAAATGCAAAGATTCTCCTAATGCTGGTGAATCTACAGATCTTTGAACAGTAACTTGTCCTTTATTCATCTGATTTTCAGTAGAAAGCACATAGATGTCAGCATACAAAGCTTGTTTGCACAACCTATGTGACACCACACTTTCAAATCTCTGCCCTTCCTCCTTCACAGCAAAATAAATCATCTACTCAAAATGTCTCCACCTACGGCTGGAGGCAGATTCTCTGCCACACCACAGCTGGTTCCTGTGGCAGCAGAAACTTAACAGAGCTCTAAGTTACCTTGGCAGCCATGATTTACAACAGTATTTCAGTGAATCTAATCAGAAGTGTGAATACTCCCCTCCTATCTGGCACACATCGTTGGCGTTCTAATTATTCACACATTTTGGCAAGCATTATGGTGTTCCCCTACCAAGCTCCTAATCCCTGCAGATCAGTTAAAATAAATGAAAGAGAGAATCAAAAGGCACTTAAAAATTCAACGGTTCTCTAAATGGGTTTGAACAGGCTCCAGATTATCAGTGGTTGCAGTTGACTAGCACTTAAAATTAGGCCCTCCCTCTCCTACACACCTCACACTTCCCCTTCTCATTTAAAGGAACTGTCTGCTATTCTGATTCCTGGATGTACCACAATGTCCAAATGAGTAATAAAGGAAAATATATGTCTATCATCTACATTCAGTATATACTGCAAAACTTGGAGGTTTGTAATCTGTATCTGAAGCTACTAACCACAGGGAGAACAAACCACTACAGGGAACACAACTACAGAACATGCCAATCCAGGTAAGTGTGGTAACAACCCAGCTCTTAATTTTGTTATTTCTGTGTGGAAGAAATGCCCCAAACCCAAGGAATGAGCTGCTGTCTTAGGAAAGAAATGTAACAGTGAGGTTTATCCCATTTGCAGTCATTAGAAATGTCTCCTCCTTCCCTTAGTGCATCCCTCCTCTAGTTTGCATATGAAATCCCACCTGTGTTACCCTTTCAGTCAGTTTGTTATCCATATGCAGACACTTTGATAACTCCCTCTCCTAAAGTCACCTCAACACTGCTACCAGTCCTTTCCTCTGGCCAGGCTTCCCCCAGCAGCCCTCCAGGAAAGCACACTTCATCTACAGGTCACCACGCAGTTATTTCTCTCCAGCTGCCGGCATCAGCACTTCCCCTTGGCCTCACCCTCACAGCCTCTCACTCCTTTCTGCATACAATTTTCTGCTTCAGCTGCTCTCTGTGACCCAGTAAACAGAACTGGGAATAAACTATAACCTCTCCACTTCAGGTAGTTCAGCATTTAGGTCTCAAAGCCAGTTTTCTGCTAGACCTGCGGTCACTCACATACACGTATGCACACACACATACACACACTTACACTCTCATATTGTTATATTTCACCAAGTTATTTTTCAGCCAGCTATTTATCAGAGAAAAGGCTGCTTTATACTGAGCAGGTCTTTTCCTTCTCTCTTCCTGGCTCCCAGGTGCCTTGTATAACTGTGATGCTTTTGTTACTGCATCGGCATCATACCAATAAAAACAGCACCCACACATGTCTATTTATTAAAGACTCCAACCATTTATGTACCTCTGTGTTCTGAGGAAACGCCAAAGGAGTAAAAATGTTGATATTTCACACATATGAAATAACACAGGACAGGTCAGTGCCTTGAAATGACTCTTTCTTAGGTGTCACCGTGGAAACAGGCCAAGATAAACCTCCACTTCACTAACAACAAGAGTCTTGGAGAGACTCTCACAGTAGAATGCAGAACTAAAAGGAAAGAGGAAAATGCTAATAAACATGGAGGAAGACATGAGTAAAAAGGATGTTTTCATGCTTTTGTGTAGTCTGCAACAATAAGAGACTCATTTCTTACTTGATGTAAACCAATATAGTATCATTAAGCTCATTAGGATTTTGCAGATTTACACTGAATGAAGATCCTTCTAGTTCTTGGTTTCCACTTGTTAGGCCAGAGATGGAAATAGTTGGCCATGGATCAGTAACAAAACAGTTGTGCCCATTAGTGGCTGCAATCCTGTTCTAGAGGACAGGAAAGAAGGAAAGCAGAAAAAATGGAAAGACAAAGTCATGCAGAAGGGGAAATGTCAGTGAAAGTATGGCATACAGTGTCTGAGGGCTTTTGCCATATGCGTATCTCCTCAGAGCTCTCACAAGACGACCCTTTTGTCTGGCAGTTCTATCTGAGCGTATGCACTCCCTGACAAAAAGTTACTCACAGAAATGTTATTTTCTTGAACTCTCTGAATCTCTTGCAAACAGAGAGTAAAGGCATTACTATATCCACACATGTTTGTAAGTAGCTCAATTATGAGGTCAAATTCTGCTTGCTACACCTAACTTTGAGGCTTCCATGTACCTATTTCTGTCAACGAACTATTCCTCATTTCCATTTTTAACGTTACTTCTTAGTATTCACCATCGGTTTGTTGCGCTAGGCACAGAGCAGCTGGAGCATTAAAGAAGAGGCTTTAGGCACTGATGACTTTATAGATAAAGGCTCCACTAATATGGCTTTTATGAAATCCAAGACAGTAGCATACACTTGCAGAGTCTGGGCTGAGAGGAGAAAAGCCAGGGAGTGGTGTGGGGACAAGGAAGAAGAGACACTAGCTATAGGTAAAGCACACAGAAGGAGCATGTTCCCATTAACACCCAAAGGTTCTATCAAAGGTCTTAAGAACAACGTCCCACTATTTTAAAGCACAGTTGTGAAGAAAGTAGTTCCTTCTTCTTTGGTCTTCAAGACTAAATTACACTATTTGTTCTCTTGTAGCTTGCATAAAGCCAGCAAAAAGCCGTGAAGCTGGTGTACATTCCACATTGTGCACTCTGGTTAACACAAAAGCATGTGACTGTGTGTCCACAGCTCTGGTATGAGTTACTGCAGAACAACATTCCTCATTTATGACCAGAGTCAAAACAGCAAGGAGATTTAAACTTTCTTTTTGAGATGCACTTGATTTTAGTAGACCCCTTCATAAACTCTTTTGGGGATGATTGTTTAAGATTGTTAGCAACAGAACAAAGTCATCTAGAACATACCTGTATTAAGATTGAATCAAAGTAAGGTTTTTAGATAAGATATATTAATGACTTGTATTTACATATGGCCACTCAAAGGATTTCACAAATATTGATGAATTAAAGCCACATGACAGACTTCCAAGTGGAACAATGTTAACATATCCTATTTACAGATGGAACTGTAAACTCTGTCAAGAGAGATTCAGAGATTAAATGATTTGCCTAGGGTCAGAAAGTCACAAATAGCACTCTGGAGTCATATGCTGCCACCCTCGTCAAAACACACTCTTCACATCATGAGTGATCAGCCAAAACCGCAAACATTCATAAACCCTGACTCCACTCCATGAGAGAACCGTGGCATTTAGAGGCCAGAAGAAGAAAAGTTCTGCTCTTGTTTTTCCTTACGACACCCTATTTAGTCTGCAAACAATAATAAATAAATCCAATAACTAACTAACTAAATACATACATAAATTTGGGCTGCTGAATGGCAGTCGGCTTTATTTATACTCTCTGTGCCAGAAACATCAGGCTATTATCTGCCCTTCAATATGATAAATGTATGTAAACTGAAAAAGACTATTGCTCATAACAGATAACGGTTTGTACCTTTAGTGTCTTAAAGCAAGGCAACTTTATGCCATAAATGATTCCTTGTCTAGCAATAATGTTATATTACATGTTCTCAGGGAGAAAACGGAAGCAAAGGGGAAGGAGAAAAAAATAATCATGTCATTTGACTAAAAATGCCAAAGTTCTTGTGATGTATTCATTAGTTACACTGCCTTGTCCAGGGAGTCTGAGGGATTCTGGCATTTCTCTCAGTAGTTGACCAACAACAAAGGAAATTGTGCCACTGGACTTGACTGAGGGTATTTCCACCACACGTGTGTCTCTTTACTGGATGTTTCTAATCCACCTACTTTTGCTTTGCTATTTCTTTAGTTAGATATGCACATCCAGATGTGTTCTTAAGTGGTGGCAGTTATTTGTGAAGTCTTAAATGGCCGAGGGCCTTCTCTGTGGGAGAAAATGAGAGCCTTCTCAAAACACCAACACACAGAGGTGCTCACCCCACTCTCTCCCCTATTATAGGCCTCAAATATGCAAAGGATTTTAAAAACAGAGAGAAATTAACCCTAATCATGGCAAAAAGTGCTGAAAAGCCTTACAAAATTCATCTCAGAACAAACTCAAGAGTGACTGGACTGAATCCTGGCCTGGTATAAACTGGAACTACAGGAGGAAACCACATGTCTGCGCCACCTGGAGCTTGAGTCTATGATCATGTGTTATTCAAGAGAATCTCAACGACTCACAGATCCTCCATGAACCTCCAAGTGACACTTGCGCTATTGCATGCCAGTAATGTAACAGACTGAGCACAAGAACACACACACAGGTTCTTAAAGACAAATCCCATTTCTAAGGAGAGACTCAGGGATATACATGTGCACAGTGTCTGCTGCAGATTGCAAAACTCAAATCAGTGCAACCAAAGTCTCCATCCAGCTCAGCCACATCCCAGAACCAGACTCCATGATTCTGGGAGAGGGACATACTCAATGATCCCCTGTGATCTGCTCGAGGACAGTCATGCTTGAGTCTCTCTCTACCTTTGTGTGCTGCAAGGGCAACACAGCTGCTAGAGGCACTGCAACACCTTCGTGCTGCACAGCACCAACGATCGAACCGCTCTCTTCCAGCACAGCTTTGTGGAAGATCATCAGCAGAGGAATCCCTTCATCTATCACACCACTGCTATCTAACTGCTCTATGCTAAACAAATGGGCTTGATCACAAGCCCGGCTGCACTTTTTGATAGAAGCTGGAGTTTTAAATCGCTGCTTACCTTTCACTCTATGTGGGATTTTCTTTTCTTCTTTTTTTTAAACTTAGCAAATGCCACGGTACACTCTCATTTTCGATTTTAATGGCTAAAGATATGCACGCAAAAAGCATCCTAATTACTGCTTTCCTGGCAGACACAGCCATTTCCTTGGGTTTTTATTGCCATTAGTTTTCCTCACCGATTTATCCTTAGCTACTCTCTTTGCATCTTCCTCGCCTCCCCTGAGCCCTTTCCTCCTCGCTTCTCAAGACTTGTCAGCACGCCTCCAATCCCCAGGAGAGATTGAAGGCCTTGTAAAACCCACTGCGCAAACAAGCATTCCTGTTCATTTATCACATTTAGCATGCGCACTTCCACACTCATCAAAACCAAGCCTGAGCTCGCTAAGTCATTTCCCTCTCCCAATTACAAATTAGTCCATTAGGCTGTCTGCAGTAGGCCCTCTGTTGCATCTTGGTAATGGCTTCTGAGATTTCCATCATAATCGTAATGGCTCCCTGTGCAGCCATGAGGGCAGATGGAGGCCGCTCGTGGGTAATGAGGTATCACACTACCAAAGGGCACAGCTCTGGGCTCATTATTTAGTCTTGGCTGTTTTGTGAAAACAACAACAAAGGTAAAATGCTGAAGGGAACACTTTAGCATATTAAATTAACACTTCTTGAAATTTCTCTCTGTAAACATGCCATATTTTTTCTTTATGAAACATCCCATGTGTCTGAGTGTGCGACATGAGGGAAGAGGGAGGAGGGGAAAGGGACGACGGAGACGGTGTGTGCTGCCACGTCCTCCCCGCAGGCAGCACTGCGCGCACCGAGCTGGGCAGTGCCAGGACAGCCCCGAGGATCCCGGCTGGCCGTGGGGCTGACAGGCCTCAACGTGCCCGGCTCTTGCCTACGATCCAGCCTGTGGGTTCACGTTGAGCTGCTGAGCGCCAGCCACTTCACATTGAGCTGTCTCTAAAGACAGTATCTCCAAGGGATGATTCTACTGAGGAGGTGAATTGATTGGACTGTTTGGGTCCAATTGCTAAGGCTGGACTTGACCAAAGGCTAGACCTGATGATCTCAAAGGTCTCCTCCAGCTGAAACAATTCTCTGATTCTGGGACTTCACACTGTGGCTGTTCCTTTCATAGCAGCAGCTGAGGCTGCATAGTATCTACTATGCCCAAAGCTGTAATTTCACCCCAAATGAAGACAGCACTCTAAGAAAACCAGAGAGTGAAGTCTTGTGAGGCAACTCTCTGCCTACCGCCACCTCCAGCCATAGCAGCCCACGAGGCCCTGCACAGAAGGGTTGGCACAGCCCTGCAGCCCCAATTTGCACCCCAGCACTGAGGGGGACAGGGTCTGGCATCGAATGTTTCAAAGACAAAAGCAACGTTTAAGACAAGCAGGTTAAAAATCAGTATCAATTAGAGATTCTCTGACCATTGCTGTTCTCTTTAGTGTATTGGATGTGAACTATTGCTAATTTGACTTTGTTTCCAGTGGCCCAAGACATCAAATGATGCTCAAGATCCCATATACTACATACTGGCAGTTAGGGACACTTAAAACAAAGGGTCTCCTTTCTCACTGGAGCTGACATTAATTTGTTTTCCTTGCTCATTTTTTTACCCAGCTGAGGTCACAAGACTATATATAGTGCAATGGTAACAGTGGTAGACCTGGGATGTGGACAGGAGAGGGGACAGGGAACAAGTGCAGGGAAAAGACAGGAAGTCTTTTAAGTTTCTGTTCCTCTCCTTCAAATGCTATTACAGGAGGAAGTCTGCAGAAGAACAAATATGTAAGAAATGTCTTCATAAGTCTGGCACCTTATGGAATTTGCGTAAATGCCAGCCAAGGCACATACAGGCAAGTCAATCAGTGGAGGGAGGGATTTTTACACATGTCTCTTGTTGCAGGGTACATCCCCATCTCAAAATGAGAGCTGGAGATGCAGGTCCCAGAGCGAGATGCAGGAGCAACCTCAACATTTCTTTTCCAGATATTTTCCTCCAGTCACTGAGCAGCACCTCCTGTGCCCCTTTCTGGAAGTCCTGGTGGGGGCAGCCCAGCTGTCTAGATAACACAGTTCTAGATGTTAGATAATGAGTTAGTATTGAAAAACATGTTCTCATCTTCATGCTGTTCATATAGGAAAAAAAAAAGAGAAAACCATGCCAGTGATTCTTTGAGGTAAGAGGAGTGCAAACACAAAGTTAGCAGGCAGATTGCTATCCAACTCTGCTTTGGTGAGCAGTAAAACACAAATTTATGGGCTGGGTTTTGTTAAAGTCGGATATGGATTTTAGAAAATGAAAAGGATGGATGGGGGGACGGCAGTGAGACATTTAATCAATGTCATAAAAATGTAACATTCATTGGTCTCCTAAAATGAAATTAATAATCTGTGTAGAAGTATCATTAGGAGATAAGTGACATTTTTAGGCTTTGATTTGTAACTTGTAACAAATCTTACTTCCACATATTTCAAACATTCTTAGTGATATCCATCTTTATTAAAACATACCAAAACCTTTTCACCTCAGCCAGAGTGGCCCATCAAGCATTTTTTCCCCAGCATAATATCCTTAAGTAAAAAGACACATTATCAGGCACAGACTTTCCAGTAATGAAGGCAGGAAGAGACATGCTCTGTACCATATTCAAATTAAATCAGGGATTTCAATACTCCCTGATTATCAGGGAGTCTTGTCTTTCACTAATAAATTTCTCCTTCATCCCAGGAACAGGCTTTCTAAGCTCTATCTGAACTGATAAGACATTTCATTGTACGCAGAAGGGCAAAAATAAGGTGTGTGCTTGTGGGGAGGAGGAGTGTGAGGTGGGGGGATAAAAAATTAAGCAAGTCTGCTAGATAAATGATTGAAAATAAAACATGAAAAGGCAGCCTTATAGGAACACAAATCTGATTCACATGCCCTACTGAATTTAGAAGGATTTGGGGGAAGGAGTAGCTAATATACAGAGGCTTACTCTCCTTACATTCAACGTCAAGGTATTTTGCATCAAAGTATTTTCATACATTTTAATGGAGCTACCTCTGCTTTGCATCAGCTAAGTGAGATGAGAAACCAGAGTCCTGAGCACAGATTACTACACACCATCTCTCAGACAGATGGGGAGGTGACACGCTTCCTCTTCCTCTTTGCCCTCTCCTTGCCTTTTTAAATATAAGGCACAAAATTGCACCAAGAAAGATACCTTTTCATTTTCTTTTAACATTAGCAACAGAATCACCATTGACTCATGCAACCAGGAAAGTGCATCTTTCCTTTGTGAATCCCTGTCAAACACATTTTAATTAAGTTGTTTCTGTTTTCATTGCAGAACAAGAGGAGGCTGGCAGCAGGGAAAAGTTGGTGAGAGTTATCACTGTACATGTTCAGAAGTTAGAGAGATAAAGCATAACCCCCATGTTGTGTCTGTGACAACAATAACAGATAGAATCCCCCGTTGAGAGCCAGTGTGCTGGAGCTTGGCACATCGTCCTTGCCTCAAAGAGAATACAGTATGAACAGAAAAGGGAGATAACATATCACAATCCTACATATAAACAGAAACTGAGGCACACAGAGATGGGATTCCTTGCCTATATCACAAAACTGTTCTACATCAAAATCAAGTGGTACACCTAATTCTCCCAAGTCCCAGTTAAGTGCCTTAATCAAAAACTGCTTCAGGGCCTAGAGAGAATTGTCCTTTATATTAATTATCCTTTACATTGAGGAGTCACTAGGAAAGTGTTCTTGTTTTTACTATTAGGCCAACTTCCACAGGGTCTCACTTAATAAAACATTCAAAACTTCACAAGGGATTTTTGATCAATTTTGTTACCACCTTTAATTTTAACTGTGTCATCTCATACTTGCTCAAGCATGTGAGAAAAGGACACGTTTCTTTTATTTATACAACTAAATCTGTGCAAGTTCAGTCCCCACGTATGAGGGAATTTGGTGGGAGCACTATTGCCACATTGATGCTCTTCTCTCACCCCCATCTGGATGCAGAGTGACAATTTAGATACAATGTCCAATAATGTAAGCAATTACAAGAAACGCCTGACCATTTCCAAATAGCAAGATGATATTTTTACACACGCCCAATGGCTTTGGGCTACCAAGTTTCATTTAGATTGGCTCAGGCTGCACATCTGCAGGTTTGGGCAGACACTCTCTGTATTTGGGATTATTTTACTCACATGAGAAAACTGTACATAGCAGTATATATGCCTATCATTCACTCTCACAACTTCCCCAGCTAGAAAGCCTTAGTCTGCCTATAAGGAAGTTGGCTTCACAGCTTCTGAGGGGGCTCACAGGGCCACATCAGCAATGTCAGGGATAACTGACTGGCAACGGACACATACCCCAATTTTATCATGTCAGAAGGGGCATGCAGCTGCCCTATGTCATCCTCTACCTCTGACATACCACTTATTGTCAGGTATTGAAAATAATGACTTGGTAATCCACACTGTATCTCCTTATTATAACTCTTGCACACTTTGCTTTTCATTGAAGTTATTTACTGAAAGGAAAAAAAAAGGCCCCTCCCTTGGAGAAGGTTAGGTCTTTGCTCAAGCCCACAGATTTTAACCTCATAAATATTCCCAGCTATAAGATCTTATTAAGAAGGTATGTCTCCCAAGAGCATAAAACCATCAAGCTGTAAATTTTATTTAATTTCCCATGAGATTTCCTAGCCTCATACATATAATTAGAGTGCAGTATAGAGCACTTTTTGTGTTTTGTCAATAAATCACTAGGGAACAATCAACATTTAAGAGGACAAGCTTTAATGATTTTTCAGACCCCTAAGCAATCATGCCTGCTACAGTGGCAAGCTGGTCTTTAACTTTCTCTAACTAGGATTGTGGACTGTAATGTTAGATAGGGTCCCAAACACTTAATCCTATTAGACTCCGCAGCCTAGACAATCATAGCTTATACCCCAGGGACATATTGATTTTGATTTGGTTGACAGATAAGACTAGCCAAGCTACTGTAGGCTATGCTTTATTAAGTGTTTACAAATTAAATATCTTAAGGTCTGTAACAAGCACAACTCTGCCACACAGCCAAGTGCAGATCTGCAATTACCTGTGCAGATGGACAAAAGATGACTCTCCATCAGTCACCCAGAGCACACCTTACAGCATGAATAGCATCGAGTGTAACCAGCCAAGAGGCTGCATCCTGTTCCTCACCTAGGAAAATGCAAGGTGCTCTTACCTCTGTTGAGCATATGAAGCCTTCTTGCAAGACCTTTGTGGTAAAATATCTCAGGAAGGTCCTTGTCAGGAGGAACTCATCAGGATGCATTTCACACAGAATGACAGAAACTTATGGGTTGGAAAGGACCTGGAAAGCTCATCCAGTGCAACCCCCCTGCCAGAGCAGCAGCACCTAGAGCAGGGCACACAGGAACTCATCCAGCTGGGTTGGAATGTCTCCAGAGAAGGAGACTCCACAGTCCATCTGGGCAGCCCCTGCCAGTGCTCCCTCACCTCAACAGGGGAGAAGTTTGTCCTTGTGTTTCTTTGGAACCTCTTCTGTTCCAGCTTGTACCCGTTGCCCCGTGTCCTATCACTGGCCACCACTGAGAACAACCTGGCTCCAGCCTCCTGACACTCACTCTATGTATTTGTAAACATGAATGAGGTCATCCCTCAGTCTCCTCCAAGCTCAAGAGCCCCAGCTCCATCAGCCTTTCATCAGAAGAGAGATGCTCCACTAAAACAACACTCACCTCGCGTTTTTTGCCCTCTCTCTTCCTTATCTTAACTCAAACTGAATAATTTTCCAGTGCCTGTAATTTCTGTGCTGCTGCCACAGCCTTTATTTGTCCCAATTCAGCCTACTCGGGGACTCTCACAAGTTCCTACATGCACAGTGTAGTCAGAGATAAACCATTCTCTCAGATGCAGATTGTCTGTGACTTTTGGAAAGATAATCCCATTCTGTCTAATTAAAAAAAATAGATATTGTAGATTATTTTATATATAAAAAAGAGCACACAATCAAATTCTGTCTTGCATGCAAACCATAAATAACTGTTACACCTGGGAGAGCTGAGTAGGTGTGATTTGGCACTGTTTTACCCTTGCCTTTGCACTGATGTCAACGATGGAAGGAGAAAAAGAACTGCAGAGAACTGGATGCAAAGAATTCATACATTTACTGAAAGGAAATAGCTGAAAAAACAGAAATTGCCTTCCCAAACTCCACAGTGCATGGCAGTGCACAGAACTACCTTGGGTCAACAGAGAGGACGGTATTTCTGTACCCTGAATTACCCTTGTGATCTCAAGTGGAAACCATCTTATAGGCACTGAATGCACATTAAACACTTGAGCTTTCTGTCGTATAATTTGATAATCACACCAACTACACTATCAGGCAAAAGTCTCCCAAGTACTTTAAATATGTTAATGAACCAAGATTTTATCTATAGTCTTCTACAGCTTGCACAAATCTATAAATAGGCTTATCTCAGGGTTATTGCTGTTATAAATTAATTATGGAAATGTCAACCAAATCAGGTACATGCCAAAGGAGTAATGGGGAGAGCAGTGATTTGCAACAGAAGATTCAGATACCGGGTAACCTGCATGAAGGGTTCAGAGCCCCTGGCAGCAGTCCACAAGCTTCAGGGGAATTTAACCTTGAAGAATACACTTAAAATTGGTTTCCATATGAGTAATGAAGAAATGGACTGAGTTAGAGAAGAGTTGCTGCGCTGTTTTCTTTTAGGATCTCACTCTTTAAGCCACAATTGTTTCTTTTAAGGCGCTACAGGCTGCAGAGTAAAGGGTTTGGGGTTTATGATTTCGTGTTTGTTTGCTCAGGGAGGAAGGATAATGCAATGGAGATTAGAGGCCTTGATGTAAATTACTTACCTCTATCAAACTATGCCAAAGCTCTTTCTAGGAATGAAATGCAGTTATTTAATTCCAATCAAATCAAAAGTACTGTTTTCTCACTTAGATTTGAATATGTGTTTTGAAGAGTAACAACAGAAGTGACTCCTGAATACTGTAAGAAACTTCATCTCTGCACTTATATGAAATCTATCCCAAACAGCACTCTAAGAAGGTTGAGAGATCTGTCAGAGCACAACAGCTACTTAGATCCTAAATACCATCTTACTTCTACTATTTACTCTTTGTACTGGGATTGGAGCTGTGAACTCTGGCTGTGGATAAGGACTCTCACTAAGTCACTTGCTTCACACACTGAACAAAAAGATCACACGTGCCCCGAACACCTAGCATTCAAAAAGGAAACATTCTTTATCTTCCACAGTAAATGCCTAACCTTGCTATTTAATCAGAAGATAGAAGAGTATTTTTGCTTTTCTTACCAACCTTCTAATGGGTTGATATCATTGTGTGGGGGGATCTCGTTAATATTTACAGATATCTCAGTGGTGGGTGTCAGAGGTCGGGGCAGCACTTTTTTCTGGACAAGGGGTGATGGAAAGAAGCTGGAACACCAAAAGTTCCATTTAAACATAAGGAAAAACTCTTTCAGTGTGAGGTGAGGGAGCCCTGGCCCAGGCTGCCCAGGGAGGGTGTGGAAGCTCCTTCTAGGGAGGTTTCCAAACCCACCTGGACACGTTCCTGTGTGACCTGATCTAGGTGGAGCTGCTTTAGAGCAGGAGTGTTAACTAGATGATCTCTAAAGGTCCCTTCCAACCCCCACCATTTTATGATTTTATGAAATACTATATTATAACATGCCAAGAGTGCTAAAAATGAGGTATGTTAAAAATACACCTATATTGTCTCAGTTTGGAAAGTTCAATGCAAGGAGCTGTTGATTATATATGGCTTAAAAAAACAGAAAAGAAAAAATAAAACACCACTTTTACAGTGATCAGTATTGGCAATGTTTGGGTCTCTGGTCCTGCTCTGCTATAGCCAATCTGAAGTTATTACAGAGCTCATCCCAAAGAGCTTGCAAAAACCACAATCTCCTTCACCAGGAATTTAGATATTATTCTGGGTAACAGAATTCTGTCTCCCAGCTAGGATCCACTTCTGTGTGACTGAAACATAAATAAATTGTTGAAGAGGCTGCTTCTAGAATATCAAATAATCTCAGGATACTTGTAGATGCTTTATTCTTCTGGCTACATCAATATAAATGGATTAAACAAAATGCTTTCTATTGCTAGCTGGGGCACAGTGCTCTAGCTGGTCAAATATAGATCTGATTGCAATGATCCAGGGGCCTTGTGAGCTGCAGGCTGCATTATTACAGTTCACTACTGAACACGAGGTACAGAGAGTGGCCAGTGCAAAGACAACCAGATCGACCACTTCTCAGGTCAGTTCTTGCCTCATCATCACAGCCCACCTCAAACACCAGGAATCAAAGTCTGAGTCTCAAGATGCTCTACAGAAATTGCTAAAGGATATGCCACTCAGCTGGAGAAAAACACTGCCAGGTAGGCAGAGTCTCCCACAACATTCAGTAAGAAAGCGCCTGGGAGAAGAGGATTGAGATACCCCATGTAACACCCTTAGTGCCACGATTCCCAACTGGGAAGACAAGAAGTGCAAAGATCTGATTATCTAAAAGTAAAATACCAGTTAATTTCTTCCTCTTCACTCTAGTGACAATACAGATGGCATGACATGAAAGAAGTTGAAAGGAATACTGGCTGTTCCAGAGGTCAGGAGGCAGACAGGAATGAAGTTGTCAACAAGCCATACATCGACTACTGCTATTTGGATGGATTTCTCCTCAAGTGCCATGGGAGCAGCTTATCACCTGCACACTATTTAAATACAGATTGAACTATAGTTTGAACTCTGAACTATGGTGGAAACAACATTCAAGTGGTGCTTAGGTTCTTTGCTGGTGCTCTGCACTGAAAGAGCTTCAGCCATACCAAGTACTTGCCCTTTCAAGGCAGAAATGCCATGCTTTGGTTTAAACACTAGAACTGAGGAAACTACATGAGTAGTGAAAATCTGGTGAAATTCTGCACTGCAACACCTGCTACTGGTCCTTTTCATTACATATTACATATATTAAATTGATGTCTACTAAGTGCTTAATATTCCTATTCAATAATGAACCCAAATTCTCAGTGGAAAAGTTACAGCATGAGACAATTTTCAACAGACGAAGTTTAAGGATTTTAATTCTAACTAGTTTCTGAAGAATGACTAGGATTTATAAACACAGCTCCTCATTCTACTGCAATAGGGTGTCGCATACCATCACTCCAATCAAAGCTGCAAAAGAGATCTGCATAAAGCTTGTGCAGATCCTGCAGCAGCAGCATGGAACAAAGCAAGTAACCTCCAGTTAACCTCAAAGCAAGGCAATGGTCAGACTTTCACTTCACCTCTACATATTTCATTTTCCTTGGTGCTCACAAATCTTTAAAACTCAAAACCAGCTGTGTGCCTCACAAGAGATGTTACCACCAGTGCATGTGCAGCTCTTAAGTCATATCCTAACTCGTAGGAGTGTCCCAGCATTCGTGGACACCAGCATGGGTGCAGCATTAGACTGTCCTGTGATCCTTTCCATAACCTCTGGCCATAGATACGTGATGCAGGTTCCAACTTGTTGCTGTCCTGGTACCCATGTGGTTGTAACTCTTATGGAAAGCATTTAGAGAATAACTGGGGATGCAGGATTCAAAGAGCTTGGAAATATAGATGAAAATATCACCTCATACTCAACCATCTCCCCATTTACTGCTCCTAAACATTTAACTAGGTTTAACTGGGCAGACATACCTGTGGAGAGGCTGTGTGGGAGATTGATCATAGTCCACTTCCAACAACCTGGTCAAAACTCCTGCTGATAAACAGAGCAGGGATTTGCTAACTATGCAGCTTCAGGGCCAAGCTGGTATGGGTTATTCCAAACAGGCTAACAAGTGCTCTGGTTACATCCTGGAATTCATAAAACTTCTGAAAGTGTTATATTGGTCTTGTAAAAGTGGAATGTGTGTGTAGTATATTCTAAAGACATCTAAATGTTAAGTATTTCACATGAGGCTCTGGAAAAGCTTGCTCTCCTCCCTCTGTTTTGCCAGTAAATGCTACTCATGGATAATGAAAAGCAGAGAGGTACAGGCCTGCATATCTAGGCTGTCAAACCACATCAAAACAAAAGATCAGCGTGAGGTGAGGAAGAGTGACCTTAATTACAGGAGATCCCGTGGACAGCACAGATCTCATACCCAGCAGTGAGTGCTTGAAATTACGAAGCTCCATTTAGGTCTTGATCCAAAAGCACTGAAAAGCTTAGAAATATTTCATTGGGCTTTGGATGAGATTTTTAGCATGTACAACTGTGCTTATGTTGTTTGAAAACAGCATGAATGATTAATATTGCTACTGACCTGGCTGATGTAGTAGAAGACCGACCCAATACCTTCTTGAAACTGGAGGCTGAAAACTGATTAAAGACTTCTAAAGGGTAAAGGAGGAGTTACCTTTTCTGTATCTTAAAGTAAGGGGGGGAATCACATGGACATTCATCCAAGCTAGGAAAGGACTGAATCCTCTTTGTTCTTTTCTGAAAACTACAGGTGTAATGTGTTTCCCTTATGGCTCTAGACAAGCAAGAAAAAGGGAATGAATACACATAAAACGTGGAAAAAGAGGAGCCTACACTATTGCACCACAGTAAATGAGGTGACTTAAAACTGATATTTTCCATTAAAAATTACACTTTTCCCATCTCTGCAAAAATAGAGTTCACTGTCATTAGACCTTATCAGCAGCTCTAAAGGAATGTAAAATTATTGGCCTTGAAATGAAATAAAGGCTGTCCTGAGCCAGAAAGAGAGATCAAGGATGAAGAGATGGGGCCCAGCCAATCCACTATCGAGTCCAGCCCTGAGGACACGCTCTGTCTATAGACACATCCATGCATTCTGTAAATGGGAGAAGATCCATCTCGTACTCAATGGGTTCACAAGGACATTTTATTCCTTTCATTCCCCCAAAAGCCATAGTCAGTGCTGTGCTGCAACTGGCCAACCATGTTCTAATTAAGCAATGGTAGTTTCAGCACAGACTATTTCCTGGGGATTAATGACCAACAGAGAAGCAGTTGATGATCTGAGGCCCATTAATGCCAGTTAGTCATTAATCCCCAGCTATACCCTGCATCAAAGTCATTACAGATACCACTGAATTGGGGTACAGCTTCTTGTGCAGATACACATTATTGGTTTGAGTGCTGGACATTATTGTTGTAAAGCTTTGCCACTGCTTATATGCTGAGGGGGAGACAAGTGGAAGTAACATTTCTGATTATGAAGGTTTAAGCCTCCGAACACCAAACTTCCTCTGTGAGTTCAAATAAGCTCCCTAATCTCTCTGCAACTAAATCACATCACCTTCAAGGGGGAAAAAAAAAAAATAAGATTCCCTATTTACAAGGAAAGCAAATAAATAATTGGGAATGTAACGTCCCCCTAGTAAGAGTATTACACTGTTTACCAACCTCACACCTTCCTCCAGAAATGATTTAAAGGAAAAACAAAAGACAAAAAACATGAGAAAAAGGAATGGCTGAAGTACAGTAACATGGAAAAGGTTACACTCACCCTCTGAGGTTTCTTACCTTACACACCACACAAACACACCAGCTGAGACCATCCCCTCACGATGCTGGTGAGGCAGAATGAGCCTGGAAGGCAGATGAACCAGCAACAGATCCTGGGATGCCCCAGGAAGCAGTGCCAATAACCCACTGCTTGGCAGTTTCCCTCTGGATGAAGCACACGTGGGATGGCCCAGCTGGAACCTTCTGGCGGCTCTGCTGATGAAAACCTCCTCTATTGAATTAGGAGTTAATTAGGGCCAGGTGGTTTATGCTCGCTATAGGTTTTGCAGCACCTTCCAACAAGAACATTAAGGGCACTGGCAAGTCTCAGCTAATCAGTCTGCCTGTATGAAGTTGTTATTATTATTAGTTCTACTACTATTACTTCTAATGTGTACCAGACACAACCCCTTCACGTTCTGAACTGTATCCTTGTCTCGCTGTAACCTATTAATATCTTCTGCATATGAGACATTGCCCTTGGAGGAGTCTGTCACTCCTTTTTCACTCACTTGCCTTTCCCTGTTACTGAAGAATATATTCTTTCTTGTTGAAATCCTAACAAAAATCCAGGTTATACATTCTCTAGGCAATCCTGGCAGCTAAGTGGACCAGGCACAGCTCCAAGAGAAGGGAGAACTAGCAACCATTTTATGTCTTTAAGCATGTGTAATAAAAATATCTATTAACTCCAGCACAGAGGTTGTGATTTACTTTAATTACAATATTGGAAAGTGAAACACCTGAAAGATCAGTGTCACATCTTACATCATGCTACAGCTGCACCAAGGAGTTCTATATACTACTGATTAATACACTACTTGGGACAGAGGTATTGCTCTGCACCCTTTGGCCAAACCACTGTAGGAGTAGGTAAATAAGCTGTGCAGGTACAAAGTGCCCACAGCACTCAGGTATGCAGGCACACTCACTTCATACAATAGTATTTGCAAAAGAGAAAAAAATACCCAATTTGTGTCTAAAAAATCCCAAGATAACAATACTACTCAAGGGAAAAAAAGAAGAGGGGAGAAATCCCCTGTAAGGCTTGATACCTTGACAACCAACAGGTAATATTTTGCTTTTATTGTCTACAAAGTAATGAGAAAGAGAGAAGAGCGTGAGAGTGGGTGTCAGTGAGATGCTTTACAATAGGAGTAAGACACTGCAAAGTACAGGATGGCTTCTGTCTCCTCATTTAACATCTCCCAGTGCTTGCTATCTGCAGTGGCAGCACACGTGCCAACCACTGCCAATTCCTCCACGGAACAAGGTCAAGTCACAGAGGGAGCTGCTCACAGCACTGAACTCCAGTGTTACAGAGGGGAGAAAAATCACACCCAACTCCTGCCACAGTGGATCAGCTGCAGAGTTCTTTGGGGAATCTCCTCCTGGGCCCTCTGAGGACCAGTTTATTCCCAGTTTATTATTAATCTTCTATCCATCATCCCCAGAAGAAATGGGCTGTACTGTGCTGGCTTTAGAATCACAATCATCTTCTCCAAATGCAACTGGCAGGTGACTCAGCTGTCCCACTATGGCCCATTTTTACTCATCTGGCAACTTACACCCACAGGATGATTTGGTGGATGTGGATATCTCTAGCACTTCTAAGGGTCAGGGGCTCACAATGAAGCACTTCTACAAAATCAGATGTCAAGGGATTTCCTTAAAGCATGCAAACAAAACCTGTGGCCTTAGCACTTGTCCCTTAGTACCTCAGGTGGAAACCAGAGACTGCTTCATCTCTGCTGGTACCCGTGACACACGTGAACATGGGTGTCAGCAGGACTCCAGCTATTTCACCCCGAGTCCTCCTGGGACCTCCTGCCTCAGTCTGGACTTACTGCATTGCCTTTTGCATGACTCAATCTCCTCTCCAAGGCACTGGTGAGAGCTCCTGGGGCCACAAGTCCAAGAGCTGTTGCTACATGCTCAGTATGTAGCAAAGTGGGGTTTTCTCTATTCCCTAACAGAGAAAGCAGCTTTCAGGAGGGAGAGACTGAAAGAGAGGCAGAAAGGAGGAGAGTAAAAAGGAATTTTAAACCACCTTCAGAGATTCTGAAGTAGGCTTTTCTGTGCATACCTCAAGCTTACTTTACCTAGGTAACTTCAGCTCATCACCATAAAAGGAGAACTAGGTACTAGGTCTGACATAGTTCTTCATTAGTAACATCTAATCCCTGTGCATCTTATATGCCAAAGGAAACTGTAATCCAATTTTTTTGCTTCTGATTACTTCATAGGTTAATCTAACACCATAGCAGGGCAGCCACCTGGAGAATCAGGGGCTTTTGGAAAATTAATGTCTATGGCATTTTTGCCTTGGTTGTTTTAGTGCACAGAGAGAAGAAATGCTGGGACAGCTCCCTATCTCCTCTCATGGAAGCAGCAGAAAGAGGGGTAAACTTCTATTTGTAAGAGTCACCTTGTCCATGTCAGGGGCCACAGAGCAGAGGCTCTCAGGTGGGTGCACTGTAAGCTGAGTGTGCCTGTGCCCGGGCGTAGCACAGTGTGTGATGGGCAGGACGGGAGGGACGCGGCTGTGTGTCGTGGGAGGCAGCGAGAGGGACGGCTGGTCTGCAGCCAGCCGAGCCCCTGCACAGGTGCTGTGGCACCGAGGGCACCCACCCTACCCTAGGAGAGGTGTGATGAACGCTGGGGAAAGGATAAACATACACTGGGGATCAGTCTCTTTGGAAGAAGATGTTCATAAGCAGCTGACTTGCCTCACCTCTGCCCTTTGCAGGAGAGAAGGATATTATCCCCAGGAGCATCTCCGTGGAGTAGAGCCCAGTGGCACATTCCACCTCATGTGTATCTTGTTTATTCTAAGTGGAGCTACAAATCTGTCGAGTGAGCATTTTGTTTTGATTAAAAATTAATAGCTGCTTTTGACCCAGGTGGATTAATTTCACTTTCACCGAGTATCAAGTTAATTGACACAAACTACTGTCAGGTGAAAGAACCAATTAACGAACTGTGAGGAGGACTCTTCTTCCCCCCCACACCTCCCCCCCCAAATGATGTTTTGACTGAAGTGTTGGGGTGGTTTTTTTCCTTTTAATAGAAAATTTTCATCTCAGCAAAATGAGATTAATTACTTAACAAAGAGAGGAACAAAAGAAAGCAGAGAGTGAGGTCAGTGATGAGGAGGGGAGCTCACTCTGTGTGTGCCAGAGCTCCCTGGCAAGGTGCTGCAGAGGAGGGCTGGGGAAAGAGGCTGCTTCTGCCTTTGGGCCTGGGGAGGGCTGCTCTCACCAATTAACTGCCACTTCCAAGACTCTCAGTCACCAGGGTTTGGAGCACTATTGTGGTTTACTGCAGTTTGGCAAAGGTCTTTGGTAAGGCCTCCAGATCAGGACAGCAAGGTCATTTGAATAATGAGCAGGCAGAAGCCACCCAGCATCTGTATCAATGCAGAGTAAGTGCAGCAGCAAGAGCCACAGTATCTCCCATTCTCATTTTTTAGATTTAAAATGGAAGTTTCCTATAGCAGTGCATCATGAATGGGAGCATGTGTTAGCCTACGAAAATCAAAGTAGCTCCTTATTTAATGCTTGTTAAATGGAAGCCAGTCCCAGCCTTCACTTTATAGATTGCTTTGCAGAGCCTGGAACAGCATACTGGCAGGCTGGTAGAAAGGGCTGGCAGATAGGACTAGTGTTTGGCCAGCATTTCAAGCAGCTACACATGACCTGTCTGGGAGAAATGGAAGCATGCTTTCCAGTTTATAGTTTGTGAGCATGGCTATTAGGAACCCAGGGGTACATTTTCAATAAGCAAAGTGACTTATGTTTCCAACTATCATTTTCAAACTGTCTTGTGCTAGAGAAGGTAAATCCCTGCAGAAAGGAGGAGATGGAAAAAGCAAGTTAGGTATGCAACTCCTATTAAAATCAAAGTAAGTTGGCTACCTGATTTGCTTATGTCCTCCTGAAAATCCCATAAGAAGCCTATTTACATCTCCAGACATCCAAGTGACATCTACAGATCTTGTCTTTAGGAATTCATGTGATTTGGACATCTACACAACCTATTTCTATTTAGAAAATGAAATACTGCATCCTAGATTGTCTGGCAGGGTTTGAAAATCTATTCCAAGCTGCTAACACCGTGGCTTAAGTTTTATTATAGAAGTTGCTTTACTAGGCAAATATTTTCAGTTATATATATATTTCCTTTACTTACAGAAGTCATATTTATGGCACTTCATTTATCCTCCTGGGACTGTTTGCTCAAATAATTTTTTACATCCTTTGCCACTATTCTACCCCAGGGACCAGCTGCAAGCTTTTCCCATTATTAATTTTCAAAGAAACAGCTAGAAAATCCAGGGGGTGGGGAGAGAGGGAGAAAAGGAGAAAGTGAAAAGGAGAGGGAAAAAGGGACAGAGAAGGATTTTCCCCAGCCAACAGAAGACAGTTGGCCTATGTCTTCACTGGGGCCTTGTCTATCTTCTTGCACATGTGAACACCTTTCCCAAATGTAACGTAATCCCCACCTGGTAATGGTGTGTACTGTGGCAGAACGAAGAAGGCCATGTTCAGCCTCTGCACTGAGAACAACAGTGTCATGCATTGCAGGGGAATACTCCCAGTACTGACTGGGAGCTGCTCAGGTATGCAGATGTAGCATATATATATATGAACACAATGTCCAGAGCTAACAAAATGTGTACATTAAGGTGTGAAATGCTTAGAACAGAGACAGAAAGAGTTTGCAATAAGCTGAAATGGGAGTGTGCAAAGGTTCCCCTCCCCAGAGGAGGGCTGCGTGTCCCAAGCCTTTATGTAGCACCATCAATTCATTAGCAGAGCTGTGCCTCAAAACCCTGTCACTGCACAACATGTGTCCACTCATTACCTGTAGGCTTCCAGTGATCATACACTGGTGAAGGACTACAAACATACCTGGTTATCTCTGTCATCCACAGAACTGAGAGAAAATGAAAGAAGGAAATTGCAATTCAATTCAGTGCATATGGAGAATAAAGAGACATCATTTCATATGCACTGGCTTACCCTTCCCTTTGGTTTATGTTAAAACATACACAGTACTAGCTGCCCCTTCCTCTTGGGAAATGAGCAGCGTAGGTAATGGAAACCAATAAAGAACTGTCATGTGTGTTACTGCAATCTGTCTACATTTAAGGTGATTCCTCTTATGTCCTGTATCTGACCAAGGAGGAAAAGCATTTGCTGAAATGAAATCAGGTGACAAATCCTCCCCATCATTTTCTCCCTTCGTGTCTTCACAATCAGAGCACTGATCTGAAAAGCCATGTAGACATCTCAGCATTATGCACTTAGCACTCCCAGGAAATGCTTCACCAGAAGTAACAAAAGATGCCCACATTTCTTAGAGGACATCAGAGGAGATTTGGCTGTAGCTACTGAGTATCAACAGACACACACAAACACACCTGCATGTGATCCAGCACAGCACAATCCTAGTTATCACAAGGCACAGCCTCCAATCACTTTCCCTCCACTATGAGACTACAAGTGAGTCACATTAACACTTGCAAGACAAGGTAAGACACCGGAGCTGTTAGGAGCCAGATCGAGAGATTGAGTCTGCCAGGGAGAAGTGCAATTCATGAGATGGATTGCAGGCTTTGACTTCTTCTGCCCATTGCAGACTCTTCCTGTTAACTGTCATGACACCTGAGCACGGGCACTGAGATAATTTTTTATCTCAGAGATAAAAATGGGGCAAGAACAAACATGTTCAGGTTTTCAATTGGACTTTAGCCACTAAGCCTGGCAGTATGACCTGAACTATGATTGTCTGGGGGACATAAATGATACAGTCTGGGCATATGTTTCAGGAGCAACTCCACTGACTGCAAATTAAAGGGTTAGCTTCATTCAGTACTAACTTCTATCTTCACTTCATGCTCAGAGGATAGCACTCAGGCCAAAGCCTTACCTGATGTAGATCAAGAAGGCTCAGTAGTAATCAATGTTACACTGACTTCTAACTGAAAACCTGGCCCCTTACCAGGTCAACATGAGCAAAAGAGAGGAGGAAATGTGATGGTACTTGCTGTGGATGTTGTAAGTTAAAGCTCTCGACCATGGGGGGAAGGAGTATCTTACCTGGGAATCTTTCATGAGGCTTTTGTGAATACTTCTGTTGTTCTAAGGCAGGGGGTAGGCAGACACACCAGAATATGACTCTAACTAATGAAAGAGCTCTGCAGAAAGTCCTTTCTCCCGAATTATGCTTTTCCTGCTTCACTGTTTCATTGTTCTTTAGGTCCTTCAAAATTTATCCAAGTCCTATAGGCAGCAACCAGTTAAATAAACTTCCGATGGCTTATTACCTACCCAGTGTATTACTGGGGCCTTCTTTTTATTTCAGATCTCTTACAAATGTGAATTGCTGCTTCTGCACTAGTGAAAATGTGCTTAGCAGTTTTATTACACAGACATTTCTGCATGAAGGTGAAATAAAATATCTGTCACTACAACTGGTTCTCAGTTGGTACCAAATTTAATTATACCCCCCAATTACTCACATTTACTGAAATCTAGAAAACTGCAGTACTTGGTGATTATCTAAAAGAGAAAAATGGCTTTGACAGTATCTGTAGATAAGCATGAATGCCTCCTACTAAAAGAATCTATTGCTAACTAGTTCTTGATATTTCAGTTAAATGAAATCACTTGTCTGATTAGCTGTGGCTGGAATCTTTTTCTGCTGGTGAGTCCTGAGTAAGCAGTCACATGAAAAAGCATTAAAGCTCTTAAATGAGAATCTCTAGGAAGCCTTATTTCAGTGATTTACTTCACTTAGATGGGAGAAGTAAAAACTACCTGGTGTGACACAGAGCAACTACTGATGATCTACAACTTACCTGACCAGTCAAGCTACAGCAATGGCCAGATTCCAACCTAGCTGGTACAGACAACATTCTTAGCACAGTATCCATCTCATACAACATTCTGTGCTTCTGTACTCCAGAACACAGTTTAACAGAGTTGTACTTTTGAAATTCACATGTAAATGGAGACCTCTCTCTTTGTTTTACATTACACTCAAATTCTTCAGATGACATTGAAGTAAAACCCACACTTTGATGTGCATTTTTCCTCCAGGTAACGATAGATATTTGAGATTAAAACAACTTTTAAAACACAGGAATTGCAACAGCTTGTATTTTGCTTTTATGCTACATCCCAGCTTTCCAAATGAAAAACCAGACAAACAAAAAGCCCCATGAAACACAACAGTTTTTGCTTTTCTTTCCTTCATTATTTGCAATGGTAAAAGTATGAGATCACACCTATAAAATTGTTATTCCTCACCTGGAAGCAGATCAGCACATTTGCCATTTCAGAGATCCACTTCCTGTTAATAAAAAGGCAATTTCTTTGGGTAACAAAGCCATGTACTTTTGGCAGTAAGCCAGGGAGCTTAAAGAGAAACCTTGAATTCTGAAAACATAATAGACAAGGGACTCAGCTTAAGAAAAGATTTCATCTATCAACTAACAAGAGGCTGGGGTCATGAAGTAGGGTATTCTTTATACTTGAGAGACCAAGCTAAAAGTCTTAAGAATGTGGAAGAAAACCTTGTCTGGAATGCTCTCTGTATGTAATAGAGGTTGCAGCTTCGAGAAGGCTTATCGTTTCTCCTGACATTCTGACAGAAATGTGTAATATAGAAGTTTAGCAGTGTGGGCAGGTTAAATTATACTAGGCAGGAGAAATCATTTCCATGTGAATCGAAGCGTTTACTCTTGTCCACTTTCAGCTCGAGCTTGTTATTCTCTCTGCTTCCCATAGCTTCATGTTTTTAACAGAAAAGCCTAATTTTAAAACAGATGTTGAATAGAAGGTGCTTTGGTTCTAGGGATTGGAGTTTACTCAAAAAAACACCTTTAACACCCTAGTAAAGTGGGACTTGGTTCTTGCTCATCTGTTGAATTTTTAATGTATTGTTCTTTAATGTATTTACCTGGTATAGCAAATAGTGTGGTAAACTGATTATACATTGAGCAATATGGTTATGGGAAGTTTTGACTAAACCTCAGTGAGTTTATATACACAAAATATTCTTATGAATAAGAATGAACTTCCAGAAAAAAACTTGCCATTTCCCTGTGAAAAAGAGCAGAGCAAAGAGCATTTACAACCTCAGATCTTTGCTCCTACTGAAGAAAGCATAAAAACTGCTCAGTCAAGGCTCCTCAGCCTGCTGTCAAGCAACACACTCTGCTGCTCCTAACCATCCCAGAAGCTCTCTCCCCTTGTAGAGTAGTGCAATCCACCACACAGCACAGCCCAAACTACACGCAATCATCATCCCTAAATTGAGACAGGAAAGCATGTGCAAAGAAATACATCAAGAAATGGTGCTGAAAGTGTGTCCCTCAAAGCACTGTGTCCGCTCTGAGTTACTGGGAAGCACAAGTCCCTCTTGCAAAGAATGGAGCTCCCAGATCTCAAACCAGCTGAGCTCTCCTCCTTGTCCAGTTCATTTCCTAATCTTTTGTTGCCACCCCTGAGACACATTCAAGCTTTTTTACCATCACTAAACATTTTCCCTACTGTCTGTAGGCAGAGTTACTCCTATTTCCAATTGATTTTTGAAATCAAGGTGCTTGGTGTCACTTAGCAGTATAGAATAAGTGGTCACTAACTAGTGGTAAATTACAATAACATTCATGCTGAATTACATGCAGCATCTGCATTAGTGGCCAATGAGTTCATTCTGATTAATGTTACCACAGGAAGTAGCAGGGATTTGGTAATGATTTGCTAAAGCAGCTAACTGAAAGCTCTTTAGTCAGGTTTCCCATCAACAAAAACAAGCTTTAAATTACTTAAAGACAATCATTAATTTAAATAAGTGTTTTGTTACTGCACATATAAATCATGCACAGAAAAAAAAGAGTTTGAAAGTGTCACAGTTGTCCCACTACCTAAAAACCCAGAGATGCACAGTCACCACTCATTTCATGTCCCAAGACCCATAGAAATTGCAGTTGTGACTGAGAATCGCAGATTCAGAGCTCCCTCACACCAGATGAAACGTGAAACAACTCTCTGGATTTTAATGGAGTAAATCCTACATGGCACCAGTCTTACAGGAATCTGACAGATTCCTGTGTAGGACAGGGAACGCTATACAGCCATCTGAGCAGCCCCAACAGATGCTTTAAGCAGCAAACCTCACAGTGTGTTCCTCAACTCCAACATCAGGTAATACCTGCTGAGCCTGACTGCAAGCAGCATCAGAGGATCCTAAAAACTCCTGGTATGACAGAGCACTGTTGGTCTCAAAACGTCCAGGAGAACACCACGGCCCTTACACAATCCATTCCATTGGCAGTGATGCTCCACAAACCCTCCACAGCCTGCTCCAAGGTCCCCCGGTTCATAAGCAATGCACAAAACACCTTTAGGAGACACTAAACTAAGAAAAAACAGGAAGAAACAAAGTCTGGAATGGGAAGGACAGGGTCTGGGAGATCTGTGTTTCCTAGATCTATTACTGTCATGAATGGTTTCTTTCATTCCTTTGTATTTAATTTCCCCTCCAATTCACATGATCTCATTCATTTATATAAAAATATTTGGGAGGCAAGGATGGTTTCTGTCTGTACAGTGCAGAGGTCACTATGAATCCAAAGTGTAAGGGGTTTCTGAAGGGCTCCTGTACAGAAACAACAACACAAAAATCATAAAATACCATTTGGATTTCAGGCTTTCAGTTGCAGAAAGTCTTCCACCTTGAGCCTTATATTTATACTCAAATGGATCCTCAAAGACAGACCATGGAATGTGTAAGTTCAGAGCTGGTATTATTCTTGGACCAGGAAAGAGAAACAAGAGACTGCCATGATTGTACAGTTGTGATGGAGCCTCTTTCATTGCATTTTTGATGACATATGACAAGTACAAACATCGATCTTCCAGCTTGTTTGTATCTTCCTGGGAGTACAAGATACTACAGATTTCTACCACATTTCAAACAACAACCCTGACTTAACATCCTTGCAATGCTCTCTAAAACTGACCTTATTCAGCTTGCAGCTTGTCTGCTTTATCATGGTGTACTGACACCATCAATCAAAGCGACCCTGGTAACATAACAGAGAGAAGTGGCTCCATCCAGGCAGTGATGGGAACACTTCCTACCTCTTCAGCTCCTTGAAGTGGAGGAACTCTTAAGTGTTTTACAGAAAATTAGCCAAGCCTTTTAATTCCTGGGAAAAGGTAAACTCAAAAGTAGGATGGCCTCAACAGGGCACAAGCCTGAGACGATGTAACACTCCTTGCTCTGTGACACATGTCCCTGGTGGCTGCAGCCGCAAGGTATTTTGTACCAGAGACCATTACAAAGCCAAGGAGGGCCATATGCTCACAACCTGTAGTACTGAGGTCATACAAATGTCTGCAAGAGAGAACATGCATTATTGAGCTTGACTTGTGCATGCCATCAACAAAGCAGGGTGCAGGATGGAAGACAGAAATGCTTTAACTGGAGAGGCTGAATGGTGCTCAGTGCTCCCCTCATTGAAGGGATGCACGCCTCCCCAGCCACAGCTGAACATGTCCTGTTCCAAATCTCATTCCTCTGCTTTAAACAAGCAGACACTTCTCCTCTCCTCCATGTAGTCATCAACACCTTGCAAAAACCAGACAACTGTAAAAGTATTAACAAGATGAATTCCTTCCCACAAAGTCCTGGTAGCACATAAAAAAGCTGACAGAAACTGTCTTCCAAAGGAAGTTACTTGCAAACATTTGGCACATAGAGTCTAAAACTGACGTCTCTATCCTTCCCAGTTTCTGGCTGATAATTTGTACACACTGGTCAACTTCAGTAAAGTCAATAAGTCAATAAAGCAGCCACCTATCAATATCCTAAAACAAACAGTTCCACCAATGTGTTGCCAGGAGTTAATGTGAAACCATTGCATGTCTTACCTGTGCCTACAACAGCCCCTTTACCTGAGATTGTCACAGACCACGACTCACTCTCAGTTTGTTTAGGATCTGCTAAATGTTCCTCTATAAATTCATCACTCAGTGCCCACTCACAGCCATGCATTAACTGCTCTGTTTTCTCTGAAAGTAAGAAATTTGATATGACATATAAGTCACCATAAACTCTCCAGGATTAAGTAAGTTATTGCATCTCGCAGCACAACTGGTTTCTACAAATGATACCCTGGAAAATGACATTATTGCTCAGTGATTTGGTTCAATCTCATTGCTACAGTTAATGTAATAACGTAACTCAATTAGGATGCTTTTGTTATGAATGAACAACCTTGTTTAATACACTCTGATTGCCCAGAGTCATCTTAAATGTGATGCTGAGATGGTCTGTGAAGCCCAGAAATTCAGTGCTGCTTTTTTAAGACGGAATACCAGCAGGAATTAGAAAGCCCAGGCAATTTTTAAAGACACAAAGGTCATCTTAGTGTGAGTCTGGACTTTCTACAGAGGTCAGGCAAAGGCTTGTGAGACTCAATGCGCACAATTTGACTGTCATTTGCAAAGCAAAGCACATCAGGTTCACCTTAAGCCATGTCCTCCCCGTTTCTCAGCTCCCACCAGTAGCTCACAGAGTAGAGAGTAGTACCCAGCTCATGGTGTGCCTGCATGGAAGTGCTGGCAGAACCCAGACAGATAGAAATTAAACATATTTTTGCTCTGTTCCTATTATCACATGTAGTATCCTTCAGAGGTGCTCACAACACGTGCAGTTACCTACCAACACCCCAACTAAGGTAAGGAACACAGTTACTGTCAGTCATTTCTAACATACCATTGTTTGGACATCTGCTTTTCTTAAAACTACAGCTCCTTGACTCTCAAAACATTTCTATGTGAAACAGATCGCCTTAGGTCTTGCACTACAGCCTGTTGGCTTATCCTTCCAACAAATAAACACCCAAACATTCACAGGTGACACAGCAAGATGCAAAGATACTTGAGACAAGGTGTTATCTTGTCTGTAGGTACCATGAGGGAAGAGGGAGGAAGAGGTGATGCCAACCCTGCACTGCACTAATGGAAAGATGAAGGTCCAGAAAGAATCTTACTCTGCTGGTACCTGTAGGCCCAACCCTAATTCAAACCACGTGTTGTTCTCCTCACTTCTCCCATTTGGGGAATTTCTGGAATCCAAGATACACAGTAGCGGTATTTTACCACTTCCAAGTCCCCAGTACCCTCACAAGTGCTGAGCCAGATGGAGAGAAATATGCAGAAAACCAAAGCGGTACTTGCTGGAATCCTTCTCAATTCATTGGTGTATGCATTTAATTTCCTGTCTCCTTGTTTTCAGCCTGTCCTTGGATATGTTTGTGAGAAACCTGAGATGGCTACATGTGTTGTGGCCTCCAAGACTCTTAAAAACACAAAATAATTACCATACCTTCAATATATATTTTTTTTCCCTTCCCTTACTAAAGAAGCCTCCAAAGAAATGTGTCACCTTCTCAGTTCTCAAGCTCGAGACTTCTTTTCCTTTTCAAGGAAATGTGAGAACAGACATTCAGGAATGAGGAGCATGCCTCATACATGCTTATAAAATCTGATTTGTTATGAAAAACAGATGCTATTCAACAGCATATGAATATTATATTTGAATAACATACAGTAACATATACTCCTTGAAGAAAACAGTTTTTATAATCTAGATATGTTTGGACATGGCCAAAATCCAAGATACCCAGATTGAATTTCTGTCTGTCTGCACATGTGCCTGCTCATTAATACCTACTCCCAAACACACATACAGAGTGTACATGTAACCAACAAATAGCTATATATAGGTGTCTTGCTCACCAGAAAAGTGCCAGCACGTTTCAATACAGAGATTTCCTTTCAGGATATCTAATCTTATTTTCATGTGGAAGGCTTACAGACACTTGTGCAAACTAAACAACACCAGTTCTGGGCTCCTCAGCTCCAGAGGGACAGGGAACTGCTGGAGAGAGGCCAGTGCAGGGCTACTACGATGATCAGGGGACTGGAGCATCTTCCTGATGAGGAAAGGCTGTGGGACATGGGGCTGTTCAGTCTGGAGGAGACTGAGGGGGGATCTCAATAGTTACAAATATCTACATGGTGGGTGTCAGGGGGTTGGGATAGTCCTTCTTTCTATTGTATCTAGCAACAGGACAAGGGGTGATGGGATGAAGCTGGAACACAAAAAGTTCCATTTGAACATAAGAAAAAAACATTTCAGTGTTTGAGTGAGGGAGCCCTGGCCCAGGCTGCCCAGGGAGGGTGTGGAGGCTCCTTCCTTGGAGGGCTTCAAGACCCACCTGGACACGTTCCTGTGTGACCTGATCTAGGTGGGAACTGGTTCTGCAGGGGAGTTGGACTGGATGATCTCTAAAGGTCCCTTCCAACCCTACCATTCTGTGATTCTATGATTCTATGATACACCTTGTAGATTTCTCTTGAGAAAGCATCTCAGTCGGAACACCCCAAATGAAGTTTAAAATCCACATCACCCCGGATAGTTTTTCCCTGGAATTCAGAGGCAGCATGTGTGTGCACACAGACACACACGTACTTCTTCCCTTGCTTGGAATTCTAACTCTCATTACATGTGAGATCAGAAAAATCACACTGATTTTACTTCACAGATGCATCAGCAGCACTCTGAAAATCAATCTTGCCTGGCATTCCCTTGTACTCCAACCACCTTCATGGAACTGCTTTGATAAAAGTTTTGCTACATATAGAAAAGAAAAAGAAACAGATGTAACACTAAAATGTGAACAAGCAAGACTATCTATCATTTGGAATGTCTTTCTTATTGTGATCTAAGCTGCTGAGAAGGCTTTAGGAATTCGCATGTTATCCTTAGAGATGTCTGAAACTGTCTCTTCTGTTTCTTGTATAGCACTGAGCACATCATCAGCTTTAATCTTTAATCTCTTCTTCCTCTCTCCTCCCCTACAGAGAATCAAATCCTACAATCTATACACAGATAAAACTCTTGGGCCTAGTAAAGTTTGGCTCTAAGTTTTGTAATAAAGATAGGAAGATTTATTGCCAGGACTGCATTATACCAAAACAAAGACTCAACTTCTGTAAATCAGTATTGCATCCAAAAAATCCACCCCAGATGAAACAGCAGGAACAGCAGAGTGCTCCTCAAATGGCATGATTTCACATGGAAAGAAGGGCTTTAAGGGATACTTTGGACCCACACAATCTTCTGCTGAGATGCATACGAGTTCATAAGCCCTATTACTTCTCTCACCTCACTGTGACTATAAATGCAATTAAACACCTCAACAGGTAAACTGAGAAAGCGAAACCCAAGGTTGTTTTTTCATTCTTCATCTGCTAATTCCCACAAAATAGTAGTGAGGACAGAAGAGAACAACTTCTAGGATTTCAAACACACACAACACCTACTCACCTTACAGAAATACTCTGTGTAATTATGTGCCTTTTGCCTGGGAGTATTACAGGTATTAGGGCTGCTGAGGGGAGGAGAGCTTGTGGGCAGCACATACGTGCACTGTAGATATTTATAAAACCACTAGGAGGCTGCAATAAAATCATCTTGGGGTATATATTATGCTTTTTCAAGAAGCATTTAAAACCAGTACTATGTTCAATTTCATTTCTCCCCTAAGTTTCCTTAATACACATTTCTCTGTGTAGCTATACCTCTAATTCTGAATGTCAATATATATAAACAGACATGTTGTGAACAACCTACAGCTATAGAAACAGATATGTTCAATGAAAATAATGTATACTATTTTCATAATATGCACATGGATACATAAAAACACACGCTGCAAAATAATACACATGTATATACACTATGGTTGATATGCTGAGGCTCTACAAGAGAGCAGTAATTGCTTATGCAAAAATAGTAGACATTTGAACTATTGATGACACGTATGTACAGTTTTATGTATGAATCTGCATAAAACAGAGGGAAACAGGAACATACAAGCACAAAACAGACAGTGGGTGTATTTACCTACTACGTGTTGCTCATGCATCACGGTACATGCCTGTTATGCACATGCACACATTTAATACTCACCTATCATTCCACAATCCTGGATACTTTTGCTATTAATTTTCATACAGAGAATTTGTTTTTATCCACATAAGACAGCTTGCAAATGACAGTTTTAACAACCTGATGGTTGAGTAGTATGTTTAAGATCGCGATGTGACAGTGTCCGAACTTCCAAGGCACCGCACAGCCTGGGAGCAGCGTTCGGGGGCATCTGTGCCAGCCTCCCCGTGGTTCAATTCTTGATTGTTTACTCAACTGCCAGAAGAAGCCCTAAAGCCCTGGGGAGAGCAAAACCTGTTTGGGCCATTGACATTGAGTATCCTTGGTGCAGGAAGTCAGGACCTTAGAGGTATCCATCATTACGCCTGCCTGAAGGCAGGCTGGAGCCAAGGAACTTGCCTGAGAAGCTAGTAAAATTTTAATGCACTCTGTAGTGTGGTCATGTCATACTCAGTTATGGCAAATAATCCCAGATGCCTGCAGAGGTAAAATGGAGCTGTAATGTGCTTGCCTCCTAACCCGAGCTGACAGCAATGATGTACGACTACCATTAGCGGAAAATATCACTTCAACTAACCCATGATCCAGCTCCGCTAAGGGTCACATTATCCATGAGGAACAAATTACACTCCCAAAGTAAATACAAATTTTCTACACCAAATGGGTACGAAAAAAAGGAAAGGGGAGCCAGGCAGGGGAAGAGGGAGCGAGGAGTGATACGTTACCTATGACAACACGCTGCCGAGTGACAAAGATGATAAAGGACAGGACAAATGACGGGCTGGAAGCGCCGTGGCACAGCCAGCCCGGGGAGCACGTACCCACGCCTGGAAACAACATGTTCGCTCCCCTTAGTGGCAAACGCATCATCTTTTACAATGAACATGCTTGGCTCCGATTTTATTACCACTCTAGCTGTAGGGACCCTCTGTGTGGCACATCAAATGAATAAAAAGGATCCTTATCTTTCCTCCTAATGGGCCTTAAACAGTAAGAAATACTTCATGATTGCCTGAGCCTCGCTAGCGTATAAAGCCTGGGTGAGCTTCCACCCTCGGAGCAAGTTTAGGTGCTGCGTTTTCCAGAGTTAGAAAGGCAACACCTGTACAAATATGCAGTGTAAACTGCACTGATGGGAAATATCCTGGCCTTGCAGAAACAATTTTAGGCATAATACTGAGAAGCTATTTCTCCAATCCTATCCTTACCCAAAATAACTATATACGCCAAAGAGTAAGATGTCAATAACCCTTGACCTGTAATTGCTTAAAATTGGGTTCTCAGCCACCATCTCCCCACGGAGCCTTGTTTGCTAAGCACATTGGTACAAACCATCCCAGGAGTTCTCTCAAGAATTCAGCTCCTTTTCATTATAGTGAGTAATCCTTTTGCCCTTCCTGGAGCACAATGTGTCTCTGCTCAGGGCAGGAGGGCTGAGAGGGCCCAACAGCTACTCAGCCTTTTCCCATCAGCTGTAACCTGATATGCAAAATCCCAGGGAACTCAGTCTGAGGAGAGAAGATGCTCACCCACAGAAAAGTCTACCCCTGGAATTGCAGCTCATCCTCCCTTCCTGAATGTCAGGACCTTGCAACCCCACAGGAGCTCCCTTTCCAGTGGTTTCCTCTGGCTCTATCTCTTCTGCTCCCTGGCTGGGAGTGCTGAGCAACATCTCACAGAACTTAAGGCTATACACTAATTTCTCAGCCTCTCTTGCTAGACTAGAGATTATACACTTTATATGTTCAAGTTTTCACATACTTGCACCTAGAGTTGAAAAGTGTAGTTTCCAATCAGGAAAACTGCAACTTATTATTTATGCTCCAGCAGTGCATAAACACCAAACTGAAACCCTGCTTGAGTTCTTAGACAGTAAGGAGAGTACAGATATTATTGTATCACTGTATGTCCATGGTGCTGGCCATGTAAAGATTTAGCTGGTAGCCCTGACACCATCCAGGTGGGCATTTTTCTTTCAAGTGTACCCAAACCCTTCCCTCATGCCTCCCAGGAGTTAGGGAAAAAACACCCCAAATGCTGTTTTGTTTCCAAGCATCCTACTAAGAAAAAATCAGAGGCCACAGACAAGTTTTGAGGAAAGGGAACAACAGAGCAGCACTGGCACATGGGCTAGCACAGCTGGAAACAATGCCCTGGTTTATTCAGCAGAGACAACTAAGCAGGACACTTCAGATCTGGAGGGTAGGGAGGAAATGGCTTTTGAAGTTTATCACCAACAAACTTTGCATCTATTCAGTGGTACTGAAAGGCATGGTTTATAAACCATCCCAAGTTCCTCTTAGAATAAATGGATCAGAGCATTTATAATTACCTAAACCAGTTCAGTTTTTAAAGCTGGGCTAAAAAATGTGGGGTTTTTAACACAGCCAGAAGCACATTGGAATGCAAAGTATACATAAATGCACACAAATACATAAACACTTCTATGTGTGGTTATTTAACTACCAAACATTGAAATGCAGTCTACATACTAAACTGGGTAACACACATCTGCCAAAACACCACTCCAAAATCTCTCTCCAAGGGCCATACACAAAATAATTGTCCAAAAGCACTTCAGAAACATACACAGGGCGCAGGTGTGAATGCTTTTGTGTGTATGCAGAAAGACACAAATAACTGTTCCTTTTATTGCATACCAGGGCCATTTACGGTATTTTCCATGCCATAATGTTTGGTTTGTTGCTAGATATTTCTATAATGTATTTGGTTTGTATAATGTATTAGCATTATAATTACAAACATTCTCATGCAAGAAACATCATTCCTCAGCTCTTGTGGTGTTTTCAACAGCTCTTCAATCTCTTCAAAGAAAAAAACTAAGACTCACGAGCAACGTGCTCTCACCAGTATAGGCTTCTTAAGCAAGAACAACACCCATCCATCCTACTCTCCTCCCACACTGGGGTAAGCTTTATTTTTATTCCCCTCTGCTATATGCCAACACCTTGCCATTGTAGTCACTGGTTTGACTGATCTCTTTGCATACTACACAAAGCTCACCCCAAGCACAGTTCACTTCAGTAGGAACACACATGAGGGCTTGGGCTGCAGCTGTAACTAGCCAGATACTGCTGGGTCCTGGAAGAAGAGATTTCAACGGGATTCAAGAGCCTCAAGAAGAGAGAACTAATGGGGTACTACTAAGATATACACAGAATTAAGTCATTAGTTGCAGTAATTCTTTCAAGTTGTACATGCTATCAAAGGGGGATAAAATTCAAGCAAGAAACAGGCCTCTTCTCTTGAATCAGGCATAAGGAACAACTCTTGTGTACACTGCAAAGCAGTCCCACTTGATCAAGGAAATATTTTCCCAAGAAGTGAAAAACCACTAAAGTGCCTCAGATTGTGCTTTAATTTTAAAATCAGTCTAATTAAAGAGTGGTGAGAGGAAATGGTAGAGACGGCGAGTAAAAAAGGACTTTACTCCTTACCTCATCTCCAGCACTTGACTTCCTTACCAAAGCTGTTTAGACATATTTACAAAACAAGACTTCCTTTTATTTCCAGAGACAAAGTGTGCATTTGTATTTATGGTTTTAATATTGTATTAATCATCACATGTGTGATTTTAAAGATTGTTATCTAGGTATCAGAAGACAATTCAGTTGCACTTAAATTTGTCAGCCGTGCAATGGCTTGCCCTAATTTTAGGTTAGCTCTGGAGACTCACTCAAAGAGTAAGACTGACAGACTTTTTAATGGAGAAAATCGGAGTTCCCCTGGGATCCATACTTTTATCTGATTCTGTAAGAAATCCCAGTGGCTTTTGCTGAAAGGATCCCAGGATGGAAAATGACATGTCTCTAAGAATTAGTGCTTCACATTCTGATGCAAGTCCTCCAAAAACACTCCCCCTCCACAGACATTACTTGCTACCTCTTCAGGTTTTTTAGCAACAGGAGAGCAAAATGCCTACTTTGACTGCTCCAGTCCAGCACTATGAGCCAAATTGGAATGAAGGAGCGTGAATCTATATAAATAGATAAATTCACCACCCAAAACCTGTCATTTAAAATTGAGATGCTGACACAGCCTTAGCTACAGCACTCCTAAGCAGGGGCTGCATCATTTTTCAATTAAATATCCTTGTTTCTTCTTCCAGAGAAACCTCTGGAGAAATGTCTCATTTGAGGGCAGACATAGACAGAAAGTGACTCTGTCTGTTGACTCCCAATTAAAAGCTAGAGAAGATGGATTGGAGGCACAGCCATCACCTAATAGAGCTCAGATATCAACAACGATTTACGCAGCCACATAGATACATATTTAAGTGGAGAAAAAAATAATACTAACAGCTGAGGAGACATTACTTTTCCTACTGTGTCAGCACTCAACTGTTCATCTGCTCCTCAGGTTCCCAGGTCCTGCTCCTTTCTGCATTCTCCTCCTTCACTGTGGCCCATGCTTGAATCGACTCGTCTTTCAGCCACCTCAGTCTGTCACACGCCTTTCACCATACTGATCTGTCACCTCTTATTCAAAGGCACTGCTCTGTCTTTCTGGATTACAGTTCTTATTTATTCTAGTAGAAATATGTACTTGTCTTACACTACATCTGCCTCTCATGGATCTCTTATTTCTCAGACGTAGTAAAGGATCAGTGTGGGTTTGCCCTCAAAAATCCTAAATGAAGCAAAATGGTTTCTTTTCCATTTTCCAAACAGCAAGTACAGAATTCATCTGCAGGAATGCACCATAAATTCTGCATTCTTCAGGATATCAAAATCTGCAAGAGATAGTCCTAAAGAAAAGTAGATCTCTTCTCAGAAACAATTCATGCAAAGATGTTTCTGGTGGGAGGAGAATAACTCCACAACTCTCAGAATACACCGACCTGGGACCAACCAAGAGCAACTTGACAATTTGCTACTAGACCAGCTCCACAGTTGGAAGCTAATACCCTCATCATGATATAAAACATTTGGGTCAAGGATCTTAAAACTTCTAATCCTGCTGAGTACTCTCAGCTCCTGTAGTTATTAATGAAAACTGAAGATGCTGAGCACTGTTTACTAAACGATCAACCTCTCCCGCAGAGGTCTGGCACAGTCACTCCTCCCAGTGCGTTTCGCTCACAGGAATTTTTGGTCCTACAAATGTTATTTTATTTAAAGAAGGAATTCAAAAATCTTCTGTGTCCTATTGAAAGAGATCTAAAAGATCCTGCCTGTCTGAAGAAAAGAAGTTTCTACTTGTCAGTTAAACAAAGGAATAACGCACAGCCTCCTTTATAGTGTGTACTTTACCTGTCATCCAACAGCCCATTATCATGTCACGGCAGAGTGCACTTTTCTACAGGTCACTTTGTTTAAAATGACATGGATAATGCACATGTCAGCGAGCTGACAGTCCCGACCGTCCTTCAGAGATAAAAACCGCGAGACGAGCGCCTGTTCTTATCTGGGGTACATGCCTTGGTCTATCATCTAAGTCAGGCAGAACATGATTTCTCCAGAGAGCACTTTTTTCATTTCCTGATTTTAAGAAAATCAAATAAGCACCATTTGTCTTCATCTGAATATGCTTGACCTGCTCAAATGATGATGTCTCGCATTTTATAACAGGCTACATATGCTGAATTCAAATTAACAGCAGAACAAGGCCTTTAGATCTTTGCCTAGGCTGCCAGCACAGGCTGAATAAATATGCCAGGGTTAGCTGTCATCTTTTAGATTTGGGCCTGGGCTGTAAAACTCACAGCTGGGTCTGGTTCTGGGATTTGAAAAGCACTGAATTATTAGGGATATTTGGATCTGCGCTTAATCTCATTTCACCGTGGGGAAGACAAAATATAGATCACAGAAATGAAATACACATCTGGATTTGAAATCCTTCTCACACAAGTGCTGGGATATTCTCTGTGAGGTACAGTCTTGAGACTCTCTTGTCCTGTGGAAATTAGCCTGAACGTGCATATCACTACCACCATCCCAAAAAGCTGCCTCTCTGCCTTTTCATATATCAGTGCTGTAAGAGAGAAATACTCTGAAAACTAGTGGAGCTTTAGTTCCACAAAAGCAGCAGAGGCAGGAAATTACACTCTAGTTCTGAGTGCCATAAACATAGGAACTGAAATTCAGTTTATCATCTTCCACTGCATAAGGGACATCCTGAAAATGAATAATCACTTCACAGGATGGAAAGTAATGGTAAAGCATTAAAAATTCATATCTAAAAGTGCAGGTTAATATTCTGTGCAAAAACCCAACAAAACCTCCCCTTTCTGTTGTCACACTGATTAACTTCAGTGATTAGATCTCTTACAAAAGGGAAATCACAGCAGTTCAAAGCAAACAGTGGTTCTTTAACATAGTTAGCAAATTATTAAGATACAGGAGGAAAAAATCTCCACTTGGGAAGTTACTGAGAAGGCTGAAGGGCAAAGCTTTGGCAGTTCTGTACAGAATGGTTTGAATATTTACTTTGTTTCCTGATACACAAATCCCACAGAAAACTGATTAAATTCATGAAAGGTGATTCCTGCATTCATTCTTTCTTTCTAGATTTTACAACATGTTGGTTCTTTTCTGCTGTATAAGCCGCATACCAGCATGGTCATCTCTCTCCTTCTCAGTTGGACTTGAAGCTACTTAATCAGACTGCTCATGAAACTCTAAACAATTCAATGAATGATACATGAGTGATATTTTCTGACATTACTTTACTCTTCCCCAACTTATTCAGTGAAAGAGGAGGCAAAAGTGATTACATTATTAAAACATCCCTGAAGGCTCAACATACAAATGAAATATCACAAAATCCAACCTGGAAATAAAGAAATTAGAGCAACTTGGTTTTGTTTTGCAATGGTTATTTCATTTTTACCCAAGAAGGAAGGTAGATGTTAGTCTGCTCACAACATAAGACATAAAAACGTGCATTAGTGTGAACACTAGTTCATTACTATTATTCTTCTCAACAATAAAGAGCATTAGAGTTCTGTGCCTGACTCTTTCAGCGTGACATTCTTTTTCCACTTAGAAACACAAAGTTATTGAGACAATTATCAGCAAGTTGTGTCACTTAATGTACACAAATGCTGTTTCTTAAAAAATGGATATATACATCAACCATAACACTTCAATTTCAGTTTGAAGACCCTTGCCTACAGAGAAGCAAAACAGGCAATAACAGTGGTTAAATAACTGTTACACAGTGCAAATGTGAGGGTTACAAACCTACCCAGTTGCTGTTAGAACTTGCCAAGGGAGAATATAGCCACAGAAAGGGTTGGTAGTGAGCCTGGTGTTCACAAACAGCCCACACAAACTGTGGCATTGATATGCTTGAAGATGAATTGTGTAGCCTCCAAAATATTCGTTAGAATTCTCTTCCCTTAGAGGTCTACCCCAAAATTAAATCAAAGGAAACAAAATCTTTTCTTTGAATAGAGATGTTTTAGACCAATCCAAAAAGAAACTCTGAATAAATAACAGAAGAAAAAGAATAAGTGCATCCCACAAATCCAGCAAATGATTTCTGCTCCCATACTGATTCCCTTTCTTACCTTTTCTTCTTGATCACTGTCGCTGTCACACTGAAACACAAACAGAGAAAAGGACAGGTAAGAGAAAATTGCAACAGTGAAAAAATGAAAGATTTACGGGAACAAGATGGCTGAAGAACCTGCAAACCCCGTGGCACCAAATCTGGTACCTCTGGGAAATAGCTCAGTTACTGTATGGGAGAGAATTTTCCTCAACGCTCTCTTGAAGACGATACATTTGTATGTTTGAATGATAAAACAATTGCACTGAACACAACAAAAGCCATTTGTAATGTCCTCTGTTAGTTTCAGTCATGTGCACAGGTGTTGATGGTGCATGGGCACATTTAGACTCCAAAACTGGATCACTGAAGAAGAAAAACAGTATTAGAGAGCTATTTTGTTTCCTTTTGATGTACAGTATTTCTCACACTGCCTGCCAATACATTGCCTTCAAAGGCTCCTCCGATAAGAGGGTTTGGAAATGGCTCCAGTTTGCCCAGTCCAGAAGGATTTGCAAAGCTGCCACTTTCCAGGACTACTTGCAGGTTCACCCTGTGTCTTTGCTTACTGCGGACAAACTAAAGGATTTGGAGATGACAGCAGACCCCAGGGAGGGTGTGGAGTCTCCTTCTCTGGAGGTCTTCAAAACCCACCTGGGTGTATTCCTGTGTGACCTGATCTAGGTGGGACCTGCTTTAGCAGGGGGTTGGACTGGATGATCTCTAAAGGTCCCTTCCGATTCCCACCATTCTACGAAACTATGATAAGCAAAAATGTGCCAAGTTAATTGATTTACTGAGGTTCTCTGTCACTCAAGAAAAGCCCAGGTATGATAGTAAACACTATAAAGCACTGAACAATAACACTAGTGGGTCTTGATATTTATCAGGTGCCATTGCACATCTTTTTAATAACTTTCACTATCGTAGAAATACAGCAGGACCATGTGAATCAAGCTTCAGCACAGATAAGAATCAGAAAGCCAAATATGTTTACATTTGCCAGAAGTACAAAAGCGGTGCTGGAAGCAAGACTGTAAGGACCAGGCAACTCAACTGACACATAGCTGCTTCTCTCAGCAACGGATCTGATTCATCTCACCTAATTCTGGGTCACTATGGTCACACCTGGCTGCCTCTACAGCAGCAGAATGAGGAAAACACCTCTGGTTCCTCATTTTTGAAGTACAGTTTTAGATTGTAGGAGGCTGAACTGCCTGCATCATTCCAGGATGAACTCATACCCCTGTGGACCTAATGGCAGATGTTTCAAAGGAGAGCACAAGCTCACAAAAGAAGAGAACCAGGGTTTCCTAAATCAAAGATAGTCGACTGTGTTATGTTGCTAGAGCAGCCAGTTAAGCCCTTTATGCATTTGGATCCTGTTTAATGCATCTTTGAGTATTTTCATAAGACAACTAAATTGCTATGCAATGAGTTATACTATGTGAATTCCAAAGGTTAACTATACAGTGGGACATGAACAGACACAGCCAAATACACCCACATGTGTATGTATCTGATTTGCACAAATCATCTTCTATGTGTTCTTTAATTTAGAACTTTTCACTGGCTTTTTCCTCATCTTCATCCATCCTCCTGTGGCCAGTGATGTTCCACGGAGGACAGTTTGAGGGGAACCTGCTTTATCAGGGGGCTGGGCTGGATGAACTCTAGAGGTCCCTTCCAACCCCCACCAATCAAGGATTCTACGTCTTTGAAACTCTCCCACTACAATTAAGTGAATGAAAAGAGTGTACTTGACCAACAAAAGGAAAACTGCACATTTCTAGAACAGTCCAGTATTTATATAAAGTACTCACAACCTCATCCTGTAAATGTTATGCATTTTTACTTCAGTGTGACTACCTGTATGAGATTTTGGTATGAGGGTATGCACAGGCAAGCATGTTTGCAAAGCAGGACCCAACAGACACATGGACTTTCATCCATGAAACTCACAGCATGTCACAAGGTCTTCCCATTTCCTAGCTCTATTTTACAGCTGTTGGAAGAATTCAGCTTTTGGGCTACAGCACTTTCTTTCACTGCTTGGTGACAGCCAGGATGGCCCAGCAGCTCTGGGGTCCCTGCATTGTGTGCTCTGTAAGTTAGGATGCATTATAATGTATGACACACATTACAACAGGGAGCTCAGAACCAATTGCTCCATTTGTGTCCCCTGCCCACCCTCCAGAAAAACTCCAAGTCCTAACTGTAATATCTGAAGCTAATAGGAGAAAGAAAAAAAGGGATAAAAAGTGGATATATAAGCAGGCAAAAAGGATTCCCTTTTAGCAGCAGGGTTCAGAGGGTTTTAACCTGCCGTCCGCTCCCGTTTCCAGGGCATGTGTGCACATCTCTCGTGCCCCAGCTGTGGTCACAGCGCTTTGCAGCCTCTCCTTCCCCCCACCATTTTTTGTCTGGTTTATGGAATCTCTCCTCTGCTGTGGATTAAGTTTTCCCCGACTCATAAGCTTGGAAAGAGCTCAGGGTTTTGTGTTTTCTGCAGTGTGGTGGTACTTGGGGAGAAGAGCACTTGCCAGCAGCGACATCTGAATTTGCCAGCAAAACAGTTCTCCGCATCTGAGTGAATCTGCAGAGAAAGTGCACAGAGCGATGTCGGTGGGAAGTTATTTCCATCAGAGTGTTAAGCCTCCTGCTCTCCGACAGTCCAGTTCTAATTTCAAGGTCCGCTTAATTCCACATCAAATAATTACTGCTATACCCAGAAGCACCTTGTCTCCAGAGTTAAGCATATGGCGAAGGACTGAGACCTACTGGTGTCCATTATGGAAGCAGCACGGTTGCCAAGCCGATTAAAAATGCTCAGGCTCCCTTCACAACATGCCCAGTGACTGACAGCTTCGTGATTTGGCCAGTCGCTGTGGCTGCCAAAACAGCCTCTGCTGCACAGAGGCCCACATGGCACTCAGAGAGAGCAGTTCCATTCCTGGTATTAAATTCCCATACTGACCCGAGGACTTTGCTGGGAGCTCAGCAGGAACACACCATCCAATTTACAGCTCCATCCTCCAGAGCCCTCAGTGCCAGCCTCTGGCAGAGACGAATGATGGTCAAACCCCTCCAGCTCATAAATTATGCAAAGGCAATAAATGCACTCAGCAAACAGCTCCCAACGTTTGCCTAGCCTGGCTCCAGGCTTTGTAAAATGCCAGGAGTCCTGTACACACACACACACAGCATCTATTTCACTCATAAAGAGGTTTTGTCGGGGCACAAGAGAAGGAGGCCCACTGTCCAGCAGCTCTGACCTGCTCTGACAGCAGAACTGTATGGATGAGCTCTATGAAAGAAGAAAAGGAGAGGAGGAAAGGGTTTTGTGCACTGCACTGGGGTTACGGCTCCAGGCAGTGCACATGTCTGTGTGCATGTGCATGCTTTGTACATCCATGAATTTTCCCTGAGGGTTAAAGAAGTAGATTTTGTCCAATTCATGGAAAGAACCAGACAATTTATGTGCAGTGGCAACCCCAAAAGGACTTGCAGAAGAAAGATGAGCTTTACCACTCAGGTTTGGAAGCAGAATTGGAGCAACTACACGTTCTTCCCACACCTGAGACTACCTTGCTGTCTGGGCACTCCAGACATTGCACTTGCACACACTTTCCCCAGTGGCCCTTGCTCTGATGTGCTCATTTACATTTTTGGATGCGTTTTCTTCCCAGAGGTGGTAAAGCACAAGGTGTTTCCATCTTCTGCAGGCTCACTGCTAAGCACTTCTGGAGAACAGGCTTTGGAAACCAAAGCTGACAACCGTGAAGTTGATTATTCAGAGCTGCTGGTCAATTTGAAGACCTGAGTGTGCACTGCTTGCTCAATTCCTCAATTACTCTGGCATTTCTCTACCTCCCAGGGCCACAGTAAAGAAATAAGCAGAAGTATTTAAGTGCTTTGTGGTTCTCAGAGCAGCAGATTGTTTTGGAATTGAAGTGATGCAAATGCTTTGTACTGGCCTTCTGCTTTGGGCTGAGTTTCAGTATCTTGTGCCTATGACAAAAGGTGATTTTTCAGTGTTCTTCCATGTCCTGTTTGAGGCAGCCACGGCTCCCTGCACACGTGGCACCGGGGTACTCTGCAAATAACTGGGAATCAAAATATTCACTGATAGCATGACCTGATTTTTGGATAACTGCCACTAGCTTCACTGGAAGCTGAGAGTGATAATGTGACAAATCACGACAAGGAGGCTGCAGACACATTTTACACCTGAACAAACAGAGGCTTCTTTCTCTGATTCTCAGGCTCAAGGCACTTACTATCTCCACACTGAACACGAGTCGTGACTGATTACAGTCACCTGGGGACAGACTTAAGAAGAGTCCAGAGCCAAACTTCCAAATGCTGGCCTACATTATCAAAAACTCACCCAACCAGCCAGCCCTCAGCTCTCATTTAGGCACTGAAAGCCAGATTAGCAAAACTGCTGAGCACCCGCAGCTCCCACGTACAGCCAAGTTTTCAAATGAGCATGGCATAAAACGCTGCAAGATCTTGTCACAGCACAGCCTGATGGGCCCCTCAGAGGAAGGATTCTTCAAAATGGCTATTTCATGCTTCTGAAAGTCTGGTCCTGAGAGGAAGGGACTCTTTAGCAGTTTTCCAAGAGCACTGCAAACTGAATTCAAAGCTTGCCTAAAACTAGCTCCAGAGCTAAACGTATGGAAACGTTCAGGTTGCTCCTGAATTCTACATAGTCAGGGACAACAACACCACTAGACTGACAATGACTTGCTCAAAGTGGCCATAGTTGTCACTGAAGCTGCACAAACACCTTTAATAACTACATTGTGCAGGGTATCACTTGACACACACACACGCGCCAAGTGTTCAAGCTTCCTTTTGTAGTGTTTCTTCAACTTCCCTCTCAGGAAGCGCTAATGAGAATCAGTAACCCACAAACCTGCATTTTCATAAGTGTGCTGCAGTCAAAATTCAAAGAGTTATTTCTAAAATCAACCCCAGGTGAGGATGAAACATACACACTCGTAACATCTTCATCCCAACAACAAAAAAGCCCTGTTCTTCCTGCCTCAGCTTAAACCTTCACAATCGCTGCTGTCAGTCTGGGCTGTGAAAGCAGAAGATGCATTCCCTGTGACACAGAGTGTGCACACATATAACTGAAGTGGGAAGTGGAAAAAGAGCTTTCCAATTCCCATTTGAGGTTTCACTGCTTCTGTGTTTTGAAGAAGAAAGGGAAAACTGAGGATTGGGCTAAAGATTAGTAGTGCGTCCCAAATCCCCTGCCCCAGCTGCAAAGAGAGTGAGTTAAAATGCACAGCACGTCTCCCACAGCACCCGCAGGATGAGACTGATCCCAATGCCACGTTTCAAAAATCAGACACCCTGTGAGGTTACAGCTGTAATTTGAGCCCATTTTAATAGCTTGAGAGAGTCTGGTCCAAATCAAGCTGAGTAAAGGTCTATGCCACCTCACCAGCTCATTCAGGCTCAGGCAACACTATGGATTTCTATGTACCTTGCTGATTGAACACATTCTTGTGCAAAAAGTGGCAATCATTGAATATATCATGTACAATGACATTGAGGAGGGTATTGTTCTCTATTCTGCTCAATGGACTTTGCTGGAACAGCTATTTCATATCTTGGATCCATTTATCATTGCCACCAAAGGAGTCAGTGCTGCTGAAACGCCAGCGCCGAACAAAGTGATTCTACTCATCTGTCTGCTGAAAAGAAATCTGAAGAAAATGAGGGGGAAACCCAGACCTCAGCCATGTTCACACTGACATTTACAATATTCTTGTCCATCTATCCACCAATGACAAACTGACAGCCCAGGAAAGGGCAAAGATGATATTTTAGCTATACAATTAGACCTCTCCTTCCAAGAAAAAAAGGAGAAAAAACATCTCCTAGATGAAAGAAGACACAGACTGGGAATAAATGGGCAATTTTCTAATTGATGAAATGGAGACAGGCAGGGTCACAAAGAAACTAAGAGCAAGAATTTAACGTTTTTCTTTCCTGTGCCTGACTTTGTCTGCAAGTAGCATTCAGCATGGAGCTCCTTGCCAAGGGATCTTATACATAGCATCTCACAAATTGGTTAACATCACAGTCTGCTTAGCAATTCTTCACCATTATCCACAGTGATTCACTGTAAGGAAGGACTCTGAAATGGAGATGGTCTGAGAAGTTTAAGGTCTGCTTTCTCAAAAGCTGAAATTACGGATTATTCACAGAAAAGTCCCATTTTACACAAATTACCTTAGTCTGGACAAAAGATTGCAATGTTGACCTTTAATCTGAATTCCATTTTATCCCAACTACTTCACTTCAGATGAAATGTATCAGTCTTGGACATTTAAAGTTATCTTGGCCCTTTACAGGAAAAATATTCAGAACTTAGAACCACTTTTGGCTAGAACTCTCTTAATTCCTCACTCCAGGACCTTTATGACTGTTTTGTATAACAAAATGACACAATTAGTGGCTCCTTCTACCTCTACCATCAACAAAACAATGGTTTGGTAAGAAAGAATATGCTGAACACCGAAGCAAAAACACCAGCTGACATTACTATCCATGATAAAGATGATCCAGCTTATATTTATATAGGATGTGTCTATATCCTTGGCAACGGGTGGGTGTTATACAGACACCTGGTGGACCACAGGGAGCTTACTTGTAAAGCAAAAGGGGATTTCTCTCCAGAAAGACAGTAAACATGAGTACTGCTTTGAGGTTTGATTCTGTTGCATTGATTCCTGCATTGCCAGGGATATCATTTGAAGGGGAAGGCTCATAGCTATGTGTGAATGGGATAACCTGGGAGGCTTCCTTGGGGAAGAACCTGGGGAGGCAGCAGGGCCCCAGGAGTACACAGCCTGCCTGAGGGCTGCCCTTATAGCTCCAGCCCTTTCTGGACATAGCTCCAGCCCTTTCTCTGTCCTGCCTGTCTGCCCAGGGCTCGCTTTCACCCAAGGGAAACACAGCACTGACATCCTCAGGCACAGCTTCAGAGAAGGATGAAGAGAAAACAGTCCCTTAAGAAACACATTTTCCCTTTATCTCTGGAAACTGAGCTGAGACTGGTAAATTATTGCAGTTCTTGGGAAAGTACAACTTCTTTCCCCCAGTTATCACTCCTCAGTGGCTTCTTTATGGTGTCATTGCTAAATGATCCCAAAAGTGCTTAGGGCCCAATCCAGACATCCCCAAAGAACAGGATGATGCTCCCACCAATGCCAGTGAAAAACTAAATGTGCTTTCCAGGTGTACCATTAGAAAGCTAACACTGCCACGAGTTCCTCAGCTCAGTGTCTTCAGAGAATGCCTGCTGCAAGTCTGACATTGATACTCCACCAGACTGACTGGGCACCAGGCAGCATACATAAACAACCAAATCTCAATTTTAGGAAATCATTTCCTTTTGCAATAGAAGGATGAATTCCTTACCTCAGTTCCTCAATACTCTACATGAAAAAATGACTACTATGCCTTTGTGTCTGGGACTCTGAATGGAAACTTGCTGCCATCTCACCTGCCTTTCTGGCTACAGGCATTTTTAGCATCCTCTCAAGTGCTGGCTGCATTGTCAGGGTTTGAAAAAGAAATAATAGTAAATAATAATAAAATAATGTGCATTTATACTGGTGGACTAAGTCAATAGCAAAGCCTTAAGCTAATTAGTGTTTAATGAAGTCAGTGTCTAACAGTCCATTAGCCAGCGTATCTGTTCAAGACAAGATTCCCATTTTGCAGAATTCCTAGTCTCAGCTCATGAGTTCAGTTTGGAATTTGAGTCTTCCAGGTACCTACAGGCTAATGAAATCAACATTTCCTGATGGACAAGAAGCAAAGCATGTTACGGGTTAAAATAATACAAGAATCTATTTTTTCCACTGTGTTGTGATCCATAAAAATCACCCTGAGCCTTTCCTCTTTCTTCTCTGCCTGTGAAGCCAATTGCTTTGATTGCAGTGATATGAGCTTGCTGAAATGACTTGCCCTTGCTTGTGAAGCAAATGGAACATGCTAATAGAACTTATCGCATTACCCGATGCAAAAGTGCCATAGCTCATTACTTTAAGATAAAAGGATATCATTGCAGACGGGAAGCAGAATTGACTTTCTGAGGCCCGACTTGATGATGATTTAATCAACTGCTCTCTTTCACTTCTCATCTCTGCGCCTGTCGGTTTCACAGGTGCTGTTAAATGAGACACTCAGAAAGTGAGCGGAGGGAAAGAAATTGCTGTCATTACTTTTCAAGAAAGGAGGTATGCAAATTTTCGACAGAAAGATTGCGTTCATAATGGGCCTGGTAAAATACAAGGATCATGCTTGACAGGTGAGGGCAAGTCATTTGTACGTCCTTAAAGTGAAGCAACCGTCCTCATTTGGAAATTGTGCTCGATAAGAAAAGCTACAAATGAAAACCATGCAAAAGCTGAGAAGCAGCAAGCAAACCTTTGAAGACTTTAGCTATTGCAGATCTGCCTGCAGCAGGTGCCTGGAGTGCCTTCACACATGTCTATTCCTAACTGCCAGATGGCCAAATTTTGACCTCGGTATCTCATAGAGAACTCCTCTTAAAAGTTTCTTTTTTACTGCCAGATTTACATTCACAGTCTGAGGTCTGAGAGTTTCTTCCTTCATCGCTGCTAGAAACAGAAATTACGAGAGACAAAAAATAAGCGAGAGTTGAGTTAACCTTGAAAACAGAATCAATAGGTCGGAGGCAACAACTTGTTTTCTTCTGCATGTAACTTGGAAGGTCCAGAGCTCACGGTTCATAGAGCCAAGGAAAAAGCAAAAAGAATGATCCACACAAAGTGTTGTGGCAGGAAGCAAAGAGGATGAAAAGATGCTTCTACAGGGCCCAAAAGGAAAGTGGGGTCCTGTGTGATTGCAACATGAGAGGAAAGGGCAAAAAGAGAATGACTGAATGTTCTATTGACCTGGTGGAAAAGTTCCAGCATTCCAAAATTAGAAGTTAAAAAACACAATAACGGAGACGATGAATTATGTAAAGGCTAAAAACACTCTATAGATCTGGGATGGCTATTGAGTTGTTTGGATCATTTTAAATGGAGAAATGAGAACTGCTAAGCTTTTATTGGTGTCAATCACGTTTTCGATCAGAGATTGAGTCAGCCACAGCAAAAGGGTTCCTTGGGGACTCCACTGCATGCAATGGATACAGAAGTTTGTCATAAAAATGTTGACATTTTGTCTCAGGTAACAGCACAGGATTTAAATAGAATTAATATAATGAATATTTAGAGTTCAACAAGAAGCAGCTCAGAAATACAGCCACAAAGGAAGCTTGATGTGATGGAAAAGGATTTAAATAACAACAGTCACTGTATTAATTCCACAGATAGCTGTATTTTAAGAATTTAAAATATTCTTTCTGAAGACACACACACACACACAGAGTTCATTTGGCTCAGATTCTCCCACCTCTGTTTATGAAATGCAACTATCAGATATCTTATCTGACTTTTTCTCTGTGTGTCAGGTTCTTAACCCTCTGTATCTACCTAACTAGTAGTGATCCACTAAAACTCTTTGGATATGACTCACCTCTCACCAAAAGTACTTCATTGTAGGTTGAAAAGCAACATGATGGAGGAAGGATAGCTTTGGGCTAGGACTCAGAAGATCCACTTCTGTGGCTGGCTATTGATATCACCTCAGGCAAGTCACTTAGTCTCTTCTTCTGTCAATCCTCTACTTTTCATCTATTTGGGCTATTAAATGGAATGCTCCTTAGGAGCTGGTTACATTTCACTATGTGTGTTTATGAAGTGTGCAGGATAATAGAGCATTTTTCTTAGAGAATTTAAGTCTTAGTAAATAAATGCAGAAAAGAAAGAAAAAGATGAATGAAGACTCAGATCAAGCCCTAGACAACAAGCCTGTTTTCAATACAGATCTCCTCTTCCACCATCTGAACAGCATGACCTACAGCAAATTATATCATTTCAGTTGAACATTATTTTAAATTACAGAATGGCACACAAAGAAGCAGCAGTACAACTCTGACAACACTGCACAGGGGTTGTTCTCTTTCACTGCCTGCACTAACTCTTGAGTACAAAATGGCTACTGAAACACATATGAAGAGAGATTCTATTGAATTTTAAGACAAAATAGTTGTAGAAATAGTGCCTGGAAAAAAAAAATCAACCCAAAACATCTCTTCTTATCTTTCTCAAACAAGAACTCTTTAGCTTTTGAGCTCTGTATCTTTACATCAGGCTAAGCAATTTAAACTGAATTCTATAAATAACAATACTAATAATAATTCCCCAAACAACCCAAAACAACTGATCCTTAGGGATAAGGCCTTAACAGCTGAGCTATAAACCTCTGAACATTGGATTTTAATGGATACTAAAAAACTCTTAACTAAGCCCCATAAATACAACCTGAAACAAAATGATTTGTGTAGTACGCTGTTGCAAACTCCCATAAATGTTCCTCATTGTCATAATGCCAGAAAAATAACTCAGACTGTGTACTCAGCCCTGTAAACTGGCTTCTGTGCTGTGGTTTCATTCCCTTTTCCACTCTCTGTTCTATAATTCATCACTCATCCAGTTATTATATATTATTATAATTATTTATTGCTGCCTTTATCATTTCTGTACAATGTATAAATTGTCTGTGCTAGACCTGAGGGAAGGGAGGAATTATTCTAAATCTACAGCAAGTAAATATAAATTGTAAAGACAATGGCACACTTTGGCCTGCCTGTCTCTGATTTCCCGTTTGACATACGTGATGCTAGAACTTGCAATCTGTAATCTTGTATTAGGAAATGAATGTTTGGGGTTTTTTTTTTTCCCAGAATACTTCAATTATAATAATTTAATTTAAAGCAGGAGTTGCCTTTCTTTGTTTACAGGCTGGGAAAAAGGAAGATTATTGATAGTTGGAAGGACACTATCCAAAAGGGCATCCACTGCTGGGGCTTCCCCCTTCACTAACAAGCACTGGCAGAAGTGGTACCTCAGCATGTCCTAAGGGCCTACACAGGCATGGGTTACTCCTAATTGACTCTAAGCTGGGTTCCTCCGGCTCTCTCTTCCTGACAAATTCTTGTAATCATTCCCAAACCCAACTGTGTCTCTTCTATTTGGAGAAAAAACTCTGATGTTACCTTCTGCAGTGCCGTACTATACAAAAACTGGGACTCACAGTGTTCAACTTTACGGTTTTGCATCCAGCAGAAAGATGAGAGCTTCAAATAAGACCCAACTCTCTGTTTGGGGAGTCAGTATCATTATATAAACATTCACTATGGAAAACCAGGCCCTCAGTTTACCGTCAACACACTCCTGGCAGGGATATAAGAAAAATGTTTGGTTTTTTTCACTGCTGCATTAAGCTGCCACCGCAGTAAGATGATAAAAACTCCTGTATCATAAATGATATCACAGACTCCATGACTGTTATCAGCAGTGGCAAATTACCTGGCACAGCTAAGGCAAGGTATTGCTTTGAATAACTGCCTTTTAGCACAGTGTTCAGAAAAATTATCCTTGCCCAGGCAACTCTTGGAAAATGCAAGAGTTCTGCCAGCAACAACCGTGTTTAAGCAGGGCTGCAGCTAACACAGCACTGAGTGTCACTGAGGCTGCCTGTATGTTCCTTCTGCAGCTGGAATGGTACTGAGACCTCACACTGTTCCAAATTATCTCTTCCAAAGGGGAACTCCCATGTAAGTGCCAGAAGACATCCTGAATGTAAAACACAGGGCTTCCCATTAAATCTTCTGTCAAGAAAGAAGGGACACAGTAAAATACAAGTGGATGTATCTTGCAAAACAAGTCTCCCTAGGAACATGGGGAGCCATGGAAGGCATAGGAGCAGAAGCTTCACATCTCTGATCTTTGTGGTCACTGTCATCCCTCAGGCAAAATCCCACACTAGATTCCTGTCTGCATGAGCCCAGCAAACCACTTGCCTGTTGTACAGCATCTGTAATGCAATTTTGAACTGCTCAGCCTGTACTCTACAGTCTTGAAACAGATTAGGTAGAGTATGGAAATTCACTGCTTTCTCCAGAGATGTTCTCTATGAATACAGAGTCCCAGAACTGCACAAGGGACTTTTTAGAGAGGTAGCTGCTCCCTCTATTTCAGAGACTGTAGGGGCCAAAGGATTGGAAGTTGGATTCTCATCTCTTTTGAAAATTTAGTAATAGGAAGGTTCTGAGATTTAAAACACACTCTCTCCACAAAAACCTCTGTAGGCTTTATCTTCAGTCTAAAAGGCAAGAGAATAACAAGATGCAAAGAGTAAAACCAGATGAATCTAGACGGATGCTTATTTTAAAACTGAGGAATAATTTCTTATTATTCACTGAAGAACAGGGCAGACTTGCCCTAACTGAAAAAAAATGTATTGAACAATTAAAACCTTGCCTAAATTTTGTGAACTTGTTCAGTCAGAGTTCTTGTACTCTAGGCAGTACAATTAATTAGTAGAGATCATATGGCCTGTGCTATAGAGGAGGTCACAGCAGGTCATACCCTCATTGCCTTAAATTATGTGAATTTATAAATCCCTAAACATCCACATCTTTTCAGTCTTTACTTCCACAGACAGCTTATTAATGCTTTGGATCTCCTATTATCCAGGAATTCAGGCCAACTCTGTTCAGTGTGAACATCCCCTTCCATGATGGGACAATTCGGAAGGGCTGTGGATGACCATTGAACTTATTCCCAAGCCAGGAGGGTTTCTCATCTCCCAGGAACAGCAGGTCCTGACAGCTTTTAGAGTGAGTTTAGTGTTGATGACGTTGCATATGTTGAGCTTTATTCTTGTTCATAGGACTCATTTTTATCATGCTGCAGGAATAGCACTTCTTTAAGACCCATTTCAGCTTCTCTATTTAAGGTTGACTACCTTTTTTTGAGGAATCAATAAAAAAGACTGCTACAAGGGGACACTGATTTACAAACACAGGGAAAGAAAGAGAATGATGCAAAGCCATTGGTATGGATGTGAAGGACTGTTGGGAGGAGGAAAATAAAAAGACTATGAGAAGAATCTGAACAACCAATTTAATCTTGGAGGAAAATTCAGCACAGCTATCCTGCATGGCAGCTATCATAAAAAGATGCGGGAGAGATCTACAGGAAATTCAATACCAAATCTAAAATGTACACCAATGGGGTCCTTCAGAGAAAGTGGGAGGCAGGGAGACAGCAGTTTCTCATAAAGCATTACAGAAGGCAGCCTTACATCTTCCCTCAGAGCTCCTAAAAATAATTATTAACATGCAAGGGAGAGATGTTAGCAGATACACTCTGAATTGAGGAATACTTTAATACATGCATCAGATGTATCAAGGACTCTCCTCCTCCCTTCCCTACCCAACAGAAGAGAGCTCAAGAGACCATGTTTTCTTCCCACCCCACACACTTACAGCACCTTCAATCATTTCTTGTCAATACATACAAACCTTGTTTAATTTAGGTTCTCAGTGTTCCTGCTGAACGAGGGGGGTTTATTGCTAAAATGAAGGCAGATGAGGACTCTGACTCACTAGAGGTTGCAGTCAGGAGATACCCATTTCTTGTCCTGCCAGGATGCTTTAGCCACAAGGTCTGCCTTCCCTAAACTTTGACCTTCTCGTCATGGAAGAAGTGCTGGAAAACAGTAGGCATAATCCATGGCACAGTAACAGTAGCACAAGGCAGAATGGCACAGCAATAAAGGAACAGAAGACAACTCCCATCTTTTGTCTATGGAAACTGGATCCATGCTTCAGCAACACTGAACTAACACTTCCCAATGGAATGCACGCTTATCTCCACACAATCTAAGCATAATTCCCAGCTGGAAGGACTTGAACTGCACAGGACTCTATGCATTTACCAGCATCAAAGACAATGAACCACTTCAAATAAAACAAATGATCATGAAGTGAGGGGAAGGCACCTCCCTCTAAAAGAAGAGGACTCATTTGCTTCCCTTTCCATGTGGGCTGGCCTCCGTAACTTGCTCATGTCTGCCACATGCAGACATACAAGAGATGTCTTTCCTCCTCCTCAAAACTGGCTGTATAGGGCATTTCTGAGCTTCAGATTCTTTTATTATTTGCACAACGGGGAGGAATAACTGATTATTGCAATGCTTCTGGCCAAATACCTCGTACTTGGACAAATGAACAAACGTAGCCAAATGAGAGTGTGTAAACAACACTCCCTAAAGTACCAAGGACATCACACTCAAACGCCCCGTGTGCGGGCATCTTCCTTCCCAAAGCCTCATCTACCTCCAAGACCTCAAAGGGTTAAGCTTGCAAATTGCCTTGCTGTGCTTCTGGGACAGCATGAAGGATGGCTGCCATTGCCACGGTCAGATATGACAGCGCCAATTTGATGTGCTGCCATCAAGGGCCTTCTAAGAGCCGAGCGCCCTGATGGTTTTGTGATGCGAACAGTCACATCGCAAAATGGTTTTCCTCTCCCGCTGCCTCTGCTTCCATCTGCTGCTGGGCCGAGGCACAGCCGGCTGCCTGCCTGTCACAGCATGTATTAAAATTAGCTGGGGAGGAGGCACTCAGTTGTGCTAATTACATTTTAATCATTGGAAATGTGTTGGCAAATCAAGCCTTGATTGCCATCTCAGAGTCTGTCTCCTCCAGCAGAGTGAAGGGGCTGTCTGCATTAGCCGGGGCCTGCTGGGCCCAGTTCTTTCACAGAAGATAGAATATGGTGCCTGCTGGCCCACCACTGAGACTGCTTTGGCACATTATTAAAAAGCCACAAGGCTTGTTTCAAATCATCACTGTGTGAGCTCTGCTCATTCTCACATCCCTGGGTATTCCAGCCACTTGGTACTTTTAACCATATCTTTAGTTTACCTTGTGGGCTCAATAACAATTTTGCATGTGTGGGTGGAGGAAGTCGGAGCTTTTCTGCAGCTCGTAGGGTTGGGAATGGAGCCGGTTGTCAAAACGCCTTCTTTGTCAGCTGTAATGCTGCACTGAGCGGCATCCCAAAATAACTGAACTTGCACAGCCCCCACTTTATCATGGGAAGGTTCAGTCAGAGCGATGGGAGGTGGAGAAGTCCCTTCTCCTTTGTCATTTAGCAGGTCAAAGGAAACTGAGTCATCGATTACTCTCAGGCCAGCCAAGCTTGTCATTCATGCTTGGAGAGGAACAGAACAAGTGGGAGGGTCCCCTTTGTTCATCTGACTAAACGCTCACATGCAGATCTTCAGATCAGCATGCTGGATAAGCGTCAAAAGGATGAATTTTCAAGTCCTTTCCCCAGCCACATTTGAAATAAGTCTTTTTAAGGAAAATCTGTACAGGAAAGCTTTCAGAGCATGCAACTCGAATCAAAAGCAAAAAAATCCAGGACCTCTCAAATGTCAAGACCATGCAAGCTAAACAAAACCAGCACCATCTACCCCCTGCAAAGCCCTTCCCAAAATGAACAAACCCAACACTATAGGTATTTAGAAATCTCAAATATCTCTTTTATAGCATGCAAATACTACCCCTAAATTGAATCTCATCAGTGTATAAAATTATTCCTGTTGCTTGTAGGCAGCATCAGAACTGGACTCCTAAGGTGGGAATTTCAAGAGTGACAGGGCCAGACTCACAAGAGTCCATTGCATTGTACAGCCAAATATGTGAAGGGTTTGATTTATAGAAAGACACCTAAGCAAGTGGCAGATTCCCAAAACACTCAGCAGTCAGCAATGTCTATTGTCACCCTCGAGTTAAAAGTTCTAAAATATCTCACTAGACTAAACACTTCTGGCAGCCTGAACACTTCAATGATTCAAGCGGGAGGTAAGTACTGAAGCTGTTAACTTCAACCTTGCTTCTTCCCTTGCCAGTAAAGGTGAGGGTAAAATGCAGTCACCAAGCAAAGCGTGCCAAGATTTCTGGTGTGGTATTTCTCCGTTCCCGCAGCCGTGGCAGCAGGTGCCAGAGTGGAGAATCAAGCACATGTAATCCACGTATCAGCTTCCGACCCCTCTGAAATCCCTGTAATACTCCCCTTATTAGTATGTGCAAGTGGATTTTTAGTTGTTCATTTATTACACCTCACACACGGCCATACAAAGGCATGATAAAATTATAAAGGCTTGAGTACCCAATGCGTTTGTTCAGAATGAAAGCTATTTTTACAGCCCCTGAGAGGAGGCAGACTTTGGTGGTTCCTTTCTTTCTTATACAATTACATTGCCATCGAATGTAATGTTTTCATGACTGTCGTATAATGGAACTTAAAACTGATCATTTTATAGCCCTGGCAATAATGATAAGGGTTTGCAAATACCATAGAGAGCGCCCGTGGTGTCCTGTCATACAGCTGTATTGCACAGATTGAATATGAAACAAAAAAAGCAAAGTTATACATGTGTTCTAGGGTAAAACTTAATATCCAAGTTATTAGGCTGGAAAAAAACCTGGAAATTAAAATCTGGCTGATAAGCATTAAGACAAACAGGGTCAATTAGTTTATTTGAATTGCCTTACTAGAACATTTTTGTTGTTTAACTGGAGAGCTTTAAACTTAAATCCTCTTTTGGCATTTTTAATATGAACATTATACAAAAAATATTATTATTCTACATAAATGAGACAGATTTTGTTCAGTGCATTTAATTTTATTTTTGCCTTTTAAATAAGGGATAAGTATATTTGTATCTATGTGGTGACTCCAGTGGTCCCAACCACCATTAGCTGCACTTTAAAAGTAAGATCTTTCTCTAAAAAGCACGTTAGTGTGTGTACTCACCAGGACCATGTTAACAGGCTGTGATTTCAGTTGCAGTGACTAAGTTTTTGTGCATGTTCAGAGTTCATTAGTATTGCTGATGTGCTATTTTGCACTCTTTGTTAGGGGTGCAACTCAGAAACCCCAGCATTGTCATTTGGTCATAAAACCAAACTCTCCCCCCAAACACCAACAAAAACACAGTTATTTGCTGCCTGTGGGTCACAATGAAACTACAGGACATCTGGGGAACTGTGCTCACAGGGAGTCCTTAGCCACTGGCAATAAGTCAGATCATTCTGGTATTCTTGTAAAACACAGGACAGTCTTTATTAGACAAAACACGTGTGCACAGCCTGATGCACTGAGGGCACGTGGGATGTGGGTCCTGTACAGCCACACAGACCAACTGCAAACATGGGCAGCAGCACCAGCAGCTCTGGCTTTGGACTCCCTGCAACATAAGGCAAGCACTTGAAACCCAGCATCTGTCCAGACATGGGCAGCTGCCAGTCACCAGCAAAACACAGGAAAAGCCACAGGACAATCTGAGCTTTCCCCAACAGATCTTTAAGGGTCTTTCAAACGGGGCTTAGGGCTCTCTCTAATAGTGGCATTGGTCTTCATTATTTATGGTACAAAGACCGGAGGGCAAAAGCTGTAATCTGAGCACTGACAGAACATTTAATTAAAGCCACCAAACACAATTGCATTTTAGCTTTCCATCACAAAAGTTAAGGAATATTTTGATTAGACTTAAGATATGAAAGTATGCAATATATATTTCCCTCTGTTCCCCAAAGCCATCCTTTTTGTCTCCATTACATTTTGGAAAACAGAGCTCTCTTCATTGCTGAGTGCTCGGTGTTTACCAAGGAGAACAACTGTGATTTTACATGGCCACTGTTCTATGACATCTTGGCAGAATAAAGGGCGTGGGCCAGGGTACGCAAGACTAGTTTTTTTCAGGATCAGAAAAATAATTGCCTTGTCAAGCTTTACTTCTCTGTTTTTTAAGTGAAATTAATATCTATGTTTCTTCTGTAAGTTCTCTCCAATGGAAATATCTAAATAAAGGGTCAAATGATACTTTTAATCCTTGATAAGGATTGCAATATACCAACTGAAGCAGATCTTCCAGCAAAATGTACTGGCCTTATCCTGAATCCCTTGCTCTGCATCGTTCAGTGACCACTCGGGCAGAACACACGTGGCCCTTCATTACGATTTCTAACCCACAGAAATACAACTGCAAAGGAACGTGAGTGCCCTGTAACATTTAGGACCCTATTCAGCTGGAAAATTAGACAGCTTCCCGAGGCACATGAGCTCTGAAAGGCCAGAGAAGCTAGCAGATCTGTTCAGAAAAAAAGGTCAGCAAAGTACAAGACTAGGAGGAGATAATAAAGGCAACACTCACCAGCTTCAAAGGAGAGGTAGCAAAGAGCCCATCTTTGCCCCTATGTGTTTGTCTGTCTCCTTCTGCCCTACAGTGTTGTCTTGGATTGAGAAAGTGTTCCTAAAATATATGGGGACTGAGAAGGAAGTCACCATCTAAGCTAAGGCATATAGCAGCCTTTAAGCTTTCAGCATCACCATCTAGAGGTGATGATCTCTGTCCCTTGACTGGAGACAGTCTAGACTGCTATCCACAGATAGAAGGTAGTCTTGAATATGCTTACCCTTGAGACATCCAAATTAGGTGCCTCAATCCTTCCTTGGCATTTAGTAGGAGCAAATGGAAAGTGAGACAAAACACAAACAAGGAGAGCAGATAAAACAGTGAGAAAGCATCTTATTTTTCACCATTCCTCCTCTGAGGCCATCTAAAGCTGACTCTTGCAACAGCCTTTGCTCTCTATCTCATACAAGTTGCGCTGCTAAACACAATCTACCTATGTCTGTTATTGACCCACCATGCAGGCCTTTTGGTGGACATATTTGTTCTGACTATTTCTATTTGGAACCACAAAGATATATTGCTAAATCAAGGATCCATTGGTATTATTGAGAAATGAATATAAATGAAATCCCAAATTTGCACCCTCCAGTTGTTAGTGTTGCAGAACCTCCACTGCTGCACAAATTCCACTCTGGAAACGCAGAAGCACCACGTGTAAAAGGTGCTTTCAGTGAAGAGAACACCGAAAAATAAGCTGCTTCCCATCAGCAAGTACACTCTTTATCTTTAGTGTAACATTTATAAAGCTTGTTCAGGAAAAAAATGTGTTAAATCTTTCATCAGGCTACAGACACTTTATTTGGAGTCTTCACAGAAACCCAAAGTAGTGCCATAAGGTGCCTGGAATATTAGCCAAGATAAAACCTTAAGGGCCATGCACGCTACTGTTTTCAAATCTGTTCTTTCATCTGATGTGCCAGTCGAAATTACTTCTGCAACATGGTCAGAACCAACCTGGATGGATTTATAATGCCTCAAATTGCTATGGGCATATTTTTGTGAATCGCCTAGAGACAAACAGATAATTCTCTTTAGATTGTGTGAATTGCTAATTCTTATGCACATCATGTGTTTTCCAAGTGGCATGTTTAGACAAGAAAATTGCAGAATATTCCTGGTGTCACTGGAGCTCTAAGCTTAGGAAGCCAGAGCAGACTGGGACAGTCCTTATACATATCTTAATATGTATATTACAAATGATTTTAACTCAGAGAACACACATTACCTTTTCTCACTACATGACTACCCATTTAGGAGTGGAGCCAAGTGGGAAGGAGCAGATTACCAACTATACCAACACAATATGACTACTTGTGCAGGTTCAAGAATCAGAACCTTTTTATTTGCTCTGCTTAGGCAATTTGAATAAACACTGTAAGTGTCATCTTTTGAGTCAATGTGTCAAGTTGAGCTCCCTGATAGCTAATCTCTGTCTGCTGGCATTATTATACTGTACACAAAACCCTTCACAAAGACTTCCTTGCAGCACACTCTCCCGATAAACAAAGCTTCTGTGATCAGTTCATAAAGTTCCCCTCTCTGTTCTAGCTTCTCAAAATTTCTGAGCTCATTTCACCCACATTTGATGAGCTATTTCCAAGATAATTAAGCTTCTCTAAGTCTTCTGAAAAAGGTGGCCCGTTGGTACAGAGACCTGAGAAGCCTGAAAGAAAGGCTGCAGTGTGCGATCACACCTCGATCAGACCAGGAAACACACACAGAAGAGGAATGTTATGAGAACTCCAAAGAAAAAGCATCAATCAGAGGTTTCAATTAACTCTCTATGGGAAACCAGGCTTTGATAAGTTTTTTGCTCATGGAACTAATCGTATTTATTTTACTACATGTGATTCAGAGGTGCCAGCATTTAACTAATATATAAATTAACTTCATCCTTAAAACCAACAGGGACATCTCTGTATAGTGTATCTCTGAATGTGTAATTATAGCTCCAGGGCACCATTTTAGATGAAAATGTAACATATACAATAAAATTCCATTTACATTATGGGCAGATTTTGCTTCTGAAGTGACTCTGTGACCCTTTCTCTCTGTGTCTGTATCCTTAATCTGTAAAACAAGACTGTTCTCCCCTTCCCCTCAACTTTATCTTTCCTTTCTAGACAGAAGGCTGTGTAACACCAACTGTGTGATACCCGCTTTGCTCTGAATGCCTATTAAACTGTTTTCTAATTCAAACAAATCCAAACACAAACACACTGAATCCATTTTTCTGAAGTATTTTAAGTGGATTTTTGTTTTGCTTATTTTTGTTCTTGACCACTGCCCATGAAAAAAAATTCCAGTGGCTCCAGAAACCTGGGTTTATCCATGAGCAGAACACCAGTTTAACAAGTAAGTAGCTTTGGGGTACTTAGGAGGTGCTAGGAAAGAAACCCAGTTGTTTATTGGGAAGGATACATGATTAATATATTTGGTTTTGCATGTGCTGTGCATGCAGCTTAGTTGTGTTTTACAAGGAGGAGTAACATTATCTGTCGCTCGATAGCCACTTTAAATCCCCTTTAGATTTCATCACTGCTTTAAATGGTGCTTCACAAGGCAAACAGAGATTTTTCTTTTCAGAGGGAACAGAAAACAGTGCTGCTGAAACAGTGTTGCTCTCTGTCCCTGCGGGATGCAAAAATACTCTAAGACAGGGACTTCAATGAATTTAGTTAACTACAGTGAAATTGCATCACAGAGCCTCTGTTTAACAGATCTGCAATAGTTAATGAACATGGCGGGGAGGCCAGATATTTCTTCAAAACAACTCATCAAGTAAGCTGCCTCTACTTAACAGATGTAAAGGCAGGCCCCAAAGTAGAAGCTGGCAGAAACAGATGGTGCCTAAGGGCAGCTTTCTGTTTCAGTGCTCTTGGGGCTAGGTTATGCAAGATGGGAGGTGTAGAGAGGTGGGGGTTGTGTTTTTCGGCAGCAGGTAAAATCCATTTGTCACACCAGCTCCAACTGGGCTTTCAGCACAAAAGTTTAATATCTGAAACCAATGAGGCATTCTGCTCTCCGACTGCAGCGAGGCAGGAAAACCTCTCTGAACAGCGTGGAGCCCCAGTCTCTTTCCAGCAGGGAAAGATGTCAGCCCTTCTGAACAACTTGCTTTTTCTCTTTCTTTTTTTAAACAAATAAAAAATGTGTATGCAAAGGGAAGTGTTTTATCTTATTATACCTTCAGGGAAAGAACACAAGATGACGAAACTAAGCGTGTTTTCTTCCTCTGTTCTCCACAGAACATCAGTAACCTCATAAAGGCAGCTCCTGCTTTCTCTTCCTCTGATACAGAGACACACACATTGCGGCACCAGCAATAAATTCCCATTGCCTCCAACTCCCAACATTGCCAAGGTATGTGCCACAGAGAGCATTTTTATGAGCTGGTCTTTGACTGCCAGGATTTTGCCTTCATAAAGAAGAGATTTTAGTCCATTCTGTCTATTTATTTTGTGTAGAGGAATCAAGGTCAATAAACCATGGAGAAATTCACTCTCCCTTATTCCATTTCAGACTTTTGTCATCCACGCTTTATCGAGTATCTGAATGAATTTTTAATATCATGCCACAAAATGCTTTGGTCTTCTATCATATGCTGGGACTCTATAAATCTGATAACACTTGGGAGTTCTCAAATATACTCAGCACTGAAGAAACAGCTTTAAAGTTTAGTCATTCTGATGAAATGTAAGAGCTTATATCAGTGACAGGTTGACAGAAAAAGCTGTTTTCCTTTCCATTTCACAGACTTCCACGTATGAACGCCATGAAACATGTCAGGACTTTCTCTGAGTCTATGAAGACAGAGATGGCATCTGCTCCCAGCGGGGAGCCCTTCTAACCAGTAATACTGTAAAATTTCATGATTCTGAAATCTGATCGACAGCCAAAGGAAGGGCAGGGAGGAGGTGTTTACTGTATGTTAGAGGAGAGCATCAATTGCTTGTCTTGGCACATGATGTATATTTTTATGGCACACAATGCCATTTCCAGCATAATTTTTTGAAGTAAAATGTATTCATGTTGGTTGAACAGGTTTATAATTTCTTGTGGATAGAAAAAAATATATAGGCCCTTTTTAAAGCTAGGCATTAACCCTACACAGTTTTAGGTAAAGGACCTTGAGAAAACACAGAGATTTACTCTATCAGGAGCCCAGCACAGAACTACATTAGCTTCTTACAGTACCAGTATAAAGTTGATCTCACCTTCCAGTGACAGCAGATTGAGGAAATGAGTGCATTGACTCTGTGGTCTATTAAATATTATCTCCTAACACTGTGGCCAAATTGAGATGTCATTAAGTGACTACAGTGTATTTACACACTTGCTCTTTTGACAAACAGGCATCTGTATTACCCCACGGCAATACACACAGAGCTCAGTTTTCAGAACCTTGTTTAAACAGTACACAAATGCTCACTCCTAAACTCCATCTCAAAACTTCCAAGCAAATCATTTCACTGGAGTGTGTCTGCATGGACAAGTCTGTGCTTGCCCATCTAAGGAACATCGTTGTTCTTATTTCATCAAACCACCATTTTCAACCTGTGATTTGCCCAATTCTGAAATCCCACAAACATCCTCCATTAGAGATCTACATTAAATTTACACCACGTCTTCAACAGAACATTTTTAGGGATGCACAATTCAATATCACCTTGCAAACTGCTACTGGGCTTGCAAATAAACTGAAATCACAACTCCTTAGTGCTTACATGCTGATACAAACTCTTCCTGTCAAAAAGGCAAGGGGACAACCCCAATATTATTGCTATCTTGTAAGCCCACTGACTGTAACAAAGCTAAATACGAAATGGAAGGATGGCAGGGACTGTGCAGACATCACATCTAAATTACTTAACAAGTGATCTTGCACTGAAAGACTGCAGCAAGCACTGTGCGGACATGGATTTGGAGGGCTGATTTATCTGTGTACATAGAGCTAGGGCTCTTCTCAGTTCTAGTTTGAAGACAATTGTGGAAGTTCTCAGAAAAACAGACATTTCCTCAATCTGATTTCCTACCTTCGAGTTCCTCTGAAACCACTGTGAGTGAAAGAGGGAGGAGAGATTCAAATGCTCACACTAATTAGTTTATTTTTGATTTTGTCATGCCAAGGTAGGCGTTGGTGACATGGAACATGGTACCAAAAATTCAGATTAGCTGGGAATTCAGCCACGGTCCATTAAGCAGGAAAGATTCCACTAACTGAAGGTATTCTGAATCTGGAACTACTGAGGTTAGAAAGAGTGGGACTTCTAGGAAAACCTTCAATGTAATGTTTAGAAACATTGTCATCTGACTTCTGGAAACGTAAGTATTCTGTCCATGCGCTTAATCATGTCCTAGCAACTCTGTGAGGTATATGTGCGTTAAGGCATTTTAACTACATTGGTTCTGATTCAAATGATATTATGGATAACTATAACAGATGGCATTCACAATACTGCTGCTTTAGAAGACAAAGCTTTTCTAGCCAACTGCCACTCTTCTCCCTTCTGCTTTTCTTTACTAAGGATATGTCAAGGTGAAATGAAGTAAAGTTCAGGCCTTTCCGTACCAGCAAGCATAAACAGGGAATTTGCAATGCCAAATGGCACAGATGAGAAAAGAGAAATAACTCAATACACAAAGGATGAAGCAGAAGCAAAGCAAGCTATACACAAGCAAAAGATGAGGGACACACCCAGAAACTCAAGTGATTGTATTATACAATAAGAAAAAGCTATATTTTCTTCCTCTTCATGGGGAAGGAAAGGAGATTGGCTGTACTCACACATGTTTATAGGCACAATTCTGTCTGCCTTCAGAAGGGAGGAGACTATCACGAGTACAGGCTTCTACTCAGCATGTACCTACTGATCAGTCAAGGAGCTATTGATTCTTGGCTCTAGATGACGACTCATTTCAACGTACATCAAGTATACTATCTTGCTGAGAACTTCCAACAGCATGGGCCTTATTCTTGTAATAAGTATGACAATTTTAGATTGACAGAATTGTGAAAATTGTGCAGTTGTTCTGTATTCACCATGCTACTTGTATCACTGCAGTAAGATCATGTTTATTTAGCAGTCAAATAAGGTAATGTTAGCAAAAGTTCAGCTTCAGGAGACTTCCAAGTTAATTGTGGACTAGAGCCTTCCAGGAAGAAAGAAACCAAAACCTTGTCTACACCTTCAATCTTATAAACAGAGTTAGGAACTTCAGAAGGACCAAGTGCAGCATTTTAGGGGCGGAATTTCAACTAAGAACTGTATGGGGCTATTTTCCCATTAGTCTGATCAGCATTCAGAATTTATTCTAGGGTTGGTATGCACTTGAGAGATTCAGAGGAAAAGCACTATTTAAAACTCTTTCATCTCTCCCTGTTTTAACCACTTCAACCACAACATAATCCCTGAGTTGCATGCTCCTCCAAACACAGAGCTGGATCAATTTCTCTCTCTCTCCTCTGGTCTATCATTATTCTTCTTCATTAACACAAGCTGAAGTGTACATTTTTAGACTTTTTGCAAACTATTTGGACTACTTTACAACTAATTTACTGATACTATTAGAAGCATCTCATTTTATTCTGTGCCAAATAAAGACTGTAGTATATAACATATTGTATGGCACTGAACGCTATAGCCAGAACAGGGAAATAGTCTGAGTAGTTATTATCAGTTTGCTTTATAAGTATGTTATTTACAATACGCAACAGATGTTCCCCGAATGTTAATGGGAAAATACAGGCCCTTTATTTATTTCTTTTCTGACAGACTAAAAAGTGCAACTAATATAATAATAATCTTGGGAAATCCAAAGATTACTTCACAATTTGGAAAATGCTGTGTTGAGTCATTAGTCTTATTATCTGGTATTTTCATAACTCACTAGATAAACACTGTAAACCACGATTTCCTGGTAACAATCCTTCATATCTGCAAACCCAGGCCTCCAAGAAATCTCAATTAAGCCTAAGAACCAGCGTTTTTAAATTAACTCCCATAAAGAGGGGTGTGTGTGCACATGTGCCAGCACTCCCCTCCCCACAGATGGATTAGAAGGATGAGAATTGCCCAACCTAAGTCATATTTCCTATACTGCTAACAGAATGTTTTCTTTAGCTCGGTGCTTTTCAATCCCCAGTCTGTGAACCCAAAGGATTCCTGTGTGAGGGTCTGTGAAAATGCATTTGGTTTCTTTTACTCTACTGGGGTCCAAAATTCCATTGACAAAAGCTAAAGGGAGTCCATCTGATGAAAAAAATGTGAAAGCATCTGCTGTCCCACCAAGCCCCTGCTCTTCAGGAAGAAGAGCTCAAAGTTCATTCCTGATGTTTGCTGTGGAGTTATAAATTGCTCCTGTGTGCAGAACAAATGATTACTTAAGCAGATAAAATTGAACACAGTGTTTTTACACTTCAGAACTGTTATGTGATCCTACTTCGAGGAAATCAGGGACAGAATCATACCTGTAATACACACATTCTGAGGGGTTTTGCCCGCTCTTTGTTTGGCTGCAAAAGCTACAGACATACTAGTTTATCTGATTTTCCTGAATGAATAATATTACACTGCACTGACAAAACTGGTAGGTGCCACACAGGAGCATAAGAGGGCAAAAAGCTTGATTATCCCTGGTCTTGTGCCTTGTATAGTCACTCAGGCAGCCTATGAAGCATCTGTGAAATACTGTTAAGCTGAAATGGTAATTTTTCCACCAGTCCTTCAGGGATGAAGTGCCTTTGTTATCTTATATCTGTGTGGCACAAATCAAGCTACCGAGATGTGTAATTTCATTTAATTTTTTTGCCTGGCTTTCTATGAAAACAAGTTTTATGCAAACAGGCTGTCAGTCCACCCAGCCCTGGCAATTTTCAAATCCCTTGCTCCCCTTCAATTAAATTTGATAGAGATCTAAAAAACATCAAGTTGGGAGAAGTTTTATGCAAATCAGTAACTCTGGTACAGGAAAGACAGCTATAGCTCAGTTCTTTTAAGAGACAGTTGACCAACCACCAGCTAATAGCAAAACACAGGATGAGGTCTTTGCTCAGCCAGAGAAGGAATATAGAGTGGAGCCAGGAGTAGGTAATGTGGGCAGGGGCAGAGGGAAGAAACCTAAGGCAGCTAGACTTCATTATTCTCCATGCTTGTAGCACAGCTTGTTTTAGCAATGTGACAAAAATGAGGTGCAATATGGTTGTACAGCACTGATAAAATGATGTTCTTTCAAAACACAAAAACTCACCATCTCTGCCCAAAGAAATCTTGTTTATGACAATATTGCAAAGGAAGAAATCTTGATTCTTTCATAGTTTTATTCCCCTCTCAGCGCAGCAGTTGGGAAAATAACATTCATCGCTATTGTACATGACAGGTAAAGAAAAAAAATCGTAACAGCCACATCTGGTCTCATTAATACTTAAGCAGACTTTCTATTTTTAAATTAGTATCATTCTGCAAACAAAATGACAGTTCCTCACAGAGCCTATGAATCTGCAGAAACAAAGAAACAAACAAACTAGCAGTTTACCAGTACAGCTGCAGACAGGCCTGACAAGCTTTTCAAAGCACTCAAACATGCAGAGCCTGATTCTGCAGAGGCGTGGAAATGCCAGGCTGGCATTTTGCTGGGAGTTTTAACAGGTGAAAAGTGAGCTAATAAAGCACTAGCCATCGTGTGCTGCCAAACGGGCTGGGCGCCTGTTGCGGCAGCCACCTGCGGCTCCGCTCAACGTACCAGGTGCACCCGCAGCACTGCACCAGCACTGCCAACGGGGCACAGCCGATGGGAAAGAAGCTGGATTTATAGGTCAGCTTAATCAGGCTTGCTGCTGAGCCCTTCCAGCTCCTGGCTGGAGAAACCTCAGCAAGGTGTAGGGATTTTTCCTATGACACCTTCCAGTCGAAGTCAGACGGGGCGGAGGGGAACCTGCCTCCTCCTCGCAGTAAACTCAGTAAGATTTACTCTATTTCTTTTCAGGGGTGAACATCTGAAAAGTGTAATAATAGGAGAACAAAACAAGGCATCTGTAATAGCTGTGCTCAGGCAGGAACGGCATTGAGCCAGCTCTGACCCTGGCATATTGTGTCTTTTGGCTCTGTAAAGCAATTGCTCACAAAATCAATTGCTTCTGCAACACAAATGCACATGTACACAAATGAACTGTGGTACAGACTTGAGGAAATATCAGTCTCCTGAGGTAACCACAAGCTTAAAATTAGACTTGAGGATGACCAAAAAAGTCTGTCTGCCCATGTCCTGATGCGTTTCATCCATCTCGAGGAGTTACCAAGGCTTCATCTACTCTGCTTACTTACGTCAATGAAATCAAACAGACTCTTGAAACAACCACAGGAAGCTCTCCACATGTTAGCTGAAGCATCTGGAGCTTTTCCCATTATTTAAATCTCACTTAGTTGCCAATTCAAAGCACCAAAACAGAAAGCAGAGACATTTCTCAATCTTTCCTCATGAGGGATTTACCCATGCAAATCCCATCACAGAATAATTGCCTCTGGACAAACTTAAAGATAAAATTTTCCGTTGTCATTGAGCACTTCAATTTCCTGAGGTGCTCCACCTTACTGCCAATCTGGTGGTACCTACAGCAGTACACAATGAATTAACAAATAGTCACTGTTGGTTTGCATTGTGTGTTGTACATAAAAGCACTGCCTAAACCGATGACTGCTGCCTACATCTGTAGATAAAAGAAGTCAATGTACTGAGGAATGCAGCAAGTCTTGGAAAGGCTCTGCTGGTAATAACGTGTGCAGTTCTCTTACACCAGTTACTGTAGTCTCTGAAGGAAAAAAATCCCAGACTCACAGAGGTCAGATTTTTAATGTCTGTCATGAAGAAACAGAATGTGATCCTTGGATAGAATATCCACCATTCACTTGTTCCTACCTCTTTTAAGGACCTTCCACGTCTGGATTTCTCCAGCCATACACTGACTCTTTGTTTTGCCTAGACTAAAAGTCACTCTTGTGCAGCTGCGCTGCCTGGAAAAGATTGGGTGGCTGTATGTCCTAGTGAGCCTCCAGATGCTTATTTTTCATTTTTTCCCCAGCTTTTTCCTCCTTTCAAAGTAGGATATTAGTTCCCACTTACGTACCCATTTAAACACAGTCAGAATGGAGGATTCAGAGCATCTATCAGAACCTGAGCAGGTTCTTTTGCTTTGTAACCTTTACTGTTGGAGATCTCCATATGTAAAAAGGTTTTTTGAAGGAAGCTTTGCAAAATATGGCACGTTCTACTTCTGTATAGTTCTCTCAACTCCACTTTTTCTTGAGAGTTTGAGTAAGAAGTTGGATAAGAGAGAACATAGTGGGCTCTCACTAAACCTGCTATTGAGCTGAGTTTTTAAAATGAAACAAACTAGTACCTACAATGATGGTAATTAACATGGGGGAAAATCTAGTGTATCTCAGCTGAAACAAAGTTGACAGCACCATAAGCACATTGCTGACCAAGCCTTTTGAAAAAAGTAACCAGCAATTATCCCTCTCTCCATTTTGATATTAAGACGTAGTACATCTGGAGCACAGTATTCCCTGTAGAGGGTTATACATACCTCACCAGCTACCAGACAAATCATACAAACTACTAATAAACAAGCAGATAAAATAACTGAAATTCCACAAGCATACATTTCCTGCGGACCCTCAAAACTTGGGGGTTTTCATGCCTAGGTCTGATTTGCCATGCCTTGTGAAGAAGGAAAAAAGTCAGCTTGTTGGAAGGGAAAATATAATCAGGGCTCACACTCGAAGCAGCTTCCAAGGAGACCCACACAGAGAAAGCCCAGTCTCTCCAGACACAGCAAGGCACTGCCCTGACTTCCCACAGACCAGTTATTGGGTCAAAATATTGTATTACAGCTGAATGTTCTGCTTCTAGGTTGCAGTCCTTTAGATCAGGTTACTATGGAACACGTTGGCATTACAGGCCCATGTGATGTATGTTTGCTGTCAATGCTGAAATAACACTAAATGTGTCTGAGCGGGCCCCACCTGCCGAGCAATATGTTCTCAATCCCTCAGGCAGAGCTGTGTGCCGCTCGGATAGGAAAAACTTCCTCCCACCCAGCACATGGCAGGGCAGTGAGACACTCACTCATGTGCTCTGCGTGTGGGGGTGGGATGTGCCATAGAACAGACACCCCCCGCTTTTGCTTGCTGTGACAAGAAACTCCCTCCCACTTACACATTTGCACAAAAAAGGGGAAAAAAATAAGGAAGAAAGGAGGAAAAGAAAGAAGGGAAAGAATCACAGCCCGTTAACTGCATCCATCATTACCACAATTGGCTGAGAAGTTGGCTTGTTGACGGTTGATTCATGAGCTCCTGTTGCAAGCCAAGAAGAGAGGGAAGATGGAAATATCCTTATTTATTTATTTGTAAGTACAGCAGGAGGCTCTCCTGAATGTTGGTGGAGACCACAGTTCAGGCTAATACACAGGAGGTTGCTCGCTGCCTGCCACCAGAGCTCACACAGCGACCCTGATTTCTTCCTGAATTGATCAACGTGAGCACGCTGTACCACCTGTAGTTTTCTCATCACAGATAGGAATTAGCAGGGCAAAGAACCAGGACACATCCTTTTTTTTGTGGAGGGAAGGTGTTTTTCGATGGTGTTTCTGGAAATACGGGCAGGTCGAATGCAGATGAGTGTCTTGCTCATTCATGCATTATCGCTGCCTGCACCTATGGCCTGTGCAGTGGTATCTCAGAGAAGCAAAAGAGTTCCCAGCTCTCCATAACAAATGGAAAAGGATGAGCTCCATCCCATCTGGTGAGCAAGCTCTCCGTAGGTCACATTACACAGCATAATTAATAGTTCTAGACTAAATACATGCAATCCCCCCGTTTCACTGAAAACAACGCTTCCAAAGAGCAGTAGAACTTCAGAGGGTTTTACTGCCGTGCAGTAGCCTTAGTGTTAAATTACTTGTTCCTCTCACACTAGCTTCACTTGGAGCAAGAGCTTTGCTGCCTCAAAAGTGCACTTTGCGTATCACAATACAACAAAACAATTATTGAGATTCATCCACAGAGCAGTAGACTTTTGCTGTGCCAAATCTTCTATTAAACAGACTCCTTTGAATGTTCACTAATTGGTGGCTATGTTAAGTTATATTATAAGATTAATCCAAACTAATAAGCAATTCTGGATATTTCTTCATGTGAAAGGAGGGAATAAGTTTCATGAAAGGAAAGCCATGAAATACGGACAACAGAGCCTTTTCACTCCTACAGTTACTCCTCCTGTTATGATTTATTTAGTGGGACACATAAATCAAGAAAGCAATACCATGGGAGGTTTTAAATGTTTCTGGGTTTTGATATTCAAACATGTAAATGTTCTGTTTCCATTTTTATTCACTTGCTTACACATCTATGTAGAACGTCTAAAAACTTTGTGACAGCAGAGAACAATGAACATGTACATAAGGGACCACATCAAAGATACATGCTAACAGTCTGCTTATTCCAATTTCTTATGACCAATGCAGATGGCATTTTATTACCTTAGCAGCAAGAAGCTTTACACAGCCTGGGTGGTTCTTTTGTTTCCAGTACTTTACAGCTGAAGAGTACATATATAAATATGTCCCACTTAATACAAATGTGGATATTTTCGTTGTTCATGTAAGCACAGACTTTCAAAAACAACTCATTAATACCTGACATCAATTAACACAGAGAAGCAACCCTGAGAAATCTTCAGACATGAGCCATAACAAAGGCAGAGTACATGATCTAGGGAGGCAATACCTCATGGATAAGGACTGTAAAAGCTCTCCTTGAACAACCTGGTTTCATGCTGAGCTGGACAGACTATCCTCTGACTGCAAAGTTTGAGCTTTTTAAATTATGTGAACAAAAGCAATTCTGGTCATTTCTCCTTTGGAGTCCCTTGTTTAGTGTGCCATAAAATAAAATGAGCTTACTCCCCATCGGTTCCTGAACAGCCCTCACACGTTAAAGACTTATGGACACTGCTAATCTATGACAAAACCAGGAAGTGTAATCAGCCCTGCCAAACCATCTGTCAGGCCTGAGAGACTTGGATGATATTTGGGAAAGGCATCTAAACATGTGTGCGCTTGTCCTAAGTCCCAGACCATCCAAACTTGGCCAACAGCTGGGTAAAACAGGATTTGACGCTTCTGTTGAAAAGGCCAGAGAAAGAAAATGGTATTAATGCAGAAATGCACCTAGTATTAGTCACTTCAAACTCCTGTTACAAATGATCAGCCCAGAACTGAAAGTAACTGGCAGTAATTAAAACTGTGCTGATAGTCCCACAGCAAAGACAGGAAATCCATTGCAGCAGTCACAAGCAGCACAGAAATACTGTAGGAGCACAGCGACTGGGAGATGGGCTTTAAAATCCCTATGTGTTTTGGTTTACCATCAAACCACCTCCTGATACCACACATCAACAGCAGCTCTCAAAGAGGCATTCTTGGAGGAGACAGAAAGACAAAGATGGAATGGAATGGGAAGGCGTACATCTCAAAGGAAGGGCCCGGCCCTGAGAGGCTCCACCATACGCTTTCTCTTGAAATGAATCAGCACGGCTGGTGTTCACAGCGCCTGGAGAGCGGCTGCTCTGTTCCGTCAGAATAACTCGAGTGGTTCCCTTATCATGCTTCTCTCCAAGAAAACACTTTTGATACATTTCACAGCAGAACCATGAACAGAAAAGGCAGAGGGAAAAAAAGGATAGCTTGAGAATACTTCTGTACCTACACTCCACCATGAGACAATGCGTACAGATTTGGTGCTTATCTATTGACACCATAATGCAATGAGTGACATAAGGATGGTTGAAAACCAGTCAAGACAGAACAAAGCAGGGAGCATGAGGAAAACTACAACAGCAGTGCTTCTGCCTGACAAAAGACTTTGTGAGGCAAAGAAAATGTGCACTTACCACTGAGATTTGTTCATTCATGTGGCCACTATATGCCCAAGGGCCAAAGCCCACAGTTAAACAAACTCCATTCACTGTAGAGACTGTCTATAAACATGGTTACAATGATTTTGGTTAATTTCATATTTGAAATAGCAGCAAATTTTGGCAAAGTAAACATTTTTCACAGTAGAGTCATAAAATAGTTGAGAAAAATACTGGGAAGCTCCAGAGGAAAAACAAATCCAACAAACAGCATTTTTGTTTTCCTTTAATGGTTTGACTGGCTTGGAAGACTGCCAGTAGTGACAGCTGATCCTCATTGTGTCCCGGGATAGACATGGGACAATCTCACCATCGGTTAGCCAATTTCAGTTCCAGAATGGATTATCTCCAGGTTGCTTGGGCAGCAGTCATGCTTTACCTACTCAAATTTGATTCCAAGTACATAACTGCTTTGATTCAAATCCCTGTGTCACTTGAGAAATTTCTGGATGCTCTGCTGTGATCAGGCAGAGCAAGGACCAATGTCTGCACCCCCACCACACACATCGCTGATGCTTCTCACACACAGGGCATGCTCAAATACACAAACTCACATACACCCACATACAGCCATCTCTGGTCTAAAACTAGGCAGTTTGATGCAATTTCATTTTCACACAGAAGATTTTGTCTTGAGGAACGGTATGAAGAGGAACAAAGAGAAACCGTGCAAACAGTCCGGGAGCACAACTCCAGGCTACCCTGTAAGTCATGAGATCCTGAAATTGTGCCACAAACACTCACATCTCTTGATGTCAAACAAGAAGCAAGTCTAGATACACAAAGGGACGCAGATCAGCTATTAATTGCTTTTTCATCTTAAATATTCCAACCCATCTGTGCATTTCAGAACAGGAATTACTGATAGTGTCATCATTACTAGGTATGGCTAAAGATGTAGTCAAAGATTTATGAAGTTCACAGTTCAAGTATCTTTAATGCAGAATGCATTCAACTGTTCAACTCTTCATCTGCTTTTACAGCTCCCACAAAATTTGTATGTTTAGATAACCTTATAAAACAACTCCAGAGGACCTGATTATTTACAATCACAGCCCAGCTACAGTTAAGAAAAATGACAGAGCTTTTCAATTTTCAGGGATGGAAGAGTGTCTGCAGTGACCTCTCCAGATACCGACAGACACTAAAAGGCCTCTCAGTTCATTTAACCAGATTTCTTGAAGTTGCTAGTCTTAAGAGGAACATGTGCAGGGATATAAAGTCCCCATGGCACTGTCATATATGCCAAAGCTGTACAGATTATTAATACATACACTTGCCCTCTTCATTCTACAAGAGCTCTTGCAATGACTCAAATTAATTGGAGGAGAGTTCAGCAGCTCGAAAGAGATGATTAAGATCAATTATTAATTCCTCTTCCTATTCTTTTATCTGCACTAAACTACAGGATTTGAACCCCCTTAATGAAACAATAATTACAATAAAAACAAACATACAGAACTAGTTCTTCAATTAAAAAAATAATTGGAAGAGATATTTTTTGCATGTTCTAAAATTTCTCGGTCAGACCATTCTGCTGCATCCAGTATATATGAGACAAACATAATTGCACTTTCTCTTTGAAGTAGATGTTGGGTTTTGATTTTTCTATTAGGGAAAATAAGATAAGTACAGTTTAAGGGGAGATCCCTCAAGAAGTTTAGGGGCACAAAATGCAGGCAACAAACAATAAAAAAGAGATGTCTTTTTTTTTGGGTGTGTGCAAAAAAGATTCAGAGTTTGTAGGTATATGTGGTGGCTGAGGATGGGTGTTTGTTTAAAATCTGTATCTGCTGGAGTTCTCTGGAGGATCAGGGAGTGGGAATGAGAGATCTTCACATCTTAACCAAGTAACCAGAATGTGAAAGGCATCAGGCAGGAGTGGTGCTGAGCTGGTGCTAACAACCAGAAACAAAGAACAGAAAGGTTTAAAATGCTATAAGTAAAATCCCATTTCAACTTCCTGAGCTTTAGACTTCTAATCCCAAGAGCTCTCCAGTTTTCTTCTGTGTCCCCTAGGAAAAGCAGGGAAGTGTATCTGATATTTCTGAAAGAAGACAAAAAAGAAAAAAGCCACAAACTAAACAAACAACCTTTCAAAACGTTTTGTACAACCTAATGAAGCAAACGGGACACAAGCAGACTGCTTTCTTCCTCCCCTCCTACCTTGCAGGTCACCTTTATCCATGACACACAGCAACAAAAGCAGAAAAATGAAAGCTAAGGCCAACAGCCTGTCCTTAACTTGTCCTGCTGTGCTTTGGTACTGCAGGGCTCTCAGATTAATGTGGATGTCACACAGCATATGCCGTAAAAACGAGGCACCACAGGACGTGTTAAGACGGAAGGGTTAAGGCTTTGGGCATTCTTATCAAGGTAAAGCTCACAGACCTGAAATGGTACATCTCTACGGATTTAGGCTTTTGTTACTTGGATCTCTTCCCTCTGATTTGCAGCCAGCAGCATTGTGGTCATTGAACTTGTGCATCTGGCTTCCCTGAGCACTGACTTATGCAACTCTGGCTGAGCACTGTTGCCTTTATTTTTAAAACAATGCATGTATTCCAGGTGTCATGGACATGTCCAGATCCTCCAAATCTCTCATCTTCACAGCCACAACACAAAGCTTTTGTAAGAGCTTATTTTTTATCTTGTAGAGAAGACAAAAGACTTTCCAAACAAGCAGAATATGAGAGTAATGTGTTGTGCAAATGCTAAAGCAAGTTACTAGGGGGAGTAAATTAAATTCCTATGTGAAAATGAACAGAACTCCATGTACAAGCCTTGCTCTCTGAGATTTCACAGTTGTCAGAAGCAAAGAGCTACCAAAGTGCAAGTCTCCATACATTTTATGTCAGGACAATGGCTGCACATTTTAAATGACAAGTGCTTTTTACACTTCTGGGTCAAAATCCATTTCAACAATATCTCAGCAGTTTAAATCTGTTGTAACTATAGTATCAATAACGGAAATATATACACAATAACTCTCTGAATCACCAGCTATGTTCAAAATTGTGCACAGAAGTCACATTTGAACAGCTAAAATGATCCCGGAGGCTAAACCCAAGTAGAGCGGAGTCAAACAGCAAGAGCAAACTTCTGACACCAAGTTTCCAACTAAACAAACACAGTCCTGCACCATGGTCTGCTCAGCACATCTACCCACAGCGAAAGCTAAACTGTGTATTTCTTGCAATCAACCTGCAGCAGAAGATGGTCAGAATCTAAATTTCACCTTCAGTAGCCAGACAGAGCACTGCAACCCATGTGTGAGTGACACAGGAGGCAGGGGATGGTGAAATAACCAACTTCTGAAAGCGCCAGCAATAAGTCCTGCCCTGTAAGCAGTGGGGAGGAGCAGGGAGGGAACAAGGTCTGAACTTTTGTTTCTTTCCCCTCTACTCCCAAGACATCAACAACTGACTGTGTTCTCTATAAGTTTGGTCACTGAAGCAGAAGCTATCTGACAGAATACTTTATTTTTTTCTTTAAATAGCAGCTCTTGGCAGCTTATAAAACCTTACCAGAATGTATTCCTGTTGCACTCTAGATGCCCCAGTAAACTTTGAGCTCCCTAAGAGAGCAATAGGATGCTCCCCTAAGTCTTAATTAAATGACCAGTACTCCCTGTTTCTAGTACTAAGTCTCCAAACAGGCTGGGAGTTCTTTTTGGGAGCCTATCTGCCCCTTGAACTCCCAAAGAGGAACGTAAAACCCTGCTGGAGGGGCTGAAGGGCCATGTTCTGAATTTGCAAACAGCCAAGCCTTAAATAACAGAGAGAAAAATGCGAAGGAACTGAACCCCAACCCCCACAATCCTTGTTAGCAGGATCTAACACTGCAGAGGCTTTATATCCACACATTTTAAGAAACGTAAAGGGAACCATAAACCCAATTCAATTTAATTGGGTGCTCTCCTGACAGAACAGTTATTAATAAGATTGCACTGTACAAACCTCTGTGAAATCCCAAATGCAGTCAGATGCACTAGCTAAAACATTTAACACCCAGCAAGCAACATGCTGCTGGACTGTTGCTGCTCCTCTCCTTCACTCTCTCCCCTCCAGCTCTCTGTCTTCTTCCATTCAATTCTCAAAAAAAAAAAAAAGCTCAAACAGCTCCTATAAATTATTCACATGATATTACAGTGTATGTCAGCAGTCTCACAGTGTTTAAAAAAACTTAACTACAAGCCAATTAAAATGTAAACTGAGAAAGACGGATGGGGTTGGGTCGCTCTGGTGTGAACTTGAGCAGCTCATAACAATACACACAACTTCTAGACCTGCTAATTTGACAGCTACTTTCATCAGCACACGCTTTTGCTTTCTTTTTTCTTTTCTTTTTTTTTTTTTACTGCAGTGTTTCTCTGAGGACAAACCAGTCTATATCCAGCAGATTAATCCCCTGGGTCTCACGGTGCTGTACAGGCACTCGGTGTGCTAGCTGCTAACAGGTTTACATTAGCTTTGTACAGAGGGGGCAAAAGAGGCCTTCCCCTTCTGCAGACATCAGTTATTGATATTTTCCAACTACATGGCAGCAACTCAGATTCCAAGTTATTAGCAGACAGATTATGTTTCTTAAAGCCACTAATTTATCACAAAAATAAGGATATGGTACACTCAATTGCTACAGAAAAATAAAACCCTTCCAACAAAGACATTCAGGATTACACAGTGTGTGCACGACTGGACAGCTGCCTAAATTGCTTACTGCTGGACTACTAAGCCAAGCACCAATTAGCTTTTATAGTGATAATGACACTAATTTTAATCTTCATGGGTTAATTACAAGAGTACCATGTAGTCAGATTGTGAACTCCCAGTCAGAAACACAGGGGAAAACCTCAAAAATTGAAAGCATTATAGACGTAAAATCAATATTTAACCGGGGAAATGTGAGGCATACCTAGCTAAAACCTTAAACAAGGAACCAGAAATGTCTTCATTTCACTCTTATGCATGCTGCTTCATCGATGGCCATCACAAACAAGCCATTTCCCCTATTTCCCCTTACAATGGTGGCATAACTTATCTGTAAAAATACACTGAATGCAGTAAGAGGAAAGTAATCATCACTGTTACCTGCTGCTTCTCTCTCCCCTTTTTAAGAGGTGAAACTTGTGAAATGTTCTTCTGTGACCACTCAACTAATCTAGCACATTACTGCATTGACAACATACACCCCACCACACCAATTTGATCTGACATTCTCAAGTCATCCGAAATTACAACTTCACTGGCCAGATTCCTGTGGAACAGCCTGAAGGACACAACACCTGCAGCCCAAAAGCGTTCACACATAACAGAGACAGTAACATCAATTTAGGATCCTCTTTGAGTGTATGTGCAGGGTTACAAAATAGGAAGCAGCAAGAGGGAGGCCAAGGCTATGTTCCCTTCCTCCAGGTAGTAATAAAAGATGAATGAGTCCATCAAGAAAATCCATCCCAAAGAAAGCTGGCCACAGGAAGATGGTCAGTAGAGTGATATTGTTCTGCTTTCCAAAAGAGTGACGAAGAAAGAGAAAAGGACAATTTTTCAGATCAGCCAATATTTTGTGGCCAACAAAGACACTGCAGTTTCCTGTTTGGAGATTTCTAGTTAAAGCACTAGAAATTCTCCATTTGCAGAATCACATTGTTTTTATCCCATTCTTTACCTGAACTAAGAGTTTTAAATGTATGTCCTGAAAGTTGAAACAAGTCAGAATCTCCAAGGAGCTCTATTCACAGTCACATCAGGGACAAACAGCAACTGCGGGGAGGAGCATGGAGAATCTGAGTTTGGAGTTTACAGCCACGTGCATCTCTCTGCTTGGGACTTGAAGCAAAGCAACAGATGAGCTTTAAGAAAGAACAGATCGCTCTGTTCAGAAGCTGTCTTTATGCCTGGGAGTGCTAACCAAAGATGGCAGAGCAGTTTTGTTCCAAATGTTCTGTATAAAATGGGAAATGAGAACCAAAGCAAGAGCCATTTTTCGGTTCATATATTGCAAGAAGAAAACCAATATAAGCAAAACACTCTAACTTTTATATATAAACTCATGAAAATACATTGCCTTAATATGTTTTTTATCCCCCACTTCTCACATCTTAAAAGTTGTGTATGATAACTTTCTATAAATTAAATGACTTTGAAGATGCAGCAAAATTACTTTTCAAAGGAAAATAGAACCAAGTATAGGGAACGACCTTTGAACACTTCCAAATCCTCATTTGTAGAATGTCTATGTGAGTTAGAAACAGAACCATCTAGCACGATTCATTCTTACAGATTCAAGTCATGCCATGACTGTAAATTCTTTGCTGGTGAGACAGGTGGGGTATTTTCATTTCAGGCCCAGGAAGCAGGGCTTTATTTCTACCAGCATTCACTTAGCAGTTTTTCTCTCTGAAAGGCATTGAGAAAATGAAGGGAATTGGGATATGGCATCCAAAATGGCAGCTCCCTGAAAACACTGTATTCTGTACACCTGGAATGTGGGTCTTTCTACTGATCTGTCTTACTTTCCCTAATTTACCACCGTTCTAGTGCGTGTCAGTGCTGATCATATCTGTTATCTCCAGTTCTTCTTAACTCTGTATGAGAGAATCTGAAATTCAAGAGCCTAAATCCAAACAATGGAAGTTCTTAATGCACTAATAATGCCCAAAATGCTCTTATGGGAATGGGTCCAGCACTCAGCACTCTCAGGTGAAGCTATATATTATTTTCATAGTTGACTACTTCAGTGAAGGTTTTTCCATTGCTTTTTTTTTTAAGGAGCTTGGCAGCTTTCTCATCAGTCCTCTGATAAAGAGGTTTCACTTTCCTTCACAGAGAACTTATTAGCTTCTGAAAAGTAACTTAATCACAAAAGCTACAAATTTCTCAAAAGCAAAAACCTGTATGTTCTTCCTCCACTCTCTTCTAGCTAATTACTTTGTATCACTTGTGGGAATTGTATCAGTCCCATCATTCCACCCTATTCAGATATCTGACCCTGTTAAGTGACATTTATCCTAAGTCTACCCACAGAAAAACTGTCATAGGTCTGTCCTAGGATTCTTGCCTAAGTACCTTAAGTTTCCTACTTACACCAGCTCATTACAGTAGAAAGCATTATCTTATAATTGATCTTATCTGTATGTTAAACACTCTTAGTATGCTGTCAACCCTATAATATGGTCATTTTCTAGACAATAGTGCCCACTTCCACATGCCTTATCACTTACATGGCAAGATCAATAGTTAAGAGTACATAGCAGCATTGGCTGATGAAAATCTGCTGGTGAATACAATGAAAAACTACCCCAGCTGTTTCTTTTCCTGATTCTGAGGATACCAAACTTAGAAAAACCCTAAATTCCATAGTGCTTCAAGGATTTTCTTCATCCCCAGCTCTATCTTCACCGGCACTTCTTGACAAACAGAAAATAAAAACACACAATCTTTATTTCTTCTGTGTGTGTTATATCATTATATAAAAGAAACAAAGTTCTCACTGCTTTATTAGAATGTTAATGATCCCCCAATGGACCTCAAGAGCATTTGCTTATTTTTTTGATGACTGGATACAACCTATTATCTTCCTTTTCTCTTGTTGTAGAGATTTTGGACCATTTTGGTGGGTCATGGTCCATACATATTATACACATGCCTCAGGATTTCAGCTTTTACAGAATTACCTTTGGCCCCTTAGCCTTTGGGACTGGGTCACAACATATGACATAGTGTCTCAATTATAATATTGATTGGATATGTAAACTGAATATCAGCTTACTACCTTACTAACAGAAATAGACATAAAACCTAGAATGTGAATTCTTCTCTGATACTGATGTGCCTCAGGACAAGCTAATTTTAACACAATTTTAATGTGCTGTCAAGGTTTGGTGGAAGAGATAAAGATTCACACATAAAATACATTTACTTGCGCTACGAAAAACCATCTCATGGTATTCATTTCGTCTCTCAATTTCATGTCAAGAGAACTCGATCACTTCAATGAAAGCACTATTTACAGAGTGAACAACTAGCAAATCATCCACTCAACCTGTGTCTAGAGATGTTCAGTGCTGCAAGGAAAACTCACATTCTATTTTCGAGGAAAAACCTAAAAACTGTCTTCTGTCTTCCTTATTCAGACATGGACTTGGGCACATTGAAACTCTGGTTTATTTTGCTTCTTCTCATACCCTTGCTCCGCCCAGCTATTGATTCAGTACAGCTTACAAGCATACAGTGAAGCTTCCATAACCTCCGTACCTTCCATGTACTGGAAGCCAGAGAAGTTTTAAATGTATTTGGGTTTCTTTGCTTGTAATCTCAATTTCACCGTTCAGTCTCCACAATAGGGAAGATACACCTCTCTGAGCTGAAAGGGAAATAAAACCTTTGGACTCTTATACTTCTAGGATGCCTAAACTAACTCAGAGACACATATAATAGAAAAGTTTTTCACTCTTTTCGAATACTTTGAGTTGCTGCTTTCTAAACTTCTCAGCACTCACTGAAACATCCACTACTAAGGAAAATGCAAGCTGTTTTAAAAATTAAGGATCTCCCACTTCCTGGAAAACTTAGTTCAAAAGCAACCTGCCATATGCATTAATGTAAGGAATAGGAATTATCTTCCAAATCCTCACATCAATCATGCTATTTTCCCCTCAAAACCACAGCAAAATGCTCCTTTGTGGACCCCCCTCTTTGAAAGGAACTTGGCATAATTCTGATACACTACTGACCTCAGTGAAGCAAAATGCCCATCAAAGAGTGAAAATGAGCATGGCAGACTACTGGGATTTTCATACTCAGGCTATATATAAAAAATTGGCAAGAAATCAAACAGTCCATACCAGTTGCCTAATGTCAAATCATTTCCTTAAGCTTTTCATGCTCTCCATTTTGCTCTATTAGTCTTGTTTTTCTCATTCTGGCATTCTTACTAGCTTATCTTTGGACCAGAAAATCACAACAAATGGCCATTCACAACAGCACTTAGCATCACTGTGTCACAGAATAACTGGAAATGTCCTAATTCTTCCATGTCATAGTGGTCCCAGTCAGGTATTAATGCCCCAAGTTTCATTCTTAGATTTATATATTCAGCCCAGTGAGTCTCACAGAATCACAGAATGGTAGGGGCTAGAAGAGACTTTTAGACATCATCTAGTCCAACCCCCTGCCCAAGCAGGTCCACCTAAATCAGGTCACACAGGAGGTCCACCTAGATCAGGTTTAGTCTAGATTTACCAGTTTAAGTGATGTGATCACAGGTGCTATGGCTTCAGAAATCCCATAGGATTGCATGACTTGAGCTTTTTTGTTTAGCAGGAATTCTATGGGCACGAGCCATGACATCCATTTCCAATCTGAGCCAAAGCACACATATGGATCAACACCTATCTTGTCCCATCCCCTACTCTTTCCAAAGCTACCCAGACACTACTGTGAATACTAAAAGAAGACTATGCTCTGCTCATTACACACAGCTGTTTTTGCCAGAACTGCTTCACTCATTTTAATTGCCACCAACATAAATGTCAAATGTTGTATTACAAGAAGTGAGTCATGTCTGTGTTAACGACAAAAAAAAGTGCTTTATGGAGAAGACTCAAAGCTTGCACAACACAAAGATCATCTTTTTTAATGTGCTAAGAAAGTTCTGTGGTTCTGGACTTTTCAGGAAAAGATCAGCAGGGCTTCCACAATAATCACTTGAGACTATAGAACAGTCTTCTGTATTGACAAAAAGCTGTTGAAATCTGCTCTAAATCAGTAATGTCTCCTTTAAGGAATGGGGGGAGAGAAACAAGGGAGAAAACAAAAAGTTCTCTCAAAGTAAAGCTCATGTTTTTGAAGTTCTTTGCTTTTAGCAAGTTCTGTTCTATTTAATAGCTTCCAGTCAAGAAGGTCTCAGGTAGACCTGACTTACCTAACCACATGAGCAATTAGTTCCCCCAGACAGTATGTCTGTTGTAATGTAGTTCACTTAACTTCACATGGTGAATCAGTTCACTTTGATGGTGGGTTTTTTTTCCTTCCCCCCTATTATTTCTCTGCCTTGTCTCTCAGCAGCTGCCTGTCTTGACATCTGACCTCCACTTGCTCCACGGATTGACTGTTTCAGGCACTGTTAGGGAATTAAAATCTCTGCCCACTCCCTTGAGAATCTGAATACACCTCCAAGTCCATTGCAAAATGCAAGTCTTCAAAAGGCAAAACAAATGCTGCTTCCTTTGGCTTGGTTTAATGTGGTTTCTCTTTCCAACATGTACCTAAAGGGAGTCGTCAGCTTCTGACAGATGCTGCGTAGGCCTACAGTCTCAGCTGGTCAATTCAAACACACCTCAAAACTTATAAAACCCGGCAAAAACCTGCCTGACAAAAATTAGGGCAAAAAGCCACTTCACATTCTTTGATTTACTTTAAAGCCAAATGTTTTGATAGTCTGCCTAATTGGTCTGGGATTTTGGAATACAGTTTTGAGATTAACTAAACAGGAAATAACACTAACAATGCTCCAACAGACGAGGAGCAGCCACGGTTAACTGAACTGTTTGCTTAAGTATCAGTGTATTCAGAGCCACATTAAACTGAAGATGCTGCCAAGTACTTGTCTTCCATTGTACAAACCCATCACTCAGGCACATGAGTGCTGTTTCTGATGGTATGTCACCTCGTGTTTCAAACAGATACTGCATGTTTTAAAACCTCATCCACTTGTCATTGTATCTTGACTCAATTAGGCATATTTTGGCTTTTATTTTTGAAAGACATGCAGGTTTATATTTCTTTCCTCAAATATCACCTTAATAAGACTAGTTTAAGGAATGTGTTTGTCTTGTTGTAAAAAGAAAAAAGCAATCAACTTTCCTAACGTACATTAAGTGGTCAGCTTGTGGAGACAATGCAGTGAAAGTCTACATGCCTCAAACTAGATGACAACTATAAATATATACACACACTCACACTATATAAATAACTACAAATACATAGCCATATATATGTGACTACATACCGTACTGTACTTGGTACAGCTGCGAAAATAACCCGCTCCAGAAGAGTTGGGCGGCAAAGCCAAAGACCAACGAGCCTCCCTTCCCTCTTTGCTATCTAACATTGACCCTGTTTCCACAAGTCTGTGAAGAGGGATGCACTGACCTTTCCTGCTGCCTCAAAAGGCTCAGGAATGCATCCTTGCTCCTGTAAATTGGGAACACTCACTAAAATGAATGGTACTCGACCTGTGCTAATCCATCCCTTAGATTTCTTAGTGCTATAACCTCCTGGAGGCCTAAGCCAGTTGCACATCTGCTCCTGTGATTTGCTTGCACAGCTGGTACCTCAACCCTTACCAAAGATGCAGAGGATATGATCACAAAGCTTAATAACCCTCCTCACTAACACAAATGAAGCCAACAGAAATACTTTCTGTTAGAAAAGATTGTCTACAGCCGGGACTTTAATGACAGCACCATGTTCATTAAAGACTCTTTTTAATCACACTTTTTTCTTAACATTCTATGCCAGTGACATTTAGAAGCATCTACTTTCCAGGAATCCAAAGCATGTTGTGATGCTGGCACTTCACCTTGCAGACACTCCTCATCCAAAACATCCAGTCAATTTACTTTCTCATAGTGCACTGGTTTTACTGTTCACGTCTGTCTCACGAAAGGCATATACCACTTCTTTGTTCTGTTCAGGGATTTCTTTGGGCTGCTGCTGTTTCTAAAGCTATAAGCTCATTTCTAACTGCCAGAAAGCAGATTTCCCCTCCTAACTTTAATCATCCAATAATGTTTAGTGTAGATGATATTGAAGTTGTTTCTGTAATCAGTAGAAAGAGAAAGGTGCAGTGAACCACCACTGAGAATTAAGTACTTAGTGGTGGCGTGTGAACTGCCATGTTTGTCTCACAAAGGGAATGGGCTGCAGGAAGGCAATATGCAGTTTTCACTCCCCCTAAGAGAGATGCTTTGCCCCAGCTTTCCAATGTAATGCTGGGACTGTGCCAGCACCCACAGCATCATCACTGCTGTGCAAGTTCCCCATTACAGAGGCCCGAGAAGATCAAAATGTTAGGAACAGAGAATGGTATGCATAGGGTAGGGAGCAGACAGATAAGTGAAAGAAAGATATCTTCAGTATGAGCCCTCTGAAATTCCAGTCATCAACCCAGCACAGCCCTTGGACCTCACATCTTCCTGCTTCCTTATCACAGCTGAAACTTGACTATCTGCCACCGACTCCAAAGACTCACCAAGCACATCTATGTAACTGCAATCCCTAAAGAAGAAGGACAAAAAAACCCCCCACATGCTCCTCATCTTAGGGACAATAAAACTAAAGTTCTCATCTTAGGGACAATAAAACTAAAGTTTTTCTATACTGCAGAGAAACTTTTGAGTCAGATTTGACAACAAATTTTGAATACATAACATTAAAGCAGAGCCCTCATATCTGAATTCTTCAAAATGCTGTCAAGTTAACAATGCTCCACTCATTGAAGTGTACTGGATCAATTTTCCATCTTGCCTATGTGCACAGTGAGTCTATCACAATCACAAGAGATTTCTGTTGACCTCAAGATATGTTGTTTGCCTCATTAGCACATGCTGTTGAAACCCAGCAAAGACGCTATTTCTTGGATGTACTTGTTCAGATTTCAATCATGAAGAGGCACTAATGCTCATGAGAACTACTCTTCCATTCTGTCCACTCATTCTCATCTGTACCACAGCCTTGAGTTCCTATTCAAGACTTGAGAAGTCAATTTGCAGATGCCACTGAACCAATGTTGATAGCCAGCTGCCTACCAAAACAACTGCTTTCTGAAACAGACAACTCCAGGACTGTCATCACGAATGAAGCAGAAATGGCTTGCAGGTAAATGAGTTATCTCCTTTAAGGACCAGTTTCAGGTACCTGCATTAACAGTGAGTGGCACTCTTTTCCATAAGGGGCTGATTGCACAGCACTCACTTCACAAGTAATCGCTGTGAGCAAAAATATCAGCATCTCTGATTTTCTTCTTTGACTGCCATGATGAAAAGAGGCAATTTGGAGAGATTACAAGAAACATTTACGAAGAGGACACTGAATCTCTCATGTACTATTTAATTTCAACTACTTTTGACCATGTAATGTGAGCTATAGAGCTCACACATATTATGTACTTCTGATACTCTAAAGAAATGCACAATCTGAATGTCATCCCTGAATTTCTAATATTTCTACAAGGAATAAAGTGAACACTCAACCTAAAGCTCTTTTCCAGAAAATGGAAACACTGCTCTAATGTGCAACAAAGCCATCAGAGGTGAGGAAGAACCTAGATTAGTGAGCAGGGGATGGATTGTGACGCTAGTAAAGCCCTGAAGTAGGATCTGTCATGTGCACTAGGCTAAGAAAACCTTCCCACAAACAAGGCCAGTTCACTGTACATAAACCACAAACAATGACAGGAAAGGGAACACTTTTTTATAAACCAAAGCATTCTCTAGGAGAGAAAAAAAAAGCCAAAACCACACACCAGAATTTTAACTGCAGGGGTATTTAATAAGAAACAGTTTCTCTTAGTCTCTTCACTTAATTTAAACCAAACATGCCCTATACAACACAATCATTCCCTCAGAAGAAACAGAAAAGAACTCAAAGGTTACCCTGGGAAGTTTGGTTGTAGGAAAACTAAGGAAGAGACTCTTGTCTACCTATGATCTTTGAGGAGCTCTGATCAGTTCCTCTCACATCCAAGTTGCAGGACCCCTAATGCAAAATTCACCCAGTGCCTCAGCTCCATCACAGACTCTTCAATCTACTCAACACCCACCATCAGTAACTGCCCAGAGAGCCCGCACCTCCTGAAAGGCATCACCCCCAGCCACCAGCTGAACAGGTCCCTGCAGCACAGCACTTGCATTTGTCCTCTGGCCGGTGCAGTTTCTTCTTCAAACTTTCTAGCCATTCTTTCAAACAATGACAAGGGTCTCGAAGCAGATGGGAGGGCAGTGAGTCAGCCGCCCAATTATTTCTCTAAAGCTATCGATATTCAGGGCAAATTCTGCAGAGAACCCAGCGTGCCATTGCATATACTCCCTGCACAAGCCACAGAGTGCAGCCAAAAGCACACACGCATTTCTGATTTATCATTAAAAAACAATTATAAAACTAAGAATTACAAGACAATCCCCCCAGCCTGGTTTCACCTACCTCCATCAATCAGTTAGCCAAACAAATTCTCCTATTTTGCTATATCTAGTAACCAGAGTAAATTGCAGCACGGCATTAAACACCACAAGGGCTGTTAAAATGACAAGAGCGGAAGGAAGAAACTCTCCATGCACCACAGCAGCTTTTATGTCAGTAAACCAAGTCCACTCCGAGTTCTTGATATGCCACATTTGAAAGTCCGAGCTGTGTTGCAGCAACTCACTTGTAACACTGACCCGTCGGAAAAGACTGCAAAGAAACCTGGCAAGGAATTCCTTCTATAACAACAAACCAGGCATGCAATAAAAGCCATCTGCAAAAGTGCCAATTATCCTTCTCCTCAAATGATTATGTTCCATCCAGTTTTGCTGACAAGCAAGTTATGCCACATTTTAATAGGCAATAAAATGTATTATTAAATAATTAGTAGCTAAGAAACAGAAATTAGAGGGCACTTCCTTTCACATACATCCCCCAGTACTTCAAACTATTGATTTAAAGGCAACTTGATCCTCTAAAGAGGACAAAATGGAACCTGATACAGCAGTTTACCAGGAGACAATTACAAGGCGAATGATTGTTCATAGAGAAATGAAGCAGGAAGAAATTCCAGAGAATTCCACTCTGCTCTGTTTTGTCTGATCTGTCTCTAAATCCCCCAAAGAGCTAAAATTTCTCCAAATCTGTTCCTTGCTCTAAGCCCATTAATTACAGTGTTAAAGGTAAAGAAGTATTGATGTCTTTCCTCTACTCCCTCTATTCCCCCCCAGGTAATGTCTGGTACTTGTTCAGCCTTTAAGGTATGGTTGTGCTAACTGAAAAAGCCCCACTAAGACCAATTAAGGCCTTTACTAAGAGGCTGAAAAGAAGACAAATGGAGGCAGAAAGCCCGATTACAAGGAACCTTTGTACAGATGTAAAGCAATTAGAATAGTCTCAAGGGCTGGCCAGCCCAGTACCTACTAGTAGAGGATTTTACAGCTTGTCTCAACTTGGAACAATCTGTTTCTCTCTCTTTTCAGTTGAGTGTAAAAGTGAACCCTGTATTAGTGTCATGTATCGGTTGATAGGTTGGTATTGGTTTCCCTGAGCATGTTAAATCTGTAATGCTGGTCTCAAGATCCCCTGTGGATGACAATAATGTTACACAGTCAGCTCTAACTTACAAGGAAAGAAGATATGCCTGATGTTAAACCATGATAAAAACCAGAACCAGTTCTTTCAAGCTTCTTTTATTTGCCTAATGCTAATCCCCACAATGTCTCAAATTTACTGCATTGTGCTACGTAATTCAGCACAGAATGTGCAAGAAGTGAAAATGTTTGTACCCCAGTTTTAATAGTAAAAAGAAATGTTGCAATGACTCAATTTAATGCAGGTTCTAACCTCAGGTCACTCTTACTTTTTAAAGGAAAAAGAAAGAAGCCAAAAATAGACTTCTAAGTAATGAAAACTGATCCATCAGATGATATTGGAAAGTTGTCCAAAGTTTCAGGAGGATGGGGCCAGGCTGTTCTCAGTGATGGCCAATGATAGGACAAGGGGCAATGGGCACAAGCCGGAACAGAAGAGGTTCCAAAGAAACACAAGGAAAAACTTCTTCCCTGTTGAGGTGAGGGAACACTAGCAGGGGCTGCCCAGATGGGCTGTGGAGTCTCCTTCTCTGGAGACATTCCAAACCCAGCTGGATGAGTCCCTGTGTGCCCTGCTCTAGGTGGTGCTGCTCTGGCAGGGGGGTTGCACCGGATGAGCTTCCCAGGTCTCCTCCAATCCTTAAGATTCTGTGGTATCTCCAGATGCCCCACACGCCAACACATCCAGACCTGCTCTCCCCCCCAAGCCTACTTTTCTCTTCCCCAGCCCTACACATGATTTCACATGCCTATCTCCCCAAAAGCAAGCAGAATCCCACCACTGATGATTTCCTCCTAAACACCTTCCTGGTTCATTTGTGGTCTGTCTGCTAGACTCTGGTACTAAATGTCAATCTGCCTGGATTATGATGCTGGCTCAGACTGCATAAGCCACACCTACTTAAATCTGGCCTTGGATTTGGATGGGAATAAATGTGTGGCTAAACTGTCCTGGATCCTTTGAGGAAGCACAGATACCAAGAAAGTGTATCTGCCCTGGGTAGCTTTGGCCTTTGGCATTGGTTGGATTTAATGCAGTCCATAAATTTGTAGACAAGTGTATTTTTTTCCATACATTGATTTCTGAGGTGGAAAAAACCTGTCTTCCATTCAGGCCGGCATAGCAACAACACTTAGTATTTCCATAGGGCAATACACCCAAGGGAGCTAAGTGAGCAAAGTCACCCCTGCTCAACAGAAGGATAAACAGAGGCTCACAGATAAAGCTCTTCTAGGTCAGCTGCTATGCTTTCTGTACAAAATTAAGCTTTAAGGTAATTGACCCAGATGAAACAGAAATTTGAGGTTACTGGTCTACGTAGGATTTGTTATGATTATATTACCACTTCTCTAGAGTTTTGCTTTTTCAACATTTGTTCAGGTGGATGCAGAAAGGACACAGACACAGAGAAGTTTTAAAGAAAGAGGACACAAGTTGCTGCTGACCTGCTTGCTGTGTGGTTTATGCTATCTGATGAAGAATGAACATTTGAGGAAGGCTCTGATAAGAAGACTTCCTGTGACAGTTTCAAAGATAAATCACATAATGCAACATATTTAAGCCTTCCTTTCTCCCCCCACCCCATATCCATACTTTGATGAGTTAAAGACATCCCCTTTACAAAAAATACCACCAACATAATTTCTGATAAAAGATTCAACATTTCTTAAATCAGGAAATGTTCTTCCAAAGTGGTGGGCAGTCAGCAGTCACTGCTGTGCTACCAGGGATTGTGGAACAATCTCAGCCACCAGCCTGATAGATCCTTTGGAAAAGCTCATCTTTGTCAAGGTGTCTAGTTTGACCTGAGCTCATCCCAAAACCTGGTTTCACCTAAAAACATGGCCCAGATTAAAAAAGTACAGCAAGACAGCGTGCTAGTCCTTCACACTTTAAATTCAGGCTTAATGATGTCTGGGGTTTTAATAAACCTGGACATCTATCATGAATATCCTTCATGTTGCAACCATGAGTCCAAGAGGTTTCATTGTTGGCAAAACCAACCACCAGCAGAGCTGTTGGCAGGGTTTAAAAGTCAATGCTATAAAAGCATCCTCCAGTGGCCACCTCTCCTGACTGTCTCTAATTTTCATGGTGCAAAAATTTAAAACACACAAAGATTATTTCAAAACAGCAAGTCAAAAAAAAAGACTACACCAGGACATCAACTTCAGTAATGAGGTCAGCAGCATAACTTTGCTCTGTGAATTTTTTAAGTGCATACTACTCACGGCTGAACTTTGTACCGAGTGGCAAAGAGGAGAGGGCAAATACACAATCTCAATGCAAACCAAGCACAGCCTACTTAAAATCATTTTAGCAGGTGTATCATGCTACATTTAAACAAGGCTCTTTAAAGAAGAAGCTCTGTAGCCATTATTCCTCAGGGTAACTCACTGTGCATTCAAATCCTTTGAATTAATCTTAGATTTCAAAACACAGATGCAAAGATCACACACAAAAAGTAAGTTTCTATGAAAATACTAGAATGTATCAGATACTTGCTTTGCTGCTGTCAAGATACAAAGATCTTGCTGTGTACCCCTCTATAATCAGGCCTCTGACAGACAGACAGTAGCCAAGACATACAATATTTATTGTTCTAGACTTCTTAGCAATAATGATTTCTGATCCTGTGGATCTTTTCCCTCTCTCCCTTCCCACCACAAGCATCGCTTGCCTCAGGTAAAGCTGAGGGCTAAAATGCTCTCACTCATGATACATCCGTGATACGATATCTGTATCTTACCCAGTTGAAACCACTCACTCAAGTCACTCATCAACATTGCTGTGGTGCTTTCCTGCAATATTGGAAAAAGGTTTTGAGTGCACGATGCTGCAGTTTGACTCAATGAATCAAAATTGCCTGTGTTTCTACAAGCCCGTTCTTGACAGAGGCATTCACCCATCCATTTATTTCCACGGTGCCCTGCCAAAGCATGACACATAAAAAAAAGCACACTCCAAATTTTACTCTATTGATACATAAATACAGTCACTTCAGCTAAAGAGCCATCAAGTCACTTCAATGCTTGGTAACTTGATTAAATCTAGATTAAGGTAGCAAGTTTTACTGCATGGCTTTCAACACCGAGTCAGGAAATAATTAAGTTTTAAAGCTAGCTGGTGAAAGATAATGCCAAGTCTGGTTTGCTGCTGCAGTGCTGATAAAGGAAAGGGTATACAATTGAACATTAATTAGGTACAAGCAAACATCTTTGCTAATAGCTCATGTTCTCATTCCCAAAATGTCAACAACAGATATTAGTGCCAGATGCTGGTATAACATCTCCCATGGCTGGGGCTGGGACATGAGAATAGACTTGTGCATTTGGAGAAAATGCCAGCCCTGTCAGGGGGAGGATCTGGCATGATGTCATAAGAGTGGTAAACTTCCTCATAAGAGATTTACCAAACAAGCCTCTCTATTATTAATGATGATTCACGTGTCACACAGTGAGGCCCTGGGAAGCAAAATGAAAACAGTGAACTGGCATAACCTGTGAACCAGAGGCAACATTAGTACTGAGAGACTCACATACAAATCACTGGAGGCTCTTAAAGTTATCAAGCATCTTCCAGTCAACTTGCTTTAAAAACATTAGTCAATCCACTGCCTCAGTTGCAAGAATCTTGGTTAAAAAGGGCTTGTTGTGTTGCAGAAATCATCATGGCGCTGGTCAGGCCAGTGATGTCAGGCCAAAGGGAGGATAAAGGATTTGACCATGTTATCATGCATCAAATAGTTTCATACCACAAGGCTTCCACCATAGTGAATGTATAATACAGAAAGTGGAAAGCCAAAAAACCTGAAGTAGCAGCAATAAATTCTAAATCTTATTGCCATTGAAAGGCCAAGATGTAGCACTATCTAAAGAAACTTCTAGCCAGAGAACGGAATTTAACAGCAGATACACCGTTTTTTTGGAACTACCAGAAGTGGAATCCTACCCCTCATCCAAATCCAGAGCACCCAGGGAGCACAGTGCCCTTAGCAGAGCAGCTGCACACGTGCCCTGTCTTCATGCAACACTCAGGCTTTCCATGGGCATCCCCTCCCAAACAGCAAACCCCATCACCCCACAGATTTGATCTGAACACAACACGGGATGAATAAACAAAAGCTCTGACAAACTTGTAAATAATGCATCTCTCTAATGACATTTGAACTCGAGTTTAATCAAATCAAGTAGGGGCCTTTCAAATATCACTTATCCTGTAACTGCAATTTCCAAATCTCTCAAATCCTGGCTTTCTTTTTAATCTCACATGAAAATTGTATTACACTAATACTGTTTACATCTCATTTCCTCTTTTCCATATAAAACTATCACTAACTACATTTCTATTTTCTCCCACTGCTCTTCTGCCATGCTTTAACAGCAATGAACTAAAACCAAACAGCAATGAACTAAAACTAAAGTCATATATCATGCCTACCTTCGTCTCTGGCTCTACAATGTCAGCCCCTAAGCCTTCTTTTGGTTTTTTTAGTGCAATTTCAATTAATTTTGTGGAGCAGTATGTCTGCTCCTAAAAGGATAGTCTTAAATCCCCGGCCCTAGAAAGCCTGATAGCTTCGGGAAGTATCTAGTCCTCCTGGTACAAGGGAGATCCAGTGAGGAGTCTACCGAGGACTAAACTTAGAAACAAGGCAGTATTTCTGTCTTCCTGAAAATGGTTAGGAATTGCTCTATATTGTGTACTTCACTTTCTTTTCTCAGATGAAAAGCTGTCCTGCTTTAGGCCTATTTAAGAACAAAAGACCACGATCAGCCTTAAGTACCAAGGGACTTTGGAATCTGCTAAGGACTGGGAGAGCTCAATGGCCACTCATGGTCCCAGGCCAAACAGAGGCCTACTCTACTTGAAGAAAACGAAACTTAACGTAATCCACCACCAACCGAAACCTGAACAAACAGCAAACACCAGCAAGAGGCACGATGATGAAAAGGCACAAACAGCCCTTTCAGACCACCATCCCCCCCACTCAGGCACCCGATGCCGGTGCCGTTCCCTGCTCCCCTCAGCGGTGCCGAGGGCGGGAATGGCGGCGGCGGCGGGAGGCCCCTCAGCAATGGCTCCTGCCGCTGCTCTCACCTCAGGGCGGGCGGCTCCTGGCCTTTGCCCTGCTCCAGCGGGTCCCTCACACACCGGACAGTCCCTCACGGGTCGCTCCCTGTGTGTTCATCCCCAGGGCTGCAGCTCCTCTCCCATCCCGTGTGCATCCTTGGGCCCGCGGGCTCTGCAGCACGGCCTGCGCCATGGCCACCTCACACACAGTCCCTGTCCACCCGGGCACACTCACCCAGAGCTGCTGGGGACTCTCAGCCCTGCCGTTGCCCTCCATGGGTGCAGGGGCACAGCTGCATTCTCGCCACAGGCTGAGAGGCATCTCCTGTGCTGCTTCTTTCCTCTTTCTTCTCTGACTGTGGGGTCCACTTGGCCGCCTCCATCTTGTACCACACCTCCACCTCCTCTTCTGTTCCAGATTTACTTCCCTAAACGGTGGATAGGCTCAAGCAGGGTGGAGGTAGATCCCCCTCAGAGCTGGGGGATGCTTTGAGAACTGCTTATGGGGCAGCACTGCAGCCCCCTCATTACCAAGGACTAAGCAGCTCCACACAAACCCACCCATGTCCAGTGAGGAGTCCACTGAAGACTAAACTCAGAAACGAGGCAATATTTCCGTTTTCCTGAAAATGGTTAGGAATTGCTGTATATTGTGTATCTATTTCTTTTCTCAGCTGAAAAGTACATCACACAGATACACCCTGAGGCCACAGAATGAGTGAGAGGTATTCACCTGCATCTTTTCTCCTTCTCTGCTTACCTGCATTCAACTGTTGTTGGAGAAAAAAAGGCTCAAGGCTGTATCCCCCTTCCCAGGGCTCAGGGGAAGCCATCCCTGTCACAGCACACCAGCAATCTGCTCTGCCTTTCACCCCAGAACAAACTACTTGAGCTCATTAGCAGCTAGTGCAATACAGGCTACAATATTTTCAGTAAACCCACTGGCAGAAGCAACCCCCCACAGACAGGGTTTGAATAAAATTTTTTTTGAAAGAAATACCTTTAATCATTGTATTTACCTTCTGATTTTCCAGATGGAGACTTTCATGTGCTTAAGAAACGAGGGCTGTTAAACTGAGACATCTTGTCAGGAAAAGACACACAGAAAAGATATGAGGGAATTCAGAGTTACCAGTGGACAGGTCAGTTTACAGTTCAGAGGAAATACATATGCATTGAGCTCTCACTCCTTACCCACACACAGCACCAAAATGCCTGCCTCACTGCCAAAACAATAGCTTCATTGCAGACAGGGAACTGGTGGGTCCAATATGACACTGGTTGAGACCTGATCATAATTACTGCAATGAGGGCCTTAGTTACATATGTTCCTGCATACTGGGAATAAGTGACTGGAGACCTATGGAGCAGTTCCCAGTTAAAACACAATTGGATGCTTTGGCACTCATTATCCTGCACTTGTGACTCTGTGCTTGAAACTGCCTTTGTGCACTGCATCAGCACAGTTTCAGGAAGAGGTGGATGCACTTCACTATGCTATGAACCAGATTCTTGTGCTTCCTCAACCTTCCAAACATTTTCAGATTGTAAAATGAAATAATCATTGCTGGTAAAGACCAATCAGTACAACCACTTTAGGCAAAATAGGGCCAACTAAGCTTCCTGCCTGTCCTTCACGCCCATATTACTCAAAAAAAAGAGAAAAAGATGGGTAAAGTCAACATTTTTGATGAGTTTAATCCTACAATGAAGGTTGATAGCAACACATAATCAAAATTATTTTCAACAAGACTCAGTATTGTTTTACCTTGCTTGAGACTGTTTACAGCAAAATGAGTGCAATTCTGATTGTTAGTGCTTCCCAGCAAGATGAGCTACCCAAGAAGCAAATGATGTTCTATTATCCATCTCCCTTCCTGTGTTCATTTCTGAAAAGATAACCCTACAGGGAAAGATGGAGCTCAGAAAACCTGGTATTTTAAGTTCAATGTTCAAACTCTCACTTCTCACGTGGGTCCAAAATTTGAATTATGGTTCTTACAGCTACAACCCACATCAGACTCACTTGTACCATGAGGACTGCATGTGTTCATGGTAGTGTTTATGCTTGCATGGAAATGCAAGATGAGGTCCAAGTCTTCTCATTCCTGCCAGCCCACCTTCACTAGGAAGGCAGGTTTCTGTTTCTTTAAGGAATATCTCAACAGAAACACACAAAATCCTTGGAATCAGTCTGAAAGAGAGGCCAAGGACATTCCTTCCCAAGCATTAGATTTGGTTTCACATGAGATGATTAGACTCATCCATGCTAATTACACTAGAAAGAACTAATTAGAAAAATCTACCATTCAGCTAATGAGGGCTGGGCCTTAAACTATCTCAGTGCTTAATTTTTCAGGTTGTAAAATATTACTTTACCCTCCTTCCCTCCTCTCTCTGCATGCCATCACCATGTTAATTCTTGTAATAGAGTTGATCATTAAATATCTGCTAAAGAAATATTTGTTAATACCTGCAAGTGCTGCAGTTTTAAAACAGCTGCGCTCTGACGGCTGCTCTATGTAATTAAAGCATCAATAGGATGAGCTAAATTCTCTGCCAGTTGAGGGGAGCAAGCCAAAGGACCTACCTGCAGCCTCCAGTTCTGCCCACTTAATCTGAGTCGGTGGAAATGGGTAATACGAAACTGCTAATGAATTCCATGCAGTGCTTCAGTGCAGGCTTTTCAATAAATATACTTTTTCCTCCTCTTGGGAATAATGCAGGATAAGGGATTTCACATGTAATATTAGGAATGTGGGAGGAGAGTTTATTAAAAAGCAATGATACCACCTGATAGACTAACATCTCTGCCAAGGGTTATAATATTTAGCAGGAAGCTGATGGAATGAGCATAATGAAAAGCTAATAAATCAGAGTCCTTCATTATACAATAAACTCATTAAGTCACTCCTCGAAAATGGGAAGCCAGACGTAGCACAACATTGTTAGACTAGTAATGTTAAAAGCTTTCCTAGAAAATATAAATTCCAAGCCAGCCTTTGAGTTTTGCTGTATTTACATACTTAGTGTCCATTTGGAAGTTTAATGAAAGATATTAGGAAATATCTATGTGCTGCAGCACCCATTCAGCACATAAACTCCTCTTTTCAAAAGAGGGTTTTCAGACAGCCTGGCAGGGGACCAAACCCTGTACTCTGTAAGATGATGTGTGAAATTAGTGCAAATTGAAATGCCAGAACTTCCCTCTTTTTTTTTTTTGCAAAAACCTTTGAAAAATCAGATGTGTTGCTATATCGGATTTTTATTTTATTCATCCCCTCATCCCCATTTTCCCCTAAAGCCACTAAACTAAATCTATCTAAATGTATGACCAGCATGATTCTGATTTTTAATAGGCTTAAGAACACCCATCCTGAAATCCTAACTGTGCCACACCACAGAGTGTAATGAGAAATCCCAAACATCGCAGGGCTCTGATCTATTTGAACTTTATGATAGGGGCTACACAGGAACGGAGCACCATTGCTCATTCTTACTGCAGCCACACTCATGTAAATCAGAAGTAAATAATCAGAAATTGGTAGAATTAAGCTAATTTCTTTACTTCTTCTGTAGTAGGACCATTTTTTACAAAACCTTCAAGCTTTATAATCTTGATTTTTTTAAACCACAGCTAAAAAGTCCTATTATTACTCTATAAAATGAAAAATATGATTATAAATACATCTAAATACACAAACAGAACAATACAGCAAATGTTCCCCTTCATTAAGTGGCTCCATTAAAACATACATACTTTTAATTCTATATTGGAAGATTTCTAATCTTCTAGAAATCTGAAAATAGGGGTTTTGGATTGAAACAGAGAGCAAAGCAATACAGCAGGATTATTCAGAGAGACAGACTGGAATGAAAGGGTTCAATTTGGAGCTTTCATTGTTGGCAACCTGAAATACATCTAGGAGTAAAGGCAGTGACCTGGACCCAGTGGAAATGCCTGCAAATGACCCGATTTTCCTCCACAGGAGCTAAAAGGGGGAGTTCTTTTTTCCAAATGAAGTCAGAGCAATGTAAGAAATGACAGTAACAGTTACAGTCAAGTGTGCCTGAGGTCACAAGGAAGGGAGACATTGGTAGAAGTGGACTTGGATATGGAAAATTAGTTGGAGCTAGGGATTTTGAATGGCTATTATGACTGCCTTTGGAACAAAAGCAATGTATTGGTAGGCAGTCCACTGAAGAGAACCATCCTGATTGCGTCCTTGTACACGCAGCCATAGACACGTTGTCTATGCCAAGAGCAGCTGCTCAGGAGTGTAAGTTGCTCACTTGTAGCATTTCTGTTACCTCTGCCAATACTTACTACAGTTGTCAGTAAAGAAAGTTACAAGTGCCTATTATCCATCCAACCTGCAGGGACTGCTGTCCTCAACAGCCTACGTTCAAAACTTCTGGAGATGAAATTTACTCCCCACTGATGTTAATGTTTTGATAAATGACATTTGTCACATTTGTAAATGACAATAACTTGTCATCAGAACTTGCAATAAAATGCCCCAAAGTTATCTGGGGATTTCTCTCCCACATGCATCAGTCTGATCTTGGGTGAGGGTCTCTGAGATGTGGAGGTGCCAGGCTCCTTGCAGATGCAGTGCTATAAGCCTACCATGGGCTCCCTGGCAGCTTGGTTGTAAATCCTACCATGGGCTCCCTGGCAGCTTGGGCCTGAATCCTACCATGGGCTGAAGCCAGCCTGCCTGATACTGGCAGATCAGAAGGTTTTTTTCTGTTTTATACAATTTCTCTGGGGAAGGCCAGGTGGCAGGTAGTGGAATCACCTTTTAAAGTTCACTGCAGGCCACAGATCATAGGAAGATGTGTGTAGTAAAAGAGAAGCTTCCTTTTGTGAAGAAGCTATCAATCCACTCACTCACCCACTTGTGCGTCATCATCATGTGTGTCTTTGGATGAGGAAGAGATCACTTCAGTGCCACTCATTCCCAGGGCACAGATACAGCATTAATATTGCATGGAGGAGTTGCCTATCTGAGGACACTTTATATACAAAATATAAACAAGCATTTGACAGATCTACATGGAAACTGTCATTCTAAGAATAACAACCCTCCTCTCCCCACAAAGAGATGATAAAGGTTTGGGGAAGGGAGGAATCTGTGAAAACAGCTGTCAACCCTGCACTGTGAACGTAACCTTCAGAACAATTTACCTATGCCTTTCAAGTAAAGATGTGGGGCTTTAAGATCTTACTAACTCACAGGATTTAATACTTGTTTTTAAGACTATTAATAAGAATAAAAAATCTTGTGTATTCTACCAACCAGCCCAAAATGGGCAACCTTTATTATGTTATGTCAGCTGTGCCTAAAAAAAATCAAGCAAAACAGTTACCCTTTAATAGTTAATCCTCTAACATGTAATTAGGCATTCACATGACAATCAGAACAGGACTATATTTCATGTTTGCCTTCCCTTTCAAAGCCTCTACTAGAGGGGCACTTACTCTGTCAAATCTGCTATAGTAATCAAAACATTGAAATTACTTCTTTCCACACTAAATATACTGGAACTGGTTGTTTGATTAAATGTAGAGCAGAGAGTGCAATTTGCTAAATTACAAGTATTCTGAACATGTAAATATAGTTTAATTACTGCAATTAAAGAAGATTACTGGAGATTGGCAGATGGGAATGTAATGCTGTTTTAATTAGAGTTTTTAATGCACTGTAACATAAGCATAATATTAACCCTTTATCCTGGAAAGGGCTGGCTAGTCTCTGAAAAAATATTCTTTGAAAAATGTACTGGAGCTCGTGTTTCATAACAAGACTTCAAGTCAATTCACTGTGAAGCGCCAGGATGATTTGGGAGAGTTTCAGATGTTATTTGTAGTACATGCAGTGCAGAATAGACACATTCTGGAGTGCAGTCAGGAAAAACTACATCAGGTGGGCACATTGTTTGTGCCCTAGATGAAAGAACGCGTGAAAATACAGCGTTTGAGTAGATGGATTGTATTTCATAAAGAGTGCAATCATGGCTACATCACCAGAGATTTAAGATTCTTTCATGAAAGTTAAAGTACCTCGCTCCCAAAGATTTACAAAACGTGAAAACAGAAAATGATTCAAAATGCATTAGTTCAATTTTGAAAAACTGCTGCACAGAGACACACAACAATATTGCCCAGGGCCTGGGTTATTACTACTCAGCCTCCAGAACAGTATTTGTTCCATAAAGTAATATTCCAGAATGTACTAAGCAATTTTTGTCATCTTGAAAGCTATCACTTGCAACATTTTATCCATTTAAGTCAATAGCCCATTAGAAATTCTAATTGAAAGTTCAATACTCTGCTTGGAATCTTACAATAGAGGTTGCCTTTGGAAAGCCATTTAAAGTCTTAATCTCTTTATCATTTGGTATTTTGAAGCCTAACTTTGTTCTTGTTAGGCAGATCAATGGCATTAATTTACAAAATGGGAGAAAATGTCACCCTTCATCCTTTAAATCTCAGTGTGGTGAAGAGCAGCGTAAGCGAATCCGACCGTTGCTCTCCCATATTAGCAGAAAACGGTGCCATGGGAGGTTTGACCTACAAATTTTAATTACTGCATGAAAAATTCAGTTCCTAGAGATGAATAGAGACTTGAGGAAAAGCAGAAGTCCACGTTCTGAGTGATTGCAGAGCTTAACTCTTCAAAGGCTGAGTTGGGGAATGAAGCAGCGTGCGCTGCCTTCAATAGGTAACGTCTATAAGATGCAAGATCAAATTGCACAAGCAACAGGAGAAAGGAAAAGGATTTTACCTACAAAGTAGCTTTATGGGTGTCCAAAATAGGTGGACATTGATACTACCCACTGAGGAAGCAAATGTGTTGATAATTTGTTTTGAAATGGTCCCGACTCTAACTTTCTGGCTATGGAGTTCACCGATGAACTCTCGGCTTCGCAGGTATCAATGGAAGCTTTGCCATTTTATCAGCTAAGGGTAGCTTCACCTGGGGACTTCACCTCCAGCCCCTTGCAAACAGTGTGCAACAACGCCAAGAGATTTGAACCAGTGCTGCCACTCTAAAACAGTGCAGGGAGGAGTAAAATCCTAAAATTAATCAATGGAGCACTGTTCCATTAGGATGGATCAACCTAACATTAGCAAGAACTAGGTGCTTCTTACGCAATTTGAATAAACCTTGTGTTATACACACTGAAATATTCCCCAATTTACTCCTTGTAATGCAAGCACAGTAAAGTGACCATGGTGCTCTGCAGGTGACACACGTTCAAGATCACACTGGAATTTTTCCCTTGTAGCCACCACAATTATTTGGGGTGGGGTGGACAGAAAATCCTCCTGTTATCTAAACCAGAAATTAGGGATTTACATCTCTATTTCTGTGATGGTTAATTTAATGGTCATAGAGGCAGAAGGAGACAGAGAGAGAAAAATTAATCAGAGTCAAAGAATTGCTTGGGATGTCAGCAAACACATTTCAATGATTGCTTTGTGTATGAGAGAGACAGAAATAGCTCATTCAATTTCTCTTACAAACTTCTAACATCCTCCCAGTCATAACCACTTACAGCACAACTTGGTATCAACATCATAAACTTCTTTGTGATAAGCTTTAGTGGCTTTGACTCTGGTCTCCCACCTTAACAACTGGAGGACAACTGGAATTTAAGAAAGTTGTGGTGACATTTGTATTCTGTTTTCTCTGCATCACATGGCTGATGTCAGGTGTTTCATTTACTGGCATAGCTTGGTTTTATCTTTGCAGACTGCTACTGAGGCCTTACTGTGTGCAGTGCCCCACAAATGCAGAGCAACGGCTGTTCCCAAATGTAACAAAGGATGCAAACAAAGGATGAAAGAAGGGAAAAGAGGAAAAGGGGGGAAAAGAGAAAAAGGAGAAAGGGGAGTGGAAAAAAGTGAAAAAAGTGGTATAGAAAAGGTGAAAAAAGTGGTATTAAAAAGGTGAAAAAAGTGGTATTAAAAAGGTGAAAAAAGTGGGGAAAGGAGGAGAAAAGGTGAAAGTGCGGTCTTGCTAACAGAAGACTGTCAATAGCAAAGCAGTGGCTGTGAGGAGAGGAAACAAGAACCCCTGCATGTAATCTCAGAAAGTTATTTCTTGTGTTAGATAAGAACTTGAGGCCTCTGTTACACCTGAACTGGCTAAGCCAATACCATCACTCCCATTTGAAATAGCTTCTTCAGCTGTTGATGCAATACATTGTCATTCAAAACATGACAGCAACATGATTGTAAGATTTAGTCACTGGATCACTACAGTGGAAAGTCTTGAATGCAGTTTCTTTATAGGTTTTGCCTTGGTTTTGCCTTACCTGGAAAGCTCTGGACTAGAGCCTGCTTTAACGTTGTGGAGACTGTTCATAACTGTTAAAAGGTGCCACATATAACATGCAGGATTAAACCTGCAGTTTCTCTGTGCGTCCTGAGTTATGAGACTACAGGTATGGACAAGAACCATCAGCTTAAAACCTTTGTGCTGTATCTTAATAGCAACAGCCAGCCTGTAGCATCATGTTTGTTGGTAGGAAACAGGACTGTTGTCAGCTTCCACCCTAAATATCATTAGAAATGTAAATAAAGGTATTATGGTAGTCAGCTTTTTCTGCATTTAGGTAATTAATATTTATTTCCATTTCAAAATAAAGGAGTTCTGATATTAAAATCCATTTCACTCTTTTCAGAGTCTCTTAGGTAAGATCTCTTCTCTTTTTTTTTAATGCATTCTTTTAACTTCTTTTCCTAAGGAGAATATTTCTAGATTGTGCAGCTTTCACACAATAAATAAGGTTTCGATGTTTTGGATGGTCCTTTGGAAATCACCAAGATCTTTCTTTTGCAGTGAGACTGTAAGAATAGTTTTATATACCTGGGGACCCTGCCCCATATTGAAAGCCTTAACCAGGCTTTATTCCTGGCTTCCAAAATGGTATCTCTCTAGTGGCTGAAAACTCCCAGCTTCAGTGCTCGAGGTACTTCACAAACTTATGATTTCCCAAGTAGGGAAAAGACAGTGTCTCAAGCTGAGCATTTGTAAAGAGGCACAGCTGAAGTCACTGATCCTCTTCCTCAAGCCTGGTGGTCTTTGCACACTCTTGACTGATAATGCACTTCCCTCCCTTAAACTTGAGAAATTTCCCCATGTGGAGCAGTCTCTGGAATGGTATCAAAATCTGCATGGGAAGGGTTAAAACAACCTGAGTGAATAAACCCCTGCAGCTATCACATAAGCCAGCAGCTTTTAGACAAATTGAGCAAAATAGTCCTTTCAGCTCAGCAGGCACATGAGTAGCCACACAAAGGAGTCCTCCTAGAAATCCCAGGAATCCCCCCATTATCCCAAGGACTGAGCACAGAGTCCCCATTTCATGCCCACTGCCACCTGTGATTAGCTTTTTTACAGTTATTATGGGGTACTTTGATGGCGCCGATTGTTTAAAGGCCTCAACAAGCGTGCTAATGTGACTTGAGGACTTGACTTTTCATTCCCTGGTTGCTCCAGCTATCATACTAATTTACTTTAGGCAAAGGGCACAATAAAAAGAGAGAAAAATCTGCTCAAAGAAATCACTTAGCATATAATTGATTCAGTCTCTTAAAGAAACACATGCCAGGATCCCACGTTGAAGTGAATTAGATATATGATCAAACAAAGCTAACAGTCATCTGAGCTTTGGACTCTTCTGTAGCACTTTTAAGTTTTTAACAGAATCAGCCAAAGGAAAAACAAAGGAAGAAGCAAAGAGCAGCCACAGCCAGTTGGTTTGTGTGGAATTTGCCTTTGCTCTGCTTGGTGTTTTATGGTGCAAATGGGAAGCAAGAGGTTGGCTTCAGGGAAAAACGTATTTTACTGTTTGCAAGAAGTGCTTCCAGAATGGATCATGTTTGTAATCAGTACAAAATAAACTGATACTTAGAGACCACTACAGCGCACTGGACTGAGGACCAGAGAGGGAAGGCTCCAGGTGGTGAACAAGAGAGAGGTATGAGGACTTTTTTGCTTTCTAAAAGGAGGTTGTGTTGATCTTAGTTGGGCAGTTCAAAACAGCATCTAGGGGTACATACAACAGGAGCAACTGAAGAACCCCTAACTTCTCAAAGAATTTCTCTCCTGTTTATTACATTTGCTCAGCTGAGGTATTCAAACGGAGCTGTCAGTATCTAGGAAGCTGAGCTGCTCTCCAGCTTCACAATTGTGAATACACATCTTCACTCAGAGCTGCTGGGCATTTCTTTCTGTTTCCAAGGCAATTGCAGAGGTAAAAGCCTAATAAATACTCAAGGAGCAGACAGAGTTGTCCCTCATAATGTTTTCACTGAAACCCAAAATCGATGTATGGTTCCATCCTTATCATTTTGTGTTGTCAATACATCCCATGATTAGACCATGGATATGACACCAGTTGCTTCCCAAATTGCAGACCCCCATCCTGGGGTGAACAGTCCAGAGGAAGAACTGGCTACAGTGCCCAAGCTGACTGAACTCTGCCCTCACAGAGGAGCAAACAACACTCACACTCATTTAAAACCAGTCATCAACATCTCCTTTTAAGCTTGTCATCAGCACCAGCGTAACACAAGGTAATCTATCCCATTCTCCTAGGTTTAACACCAACAGAGGCGCTGCTTCACTCTGCAAACAGCACACGCTCAATTACACGGAGGAACTATTTTTCTTTAGAAGGCATTACTGTTCCAGCCGAGCAGTAACCACAGCTTCCTGATGTAATAGCTTGTGGAATTACACCTGGCACAAGTTTTTTAAGTATTTTCTAGACAGAAAACAAGATTTGTGAGTAACAGAGAGCAGTCAGTGAATAGGAGCAGGGGGAACAAAAGGACTAAAAAACAATACAGCATTTTTGGGGCATAACCTGACCTGGTTTCCAGTGCAGTCCCATAAACATGTTTGCATGCTGGGCTAAAGAGGGTCATATGATGAACAGTAAGGCTGGGAAGGGCAGGAACAGGAATATCTTTGGTCCCAAACACCTCGTAATGCCAAAGGACAGCTTAATCCCAGGGCTCAGTCATTCAGCTCTACTCTGCTCACTCTCCTTGTGGAAATGGGACAACTTTTGTCTTGTCTTATTCAGAGGTGTTTTTCAAAAGTCATTCTCTGAGCACTGGAATTCATGAAAACTTGGTGTTATGGATCTGTGTGGAGAAGTTGACAAAGTTTGTGAGATCCAAATGAAGCTCAAAAAAGTTATCAGTGTGTACTCCCCTCTATCTCACTATGGCTCTTGAGTCAGTCATGTCTAAGCAGATGCTAATGTGTGTCTAGTAGGATTCCTTACACTGAGGTTTTGTTTTTGTGATCATTGGAATATTCAATGAGTCCTTATTTTTCATCAAATTTAGCTGAAATGTGTCCCCATGCTTCAAAGCTACTGAGGAAACTAGAACATGGTCAGCAAGCAGCATCATTTTGACTTTGCTTCCATAGAATTACCAATTATCATCTCCTTCCCTTCATTCTTCAGATTTAGTCTCATGTCACTGCTGTTTACACCACACAATGAGGTGGCTGAGTGGCCACACAGACATAGCTCCATGGATCCATGAGTATCACACCAGCTAACAGTGAAGGGAAGAAGAGATAAGCATCCTCTGCCTTCCCAGCAATTCTGTGGTTTCCTTAATGATCATGGCTTTAATTGTGGTGGAATGGTTCCTATTAATGCAATAACACTTGTACTTGCAAGAAGGCTGTGTTACATTTATCATTACCAAAGGATGTGTACAGGCAGGCAGCATGTCCAAGAACAGGCCACACATGGTGCTCTCTGGAGTTTCAGTGGTAATAGTCTAATCCAATTTGTCTTCCTAAAATTCTAGTCTCTCATAGGACATAAGCCCCTTTTTCTCCTTTCAGGGATCATGCTGCTTGACACAATCATCAATCTCTTCCAAGACTGGCCAATCAGGCTGCAATTCAGGGAAAACATCTGTATTTGGTGATAAAGGACAACAAAGAGACCGTTTCTTCAGGTTAAATCCCAGTTCCACAGTAATTCAATGGGAGCTTTGCCATTGACTTCAAAGTGCCAGAAGGCTGCCCCAGGCCCTGTCCTGGGAGAGCTGCAGGATCGTGGTAGTGTCCAGGGGACTGAAACCAACGGCTCCTTTCAGAGGAAAACTTCTCCAAGTTTCAAGGCCATCTTTCATTAGAGGCCACAAGGTCTGGTCTTCCCTAAAAATCTACCAAATAACTGTATCACTGGAGAATTTTAAAAGAGCAGTTATTTTATGCCCTAGTCATTTCAAAGCAGATTGGGTTAGTCTGGCAAAAGCAACTTCTAAAGGAGTAACATAAAATATTTAAAGATTTATAGAACAAGTGGCCCACTTAGGGGCTCATCTAAGTTTTACTAAACATCTCTGGTTATGCCTTGCCATGTCAGCAAAAGGAGGCTGAGATTTAAATAAATAAAACCTAGTGGAATGTAATAACAGGCAGGGGGGAAAAAAAGAAAAAGAAAGATACATCAAGTTCCTCCTGAAAGGAATATTGAGCTCTAAGTGATCTCTGTACCTTCAGCTATGTTTGTCGATCCAGCTGAAAAGGAGACAGCTTTAATCTCCAGGCTGCATGTTATTTAACTAAGCTGAAGTTGTTTTCCGTGATGTGAAGTGCATCCACTAAAGATAAGGATACCATTTTGGATTGGCTTCTTATTTTTTTAACAGAGGGGGATAGGTGGATATACTGAGCAGAAATGTAAACAGGTTTGGTTTTGTCATTAACTCCAGCAAATCATCACAGTGCCTAGTTACATCAAATAGAAACCTGTGATTTATAACTGCTTCTTTTTGCTCCCTTCCCCTCTCATCAGTGTGTGATGGCCTGCTTAGGAAGGGATTTACTCCAGGATGTTGAAAGTGCCCCTAGAGTAAAGTAAGCCCAAGACCAGTGGGCCAAATCTTCACCTCCAAGAAATGACCCTGCATTCTCTGCAGTGACAATTTCTTCCAGTTCCTTTCAGCTCAGAAAGATGTGTTAAGTAACTGCTTAATTAGATATTTAAAACTTGAAATGGCAGACTCAAATACTTCCCTATATTAGCAACGACTACATCCCATTGCACTGTGGCCAACCCCGTTCTGTTCTGATGCTGAACATGTATTACTGAGAAGGGCTTTTTGCTTCACCACTGTTGAGTCTCCACTTTGGATGTGCAAGCATGCAAGGAAATCTCTGGATCAATTTCCAAAGTTTTCACAGCAAAGAGGAAGACAATAGCAATCTTATCCTTCTACTTCTGCACTTTCAGCTGTCTCCTCTCCAAGTTCTGTTTCCCACACATACTACGCTGACACCAGTTCTACCTTCAGCTGAGGTGACTCACCAGACATTGCTTCTAAACCCTTGTTTTTCCAAGGTTGAGAGGCAGAAATACAGTAGAATATCACTATTACAGTCCAAGCCTGGACAAGGATCACATGCAGTGAGCAGGAAACACATCAGATGTCACGATTCCTCATTTCAATGTAGTATGCAGAGCACAAACCTGCAAAGGTCAGCACTTTCTTCTTGATTCACCAAAGGTCACGTGTACGACCAGTTATTGCAAGGTACAATATATGAGTTAAAAGTGAGACCTACTTTCTCTGCCTTAAGTAACCTGATAGATCAGTGATTTAATAAAGCCCACTGTACAGCTTTTCTCTCTAAATGCCAGAGGCCTGCTCGCACTAGTCTGAGGTTATTTGTTCATATTCATCTCTCAAGTACTGCACTGTAAAAATGAGAAAATCACTGTAGTTAGTGACTCATTAGGTCAGGTGACCTAAAGCTGAATTTGGGCTCTTTTAATCCCTGAAGCTGTTAGATAAAGCTTAGGAACTTCAGCAAAAACAAAGTGGTATTATGGCAGGCCTAATTAATGGGTAGCTACAACTGCACTGGGTACCCAGGCCCGTATGGAGGCAGATGGACCACGCAATACATCTACCTGCACTACATCATTAATAACCTTCCTAAGTTGCTGTGAGCCTCTGAATACACTGCTTGTGCCTGGATATTTATTAGACTACTTGAGAGTCCACTGCAGTTGTTTTGGCTTCGTGATTCTCTCTTTGTGCAAGATGACTTTCTGGCTCTTTTGCATGGTGCACAACACGAGGCTTTGGCTTTTGACTCTCTATGTGCTACCACAATCTCCATGCTAGGTGACAAATTGTTGGCAATGTTCACAGGGGAGGAAATCCTCTCCTGGCTCTTGTCAGAGTGGTTATTTTAGCTTTGCCAAACGGGCGTTTACAAGAGGATCAGAGGTTCTTCTAATGCCACCATGTCTTTTCAGTTCAATTCATGCCTTGTTCTTTAAGCCTGCAGATATGGTGAGAAAAATGTCACAGAATCGCCACCTGGCTCCTCTGTTTTGATCTGTCTGGCAAGTGCCAGAACCTTTGAACAGCAGGTTGCTAAATAATAAACAGACCATGTCTTTAAAAACACCTGGTGCTTACTAAGAACGGTCATTTTGTATGTGGTTAGTCCCTGGCACAGGTGCCAAGTTCAAAGGCATGAGGCTCCCCTTTCCTTCCTCTGCCCACCTAAGTGCAGCAACAAAAAAGACGACACAGCAGCAGTTGAGTGTAGTAAATGGCTATAATCCAGTCTACCAGCAACAAGGAGCGTGAGGAATGACAACAAAACCCCTTTCTGAGTGTAAAAACTTCAGGAAAGGGAAGGAAAAAATAAATAAACAAGGATGAAAGAAATGCCCAGTGGCAACCATTTTCAGTGTGACCTAGTGAGCTTTCAACTTCAAACCAGTCAGATCAAGAGCTTCCCAGCGGCGTCACCTAGGGATCTGTCATTCACACATCAAGCCTTGTTCACTCTGCCTTGTCTCACGCAGTCAGATACAGAAATATCACGGCCTCCTTGCATGATGAGGAAAACAGAACAAAACAAAAAAACCCCTCAGACCAACAGCAATTCTGAAAACCAAGTGCACTGACAAGCCACGACCCTACTGTCCACAAAAGGGCAATGTCACAGAGCAGGCTAGAAAAAGGATGCGAGCAGAATGGTAATTGGACAACCATCTGCTATTAAAATGCAATTCAAGCTGGAGCCTTCCAGTGAGCCCTTCCCACTCACAGGCACGATGAGAGCTGGGATTTACTGGAAGGAATCAATAGTTGCCTTGGGTGCTTTGCAAACCGTGGGAGACATCTTCTTTCAAGCTCACCATTTGGCTTCTGAGCAATCTACATGGTGCTGCCGAGATGGGCTGGTGGTGTTTGGAATGTCAACCAAACACCCAAACAGCTGCACCTCCACGATTATACTATACATCATTATCCATCAGAAAAGACTGGTGTCATTCAGAATGTGCCCTTCAGTCTGACAGTTTTGAGAAGAAACTCAGAAGTCAGAGACTAGTACTTTTAGGGAAGCAAGATGGGCAGGAGCTGGCTGGGAAAGGGGAGCATTTGCCACTACAGTTACAAAATGCAATACCTGACTGAACACACTTTTACAAAACAGTTTTTGTAACAGGCAGTAATTAATTTTTCTGTGAGGGCTGCAATAATTTATTGACAGCAGCTACAGAGTAACTATGCTTATTTTTGTCCACTCTATTTCTACCATTAGGAAAATATCTCAAGTATTTAGTGTAAAAGCTTGGCATTTACGGTCTGAAACAGGGACTGGCAGCACTGATGAATCCTTGGCAGTTTTCTTGCTCAAGACAGATGAAGAACTTTGTAATTTTGGAGCAATGTTGGGAAACTACTTACACACACCACCTTTTCCATGAATCCATTAAATCAAGGAGTGAAAAATGGGCAGGCATCCTCACACTTTCAACAGTTTATACAGGCTCTTGCACACAAAGTAAGTGGACTCAATAACAAGTAATAACAGCCACCCTCTACCAGAAAGTGAGACATTTTTCATCAAAATATTGATTATCAACCTTTGAACTTGCTACTTTCAAATATCTGTTAATCAGCCACTACACAAGTTTCATTTGAAAATTAACAAGCACTTGGAAAGCACGAACAAAAAAAGCCAGTGCTGCACATTTGCACTTACACAGCATGACTGAGGATGATGGACTTGTGGAGCAAGGTATAAATCATCTTGCATTTCTGGATAAAGCATTATCTAGTCACCACTGCCATCCAAACACAATTACTGGAAAATAATATACATCCAACTCTCAGTTTCAGGCAAATGCTGCAAATGAAGCCATTAGAGGATCTGAACGTAAATCTGCATCAATGATGTTCCTAAAAATGTCTGAAGTTTTTCCTGGCACTATTAACAGGAACAAGTTCCCAAGGGGGCTGTAGAAAAGCATCACTTTTATAGATTTTCAGCAATATCTTTCAAGATAGTGGTCAACATCTGTGAAGTGTATCTAAGTGTCATCTGCTTACACACTAGAAAGGATATTAGGTGACAGGTCATGAATAAGAAATATTCAGAACAATGCATATTCTGAATAGTTTGTGAACACCACAAAGGCTGAAATATGTTCTTATAAGCACTTCACAGAACGACTTAAAACGACAACATAATAAGCTGCCGCATTTGTTAGCCTGTCATCTGCAAAGACACCCTGGCACATATGGGCAGCTAAATTATTTCCAGCAAAGAGCTTGTTACCAGACATGTAAAATGTGGCCCAGCTTTGACTCAACTGGCACTTGCTCTCGACCAAGACTGCATGGGACTTGGTTGTGGGAAGTGAGCTGGTCCTACAGCAACCACGGGATGGCACAAGCCCGGACGGAGAGACTGCGCTGCGAGGAAGGCAGCGGACGTCTGGCGGTTGACTCCGACAGGCTCCAGAGCAGGCTGTGCATAGAGAAGCCAGCTCCCAATGTCTTCCACCAGTTGGCAAACAAACGAGACATCATGTTTGTGCAGTTCAAGCATTGTTGCCAAATTCTAATAGAATGAGAGTTTCTGTAATCCCGAAAAGGGGCTGTGTGATCCTTGGAAACAAGATTCTCTTGTCTGGCCTTCCATTCATTTTGTAAAACATGTTAAGTTTAATTTCAGTGCTTGGAGCTGCAGCTGGCCAAGGAACTAAATCACATTCGTGTGTTAAAAGGGAACTGGAAATGGATGCAAGCTGCTAAATTTTGATACTGATCTGCAGCCAACCTCCAGAGAATGGCTGGGTCAGGACTTTTGGGTTTTTGCCACTAAACAGGCAAAACATTGCTCTGTATTTTGTAATCACAGAAGTAGATTTTCTTGTCAATTCTTTTTCTCAACGTGTGTACTATTTGATATACAATAACAAACATGTTTGTTTTCCAGTGAAAAACATCAGTGCACTACATACACCTCTCAGTAGCTGTTTTGATTGACTTAGCAATGCCAGACAATTATCTCTGATGCTGCACCATCTGCAGAATTATGCTCTCAGGGCAGTAATTTCAAGAGTGAAGAAATACCTGGTGTCACTCAAAGCAGGTAAGTAGAGAACCTGTAAGTGATGAGAGACAATTTCTTTCCATGGCTACTGACCTCCCACGTCCATCCCTCTCAAATTCCCTGGCAATATTAATCACATACCTATTTCTAAACCTCTTGGGCCAAATCCTGGGCACGAGAACTGAAACAGGCACAGGAACATGTCATTTTGCCAGTCACTGAATGAGACACAGCTGAGGTAACACAGTTCAAACTCACTGTAAACATTGCCAGTTCACCACTGCACTCTTACACCAAACTGTTCAGCAGCACCAACCACAACCAGCTACCCGGAGACAGAGAGTGACTGAACAACCAATTCTCCTAATTGCTGTTGCTCTCTGAGGTTGCTCTGTAATCTCAGACTTTGGAAGTTGATCCAGGGCCCACTCCAGCCTTTGTGACTCTTTCCAGAGAGCTGAACAAACCCTGCTTCAAGTCCTTGTGAATTCAATTCCTCATACGTTAGCCTAATCAAATGAAATTAATCTTTGCTTGATCACAGCTGCCAGGTAACATTTCTCGTGAGAGTTTTTTCAGTTTGGTACATATGCCTCACATATTTCCTACACTCCAAGAGTCATTTGGTATTACCATACAATCGCTTGTTTATTAAGTATAAATGAGGCAGTTAGAGGGGTATGCTTTCAGCGTGGTGGAGAGGAGGATCACTTTTGCAATTCCCATTAAACTTTATGAGAACCACGGGGCTTGAAGTCAAATTAATTCTCCTACACCAAGCTAAAAATGAACCCCTAAATGTTATTATGCCTGCCATGTTTGGTTTCTATATTTATACTTCAGGCATACAGTTACTGACAAAACTAAAAGTGCTGATAATATCTATCTCAGAATGCAAGAATTCCCTTGAAAGAAAACAGACCATGGCATTGGAACTCTACTGTATGTAGATGTGTGAAATGCATTTAAAAGCCAAATAGCCAAGGTCTGTAAGCCCCTGCAGTTGTTCAAAAGTTTGTTAATGAATTTTACATTGCTGGCTAGTTATTCAAATTGCATGCTCAAGGGAGAGAAGCTTCTGGAATGAAAAGTACCACAGGCAGAAAAAAAGGGAAAGAGGGAAAGGAAGAGGCTGCAGCAAAAGCAGAGGCTGAAGTGAGGAGGTAGCTCATGCAGCTGGGCCTCACAGGGGATGTACTTTTCCCATGTATCTGCCTTAAAACCCTGGGAACCAGAGGGACTTATGCACCAACAAAACACTTTGGAAAATACTTTTTCCAGAGCAAGACCTCTGTGCTACTGGCAGCAATGAAAGGTCCGTGCAGACCAGGAGCACCACGATCTCCTCCTCAAACAAGCACCTTTCAATTCTCTACTTGTTTCACTATGTAAGCAGTCTAGACAAATGCTGTCTTCCAAAGGCTCAGCACATCCCTGCCTGGTTTTCAGCTTATGCTCCAATGCACCCTCACAACCCAGCCTCAATTCCATTTGACACCTCCTATACACCTGGATCCACTAGAGAGGAGTTATCTCTTGCTGTGTGTTTTCTGGATGCGAAAGGTGTTACAGTATTTTCTGACCATCATTGTAGAATCCTGTATGATGGTAAGGGCTGGTTGAAATGCTGTTTTTCCCATTGCATTCAGAGTACAGACAGAAATGTTCATTTTACTTGGAACGCTATTTTTTAAAGTAGAATTTTGAAGTTCCCATAAAGTCTGAAAATAGTATATACACTTTTTTCCTAAGGCAAGAGAAATTCAATTCTCCAAGATATTCCACTTCTTATCTAGTCACATATTTTATGTTATATTTGGGTGCTATTTACTTATTTTAGTTTGGTGGATGTCTGTGAGCTTTCTACACTTAATACCTCTCTGATGACTTGGTCTTACTGTAACACAGCTTCCTCATCTCAGCAGTAACTCTCTACTAAAATGGTAACATTAAATATGGGAGACTTCATTCCTACACTGGAATCTCTCTAAAATTCAATTACACTGAAGCTATTCTAGACCTCTTAAGATGCTTTTGTTTAGATTCTTGGCTGGATTCCAGCCATTTTATCTTTAATTACTGGACACTACCACACAGCTTGCAAATAGAGATACTTCCCATCTTATTTCCTCTGTTTGTTTCAAGCATTACAGAATCACAGAATGTGAAGGGTTGGAAGGGACCTGCAAAGCTCATCCAGTGCAGCCCCCTGCCAGAGCAGCACCACCTAGAGCAGGGCACACAGGGACTCATCCAGCTGGGTTTGGGATGTCTCCAGAGAAGGAGCCTCCACAGCCCATCTGGGCAGCCCCTGCCAGTGCTCCCTCACCTCAACAGGGAAGAAGCTTTTCCTTGTGTTTCTTTGGAACCTCTTCTGTCCCAGCTTGTGCCCATTGCCCCTTGTCCTGTTATTGGCCATCCCTGAGAACAGCCTGGCTCCAGTCTCCTGTCACCCACCCTTTATGGATTTGTAACCATGAATGAGGTCACCCCTCAGTCTCCTCCAAGCTCAAGAGCCCCAGCTCCCTCAGTCTTTCATCAGAAGGGCCATCATCTCGATGGCCCTGCTGGGAAGGGTTTGGGGCTGAATTAGAAAAAGGTAAATTGCTTCTCAGTCTAAAAATATTTGTCTCACAGGTTACGTTACAAAGGCCTAACACTTTCATCTATTAAAATTTGAACCTAGCCTGAGATCACACACGTAACAATATTAAACATGAAATGCAGGACTAAAATAACAGCTGAGAAGTATGGCTATAGTAACAAGGACAGGAAACCCAAGGCAAAGCTTCTCTTCATTACATGAAGAGTACCCAGCAATTGCCAGAGGTGGATGTTCTCTAAGTTTCCTCTGGTTGTAAATAATGTATTCCTGGAGCAGAATGTTCTGAGAAGAAATACACAGTTTTGATTGACACCTGCAACACAGCTACATCTTGCAGAAATAATATTTCTCTGGTCTGTGGATGGATGTCTCTAGGACCCCAAAAGTATGGCAAATGGCCTCATCCTTCGCATTTTTCATCGCCTCTAGAGTTCTCACTGCTGCTCTCTCACTTTCTTCCCCAGTATATACTGCAGGAAAGCAGAATGTTTACTAAAATGCACGAGGTTTATGGTTGCTCAATTTTGTCCCACACAAATTTTAGTCTGATTCTGAGAAAAAGTTTCTTTATGGGTGAGATTTTTTTTAATATCTATTAAAACAAAGAGCTAGCACATGGTAGGACCCTTGTATTTTGGCATCGTGTTCCAGTGATGTGAAACATCAAGACCTGAGGTTTCAGTCCAAGTCTTAACATGCACAGGTAATATCTGAAAAACTGGGATCCTGTACCAGATCATGTATCAAAATTCACAGGTGGTTGGATGCAAGGATCTAATTCAGGATCATCTCATTTCAGGTTAAGGTGAAACGTGGCTCAGAGAGGATGAAGCAACTATGGACAGAATCTTTTAAAGCAGCAGTTGAGTCAATCCTTTTAAACTCTATTGGAGATTTACTTCAGGAGAAGCAAGTGTGGTGACCAGATCTGTGCAGAACTTTTGTTACAAATGATAAAACGTGGGACAGGTTGAAAATATCTTTGTTAAACATGTGCCAAGGAACACGTAGATGTGACCTGATCAAGATTTTCACACAGAAAAAACACAAGAGGCTGATAATATTGCAAAGTTTTGACCTCAGCTACGCATGTTTGCTGACATTGGCTGAGTTTCCTTTCAGATTTGGAGCTTGAAGCCCAACACAGGTTAAATGTATACAAAGAAAAAGTGGGTAAAAACAATATTTGTAGAGAGCTCTTCAAACTGACCCATATTCAACTCTAATGAGAACGTAATGGTTTACCCAGCTGCTAAGGAACAGAAGCAAGAAGCGTAAGAGAAATGCCTCTGCTTTCTTAATTTTGAAGATGTGTTTGGACTTCAGCACACATGGGAGTTGTTTTTTTTTTCCCTTGAATGCATGCATGTATACTTTAAAAAGTGCATCACTTGCATTTTAAACCACATCAAAACATGTTTAAGTCAGAATGGAAGGTTTGCTTCCACTGAGAGCAATGGGGAAAAAAAAAAGCAAAGCCAATCCTAAGGACGACTTTATAAATCTTTGGATTATCCTGCAGTCTGTGGGGTATCTTCTATCTAAACTACCGTAACCCACAAGGGGATTAGAATGGATAGTCTCTCGCTCGCCCGCTCCTCTGAGTCACAGCACCAGCAAACAGACCCACAGTGCAGTGTGGGCAGACAGGAAAGCACTAAAGCCAGAGCAGTGATTATGTGCATGCTCTGTGAGACGCATTGAGCACTGAGCCGAAATGTTTGTGTGTGTCAGATCAATCTTTTCACTGACCAGGACAGCTGTACTCACAGGGGGATCACCAATCATCCTGCTAGGAACTGCTTCTGTCCTTCAACAGGCAATTAACGTGAGTCCATTACAGCTCCCTGGAGGCCCCTGGGGGGCTGCAAAAGGCAGCGACTGAAAGGTCAGAAACCTCATGAGGACAGGCAAGAAGCTGTGCCTGGCGAAATGGAGTGGAAAGTAGCAGCTATTTGTCACCAGCCAGTAATTAAAAAAAAAAGGGCGGGAGGAAGAGGGTTGAAGGGGGTCCCAGCGTTGTGCACCACTGCAGCACATGGCAGCAGCAACAGCAGCAACAGAAGCCACAGCAGATTCCACCTGGGGCAAAGATTTTATCCAGCATTAGGGGTGGAGGGAAAGTCAACAAATCTCGGTGAACTAATTCTACAAAGGAACTGGAAGTGGAAAAATGCACGGGCTGAATAATTGCCCACTACAGAATCACAGAAACACTGTAGTTGGAAAAGACCTTAAGACCATCGAGTCCAACCACTCACCTCACACTGCCAGGTCCATCACTAAACTAAGCTATATCCCTCAGCACTCCTTTTGAAATATCCAGGGATTGTGACTCTACCACATCCCTGGGCAGCCTGTTCCAATGCTCAACAACCCTCTCAGTGAAAATGTTCTTCCTCATCTCCAATCTAAACCTCCCGTGGGGCAATCTGAACCCATTTCCTTGTGTCCTATCACTCATTACTAGAGAGCTCCATCCCCATTTCACAACTACTCCCCTTCAGGTAGTTTCAGAGTGATCATGTCTCCTCTCAGACTCCTCTAGGCTAAACATCCCCAGCTCCCTCAGCTGCTCCTCATAAGACTTGTTCTCTAGGCCCCTCACCAGCTTGGTTTCCCATCTCTGGACACGCTCCAAGTATCCCTGAGAAGACTCCTGTTAAGGAGTCCTTGGTGATGGAGAGTCATCACTTAGGAAACCAACACCTGCGATGAGAAGCAACAAGAAATTAAGAGACCAGGAAGCATACAGAGCATGGCATTCATAAGTATCAATCCTCTTCAAAAAGAAGCAACTGCTCAGGTGTTCACTGGTGGAAAAGCAGCAAACGTGGTGGCCTGAGCCATATGTTACAGATTGCTCTCTATTTCTATTTTAGACCATATTGATGTGTTTTTGGAGGTTGCACAAACCTCTCCAAGTACACCACCAACCCAACTTGGCAGGTCTGCTATGGAAATACAATCAAGTAATGCCAGGAAGGTGGCCAAAGAAGGCTAGGAGTCAGCAGATACAGAAGGCTTAGTTTGCACTAGTGTGCAAGGAAATGTCAGACTAAATTAATCCATGATGTTAATTTGGAATAACTTTCACCCACAGCATTCAACTGAAATGTTATCACTGTTGTTCCTTCCTGTGATAAGAGCATTTCACAGAGATCCAGCAATCAATAGAACAACCTGAAGTACTGCAAGTGTGAACTCGTCAACAACAACCGAGCTCAGAACGTGAATGGAAAGGATTAAATTAATGAAAACATTTTGTCAATTCCTTTGGGCACGAATTGAAATCAGCTGTATAATTGAAATTTTATTTGATGCAGAAATCTTAAACTGCATTCAAAAATAAAAGGACAAGAGAAAGAAATAATCTGTAAACTGAGTATTGATATGTGCTGCTTTCAGCTGGCTGCATAGGGGCTGTAAACAACACAAGCTCCACTGCCTGCTGATACCAACCATGGCAGACTTTGACTCAGTCTGCAAAGTCTCCAGCATACCTTAGATGATGCAAAATTTCCCTGTTCTACTTTCACACACAGGAAATATTGGTATCTGTGTTCTTTCCTTATAAAGGGATGCAGATAACAAGTCTGGATTATTTACAATGGCACAAAATGTCTGACCTCGCAGAGCACTGTCACCAACTGACTGAAAAGCCCAGCAGATCACTGAGTGTGGATTTGGACACTGTTTTTTCTCTCATTTGCAGCTTTTCCAGGCCTCACAGCTACACCTGTCACAAGCAAGGGCAAGAATTTCCACATGTATTTTCAACACTTGCAGCCTCATCACAGGATAAAAAACTGGACTCACGCCTGGACACGCTCCTTTGCAAGCTGAGGGGAATCTGCTTTAGCAGGAGGTTGGACTGGATCATCTTTAGAGGTCCTTTCCAACCTCCATCATTCTGTGATTCTGTGGAGTCACCAATACTTTCAGTGTGAGAGGAAGTTCATGATGTATTCCTTACCCATTTTCTCCAAGAATTTGGTTACCATGCAACCATTTCTTCTTCCTGTCTCTTATTTTCTGGGTTCAAAGTTACTTTCTTCACTGTCTTCAAGATTTGGTGTGTACAAACACACACATGTGTATACATATATATTTATATATCTGAACTTCCTTTTCTCCACATGTAGTTGTTCAGTTTTAAACCAAAATTTCTCTATAGAGTACAATACAGAAACCTCTTTGTCCTATCATTAACTGCCTTATAATCTCTCCCTTCTGTTTCCCTTTCCAAAATGCCTCCAACTACAGCGAAGGATCTCACAGTAGTTTATTCCTAAGGGCTGCTTGATGGCATTTATGCCACCCAGCACTGCAGGTCATTACCCTTTGTGACACTGACAGTGTCAGCAGGTTGATGTTTAATAGAAGCTGCCGATTAGTATCCGAGATGCTAGTTAACAAGACAGTTTCTTTTAATGGCTTGTATTGATGAATGAATTAATGAAATTCCACAACTTCTTTATGTTTAGAGAGTACTCGTGTGACACCCTTGGGCAGCATACCAACCAGCTTCATTAATGTTTGTGTTTAGGCTGTTGAGCAAGCCTAAAATGAAAGAGGCTACAAGTGTGTGCTTCCACAAACACTGTGGAGAGCTTGTGTATAGTCCAGTGTTGGCATTTAGAAAAGCTGGTGGAAGAAAACTTTGGTAAACAGTCAAAATACCCTATGGGATGAGGCCATCTGAAGTAACAACACTGAGGGGAACTCACTCACCTTGACATTTCAAATGACACTTTAAACTGCCAATGGTCACCCCACTTCTTTAGGTGTCTAAAAAGATACATACTGAGATGAATATACTGAGACATGTTTGCTCTGCCTTTAATTAGAAGACCATTAATATCAAGTGCTCAATTTTATTAGCTATCAAGTAAAGCTTCTACTTTTTAAGGGCACTTGAACTTTTCTAGGAGCATGAGTACCAGCATGCTACTAGAACATGAAGTAAATACTAACAGTGTTAATAGTATTGTTGCCTCTTGAAGCCAGATTTGATAAGTAGGAAACAGATTTGCACACATATAGAATCACAGAATGGTAGGGGTTGGAAGGGACCTTTAGAGATCATCTAGTCCAAGCCCCCTGCAGAAGCAGGTCAATCCAATATGTGCCAGGGGTTTGTAGACAGGGCACAGAAACCAGGTGCCTTAACTTTGTTTTGGCTAAGGTCATTGAGGGCCATCAGTTTCTCTGCACACAAGAATCGTACTCTTTATCTTTCAGTTGCTAAAGAAAAATGTCTTCCCTTCATCAGACACAGACATTATGAGCCCTGAGATTCTGTGCATGAGTTCTAAGTGAGAGATCCCAGAGCAAGTCTGGAGCAAGATGAACCTTGAGGGTGACACAAGACAGCGTCCTGCTGCAATGGGTTTCAGAACTGGAATGAAGAGGGTTGCACAAGTGCAGTGCTGCCCCCAGATTAAGGCAGCAGCACTGCTTCCAGCTCTGACACTACCTCATTTTGTGGCCCAGGGCAGTGTGGTGTTCCAATGTACAGTTTAATCAAGTCCTAAGACCAAAACAGCTACAAGGATGCACCAGGATGCATATTTTACTGATGGGATATCACAAATTCTATGCACCAACTGTGAAGCTACTGTCTGCCACTGTATGAAGTCAACTGGCATTTCACTTATCACAAATTCATGAGGGTGTCTAACTCGTGAACAGTGATGGGAATGAAGGTAACATAGCTTGTCTAACTGAAAGAGAGAGGAATTTGAGTCCATGGGTGAGAGACCACAGTCTACACTGTTGAAAAGTGAACATGTGAAGAGCATGGGGACAGAAGCAATACAGTGATAAAACAGATCTTGCTATTTTATTTGAAGCCAAGTATTTGGGGTATATTAAGGAAGATTTTTTGATGATGATGATGGTGGTGAAACGTCACATGTTTCATTCAAAGTCAGGAAATATTCAAAGTCAGGCTGAACAGGGCTCTGAGCAACCTGGTCTAGTTGAAGACGTCCCTGTTCACTGCAGGGAGGGTGGACTAGATGGTCACTAAAGGTCCCTTTCCTGCCCAAATCATTCTCTGATTCTGTGGGTCTGTGGTTGTGCTGTCTTTCTTAGCCAGTCAACATGTACTTCAACAAGACATAACACTCCATGCAATCAGCAGAAAGATGGAGGACAGATTTGCATTCCACTAACTGATCAAATGTTAAGAATTTCTTAATTGCCTTAATAGTTTAATTTTATTTGTCTCTAATCTAATTAGTAGAGTAGTGTGCGTGGGGAGGAGCTGATTGGTGGGGAGGGGAATACCTTCATGTCTGCAATACAGAAAACCTTCCCTTCCCTACATGGCTTTCATGCAGCCAGTGCTGGATGTCAACAGATTATTGTTTCCTTCTAATTATCCCACTGCTTTGCTGGACTGTCTGTTCTCGAGAACTTTCTTTAAAGGCTTTAATAGCAGGCATTCATTTCTGCTACAGATAAGGTGAGTCCAGCTTTTTATGCATAGTAATTTAATAGGAGTCCAGATCTAATTTAATAGATCCTTTATGTCTCTGTCAAAGACTGTTAACATTGATTGGTGCAATGTCTTATAGAAGTCAGTAAATACATTAATCTCTTGAGAGCTGGCGGCAACAGTTCCGTTACCAGCATGAGCAATACAGATGGACAAACTGGTTTTAAAGTGAAAAACTGCACCGAAAACTTCTGCAAAGCCAAGTGTGGCAAACCCTGGAAATCGGGGCATTGCTGGCATTCCCTGGACCAGTGAATACTACTAAATCTGGACCAGACCTGCTGACTTTTCAGAAGTATGGGCCTGAATTCGTTAATGTGTGCTAACGCATTTTATTGGAGTTTAATCGACAAGCACGCTCCCTGTATCATAAGTGTGACCTGCAAGGGAATGGGCATGTGATAGACAACAGAGAGAGAAAACTGGCCAAGAACACCAGGTAGGAAGTTCATGGTACTCAGACAGAGGACTTACTAGATATATTTGTTTTATTCACTTTTTTCATCTGTCTACACTGTCTACGCCACTTTCTGAATCTAACAGTTTGGGAAACAGCACAAGGGACTTCCTGATGGATGGTGAACATCCACAACTCCATCTGCTTTAAGGGGCCAACAAAGTGTCAATCCCTTAGCTGAAGGGCTCAACAACTCCCAGCACGGAAGGGTTTTTCCTCCAAACAACAGGCCAGCACTGAGCAATGTACAGCAACACAAAGAGGAAGATTCATGTAAACAGTAACGATGGATCCAAAGACATTCTGTGTAGCATATTATTGTGTCCTTTCTATGTCAAAGCCAGCCTGTAACAGAGCTTGGGGAGGAAGCAGAAGGAAAGTACCATGGCAGGAATATCAGCGTATTTTGGATGCAAAGCAGAAGCTTATCTGTTTTACTACTGCAGCACCAGAGAAAATCAATTTTGACACAGAACTGCCACTTTACAAGCAAATAACTATACTTTCCAATAACCTAATCTGTGCAAAGCCTACTGAAAATTCCCTAAAGAACCAGTAGTTAAAACCTCCATTAAATCAAAGGGTTTAATATGGGAAGGGAAGAGAGGATGCAGTTTGACTTGGGAATGTAATGGACTCAGTGGGGAAATAAATATGTTGTTTTATGTGTACAGTTACAGAATTTGAGAACACAGCATTCATTTCAAAGGGAATTCTCTTGCTGTGCAACTTATTCCTAAACAGATGTGATTTTTGCTTATTCAAAAACATTTAGGTAACAATTACAGCATAATAAATTATAATTGCCATCATCTTCCAGCTATGCTATGACTTCTATGCAAACACAAAGAAAATGCAATTACATAGAACTGTAAATCCTATTTTCAGGTAGCTTAGAGCACTGACAGAACACTTTGTTTATTTTACTTAGAAAGAACAATACTTTTAAATCTGATCTATAAAAATGAAAAGGCTGTATCTGTTCAGCAGGCTGCCAGATTGATAAGGTCTGTCTTACATAACTACTGCTCAAAGAGGGGCCTAACTCTAAGGAAGTTAATTATCTTTTGAGAGCTTGTCTTTTACTCTTATGGTTTATATGAGTAGTCTCTTTAAACAAGTTTCTAAGCTGACTTTTTAATTAAGCAGAGTATGATCGCTGTTTGAACACTGAAGAACGAGAAAATAACTACAAATTGACTAAACCCCAGGATTTTCATGACTGAATATTCCAGGAGACCACACATGAACCCTACACTTTGTATGAATATAAATCATCCTACAGCATTTCAGAGAGCTGTAACTTAGGGATGGAATTCTACAAGGTATCTAAAAAATAATCACAATGAAGAATGCAACTCCCTGTTAAATCTCATAGAGCTTTACTAACCTTCCACAGTATATTGTTGATTTCCCCCTCATTTACTTCTGTGGAATCAGAAACCAGTTTCAGTGGTTTATGCTGCAAAACTCTCTGTGTCAGGATCTGTCATTTCTTTGGTTTCTTCCAGTGCCTTCTGATCTTACAGTTCAGAGTTTAATCCTGAGCTTAAAACTGTTCCTTTGTGATGGCCAAGTGCCCCAAAGGCTGACAAAGCTTGTTGCATGTGCTCATTGGATGACAGCAAGGTGTGTACTCTCAGTGACTAGGCATGGGCGTGCTACAGTGGGTGCCAGGGTTGGGAAACAGTATCAAGAAGGACTTGAGAAGTAGCGAAAAATTACTCACAGCACAACTAAAGACCACAATACTGGCAAAAGCTCACCATGAAGAGACTTAAAATGGTGCTTAACAAAACCTGTAGCTAAAGAGCGAGTTGTAGCAACAGGGAGAACTCATTTTGGTGTTGAGCCACTGAAAAGTCCAAGCAGACACAAGCCTTACGATCCTGGGGCAAAGCCAGTAGCTCCAGAAGGGATGTGGAGACTTCAGGCTTTTATGAAAGATGGAAGAGAGCTCCAGAGTTCTGGGAGACAGGGAAGGTGTGTGTGCACGTTGGCTGCCCTGGCATTCTTTTGCTTTCTCTCTTCACTAAGTAGCAAGGAAGCTCAGGATCCTGGAAAATCTGTGCCTGTGAGCTTGCTCTATGCACCAGAAAAGGTAAATGGCAAAGGAAAAAGAACTTGAGCCTTGCATTGCTTTCTAGGAAACATTCAACAGGAGTTGAGGAAAGCTGAGGAAACAACATCACCTTCAACCAAAATGCAGATTCACATGTGGAATATGTGTCTAGAGACCCAAAGCCAACAGCTAACCCCAGCCCAGACCCTGCAAGGGAAAGAAGTATAGGATGGAGTGCCCCAGACTCCTACAACATCCTGCAGAGTTGGCCAGGGGAGCACAACCAGACTCCTCATGGTAAGACTTGATTAGACAAATTACAGTATATAAGAACTAAAAGAACAGGACTCTTCAACCAAAAAGAAACAAAATATAGGCAACAAGATTTAATTACTGATTTTCTTCCGCTATTATAACCTGACAATCTCTACTTCAACAAGAAACATTCAACATTGTTATTTCAATGACTAATGTAATGTTTCTGTGAAGACTAAAAGAACCAATCACTGCAAAGAAGCAATTAGCCATTGATCTTATCCAGACATAATCTCAGTAAATACTGAGTGCAGCCTTCCAGCATATTAAAAAGACACTAAATGCTAAAGCACTTGTGAATCTGAAGATACTACAGTTACTGAGTATTTGTGCCAAGTGTCCAAGGAGCTTCTGTTTCACTGGGTGGCTTTGAGGTCTGCACTTGGTAACAGCAGCAGCAAGCAGTGAAAACAGAATGTAGGTAAAGGAGTGTGAAAGGTCTCATGAGCCAAATTTGCTCCAAGGACTCATGCCTTGGAACAACTGTTCACTGTTCAGTTATGCCACCTATCCACTAACATCTCCTTTGCCTTTCCTTAATATTTAAGGATAGGTGGAAGATTTTACTGTATTTATGCTTTGTTACTGCCTCCCATTTGTACTATATTGTGATATTATGATTTTCTAGAGGTTGATTAGGAATTTTCTGACAAAACACAGCTTTTCCCAGGAAAAACTCACCAAGATAAATTTGTTTCACAGAGGTGTCACATTCAGCAGAATTTCACTGGAGTTCACTTTTAACACCCAGGAGATCTCTAGAGGTAACTAAGGACAGGTACAGTCACCCCTAAGCCTCATGGCTACAGAACTTGCTTTAAAGCCAAAAAAATTGCAATGTCTCCTAAATGGCAGGAAAGACAACCAGTTTTGACCTGGGTTTTTTTCTGGATGCTGCTCCTGCAGACACATTTCAAAAGTTCTGATTGGAGTTCATCCTGCCTTGTAACAGCAACATTTTCAAATCCTTGGCAATTTCTGAGACAGAAGCAGCATTACCTTCTCATCCCATCTCTGCTCCTTTGTAAATGGAATAAACCCTTCCACAGACCAAATATACTCTAAGGACTATTGTGAAGAAGGTTTTTATTTCCATGTTCATGTTATGAAGAGCTATCCCTCAGCAAGAAGTTAAAAATCCCCACCTATCACCCAGTGTCACACCTTCTGGTGACTCTCTCACACTGGAACATGGAATTAGCCATTGAGACTGAAACTGAGAATGCAGATTGGCTGTGTAACAATTAACAACATTGCTATATATATAGATATATAGATATATAGATATATAGATACACACATATATATATATCTTTTCCCCTCTTGCTAAAGAAACTAGCCTTAATATCTTTGCTAGACATCACTTAAGTGTTACAGCAGAAATCAGTTATAAAATGTAACTTCAATTATGATTAACCAAACTTTTATAACTGATAGCAGTTTGAAACTTGATTCTGAAAAGGAAATACAAATTCTGTATGTATTTAATAAACAATAAGTCTTATGAACTGAAGGGGGGAGCTGTTTCTTTCCTAAGATAACAATGGGATTTCTAAAGCAACTCAGGAAATCACAATCCACATCTATGTCATGGGATATAAAGCCTACACAGTGGGATATGGAGAAATATGATGACGTTGTAACTCCTTTCTAGAAATATACAGAAACAATTCCAAGGCCTAGAAAAGGTCAAGTGACTGTTGGACTGTTCCCAGCAAAAGTGGGTTTGCAACACTCTGAGAAAGCAGCCCAAGCTTCATCAGGCATCAGGATGCCAACCCGTCTGCAGGTGACTAAACTCCTTTGTGAATTATTTTCCTGATAGAGAGCCAGGATCCTCTCAGACGTGTGACATGTTTCATGTTGTCACATCCACGAAACTGCACATGGAAGAGGTTTCATGCCTTACATATCTTTTTCATGGAAGACCTAATTTGACCTAAAACTTAGCAAGTTGCTGAGTAATCTCCTGAAGACAACAACATGCCTCCCAAGCTTTCCAAGGCAGTGCTTCAGACCAACCTGAACCTGAACACGGGATTCTAAGGCTGCAAAAGGGGCACCATCAGGTTAAAAGCTATTTTATCAGCATGTGTTCTAGATATAAACGCTGCTTTTCTCAGAGAAACAGCAGTAGGCAAAAGAGGAAGGAACCACCATCACTGACCAAATGCAGCTGTCCCCCATCAGCAGCTAAGGTTTCCCTTTCCACGTAATCTGTCATCACTTCTTTTGTTTCCTTTAGAAAAATATTTCTCTTTTGGGTTGCAGGCGTCAAATGAAAGTGAAGAGTAAAATGAAAATCAAGTTCACACTCCACTTAGATATTTCAAGGAAAAGACAGAGAAGCTGGTGAAATCAAACAAACAAAAAAGTCTTTGAAAAAAACATTTCCTTTTCTTTAGGCCTCGGGGAAAGAGTTGGATTTACAGGAGCAAAAGCAAACATTTTATCAATTGGGCCACCTGGCACTCTGTCTAATGCTTTCAAAAAAACCAATAGGGCACAATGAGTGTCAGAGATTCCTTTAAACAGTCTGTTAATGTTGATCCCTCACCAAAGGTTAGTAACCAACGAAGCTCAAGCACACAGGACTTAATGGGCCTTCTCCATTTTAGAGCTAGAGCAGAGGAATCCGCTTTCAGGGCTGAAGAAGATTTGTAAATGGTCTCCAAAAGATGGATTAAAGCACATTATCTGACCTGCAAACTAAAAAGTAACCATCAAATCAACAAAATGGGGTTAATCTGTAACTTCAGGAATCTCACCAAAACCCAGCACCACTGGGCACAGCTGTACCATGGTGAGAAGCAACAGCACATTCCAGTTGTCTGCTGTCTTCTCTGCTGTACACATGCATATATGTACTGCACAAGTGGCACAGAATGGGACATGGCAAGGTCAAAGCCAGGGGTCTGCCAGTGAGTGACCACTTCAAGGTCCTTAGAACTTCCCTCTTCAGCTACCTTCACAGCTCAGTTGCTCGATGGTGGATGCTGTTGGTCGCTCACAGCAGCAACTACAGGAAACATCTGCAAAATTCCACATTTAAAGAATTGCTGGATGCCAGTTTTCATTTGTTCTTGCGACACCAGTTCGGAATCACATCAGGAATTGAACACCATGAGATCACCTCAGAAACCACAGCAATGATCTCTGACTTGAAAGCACCAGGAAGTTTTTACTTTAGTCCGAGGCGTGGCTCTGGCATGAAGGAGTTTCATGCTGCCTTGCATTTGGAGTTTGTCTTACAACCTCTTCCCTTTTAATGTATGTCCATCATTTTGTTCATCTGCTCTGTTTTCTGATGTGTCAGCATCCTGCTTTAGATCTCTAGTAGATTGAAAGGTGTGCCCTGTGGGTTACACTCTCTCTAAATCATTCATGATGTATTACACTTGGCTTAAATGGTTGAGTCTCATTTGCACAATTGCCCTATTAATTTACTCATCATTGATTTACACCACTTTTGCTGGAAATCCTCCACCAGATCTCTATTTCACATGTGCTCTCAGAAGCTCTGTACCAGTCTTTTTCTCCCCGTCACCTTCCTTGTCTCATTTCTCTTCCATTTGTCGTCACTCATCTATCTCTTATCTTCTTCCTCCCTCTCCCTCCCACTGTGCTGTCTTCCTTCTGTTTCTTCTCAGTTCTCCTCCACTTCCCCCCTCGCTGTAAAGTCCACCTCCTTGCTTCACAGCAGCTAATAAATCTACCATGAAAGGCTAGAAAAGCCAGAAGATACAGGTGTAAAGGTAAAGGAACGTGTATAAATCAAGATTCCTCATGAAGAAGAGCAACAGCTGTGACTCCTTTTTGGAGAGTTCAAAGACTGATGGGTGACTGTCATTATCTATCTTCCAGTACTTTACTACGTCCTTGCATCCTTCTGTCCTCCTGAGAGGAGCTCAGGAAATCAGTTCTGATTTTATGGTTAGTTTTTAACCCTCTCAGTATATTACATGCCCCTGGATGAGTGCCCTGATTACCAGTTTGACTACCAAAGCCAAACACTTCCATCCCGTCTTTTTCTAACACTCAACAAACTGCTTGGATTTGATAGCATGCATATAAATGGACGTGTACTCATTTCAAATACAGACAAGTGTAACCATATACTAGAGGCCTTTCCAGCTCTCATGCCTGAATGCTTTGTGTAAAAGCAGATGATAAAAGCAGTTGTTTCTAAGCTGAAAGACTCATTCAGTGGCTCTTTCATTCAAAGTCTCAAAAGAAAAAAGAGGCCAAAGTGCAGAGGGAGTTAGACTAAGAGGAGTACAAAGATTTACATATTCATACCAGATAAATAAATAACCTAATGCTAATGCCACACTCAACAGGGCAAAGACAACAAGGAGAGAGAAAAGTGTGAGAGCGGGAGGTTAAAATACCAGAAGACTCCAAAAGCACTAAGTGTACACAAAATAAATGAGCTTCTCACTCTGCAAGTCAGCCACAAAGTCTCAAAACGTCCTTAAAATGCCCGGCCGTGCCCTTGCAGCAAGGGCTGGGAATGAGTGCACACAGGCCTGTGAAATAACACCTGACATGTATCTTTGAGAGCCTGAAGGCAAAAGAAAACCCGGTGTGTGAGCATTAGAGCCTGTTTTTATTCTTGCCAGAGACACAAGACTGGCTTTAAGTGCACTGCTTGTATTTGCAATAAATGTTAAAACAGCTAAGGCCAGTCAGATTGTTTGCCTGAAAGAAAAAAGTCCTTCTCCCTATACCAAAAAGGAGTATAAAAGACAAAACTGCCAACATTCTGTACCAGCTAAACCCAAATTAAAGGCTAGGCTGTGGAGCAGGGAGCTGGACAAGCCTGCAAACTTTCACTGCTTGGTTATTATCTGAAAAGTAGCATGTGACTACGAAGTAATGACAGACTGCTAGAGATAATGTGCTGCAATAACACAAGACGTGAAGTTACCCATTTTATTCTCAACCTAATTTCCATGTAGTTCGCAATTTTAAGGTTTAATAATGTAGTTGAGAAAATACAAATTGCTTGTATTACCCACATATTTACATTGAACTGTACATACCATGTAATTACAGAGTCAATGGTTACTATGGAATTACTGAGTTTCTGCATAGTTCTTTGCGTCCTCCTATGTAAAGTGTCAAAAGAGCGTTTCAGGATGGTGAAGAACAACCCAGAGTGATATGATACGAAAAAGAATGACACTCCTCTCTCAGGATCTCGGTTTGGAGGCCATGAGGAAAACAAGCAAACATCTCAGTGCAGAAGCCCCCACCATCAACTTTCTTTGGTCCCCACAATCCTACAAAAGACCTCTCTGCAGTTTCTGATTATGATTTGGATTGACTGGTCTCGACCTGCCCTGCTGAAAAAAGCAGCTTGCCAGCTTCCTTTTGAGGGACAGGGCTTGTTTTTTGCTTTCATTTCCCCTTCTAAAAACACACAGACAAGACTTACACATGGATGGCTCATCTCTGGTATCTGAAGGTTGGAAGTTTGAAGGTTAGAGCTAATCTTAGCGGTGGCATTTCGTGCTGAATTCAGAACACAATTAATTTACTAGAAAAGAAGCTTTACCAAGTGATTTGGGAAACAGAACACTGGGTTGTGAGAATATCTTAGGAAAGAAAAGGTATTATTTGTATAAAATAAATAGAATGATGATCACAAAGAGCTGTATAATACAATGACAATATGCCAAGTATATACAGCAGACTGTCAAAGCTGTAAAGATTATAGAGCTCTAGAAGACAAGAAACCAAGTTATTGCTCCTGATTTTGCCATAATTGGGCAATACAACCTTGGGTAAGTAATTTCTTGTTTACTGGTGTTAAAAAGATTTGAAGGAGTTTCTTGAGATGTGGGTAGTCTGTCTTGTGTGCCAAAGAACCTCAAGGTAGAGCTGTGGCTATTAAAAACATTTCCTCCACACTAACATCCTGCATTACCAAATTTCACCTGTTCATTTGGCTTACTGAGTAAACAGACCTGCAAACTCCTTCCTGGGTACTATGGAGCTTATCATGGGATGCCAAGAACTATCAGAGTTGCTGGGTATCCCAGCTGTGAGGATTTCTGCTTCCCCAGGAAAGGAACGTTGTCTTTGCTAGTGATCCTGTAATCACTTTCAACAACAAACATTCAAGCAACAACAAAAAAAATCACTTACTACAGCTCAATTACCAGCTTGGCCATTGGGTTCTGTGGGAGAGATACAGAAACCACACTCATATCCATCCACGTGTTGTATCTATGCATTGCATCACCTCTGAAAGATTCTTTTCTCTCTCTCTCTCTCTCATCCAGGTAAGAAGTTATGGGTAAGCTTACACAAGCCTGTGACTATGATCCACTCTAGAAAAGAAACTCTCATCTAGGGCAAAGAAATACCTTAGGAGCAGAGCATTCCCAGCCAGGATACACTAACTGGCTAATGGCATCGTGATCATCACAGATGGCTCTGCCTGTTACTGGATCAGCCCACATCTGTCCTTTGGATCATGCAAAGGTACAAAGCACATTTCTGTTGAATGAGGCAGAGTCCAAACGGCAGGAGTTGAGCTCCCTTTCTGGTTCTGTGCTGTTCATGCTGGGCACATTCAGTGGTAACTGACCTAGTTTAAGATATCTCAGCTTTCAGACTAAAGTCTCACTGGGGCAGTCCTTTATTTCAGGTGGTCACAGCAAATCTGACCTGGCACTAAGAGCCCTAAAGCTGGATCATGTAACATTGTACCTCATCCTCAAAACACCCAAACACTTTCTGAAATCCTTTTCAGAGTCAACCCTTGCCTGTCAAACTTCTTCACTTAATTGGGAGAGTAGCACTCACACCTGATGTGAGAAATATAAAGTGCTTTGGGTACCACAAGCTGCAGCCTCTTCCTGCCCAAACTCCAACACGTTCCCGGTAATTACTGTGCCCGTACTCCAATCAATTATAAGCTAATTGTTGGCATGCTGTGAAATAAGCACTCCCTTCTACTTTTAAGTGCAAGACCCACCCACCTGTGCATGAAATCTTTATACATTGGAACATATTCGATATGAAATGTAAATGAGGAATGATATTCTACACCACAATGTGTATTAGGATGCTGTACATTGTTATTCAGCACCACCACTCAACATGTCCAAGCAGTTGTGAGGTGAGGAGATGGGTTGAAAAAAAGCCCTTTCCAGGGCCTGAAAAGATACTGAGAAAGCAAATCTGGTTGTTTCCTTCTAACATTCACATTCCTTGACTGAGTTTTGACTTAGTTGTTACCTGCAGAGATTATTTTTCATCTTTGGGGTTTTTTTCTATCTAACACCTAAATCAATAGGATTCCCATTTCAGCTTCATCTGTTTGGCACTGTACGTCAACACAATGGATGATTTTTGTTAAAAAGATCCTTATTGTGTTTCAAGACTTCGAGGCACACGCTGCCCTCCTGGGTCTCCCACACAGATGTATCTTAGCTGCAGAATATTTGAAGAGAAACAAATTTTGGATGCAGTAAAATAAATGGAAATCAACCCAATCTACAGCCTTTTGTTGAAGTTGCTAGGCACTTCTAACAACATCCTCTTTTTATCAGTCGATTATAACTTTGCCAAACTTCAAACCATTTGGGCTGAAATTTTCTATGCCAGGTGTCTGCCTCAGGCTGAGTAGAATGTGATCATGTAATTAAAGGCTGTATCATAATGCATACACAGAAGGGGGCAAATTAAGGTTGAACAGGCAACCTTAATTCTCACATTTCTTAACTTCCACAGGCTTGACTTTGCAACCCTAATAATGTTCTTTTAATGTAGCTTTTTGTCTGCAATATTAATCCAGAGCTATATTAATTTATAGACATATGCCACGGAGGACTGGAGGTCTCAGTGGACTGGTAATAGGATACAAAGCCTTTCACCTCTAGGTCGTTGGTTTAAATACAGCCTAGGGCTGAGGTGATGACGAGTTATTACCACTAACCAGCTGTTTGGTGGCTTACACGAAATGAACTGGTGATCCAAGTCTCTGCACACAGGTGCCTACCTGGTACAAATCACCATCACCACTGACACCATCCATAACCCCTAATGGAGTGCCAGACTGCTCAAACTGGAATCTGAGCTGCCTTGCATAGATGTGGATGCACCCTCAGTTGCTTTAGAGTACTGCTACAAAATGGGGTTCCCAGTGGTGCCTCTTCAGAGGAAGGGCTGACATGGGAATACACCCTGGATGGACAGCTCAGACTCTGCACCCCAGCACAGGAGCAGTTCTCTAGCTGAACCGTGCACATGAACAACACCACAGCAGAACCTTTAGTGCAATAGTCAACAAAGATGGAAAAAGCCAGCAATGCCACAAACTGAGCAACCACTCCGCTTCCATTAAAAGAAGAACATCCTGAACATTTGCTCAGTGATACTTCTTTCAGGAAAAATGAGTAAGGACAACATATGAAAATTTAATGCAGCCCGTCTGGTGCTGGGAAACACGAAGCACTCGTAGAACTTACAAGTGGGATCCTGCAAAAACAGGGACAGTCATGCCTGAAGGAGGAAAGCTGAACTGCTTCCTCCATCTCCTGAGGCTATGCTGGAGGGAGCAGAGTTTCAGATCACACTGAGACCTCAGAGGAGACATTCCTTGAAGGAGCTACTGTGGAACTTCCCCACGATGGGAATCGTAATCCTCACAAACACAGCCCCCTCTGACCTCCAATGAGGGAAATTTTGCCACTTAAGCAACTAAGTCCTTCCTTTTGGGAGTAAAGTGTTCTGCAACTGTTCTCAGTGTGGGGAGTTGGGTCTGAAAAGAAAACACTAAGCTACTGTCAAGAGCAAGTTAGAGAAACCAGGAGAGACAAGAAAGAAAACAGAAAGGATTAGGAAAAGGGTAAATGTCTTTTCTCCAGAGCAAGAGATAACCTCAGCTGTAGTCTTGCCAGAGTCACAGTAATTTAAGTCAAGAGAACACACACAGAAACAGTGTTCATCAAAACTTCTGTTGCAGTCATCCCTGGATCATATTCCACTCTCCCCAGCCACGAGCCATCCAAGCCCACCAGCTTTAACCCAGTGGTTGCCTTCTCTCGTGCTCTGAATACGTCACTTTCCTGCAGTGCTGACACTGTACCCAAACCCAACGACCCAGGCTGCAGAGCCATGAAACTTACTTTCATCCCCACAAGAGTTTTAAAAATACCATAAATCACTTTCCTTTGTTTTGCTTTCCCTTCACTACCTTCATGTTCCTTTTGAGAGGGACACATTAATAAATATTGTGCCCTGATACTCTAAATGGTTCCAATCACATCATTTTCTGCATTCAGCGCTCATATGCCTCTCTTACTACAGTACATAAATGATACAAACTTCTCATCAATAACATAAAAAATTCATACTCTGTCTACAATGCAGCTGCTATCACAGGTTTATGTCAACAATCGTCCTGATTTTTAATAGCATAAATGTTTAAAGAGGTAGCAATTCCTGCAAAGTATCTGCAGGGATATTTAGAGCCGACATATGCCAAAACAATCCTGTTCTCATACAGGAGACATTGTTGCTCAGCAGGAAAACAATGTTTATCCTCACAAATGTTTACCCTGCTTTAGTCATTAAAATGCTCCAAATGGATGGCAAAGGAAGGGGAGCGGGTGATGCCGCTCCGTGCCTCACGGTTGCCCCTCTGCGCAGACAGTGCCAGCTCATGCATATCACAGCTGAGCTCTCCCCTGCACTGTGCACCTTGATGCCTGCCTCAAAAAATTATTTGCCATCTGACATTATAAGGGTTCTGTTTGCTCTTTGCTATAAACATCCAGAGACAGGTAATTTGCAAATGCTTTTATGCTTCACAGTTCCAATGAGTAGCCTGTCCTTTAATTTTCCCTAAAATATCCTCTCTCCATTTGGTTTTCTTTGTGGGGTTTCTACCTTAACAAAACAATGCAAAGCCTTTCTTGCTGTCAATTGTATAGGGCTTTAAGCTATTTAAAAAAAAAAAAGAAAAAGCTTTGCATACAAGCAGCATAAAATATTTATTTTTTAATCTAAGCAGGATTTCTTTACCTGCTGTGCAGCCACAGCTTCTGTTTAAGGCTTGCTTTATCATCTGTGTGTCAAGCTGAAACCATTTCTCTCATGATCTTTCCTTCTAGCTTTAAAAAGTCTCCCACCAGACCCCAGCTGACACAGGACTTCTAACTCCTGCTTGAAATGTTCCTTCTGCTTTTTTCTCCCCCCTCACCCGAAAACCCACAACCTGGAAGTTCTTCACTTGAACAGATGGTTGCTAAAAATCTGGGACATGCTTGTATGATTGAAAATAGGACTCCTCTAAGCAACATCTCATGTAACAATTATATGAACAGTTGGTCAGAATGTTGACCCAGAAACTGCCCCATCATTCCACTCCTGCAGCCTCAGTGAAGCGTTTTCCAGCCCTTCACTGCATGTCTGACCTTGCGCAGCCTGAGACTGCGATGCCTCTATGTGTGAGCACATTTCCACTGCTGTCTGCGTGGATCCAGGTCCCACGGAAGGACAACACACTGCCATGAAAAGCACGTCCTGATGAACACAATTTTTAAGGTCCAAATGAAAAGTATTAATAATATACAACCAGTTCTGTGCTTCCCATATGAGCAACACCGAATTCTCTTACGCTGTCTTCACAAACAAGCTACTACACTTCACAAGGTGCAGAATCACAGTCCCACCTGCCTGTCTCTAGGTTGGATGGAGTCTGCTGTTGTTGTTCAGAAGAAGGAAAGCAGTGATCTAACTGACAATTGTTCACATCTCCATTCAGGGACAACAAAGCAGCACATTCCCATGATCTATAGAAAAAGGACTTTCAACTAATTTGTACCTAGCAAGAAATTTTGGTTTGGAATCAATAAATTTCCTGTCCCAAAGCAGAAACCAGGTCAGAAAAGAGGATTGTGAAAGATTTGTCACTGCTATTGAAGAGTGCTTCAGAAACATATTGCTGCTTTGTATTTGTGGACACAGCTGAAGGAAGATATCTGATGAGCAGGATGGAGGACCAAGGTGGGATGAGCCTGCTGCTGCCTAAGAGGTGTTACATGTTCGGGAATTACAGGCAGGGGAGATGACAGTAGTGAAGCAATATCCAGGAGAAGAGAGTCCTGTGACTCTTAAGTACGAGAATTACAGAAACAGACAGCTTTGAAGACTTGGACAGGGCTGGCCATGGATGGGAAACATGGGACTGTGGCTTAAGATGGAGCTAAGAAGGGATCTGAAAGGAAATGGGTGGAGGCCTTAGATGCAGTGGATGGATGAGTCTGTAATCAATACAGAAGTAAAAATTCTTCTTTACATTTGCAAACTAGACTGGGACAAGGGAAAAAAGAAAATGCTGCCTTTTAATGCACTTTGTGCCAAAAAATTACTTGGTCTGTCTCTAGAAACGTGGCAGGATGTGTCTCACTAAATAGCCAAGTGCAAATGACCACACAGTCCTACAAGCCTCTCGCTCCTGTGTCATTCACTGTGGGGAGGGTATCTCCCCTCCTGTGTTTCCTGTAAGCTGTGGGTGACCACGGGGAAAATGCTGCTCTGCATCATACTGAGGCACTGGGGGAAGTGTGGTTCTTGGGGATCTTGTTCCAGTGCAGGACTGGGGGCCCAGTGATCCAAGTTCTTCTCTTCCCAGCGCAGAATTTAAGACCGTGCCTAAACTCACTGAGAGAACCCTGAAGCCTTCCCTTGCTTCTGAAGGTGCTAAGGGTTGGTTTTTAGAAATAAAACTGCAGATATCAAAGGAAAATATCAAGTTGAGAGTCAACATCTCCATTAGCAAAACCCACGCTGCCTCAGTAGCCACTGAACACAGACATCACACAGTTGTTTTAAGACTTCAAGACCTTACAAAACAGTGACTTAGAAGAAACACAGCACCAATTTAACAAGCTAAATTTCCTGTCACACACAGGCTTGATTCCTGTCAGTGCAACACTCATTTTAGTCTGATTAAGTTGCTGTGATGAACTTCAGAGTTTAGACTGCCCTTGAGCCTCACATCTATCTGATGTTTAATTCTACTACCCGTTCATTTCTTGCTAAGCACACAATTCTGAGTCCCACTGGAACAGCTTCACTCAGGCTCTGCATCAATATGTTCAGTGCTGAATTCATTTCTGCAGGGAGCCCAGTAAATCTGAACTTTCCAAAATCATTTGGCCCCCATTACTAGTAAGCAGCACTCTTAAATAGGTTGTAACTCCAGCTAATAGGCTTCATAATCATAGCTGAATTGAACAAAAGGGTCCAGTATGGGCTGCCATCAGTCATTTTTATTCCTAATCAAATGCACTGCATAGAGGGGAACTTTTTTTTTATACTTCTGGATGCTGAAACTACAAAACTCATTTCACCTGAATGTAGGGGTATTTTTTTCTTAATAAAAAGTAAGACAAAAGGCTTCCAGGGGTATCCAGGGGGTCCAGCACAGCACTGATGCAGGAGCTGGAACTGGTAACCTTTTCACCTTGCAAAATAGCAACAATAGAGAACATAAGGAGACAGGAAAACTATTAAGATGCAAAGCCCACACAACGAAAGATTCCAGTGCTAAGAGACACATCTTCTGCTATTCAAAGAGAACTGACTGCAACTAAAACTAATGTAGAGGAGTTAATGACAGAGCTGCTTACATTTTGGTCCCATTTCAATGAAGACAAGCTTTGGGGTGTTGTTTCACGTAGTGAATTAAAACCAAAACAAGAAGCCACCATCTAAATCTTATCACCAAAATTGATAGTGTTTACTTAAAGCTTATTCCAGCTTTGCTGACTTCAACAGATATTGAAGTCTCCAATAAATCTATTTCAACAGTTTTTTACAACTCTCCTCTTTCTCAACACACACTCTGGCCTCTCTGATCTGTATCAGTGGACAGAAAGACCACATTTTTGTTTATGAACATCTAGAAGTTTCATTGCTGTCTGCTGCAAAGTCTGGTATAAAAATGAGCAGCAAGTAAATAAAGCAGAAAAAGAACTTGATTTATTTTTCTCTCTTCTGCGAGCAGCAGAGCTGGTCCTTAGCTGGCACAAGCTGCTACAGAATAATAGAATCTGAAGTGTTGGAAGGTACCTCAAAAGCTCATCCAGTGCAACCCCCCTGCCAGAGCAGGACCACCTAGAGTAGGTCACACAGGAACTTGTCCAGGTGGGTTTGGAATGTCTCCAGAGAAGAGACTCCACAGCCCATCTGGGCAGCCTGTTCCAGTAACACAAAAAGCCCCTTCTGTGCACTGGAAGGCTGACCCTGCACTGCTGGCACTGTGGGAACTTGCTCTTCTCCACTGCAGAGACCACAACTTCCTCCCACTGCTCCAGCCTCTCCTCAACAGTCACACCTTAGAGCCCTGGTCCCTTCCAAGACCAAACACGGAGGGCTGGTCCCCAGCAGAAATCAACTGCTGTAACCATTACTTTAAATTTCATACTCTTATTGGCACTAGTTATTACTTTATGTGACTGTGGATTAATAAGTAGGCCAAGGGATATGTCCAGGCTACTTGGGCATATCCTTTTGTTCTACCCCAGTGTTGTATCTGAGAAGGAAAGAAAAACCAGGCAATTAGCAGCAATAATGTGGAGAAAGAGGAAATCGGATACACGTGGATGTCAGATTTGGTGAATGCATGGAGTGGAGCACCCAGCTTCAGAGGCTTTGTAAAAGAACAAACAGTACCTATAACTGGGGTTAAACATACGTATAATTAACCATCCAAAAAAGAGGAACTGACATTTTTGAGGTTTGAAGCAGAGATATTGAAAAGACATGTTGATATGGCACGAAGGGGCATGGCTGAGAGACAGATGTGTTAGTGCTGGGTTAACAGTTGGAGTCAATGACCTTAAAGTTGTCTTTCCCAACTTAATTCTGTGGTTCTGTGAGATAGTGTAGGGGAGCAAGACCCAATCCTACAAACTGATCTTCAATAAGTAAACAAAAAGTTTAAGAAGTAATAATCGATACTTCTGCCAAATGACTAAAATGGTGATTTCCTCAGCCACAAAACCAACACAAAAAGGAAGGGGCCAAATAGTGACACCGCGTTCACTGGCTTCATCAGAGTCAAAATTCAACAGAAGCCAGGACATGGTACAAGACATGAAAGAAGCAGACTGAGGCCTACTCGGTTGTGGAAAACTGTCTCAGGTGGAATATACAGGAAGACTGATACAGATGTTAGATGGCAGCAGCAGAATGGAAAGGAATCATTGCTGACACACTCTTCAGCTCTTCAGATGAGGAAAAAACCCCACATTTTTTTTCACCATACACATACATGAGAAAAGAGCAAGATTTGGAAACCTTCATGTTCTACCATCCCTTGTCCTACCCAACACATGCCCAGGAACAAATGAATCTTTCCTCTGTTCAGCAGTAGCTTGTGGACTGGCCTTTCCCTTTTCTCCTCTAAGGCACTCCTCTACATTGAAAAAGCCCACGTTTCTAACCTTGCACCCTAGGAAGCAGCCACACAGCTATTTTCCACTGTCTAGGGGGCATAAGCAAGGCAGAGAAGAGGAGTTCATCACTCTGCCCTGACTGGCAAACGGTGCTTGAAGCAGATACTGTGGCACAACTCAGGAGCAGGGAGGGAAGAGGGTTTGTTGAACCCCATATCCCCACACGCGTGTGTGCGTGTCAAGGTCACATCTCCGTGACTCAGATGGACTCAGTAGGGTGATCAAGGCAGCAGGCTTTTGCTGCAGATGAAGGTACACTGACCACAACATACAGCTGAACAGACCCTTGGTAGATGTAACTAATGCTCTTAGTCTCCTGCACTGATAAACAGTGAAGTATAACTCCAATTACTACTTCTTTAAAGCTGCAATAAAGCCAAGACAGAAAGGTACACTTGATCCAATTCAACTCCATTATTTTTAAACAATCTGTGATGGATTTGCAGTCTGCCATTGCATAAAAGACAGGCTCATTTTCTACAAATGCCCACAAAGAGAAATGATAGAGCTCAGCACTACAGCATGGCAGATTCCATTAGGAATTAAATCTCTTCTCTCTGATGGTCCCATCCACATGCTTATTGGACAGTCTGATGCTTTCATCTGCATTATTGTTATTAATTTATGAATGGGACGAGAATTACAGAAGATGAGTCTAAGGTGAGGCTGCATTATAATAATAAATGAAAGAATGACTCCTGTTTACTTTCAAAATATTTCACAGCTAAAGTGCTTACTGCATTTTTAACTGTGACATACTTCCTTTAGCTGGTTTCGGTTTTGAAGTAATGATATAAAATTCATTTCATCTCTTTTTCAAGCCTGACTCTTTCATACATAACATCAGGCATGTCATATCTGAGGAATTATTAAAATAAGACGAAGCCTGCTGTATCTGAGCAGAAAAGCTTCTTTGAGCTGGCATCCTCAGGAGAGAAGCAAGCTCAATCTCATTAGTTGGTGCTGAGAAGGCGTCCTAGTCACTAGGTTCAAGGTGATGAAAGATTAGGGCGTTTGGCCTCGGCTCATTTTGTATGCAGCTCACATCACTCCCTGCCCGTGAACATGAAATTACATTGAACCTGGGGAGTCTAACTCCATTAATTTTAAATGGAAGATTAATTTAACAATATGCGGCAGATATTTGTTACAAACCTATCATGTAAAAGTGACGGTTAGCAATAAATTGTGGTGACTCACACTGGCCGGTGGCCCTGGCTCAAATAAATCAGGAGGCATTTACACATAATTGCTGTTTTTAAAGACAGGGATATGGGAGATATGTTTCTTTGATGAAAGATTGGGTAACTCCATTCAAGGAAACAGCAGCCAATATTAAAGCTACAGTGTCTCTTTTGAAGGAGACGTTTTGTTTAAGGGCTTGCAGGACTGTAAAGCACAGTCACTGTCTGTCTTTCTCTTAACCTACGCTTCACTTTTTTCTTAGATAAATTATTTTCATTGATTTTCATGATATGTCTGTAAGAACAATACAGAAATATCACAAGGTGTGGTTTAGGAACATGCATCGCTCTGCACACAGCACAGGTGGGCTGTCGCCTGGGACTGCAGAGAAAACATGGAGTCTACACTTCAACAAAGGTTAACTGTGGTCCAATGCTCTCTGTCAAACATGCAGAACCACTAAGTGGCCCTTCACCTGCCACGGTCCCTTCTCTTCTTGGATTGACTACTATGGTCAGCTATGAAATGCCACCATTGAAAATATTTGCAGAGAGGGAAAATCACAAACTGCATTAAAGATAAACGATGCAAGGGAGGGAGACTAGAAGGACTGAGGGACTTTTTGTCCTTATTTAGATGTAATTAACCACTGTGCTTCTCTGGTGATATCTGTTGCTAGAGCAAGGCCTGTCTATACGTGAAACAAAAATGTCTTGAAAGCTCGTGCAAGAGTGTGGAATTGGCTCCCTCAGGAAGCAGAACTGTCCTTCTAGTCCAAGTGAAATGAGAACTTCTTCATCAGAACTTCTCTAAATACACATCATCAGCAACAAACACTGTGTGGGACTGCATGTGTGCATGTTTAAAGCAAAAATATATACTACATGTAGTTTTCTTTCTAAACAGATGAGAGCACAAACTAGACATGATACTGAGCGGCTGTCATCGTGGTGTTTAAACTCCCCAAGTACTGAAATAGCCAGGAGGGCTCAGACCGAGTATGCTCAGAAATATGTACATATGAGCACATATTGTCCTTATGATCTGTCAATACTTTCTGTGATTAGACGTGGAGAATAGACTCCAATAGACCCATCAAAAACAGTAAGGTTAAGAATCTGACCAAAACCCAGGCACATACTTGGTTGTGTTGCCAGTATGTAACACCTTCCTGTTTATGGCCAACTGCAACAAGTATCTGTGCTGTTCAGTGCAGTTTGGTTTATCCTCTTCCCCTCTTTGAACTTCACTGAGAGGGAATAAAATGATTCAGGTATACACATTGCACTTCTCCACAATGCCATAATTGTTTATCCTTCTGACTTAAAAAAGGTTTGATGCTGGATCCTGCTAATACCCATGCAGTGCTACCTCAGGATTTTCTAAGACCAAATCTAGAACCCTCAGACACAGTGAAAGCTGCTGCCAACTGTGCTGGTACATACTTCAAGCCTGAATCTCTAGATAGGTGACATGCATGTAGGTGTCCAGTGGAATATCTCTGAGATTTAAGGTTCTAGATTAAAGTACCCAATCCTCCTCCTACTCCCACCACCAATGGGACAAAACAGAGTTTCCTGTGATGTTCTTTGAGGGAAAATTACTAATTTTATGATCCACTAAAACTCCTTTGAGAAGAGAGGAAAAGAATGGCACAACCTTACAGATCCAGTATGGTTAAGTGAGGCCAGTACAGCATGAGATATGTCTATGTGGAGAACATAGGTTGATATTTCCAGCCCTGACTTATTACTTGGCTAGCCAGATAGAAGTCCTATGCCAACACTGGTTTTATGACCATTTGTGGTTTATAACTTTAGGATTTTAGATGTCTTTGGAACCATTTGTTCAAAAGTACATAAGCATTCTAATTTAAAGCCACGGTCCCTGTGATGTAGTCACATAGATATCCTCCCCACGTTAACATCACACGCTGCCCGCTGTACATTAGCACCAGCAAGATTTATAAACTCATATTAACTGGAGATTTGCTTCATATGAACTATGCTGTTGTGACTTAATAAGGATAACAAGAGACAAAGTATTGTGCACTTGCTTTTGTATACAGCCATACCAAAACACTTGCAGAAACTAAATAACATGAAAATAAGGTTTCTCAGACCTTCTTTTCCTCTTGACAAGACAGAACGCCTGTTCTAAATCAGCCATCAATAATCTTGTCCATATGGTGGAAAAGAGAACTGTAACCTCAAACAGACACTGTAGGAGGGAACAGCATTACAGAATCTGGGAAGGTGACCGAAGTGTGGGTATCGTGCTTTGTTTCCAGCTTTGTTGCTGTGTGGTATGACTGTGGGCAACTTACTTTTATTTACTGCTTATAAATTGCTACAGGATCTTCAGATTGAAAGAGCCACTAAAAATGGCAGTTTTACTGACTGGCCTGACCTGTAAATGGAGATGGCTCATTCTGCATCAGCTACTTCATCGTTTGCTTGTATTTACACCAACGTGTGCTGCAGAAGAGAGCTTCAGAGAGAAAAGAAACTCTCAGCTAAATAAATAGCTGTTCATACAGGCAAAAAGAAATTAATTTTAAAAATGGACTCCTTGAATGGATGAGATACTCTGATTCTGTGCAGAACCACACAGAAAAAGAGCACCATTGCTTTAAATTCAGTGCCAACACCCAGGTTGCCAGCAATTGATGCCACTAACTCATTTTTGCACTTTAATGTTAAATTTCTTATGGGACCACATCACCTAATTAGAGGAATTGATAACTGCACTGTTCCATAATGAGGCCAATACATTTCAAAGTCATTAAAGATAACCAAGGCAATAAGTCTGTGTTTAAGCGGCGCTTCCTTAGATTTCATAGCCTGCATGTCGCTAGCATAGGAAAAAGCAATCCCTGCCTAGTCAACTGTAAATGCTGGCTTATTGGAATGTTTAAAACAGGCAGCAAGGAGAAAATTACATGGCCAAATCTCCTTTTTCCAGTTAATGAAGAATTAAGACTCCCATTTACCATATTAGAAGGTTCATCAGAGGTCTCTACTCTCCATAGCTTGTGTTTGACAGCAGTGTCAATTTATCTGAGTCAGAATGCAGAAGTGCATGACAGTACGTCATTCATAACTGTCACATCTACTTATCTCTCTCATTGTCACACTGCTAACGAAATTCAGGCCATGTTTTTTCTGATCATGGCCTCTTAAAGTGAAAAGGATCCCCTTACCTCACCACAGTAAGCTGACTGAATCATGGCTCTAAAACTAGTGCACTAACGAATGGTCACACACGTTACAGTAAGGATGGATCATATAACCTTGTAGGACCAGGGAAAGAAAAAACAGCATTTCCCAAAGGCAGGCTTCCAGCAAGACTGTCCCTAGCTCCAGAAGTAAGAGACATCAGGTTTTGGTGATAATTACTAGAGAAAGAGATTTATTTGATGTTCTACTTTGGGTCTGTAAAATCTGTTCAGGTATATTTGGCATCTAAGTAAGAAAAAGAGAGTGGGCTTACTGAAAGTCAATGGTCAAACTTCTAGTGGCTTCAGAAACACAGGATGGATTTCTAGAGCTGAAACAGGTGAAGAATTCCACAAAATTAACACTGCAGCACTTGTCACCTTGCTAAGGGGGAATATTAGTGGACTATCAAAATTGGCCCAAAAAATCTTCAGGTGTAAGAACACGGATATGCTAAAGAAGGCCATAAAATCTCTTCTAGAAATCAAACAGGAATCCCAGTAAAACAAAAATCAAGTGAAACTTTAGGCACAACTGAAAAGGTAAATGAATATTTAAGGAAGACTCAGAAACATAATCACCTGAGAAAACACATGGAACAATGCAGTATTGAGAAGAAGGGCTATGATTAAACAAAACATCTGTCTGCGTATTATGAATGTACACAGCTGTATTGTAAAGCAAGAATGCAAGGAACAGTCATTTTTTAAGAAAGATACTTCCAGAGTTATGTCTTCCACTCAAGAAACGTGCACCTTCCCTCTAATCTCAGTTGCCCACACAACCTAAGAAGAGGAACCTGGGAGGAAGACCCAGCCTGATCTAAGCAGAGCAATTCCTATCCTTAGTATTTGTTCCTCCTAATGAATCTTTCCAGAATATTTTAGATACAAATGTCCTGACAGACTCGGTGTTTCTCTTAACTACCTAATGCCTTCTAGCCACACTGCTCCTGGATGAGATGTAACTCATACACCACTACCCTCAACTGTGCTAACTAAAAAGCCTTCCCAGTGCTCTACCCTGTAGGTCTATCTGAGCATTTTGCAGAAGAAAACGGGGCTCAAGAATGTTTCCTTCTAAATTAGACTCAAAAGCACAACATTTCTGGCCGCCTCTATAGGAAAAGGGACATCTCAGTTACTGTACCACCAAACTTTCTGAGGCTTCTAGGAAAATATCATTTACCATAGAAAAACATGCATCTGCCTAAAAGCACAGAGGTTAAGCAGCGCTGCTCTGGGTGTGAAACCTGCCTGCTGGGTTCTGCAAACATGGAAAACAGGCTGCTGTCAGCACTGGAATGAAGCACTGTCCTCTGTTTAAGGGAAAACATGTGATTCAGTCTATTTTGAAAACAGCTATTTTTCCACAATCAGAGACTCTACAAATAAAGCAGGAAAGTGAATTCACATTGTAACATCAGCTTTTAAGAAATGAACCCAGCACACTTCAGGTGCCAGGGAATGAAAGGATGTGAGAAATCCTTGAAGAGGCTGGTCATATACATTTGAACAGTAGTTTCTCTTCCAAGAAAACTTTCAGAATATTTCCTGAAAGGGTTGAGTTTTGGAGTTGTTTGGTCTTTTTTTTTTTTTTCACTAGAACTAACATAATAAAGCAGAAGGAAAATGGTGCCCAATTGGATCAAATTACTGGTGAAACAATGCAACTGAATGTGCATTGAGGTCTGCAGTTCTGAAAACTTCAAGAACTAAAATAAATTGCATGACCCCCTGGTAACTTCCACTAGAACTTATGGGTACAAATTGTTTGCCTCAAGCTGGGTGAAATATACATTCAAATTCAGACTCTTGAAGGAAATTATTAAGTAGAGCCATATTAGCTTTCTCTGAAGCATACTCGTTTTCTATATTGCCACTGTATAGACCAATTATGTTACCTTTCCATGCTGAGAAATGATTGTTCTGCTAACACAGTTCTGGTAAAAATCAAAAGCACTACATTTTTAACCTTGGGGGATTTTTGTTATTGCTGCTCCCTTGCTAGTTCCTTCAAATGGAAAACATCTTCCATTAATCTAAATGCAAAATTTGTTCAGCTTTCGAAAGTTACTTGAAAAATGTTAAGCACAAAGCAATAAACTTTTTATGCTCTTAAGACCACTAATGCTTTGAGCTTCATATTCATTTTGAAGAAATGAACATTTTATGGTTCACAGAGGAATAGCTACATGAATAATATCTGAGATTATAATGCATCTAGCAGAAAAAGATTAAGTTTATGTAAACTATTTAATCAGACGTGAAATTTTCTCTAGAGGATAAAAAATTCTGACCTTATTTAAGTTTATTTAAAAAAAAATACCAAGATCACATTTCCACCAAGGGAACCCACAGATTTCCCCATTTATGTCGTATAAATATTCATGGAATGGAGGGCTAACTGGGTACCACAGCCTCTAGGAAGCAAAAGTAACTTTAGTGATGTACCACATCCCATGGCCTTCCCACAGAATGTATTTCATATAAGTGTGACTGTAACATGAACGAAGGGGTGGGATATCAAGAGCCTGTTATGGCTCTTATCTGTCAGTTCATCACAAGGGAGATTTTTCATCAGAGAAGCTCCAGTTCACACCAAAGGCTTATTTTCATTCATTGTTTACCATTCTTTTCACAGAGATCTGTTCTGTAACTGTCCTTTACCTCTTTTAGCACTACTGTCTGGTGCAGGAGCTTGCTACCCCCTCATATTGATGCAATTCTTTCCCAGGTTTAGTAGACCAGGTAGTTTATCCCAGGAAGTATCTGTCTAGAATAATTTTGTAATTGATTTACTGAAGAACTGCAAATGTGTATCTGCTTAAAATGTCCAATTAAAGTGGATTTTATGTAAGCTAGAGTAATTCTAGGGAAGTCATTTGATTTGTACCCAATTAAATTGTACCTGAATTTGTCCCTCATTTTTGATGCTATCCAAAGTAAAGCTCTTGAACTGTTTCAAATTAAATTAAGAAAAATCTTGGCATCCTAATTGTCAGCCCAGGTGCATTTGTCTTTCTATTAAAAACAGAAAATTAAGGAGCTTTTTAAAGTACATTATTTTATGAGCCTACTATAGGTTTTGTGTTCCATATAACACACTAATGAAAAACCTCATGCAGAAGAATCCTGAAAAAATCAATAGGCTAGATACAAAACAGTAATGCAGCTTAAACAACAACATGATCATGAATAACCTATTTTCAAGCATTGTCACTTGGATGTGGTTTGAGAGCAAATGATGACCAGGCTATAGGGAGTGTGATCTACATTTGAAAGCACCTAGGTATAAACTGTCATATCCCTGTAACAGAGAATACCAAGCTGGTTTGGGAGCCTTTTGATTTTGAAGCAAATGTGAACTACTGAACATTCAGCCTATTCTTGCTGTCCTTATTCCAGCAAATTACTCAAGTCAAAGAGGTAAACAGGAGATACTCTACACTCTCGTCCCTTACAGATACACGTTACCACCGTACCCTGTGGAAGTCTTCCTTTTCCTTTCTCATAGTATTCAGTTCTCTTAACAAAGAACTCGATTATGAGTTCAATATCAGCTCAAATGTTCACTCCTGCTTTGGTGGCACCTTGGACTTCTCCCACAGGGAAAAGTCACAAACGCATGTGGGTTCTCTTTTCCCTGTGAGTCCCTCCTACCTTCTACAGTGTTAGAGAGATAATGGGTTATTTTCCACAGGGAGATAGCATGTCTCCCTTGACAATTTCCTGGCAAGTCTAAGTGCTAAAACTATGAAGTGTGGTAGGCTGATATACAGACCTGTGCCTTCAGAAGGAGTGCAGAGGAATCCCTTGCTAGCAAGAGAAAGAATTAGAGCTGGCTACAAGATTTTGTTGCATTAGTAAGGGGTAAGGGGAAGGAAAGACAAAGCTGCTCAGAGTGACACATCCACAAATGTAGTTTTCGTGATCTTAAAAGCATAAAGGTAATGAACATATTGGGGAAGATACATATTTCAAGGAGGGTATAGAAGAGAAAACAAGACATTTTTCAAGAAAGTTGCCATAAAACTTGGCATATCACTTGGATGCCATTTGAAACCCGTTTCCATTTCATGGCCGTACCAGACAGCTCCGACCGTGCCACTCACGTTTGATGAACACTCAGCCATTTTACTCACACTCCCAACTGTACAAAATGGCTACACAAGGCGGCATCTGCCACAGAATGATTGGTATTAGGCATAACTCATTATTCTGACAAGAATCTGGCATGCAAGCAAGCGATCTGGCATGAGAACCGATGAGATAAGGATTTGGCATAACCACCAGTAGGATATGAATTAAGCTCAGTGTCAACACAACGCACATGCTTTCCTCTCCACGGACATGCCAAATCCTTGACACAATAATGAGTTATGCTTGATGCCAATCACTGATTGTCAGTTCAATTGCACATCTCTCTTCTGATGCCATCAAACTGTAATGGGATCCAAAGTTAAGAAAAAGAACTTTGCAGTGAGTATTGGTGGGGATGATGGGGGAGAAAGCACACAGAGAGGATGAAGGCTGCTTCCCCTTGCCGCTTGCAGGTCCCTGGGAAGCAGGAGAGGCCACTGTACAGCCATGGGGGATATATTTACACAACAACAGTGAGAGTGTTGCGTGTCCAAATCTAATGAAACAAATTGCCTGAGAAAACGATCAAGCCAATGCCTGACAATTGTCTTGTTACATTAGAAATCCAGTCTTAAACACCCTTTTACTTGAAAATGCTCAAGTTTGTTTCATCTTTTGTGGGTGAGTTCCTTTCATATGGAAAGAAACGTTCCCAGCAGTAGAGTGAAGCAAAACTGCACACATTGGCAGCATGGAAGGGGAAGATTACTACTTTCTGGTACTCTCTGTGGGTAGAAGCAGCATGCAGGAGGTGTTTCTGTCAGCCAGAACATGCCTTGGCCCAGCACATCTCCTCTGCCCTGTATGGGCCCTCAACACCAACATCTCCTCACCCCACAGCAGGTAGCATCTCACCCCTCTGCCACAATCCACAAACTAAACACAAAACTTAAAGTGCTTCCTTCCCACAAGCTTCCCCATAGCCCAAGGACTCCCTTTCCTCATCCCTCTCTCCCCTCAGGCAGGGACACTGCTGTCCCCTCTGGTCTGTGGAACTGCGAGCCTCTACTCTCACTACATGCCCCATACTCTCCAAATTCAGTCCCATATCCCAAATGCCTCCACTTACCTCCCATCCTCATCCCCACAACCCTTCTTGGTGTTGGCAGCTGAGTTTTGCCCTGCCAGCCTCACCATGTGCCCAACTCAAACATCAGGAAGCTGTGTGTGCCTCAGAGGCAGGGCCAAATGCTAATCTTCCCAGACTTTAAATTGGCAGCAACACGTTTAATCTTCAAAAGCCAATTAGAATATTTTTATTTCTCTCCTCCATCACCATCCAAAAACCCTGAAAGACCAGTTTTCTTCACCATGTGTTAAGGTCGTGGCTGTCCTCATGCTGGCAGCAACACCTGCCTTTGCTAACCCTTGAAATAAGGACACCTGAAAACTGCCACCAGCCCTGTACACACAAAGGTAACAAATACATGGCTTTATTATATCCCTAAAACTTTCCATAAAGGGACAGGGAAAGGCTGATGGTTGCCTTGGAACAAAATGAGATGGTAGACAAATCTAGGTTGTGTGGAAAGTAAGCCAGGCTTTACTTAATCTTGTTATGTCTATGACATAGTGCCTTAGACTAAATGACAGTAGATAGAAATGGCTCTTAATATCTGAGGTTGGTTCCAAATTTATTAAAGACAAACAAATGCAAAAATCCCCTCAAAACCAAAATAACATGTATTAATAAAAATGACAGAAAGTGCTGCGTGAGGCCCAGACCTTGCAGTCATTTACTCTTAACAGATTATTATCTCAAGAGTTTGATGAAAGCAATTCCACAAGTTGAGCCTTCCCTTATTTGTTTTACTGTAACTTACACAAGCAAGAGAGTAAAAATGTACAACTGTTTTTTAATGTTGAGGGAGGATTCAAAAATAATCTCTTTCCCTTTCTCATCTCCTCAAAAAGATCTGTGCAGATTTTGGGAATTACTTTATCCATTTTGAAACTTTTAATTCACAAAGTGTAAGGTTCAGAAATTCAGGGGCAAACCATTTCTGTCTTAGAAAAAACTCAGGTTTACCAGAGCCTAATTATGTTCTGAAAGGATTGGGTGGATAAACAAAACACAATGGAAAACTGAGCCTTTTGCTTCTTCATTAAGTACTAGAACTCACCCTAGGTTAACAGTGTTTGAAAGACAAAAGCATCTAATAACTCTATGGAGATCTACGTGACCTGTTTGGTGCTCTCACTACATTCACACTGGAGCAGAGTTTGTGCATCATAAAAATTGCCACCAAATCCAGCAATTTCAGCCAAGAGGCCAAGCTGAGGGAAGCCCAGTCCTTCCAGGACACTCAGCAGAGCACAGAACCGAGCCCGGGCATTCATCACCAACCCTTCTGTGGGCTTGTGTCTTCAGGACAATTGACACAGTACCTTCTCTTAGTAGCTTATCAATGGGAAAAATGAAACAACAGAAGAGAATAAAAATAATGGACAAACTTATCCCTGAGGACACTTGCTGCTGCTCTGTTTAGCATTCCCTCTTCATTGTTGCCCTCAGCACAGCCTCTCCCTCATGCCCTTCCTCAACCTCTGCAGTTGTTACTGCTCAGCAGAACTACAGCATCAACATTGTCAAACAATCTTGCAATGACACTATGTCTCAGGCAATGTTCGGCCACCACCAACAAGTAGTGAGTAACTTGTGCTGACAACGCATTACAGCCCTGCCATAACCAATCACTGTCTAACTGAAGCAAAATGGCAGCTAAATTACAACAGAATATATAACAGCATGTTTATTAAATTGGCATAGCAGTCTGCTAAACAAAACAAAACAGAAGTGAGGATACTGGCAACGTGAGTCAGAGCTACAAACCAGCAGTAATTTAAATGCCTTTATGTTAGATGAGATTTGGCAAAAGACCGGGTTTTAATTTCGTTTTTAAAATTTCAATTAAAAGTACTCACTAACAAGAAAATGATTTAGTGGAAAGAGACTGAGTTCAAGGAAAACAAATTTCAAGAACAACTCCAAATGGGAGAAAACATGGAGATTATAAAAAGGCTGCATTTGACCTGTCAACATGAGAAAGTCCCAGAGTTTTTATTAAAAGGGGGCAGTGGGGAAGACAACCTGCTGTTTAGGGAAGCTGTATATTTAATTTTAGTGCCTATAATGGCATAGCCCATGACTATAAGGTATTATTTAAGACCTATCATGCTATTTCCTTGGAGGATATCTCTCTGCACTTTCACAGTGTGCTGCAGTTTGCTAGTCTCTGTACAATTTAAGTACTGTTTACTGATTATTATTGAGTATGGGACAAAATTCACCCTCTCTGGACCCATAAATATAAGCTTTGCACACAGAGTAGCAAGATGTTTCAACTGCTGCTTGCCACCACATGATTCAATGAATATACACTTTAAGAAAACGAAAACAAAACAAAATAACCAGAGTCACGGTTTATTAACACAATATACTGCAAATCTAATTAAAAGTCAAACACACAAAACCCTCATCAAAATCCAAATGTTCTTTACAGAAACATCAAGGAAGAAGGGGCATAGAGGGGACGATACCACAAAGGTAATCAGAATTCATCTTCTGGGACTCATACCCTATTACTCAAAGCTCATTATCAGTACTGCATCCAGTAAAGCAACACCTAGAGACCACATCATTAGCCTCCTGCACGTTACCACACAGTCTGAAAAACTGCAACAAAAAGCCCCACCAACACACAAGAAAAAACCCAGATTTGTCATTCTGCATGACACAAACCTGCCAAAGTTTAAAGAAAGATGCTATTAACCAAAATACTATGAAACATCATCAAAACCTTGTAAAGAGGTGACTGTCTGTCTCTAAACGTGATTGTAGCCCAGTAATGCATGTCATTGAGCTATTACACTACTCCAAGACATCTAGATTTTGTCTGTAAGTACTTCTTTAACAAACAGCCATGGTGGCTTCATTTTTTCTCTTTTGGATTTGGATTCTTTGTCTCCTGATCAACTGGAAAAATATATTTCATTAAGTGACTAGAAAGGACTACTCTAAAACACATCATTTCATTAGTTGGAGGAGAACACTATCTCTTCTGTACATGAACTGTCTGAAAGGAAAACAGGAATCCTCTGTCCTAGAGGATGAGCAGACATGAAAATAGAAATAGTCACCTTGCATTTTATATGCTATACAGTACATCTATATAGAATGAAATACAGAAATAGTCTCAATGAAAAGAAGAAAACAGCTACCACAATATTCAAGGAAATCAACAAGACACCTCACATTGAAATATGGTTACAGAAACACAGGCTTACAGAACTGTCCAATCCTAATTCCAACCAGCAAGCAACAAACCACTCCAGGTGCAACTAGCACTTTCTTGTTCTACTGTAAAAATGGCTATGGAGTAAACAGAGGAAAGTCTGCAAAATGGCACTGAAGGAAGCGGTTCATGTTCCAACACAACTCTTTCAGAACACACCTTGCAGTACTCTATGACTTACAGATGTCTGTGTTCCCATTTATCTGTCAGAGGTAGCAGTGGCAGTGACTAATGCATAATGTCTAGTGCTTCTGTGCTCCTCTCTATCTGTACATCTCAACTGGAGCAAAAGCTACGATACAGAGAGATGTAGTGACAGTCATGCTGAAGACCACTGAAGACAAGAACTTGCAATAACAGAAGTCTTACCAGTTGATATAGGTCAAGAGAGTAGGATTTGGCAACAAACAGGAGTTAAAAGCACTAAACCTCTCCTAGAACTCAACCTAATAATGTGCTGAATTTTCTTTTTTGGATGAATCTGTTAACTGTCAAAAAGGAACTGTATTGTGCAACTGTTCTACTGTCAGCCTGAAACATGAGCTAGGAGTCAGGAGGAGCATGTGGTTGATGCCAGGGCAAGGTCAGTCCCTGGTAGTGGTACATTCTGGTCTCTAACTTTTAATTCCATTCCAGTGACTGGGCTGTGTCAGGTCCTCAGCAACTATTTATCTGCCTCAGTCATGCAGTCTGCATGCTGGAGCCTTTGTCTATCCACCTGTAAATTGAGCTGGAGCTTGTGCCCCACACGGGGCTCACATTGTCCTGGGAGGAAAGGGAACTGAGCAGGACTTTGTGCATTGCCACTCTGGGTACCTTGGTAGACAACCTCGACAGACAAGTCACAATCTGGCTGAGAAGAATTTCACACCACCTTTTTCAGGCACACTCTACTTGCTAGTCCTGCCACACACACAACATGCTAACTAACCCTTTCTTCTCAGAATGTACAGAGAACAGGCAACTAAATGAGCTTGAGTGTTTCAGAGATGAGATGATCATACCTATTCCGTTTCTTTTATGATGTGCAAAAATTTCACAACAGCATAAAAGTCCTAGATATGGCTGAAAAAAAGGCTGTTGAAGACTATCTTCAGAGTTTCCCATAAGCCCTATTTGCAGGAGGGCTCAGGGAACAGATGAGAACTGTGAGCAGAAGCACCAGAGGTAGATGAGAACTGCAGGAGCAGGATAAGTCCCTAGCTTGTGTGATGGGGAGATTCTGGGCATATTGCTCTTTTTAACTGGACAAAACATTGCTGTGTTCAATGAGTTACTTCTGTCTAGACTGGACACTCCTATCTGTAAAACACTTTCAGACGTGCCATCATCAAAGGCTACCTCAGCTTCTCCCTCTCCCCTGGGACGTGCATGTTGTGTTGCAAGCCTCAGGAGCAGAACACAAGTTATCCAGCCTGGCACCATCTGCTTCCCCAATTCCTATCCCCAGAGCAGGAATCTGCAACACACAGCTTTCAGTCCTAGTTCTTCATGGGGTTGGAAACACAAGAGAGGAAATGTTCCTGGGGTTAGGAAACAAGTACCCCATCCCAGCTGCCCCGCTCCTGAGCAGATGCACAGCAGGTGCTCAGGAAGGTATAAAATCAGCACAAGTTGCACTGATGTGTAGAGCACTGACAGGGAGGAAGACATCTCATCTGCTGTGTTGCATTTCCTTGTGCTGTTCAGTACCATTCTCTACATCACCCTGGTATCCCACCCAAGGGCTACAAGAAGTTGGCAAATCTATGAAGACCTCATCCAAGGTGATGAATTCTCTGCATATCAGGTTACATTTGAATCGCCAGGTTGGTCTTTCAAATGAAACTCCCAAGGATCATTGAAATGAAACTCTCAGAAAGGATCATTGACCTAATAGCTACATCACAGAAATATTATGTTGCTCTTCACTAAGGGAAGAGACTCATGCATTGTGGAAGTCACAGAAACCTGATTAAGCTTGAATCTGCTAATGGCTGATTAGAGAGTCACACTGCAGTGGGCATGAGGCAGAATCTGAGCATTACAAACCAATGTGAAGTTCAGTGGAGCAGAAGATAGCTGCCTTCTTGAATTCAGGGTGACCCTACAGCCCAGCACACCAACAAAAATGTGAAGTAAGGTTAAGGCACTGCATTTAAGTCCTATATAGTTGGGGGAGGGGGTGGTTCTCTGAAAGTTCTTGTAGTTCATCTTCAGGTAAGGTACAAAGGTGATCACAAATACCATCTAAAACCCATGTGCATTTTCACCTGTCACACAACAAAAATCCTCTGATGATTTTATCTGTAAATGAGAGGGCTCACTCCTTCTGGGAGAGTGGGAAAAACAGTAGAGAGAAACTGTAGTGGAAGCCCAAGGCATCCAAACTGAACCACAGGGACAAGCAGTTGCACTGGGTGTCACCGAGGCAGACGGCTCTATAACCGTGTCTGCAAGACAACAGACGTCATGGCCAAGGGGAAGCCTTGAGGCCTCAAGCTTCACTTTTACTCCAACCAGCTTAATTCACTTTCAAAGCAGCACACAAGCTATGAAGTGCAATAGAAGTGTTTTATCATTGATGGCAAGTTGAATTAAAAATTAAATAAAAACACATCTAGCAAGGAACAAAACAACCAACCAACGGTTTGCTCAGTGATATGCAGCTTGTTACACTACAGCTGAGGCCTAAGGCTTTCAAATGAAAAGAATAGTTTGGGATTTCACTTTTTTCCAGCACCCCACTGCGAGGTAACACACGTTCAGCTTGGTTCCAACAGGTCTCAGCATCTTTCACAAGTCTGGACACATGAGAAGTTGCAGTTTGGCCATCGGTGCTGATGTTTTTGGTTGTTACTCAAGTAGATCAGCACATGGAAATACTACTTAGCAAGATGCTCTGACATTTCAGTGCCTCTTCCCCTCCCATGTTGCAAATAAATATCAGTACTTAAAAATTATCTGTGAAATGCTTCTGAGGAGCTTCATTTTAACCAAGGCAAATAGTAAGGTTAAAACCAGTTCCCACTACATAATCTTTCAATACAAGCATAAACTCCAGTTCCAAACCAACAACCTTAGTAACATCACCCTTTCCAATAAATGTGTCAAAAAATATTGACCACTTTCACTCACTATTTTACTGCACATATATGATACATTACACACATGGCAAAGACACACACTCCTGCAAGCTTATACGTTTGCTCCCCCACACACCACGAACTTCAGCCTGCCCTGTTGCAAACACCTGTGACTAACCTGCATGCTGTAGCCAATTCAAGAAGGTGCCAGGGTGGGAAGCAGAGCCCTGTACTGTTTTCTCTCCCTGCCTACTCCCCCCTGCCCCCCTGCTTCTCCCAACTTCTTACCAAAGAGTTGCACTTTTGTACTTTGGGGCCTCTTATTTTAATTTATGCAACAGCTTAAAACATTTTGTTAGGGCTGAGTGAGACCATCTGTGCAAGAAATAAAAGATGCCTAAGGGTAAAATAGGCAAGAGCAGTAATGCTGAATACGTGGAAGGCAATCGACTGCCTATGGATTTTGTATCTACCGCTGTGACCTTTCAAACGACAGAGTACAGTCAAGGGTAATTTCCATATTGTGTGTGCTCCAGACAGAAAAATTAATCCAGAACAGCATTAGGACTTTCCAGAAAACTGGGCAGATGCAATTGCCTGTCACTTCTCAATGCCAACATAACATTTAGCATGACATTTGCATAACATGATAGAAAATCACCTCTGTTATGTCCTACAAGAAGATCTGCCAGCGTTTGTTTTCCTGAGGTGAGGACTCAAGTTGATTCTGAAACATAAACTTTTTGTGAAGGATGGCAATGTTGCTCTTTAAAATGATGGATCACTTCCTACAACTCTTAAATTACCATTACAAAGCCCTGACCTTGTGTGCATTAAGTATTCCCTAAGGATGGTGAGGAATATTTTACGAGTTGTTTCATTTTGCTGTCTTCTTCCTGATTACCTTTGGGGCTTATTAAGTAAGTCTTTTTTTTCTTCCTCTTTTTAAGATAACTTAGAGTGGTCCAGGACTAAGAGGGAAAAAGAACCTAAATTGGAGTTGAAATATATTTAAGTTCAAAGATGAAAGAGTTTTATTTACAGAAAACTGGTTTCAAGGAAAGTAGTGAGTACTTTTATCTAGGGAACCTCCTCCCTTCTTTGGAGCAAATTATGTGCTAGTAAAGCACACAGATGGAAAGTTTTGTCTCACTGTCGACCTTAGATTCTCAAAAAGTCAGCCTCAGGATGATAGGTGACAATGGGTCCAGTTCACTGGTGGCATAGGCTGGTTTTCAGAGCTTGAGGCACAAGGATACGTGAGAACACTTTCAAGATGGAACACTTTGGGCCAGGAAAGGGATGACCCTGCAATCACTGTCCGAAAGCTTGAGAAAAGGCATTGCTGGAAAACCTGTCACTTAACAAGGGTCATTTTTGCTTGCAGACAAAGGATGAACTATATACATCCTTGAGTAAAACAAAAAAGATTCACAAGTCGTGTTATATATCACTGGAGAGAAGTTAGAATCCCATTTTTGGACTCATTCTCGTTCCCACATGAACATGATGGTCAATGAATTAAGAAATCACTTCTTTCTTGAAGACTTCTCCATCCCCTGTAGACGTCTGCAGGACTAGGAGGCAGAAAGAACCCAAAGTGAGGCTGAAATGTATTCCTAGGACCTGGATATCCTGCATTACAAAGTAGCTTAGACTAGGAGAAACACTACCAAGTCAGAACTCAGCGGTTGATGTACATGTAGTGGCACAAAGGGAGCGTGGTGATGCTGTCATGCAGCTCCCTCACCTCACACAAACTTTGACTGTGATGATTTGGTACAAGTAGAGGTACAGACAGATTGCTAACTTAGCAGTTTACATGGTGTTTTTATTAATTCCTGCATGACTCCTCTCTTCACAACATCCTGGCAACTTGTATGCTGGAGTTATTAAATAGGGCTAGTACCAAAAACAATTTAAAAGGGCTTTTTTTTGTATCAGCTGCATGGTTGTGTTCTACACAAAAGACAAAAGTAATCTGCAATAGCGAAAGCAACTAATGGCTTGTGGACTAGATTGCTCAGAAGGCTCAGTGGTCAGTGGTTACTCCTATTAAACAGCTACTCTCCAAGTTATAATTTCAGGTTGTCTATGGGGCCAGTACACACATGCCTGCAACTGCAAACAGAACTTCCAACACAGGCAGCTTGAGTAGCCAGAAGAACGTACAGGCTGAGAAAGATTTAAGTCACAAGGTAATGCTGTGCAACTCCAAGACTGAAGGAGGAATGGCAAAGCAGCACATCGGCACTGTGCATAACCCACCATGTCTGCCCTGCTGTGGTTACCAAAGGAAAAGCCAACTGTTTGATAGCATCATTAGTACTGTTGGTTAAAAAAACCAAACCAAAAATGTATTGGACAACACTACCACCAGTTAGCCTATGAGTGTGAGAAGAAATCTTGACTCTGAAGAAGCATTATGCATCTATTTTCCTTATTCTACTGGTTACAGCTATCTCCCTGGCAACATATGTTTCAGCAAACTACAGCTTTGCCATTAGAAATGGGTTCTTAATTAGGAGCTTATAATAATTTATAAACTGACAGCTGTGGCACAAAACCAGCTGACCAAAATCTAACGATTAGAACAACTAAAACCACAGCCTGAGAAGCCAGCCAAACACACAGGAAAAACCCCAAACCATCAGATTCTGATCCTGAATTTCTGCAACATACACCTGCACATCCTGCACCTCAGCTGGCCTGTGTGGGAGGTGGGCTCTAAATGACAGGAGATCTGTGGCACGCCATTAAATGGACTCGGTAATAAGGTCTAATGCCAGTGTTGCTTTGCCAGGAGCAGAAATAAACATAGCTGGGAGATGCTTGTTTGTTGTAGGCGATGCTAAAATTATGTCAGCTCCTTCTAATGGGATAGCAAAGCTTCTGTCATTTGGGCAAGTGACTAAAATGAGGTAGTAGGAGATCCAAGTGCAGGATGGAGCCTCCTTTAATGATTCGTTCCCCATGGCTGGGAGCAGCAGCCTCAGTGCATGTCCTGCCGAGGAGATATCCCAACCGAGGCAAAGCTGAAATTCCACGCAGCTCTCTAAGCCTGATGGAGACACATAATGAAATACAATCCTGTCAAGCTTGGCCCCTGGGTAACATTTTCACTTCTACATTCCATTTTCAGTTTAGGTCGAGATTTTTAAGAAGACAGCAAGCAGCACTCCAGTCCCAGGTGAAAAGATCTGCTCAGATTTAGTCTTTGAATGTTGCAAATTAAATTCCCTCATCAGGCCTCTAATCACTCTTACCAGATGGGGCTTGTGCTCAATTTTGGATCCACAGGAAATTTAATGGTTATTGTTTCTGTTTAAATAGGAGATTATTGCATTTTAATAAGTTCTCTTTGGGACTTGCAGCAACAATAGAGCACTATGAATTACTGTAGATAGCTGTTACTGCATGCTGGGGAAAAATCAAGTTACTAAGTGTGACAAGTTGCTTTTTCTTCCCTTCCAGCAATCGCTCGGAGTGTATTTACCACCAAATTAAGTATGTGCCGTGGGGATAATATTTTTATCCTGCCGAGGGGGGAAGGCGCTTGTCTGTGGATTTTCATTAAAATGACACATCTGTTCAGCAATTTCACAAAGTAATTCTGCTGAAAGTTTTATCAGCTAATTTTAATTATTCACTCCAGTGGGTTGAATACAGGATTCATCATGTTGAATTAATACATTTGACGGGAATTTCACAAAGAGGGGGGGAGAAAAAGCAATCAACAAATTGAATTGTCATGCAATATGGATTAAATTGAGATTCTTTAATTAGGATAAGCCTGAGATTTGGTATTTTGAAGGTATTAGAAAGCTTAGCAATACAGTGGTAAAGATTAAGGAAATGCAATTAAATATTACACTTTGGACACAGGCAGCATATCATGTGAGCAGAAGACAAGGGTCCTCTTTTTAGCAGCGCAGTTAGTAGTGCTGGTTTCAAGAATTTCTGAACATCTGAGCTATCAGGGATGCCAAGCAGGGATGGCCTCTGTCTGACAAAGCTGAGCTACAAGAAAGGGAGGGGAGTATGAAGAAGGTCGTCCTTCTAAATGATGAAACTGTACTTACCTCTTAAAAACTACCTCTAACATCACTGCCCACAGACCATGAATCATGACTTGATGTTAAATCTCAGTTCATATATAAACACACACACAGACTGAGTCCGAAGTCACACGCGCTCAGATTGATGGGCAAATCAGAAACATGAGTGTGCATTTATAGGGAGCAGCAGAAATGAAATCAGACCTTCATCAGTCTGATTGTGGGTGACAATCAGCAGGTAGATGTTCCAAGATAAAATGCCTCTGTTGGACTGATATAGTTTGGTTTATCTGTAAATAATAAATAAAACTTTAAATATTTTACTAGTGGAATCAGTGACATACAGACATTTCTATTCTTACCAAAAGGTGAGAGAACTATGTGCTACACAAGACTTTCTGCTAATTTAAATCTTATTACTTCCTCCACTGCCAATGCCAGGAGACAATATTACTGAGTTCCACCTAGTTCTAAAGAAATCCAGAGGCCCTGACCCTTGCTGTGAATATGCTGATACACGTTGCTGATGAGCTGGCTGTAAGCAGAATGACAAATTAGATAACAAAGAAGTATCTCGCAGCAACAATGTGCTGTATCTATCCAACAATACATATTTTAGTACACTGCTATGGTTGCTTTTTTTACACTGCTTATATTGTATCCTGAATACACACCGAAATGATGTCTGATCTTTAAAACTCACCAGTGACCATGCTCTCCAGTGACAGTGTAGAATCATGACACTGTTGCAACACTTTGCCATGAACAGAAGTTCTAAATGAACTGAGAACTCCAGAACTATTGGATTTCAACAGGCTATGTCTGTCATTTCTCTCCAAAAGAACACCAATTTTAACAGCCTTCCAAATTTAATTCAACTTTTTTCCTCAAGAATAACATTTTACTACCACACTACAATGTAAGTCCAGAGGAACACATGCCCTCTAGCTTTAACAAGCTTGAGTCATGTTACTTAACCTTAGCTATCCAAAATTTCAATGTCTAATCCCAACCAATCATCTGAGCTTTCCTTATAGACAAACAAAAGCGCTAGACATCATCAGAGGAGAGCTCAACTCACCTTTCATAGACACACAGCTAAAGACAGGATGGGTCACTCTGTGGAGGTGATTCTGTTTGTGGACCAGTTACTGAGAGACATGGAAAACTCTTTCATACATTCCCAGTTCTTTCTCCCAACATCCACCCTGGACATGGTACCCATTGATGTATGCATCATACATGATCACCTATGTCAAGGTAGTCTGCCCTCAATCCAAGTTTCTGTTTCACTTCCCAGTCTATCCATCTGCTCCTGAACAGTGCTCCTGACTTCATTCTAACTCCCTCCCTCCTTCTTACAGACTCCAATGCAGTGGGCTTCCCGACTTGCACTTTGAGCTCAGGGTTCTGCCACGCTCTTTGAAGGGATGCTCTTTGGAGCATACTTTTGCCCTTCCATCTCCTTGCATCAGTTTGGTACCTCAGTGACTGTAGCTCCTACCTTTCTGATGTGACCACATGTGGAGCTGGCAACAGCACTATAAATATATAAGCACAAAGCACAGTGCTTCCAGCACCTGAAATTACCATTACATGTCACTTTTGCAAGAAGGAAAACGAGCTAGCTTAGAGCCATCTGAGAGATCTCTAATCAGAGCTACAATGAGCCATACAAACACACCATATATGCTACTAGAGCTATTTACAGCCATATACATAAAACAAGAATAAGTGTTCGTTATGGATGTGTCCCTGCAGGAGGTTTCCAGGGTAAGCAGGTTCATAGTGCTTCCTTTTCCATCTCTCTGAGCACAGATCATGTTCTTTTTCCACCTGCAAATTACATGAACAACAGCCTTTTGTCTAGCACAGACAACACAACATGGCACAGCCTGGGCTCTGATGAAAAAAAATACACTTTGTCCCCAAAACTGGTGAAGCCCATTGATGTGGCTGTTAGGAACAGACCTTGGTGCTTGCTGGCCCGCAATCTGTGTATGGTATGACCTGGGAGAGTACTAAGTGGCTGTGGTTTCTTTTCTTTGATTCCTTGAGATGCAAACATCTAAAATAAGTACAATGTTGAATTCTGACATAATTTAAAGAACAGAATCACAGAATCTCAAGGGCTGGAAGGGACCTCAAAAGCTCATCCAGTCTAACCCTCCTGCCAGAGCAGGACCACCTAGAGTAAGTCACACAGGAACTCATCCAGAATGATAGGGGTAGACTTTTTCTCCTTTTAAGAGTAAAGAATTTGACTTTTAGTAGGTCTAAATTCCCTCATCTGTGTATTAAGGACAGTAACAGAGACACTTGTCACCAGCACAGAAGAACTCCAGTACATTAATGTTTCAAAGTGTCAAAAATCAAACCAAAGCTATAGGAAGGCTTGTGGAAGGGGCAGATCATCTTTTCAGGCTTTTAAAACAAACACTAAACAACAACAATAAAAACTCCATGCCCAAATCCGTTACAATGTGTTGTCTGCTTTATTTGGCTTTATGTACCCCTGAAGTGGTCACACCTTGCCCCCAGAACTGCCTCCAGCCCTGGCTTACGGGGGCAGGAGAGATGGGGGCTTCAGCCTCATCCGGAGCACTGTACCTGCTCCTTTCCTCACACAATCACTTCTCTGAAAGGCACATTCTACTCTCATTGTCTACCACAAGAACCAAATAAATGGCAAAATAAAGAAGCCAGTAAGTTCCAGGGATCTGTTTGGGAATAGAACTGCAGACACATAGAGGCATTGCCCTGCACTGTGACTTGAGAGAGGGAGAAAAGGGAATCTCTTCAAACAGCATAAACCACACATCTTGAGAGATGCCAGTGGCACCCCCAACTTCATCAAATTAATTCCTAAATGATTGAGCTGCTGAAGCAACGTACAGCTTTGAGCTTCAAAACCACCCACTTTCAACATGTTAATCTCTTATCTCATAGGGAAAGACTAACTTTCCTTTAAGGTACCATGTTGGCAGTGGAGATGAAGTTTTAATTCCTGTTAATAAATGTTTTCACACATTTGCTGTGTGATCCTGGGCAGGCTTGGAGACTTTTTAAAAGCATTCATCATTCTGCCATCTCTGCTTCCGAAAATTAATAGAAGTTTCACCATTCAGGAGATGAAGCATCAGGCCAGTCCTGAACTCTTGGTCTTATTGGATTCTTATTTTGTTATTTCTCTGAGATGTTTTCAGACATAAACTGATTCTTTGAGGCTCCTGAAGCATTGCAAATCTGAATGACTGTGGTTTTTAATTAGTCAGCAACTCAAGTTGCACAGGATGTAGAACACTGAGGTCCACTCTGATCAAACCTTCTAATCATTATTTCTGTGGAAACATTAATTAGATTAGTACTGTGACAGCAACAATTTGATTCTTCCATGCTTGAAATCTGAGAAATTCAACATTTACATTAAGTTTTTTCTAATACAATGGTCGTTGGTTTTGGGTCACAAAGCTTTGATTTCTGTGTAAATTATTTACCTCATAGTCCCCAAAGAAATCACTTGTTGAAGGATTGACACAGTGTATGTTGGAAATCTACAGAACTGACACAATGCAGTTGTCAATTTTCCTCGCAGTACAGGTCTTGGATTACATTTCACACGTGGGTTTGTTAGGGAAAGGTTAATGTGCCTTAAATTGCTTTGCTATCCCACCTAAAGTGCAGCCTCACCACTGTGGATCCTTCACAACGAAGGAAACAGCTTCCAGAAATCCTTCCTATTCTTTTATTAGCAACTCCATTAAAACAGACAAAATAATGCAGATGCAAATGTAACATCTCCCCCTTTGCAGGTAAAAAAGAAGAAAATTCCTTTGTGAATGGAAAATTTGATGAAAAGCTGAAGATTCAGTCAAAACCTGCAAGTTTATCAGACTGCAATTCCACCTCTGAAGTTGGCTGCTGCAGAGTTCAAAGATGTGAAGGCCAGGCTTCAATTACACTGGACTGTTTACACAATTCTTTCTCTCCCTGCCCTTCTGCTGCCCCTGTGCTCAGATGTCACACTATCCTTATCAGCAGATTAAAAAACCTCTTTGCAGAAACACTTATCTGTATAATACCAGTGATGACACTTAAGCTTCAACTTTCCTATTTAACACTCCATGTGCCCTACTGATATCATCCTGGACAGATGAAATTATGTGTTCAAGACTTTCAGGGTCAGAAGAACAGCCAAAACAGGTTGGGATAATGGTTCACGTAGCCTAACCTCCTGTCTCCAATCTGTTTCAGAGGAAGAGAGAAATATCTTAAAGTCACAGGATAAACCTCCACCGAATAAACTTTCCTCCTGTCACACAAGATTTATAGCCTCACTTAAGTCTGGATTCTTGACAGCTCCCTCCTAAAATTCTTCTTTACTTTTAGTATTTACAGTAACAGCTGGAGACAGTCTCGTTGATACGAATCAACACCAAATCCTTCTCAAGTCTGACCTAAGGAATAACTTTATTTCCTGAGCTTAAAAAAAGAACTAACAAAAATCCTTTGCTTGCTCTTAATTCTGCAACTTCTCATTTGTCTAAGCTTCTCCTTGCACTCAAATTAGGATCCACTATGGTCAATAAACACAGCTGAGGCAAACATTTCTGCAATGCAGAACACAGCTCCCAAACACTATTGCAAGAGACAGCGTGGCTCGCTTAACCAGCTACTAACGTCACTGCAATGAAAGCAAAACAGCAGGAAGGCAAAACCCAAGCCTTTATATATCCCCATCAGATACTGAACAACCTTTAACATACTTCCTATTGTCAGCTATTTAATAGATGTCACGAGTAGTCTGTCTTGTCATGGTCGGGTACTCATTTACATGTTCAAATTAACACAGTGGATGAAAAGGATGAAATTTCTGGATTCACAGACAGCTAACCACAAGAACAAGACAGATGTTAAGATACAGCTCCTTTGTATTGCCTTGTTCCTGAGTGTTAACATCAAACTACTTAATCTAAGGCACAATCTAACGAAAGGGAAAAGAACCCCAAGCCAAAACCCCAAAGGATCAGAATGGCTTTAGCTAGGTGTAGTGCTATTATGCAATCTAGGAATACCAATATTTGATAATTGCATTAGCACTCGGTGTGACCTCGTCAGGAAGGTAAAATCACTATATAATTATATTACCTCATTACAATTTCCTGTAGGAATAGAACTTAAATGGGAAAAGCAAGCAGGAAAACGTCACCATGACTGTACAACTTCCGACCAGACCCTTGGGGGGCAATTACAGGACACTGGCCAACTTCCACGCTTCAACTTGATGTTATGCAGCTCTTTTCCAAGACTAGGAACCTGTGAGGAATTGAAATATCTAATGGCCACTGCACCACAGAGGCAAAAGACTCTAGGGGAATGGAAATCGTTTGTAGCTTGAGGGGAAAATGCTGTTGTAGACCGCTGTGGTCTCGCAGGACTGTGGGAAGCAAAGACACATGAGGATATCGATGCAACAGACAGTGAGACAAATGACAAAAGTAATATACTAGTCTTTACATTGTTTTCTAGGTAATGGCTTGCTCTGAATACAAAACACCTTGCTTTAAAGAGGATGCCTGATCACAGAGTAGACTTCCGCTCAGAGCATCCAGAGGAAGGAAACTGAAGGTGTTAAGCCCAGGTTAGTACTGCAGAGGTAGTCTAAGCTGATACACATGCCAGTACAGATGGGAAAATGCACCAGATTCACAGGAAAAATTAAGTTCCAGCCAGAAGCCCCTGAAACAGTTTATCTGTTATCTGTAAAGTAATTTTTATCCCTAAACTCTCATGAATCCTGTTTAATTAAGAATTAGAATAAAGAAAATGTTTACAAACCTGTTTTTATGTATTTTTTACTTTTTTCTCCTTCACCTGTTGAAGAGAGTAATGACTAGTAACTTCTGAGTACAAATCCCTGTTAGCAGACTCATCTCAATAAGCTTCCACTTTAGAAAGATATATTTAAAATCCATTCCTGTATTTTATTAATATGCCAGTTTTCTGTTAATGTATCAGTTACAATACACTGACAAAATTTATTTTCCATGAAAGAAATCAGTGATACTCTATCAAAACTAAAAAGTTTACCAAAACATCTGGCTGTACTGGGTTTATGTGGGCAAGTTTTGGTAGCAGGGAGGGTAAAGGGGTGCCTTATGTGAGAACATGTGAGAAGCTTCCCCTGCGTCTGAGTGCCAATGCCAGTGGGCTCCAAGTCAGGCGTGCTGCAGGCCAAGACCAAGCCCATCAGTGACAGTGGTAGCATCCCGGGGATGACATATTTAAGGGAGAAAAAAAAAAACTGAGAAATTGCAGCTGAAGAGAGGAGTGAGAATGTGAGAGGAACATCTCTGCACACACAAAGGTCAGTGCAGAAGGAGGGCAGCAGGTACTCCAGGCCCTGAGCAGAGGTTCCCTGCAGCCATGGAGGCTGCAGGGGAGCAGAGACCAACCTGCAGCTGGGGAGGATCCCACTCCAGAGCAAATGGATACCCGAGGCTGTGATCCCTTGGGAAGCCCACACTGGAGCAAGCTCCTGGCAGGACCTGGGAACATGTGCAGAGAGGGGCCCACATTGGAGCAGGATTGCTGTCAGGACTTGTGACCCCGTAGATGAGACCCACATCGGAGTAGCTGGTGAAGGACTGTAGCCTGTGAGATGGATTTGCATTGGAGAAGCTCATGAAGAACTGTGTCCCATGGGAGAGACCCCATGCTGGGGCATGGGAAGAGTGAGGAGTCCTCCCACTGAGAGGAAGAAGCAGCAGAAACATGTGAACTGACCACTACCCCTATTTCCCATCCCCCTGCACCACTCAAGGGGAGGAGGCAGAGGATCTGGGAGGGAAGCTGAGTCCAGGAAGAAGAGAGGAGTCAGGAGAAGGTGTTTCATGATTTGGTTTTGTTTCTCATTATCTTACTCTGACTTGATTGGTAATAAATTAAATTAATTTCCCCGAACTGAGTCTGTTTTTCTCGTGACAGTGACTGCTGAGTGATCCCTCCCTGGTCCTTATCTTGACCCGTGAACCTTTCATTACGTTTTCACTCCTGTGTCTAGCTGAGGAGGAGCGTGACAGACCAGCTTTGGTGGGCACCTGGCCTGTATGAGAACACCAAACTCCTGAAATTGTGAAACTCTCTTACCTCTCATTCAGTCAAGGGAAAAAAGTTCTCTTTCAAGTTATGTTTAAAAAAAAACCCAAATTAAAAATAACCCAGACAGAGCCATTCTCAGCCAACTTTCATTGCTGGGAGTGTTTTTATGGCCAACTTATAAACTCCTCAAAACAGCTTCTTTACAAAGTAATGAAAACACAGTCAGGACCTTAACACTAGCAGACATGGCTAAAGTACTGAGCACATGGAGTTTACATTCAACCCATCCAAACTGCAGCTTACCCAATCCACTTTAAATGGCCCATCGTTTCCTCTGCAGATGGTACATATATGCAGCACTCAAATATGGGCGACATATTAAGATCATGACAAAGCAATGATGACAAACTTCCAGACAGTAAAGATGAGACCATAAACATTATTGTCACAGAGAAAAGGAGCAAAAGAAAAGCCAATCCAGACACTGTCAACCCTGTCCCCCCAGAACGGCAAAAGTCATAAAAAGCCTTTATCTGTCTCAAAATGAAAACTAGAACTTTTCTGTAGACAACCTCAGACACTGGGTACCAGTGCAGCCAGAGCATGGCTCAAAGGGGGTTCTTACCTCCTGCTTTTTTAGTCACTCAGGGCTTTAACTTCCGAGTGACTTCTCCCACATCAGCTAAGATGTAACTGTGAATTGAACTCTTTATATAAATGTCTTTTATGCTAGACAGAGGACATCGAGGTTTATTTTAACATAAATGCTTAAAATTTAATACAATTGTTCTTGCAGTTTCTGGTAATATGTATTTATGATTTCACATGAATCTGTAGTACTGCTTTCTCACAATGTTAATGTGTCACACATAACATCTACTTTCATTTACAGCAGAGTTGGTAAGTAAAAGCAATTTCACAATATTGCAAGCCCTTTGGGAAGCTGCAGTTTGTAGCAGTCTAAACACGACATTCATATCCTTCAGATTTGTCTCTTAGTTTTTCAACAGTTCAAATTCTGGCAACAGAAGCTACATGGAAAATCCGTTTTCCATTCAAAATATTAAATACAGACCAATTAAAAATGAAGAGTTCTACAATAGTTCCTGTATTTCTTGGCTCTCAGCTCTGTTTTCTTTTCCCATAAGGCAAGCACAGCTCTACATAGTGACATTTTCTACAGACAACCTCAAGCAAGTTCCTTGAATTCCACAGAGGTGGTGGAGGCCCTGATCCTATTCCATGGAAGACAATGGCAATCTTACAGTCAAATGCAGTTGTGCAAGTAAAGGCTTGTGAGATGCTCTCATCCTAGGCAGTGTAATCTCCAAGAAACAAGCTCTTAACTGTGTTGGTTTGCACTCTGAATAGACAGTAAGGATGTCTACTTAAACAGTTCTTTTCCATAGTAACTTGAAGACTCTTCAGCAGTTCAGAAACAAACATGCACACTTAAAACAGTGGCAACCTGTGACTCTGCCCATGTAATTTTCTACAAAAGAACTTTGGTTTGGAGATGGAATTGTATATACTGAACCTAGTCTGGACTGTTTAGACTTAGGCTGTTACTCCTGCCAATCTGATGTAAATCACACAAGTCAACATTTTGTTAGGGAAATCCATGGGAAAACTTTAAGATCCTTCAGTGTGACAAAAAATAATCAGAAATAAGGAACATAGAGCCAACTAATGTTGCTAGAGGACAGGGAGAGTCTCCCTTCACCATCCATAACTTACAGTCCCAAGAAAACCCAGCTGTACATCAGAGTCAGGCTGGAGGTAGAGGTGGTCATGGTATTCTCATGTCTCCCTGATCCAATGCAGCTGGGAAAGATGCTCCCTGTTCCAACTCAGGCCCTCTCACCTTGAGCACAAAGGAAAAGCACAAAGCTCTCCTGCCGCCACCTCAGCTCCCACAACTGCCTGCCCACAGATCACATGTGGGGCCAAGCCAAGCTCTGAGCACACATGATGAGGGACAATCCAGTCCTAAAGATCCCACTGCCTTTGCCAATTGGGAGTCTCCAAGGGCAGTGCTCCCTAATGCTGACTTATTCTGGCTACAGCCAGAGGAAACAGGGCTCCTGTAGGAGACAATTAGAGAGGTATTTGAGTTGGTGCCGGTGTTTTCCCAGTGACTCTACAAGAAGTCCATGGAACGTGATCCACTTTGACCAAAGTCAGCTGCATGATTTCCCATGAGCTCTGCTTTTCAGTCTACACAACAATGGTACTAGAATAAATACTACCAGGGATTCTGGACCATCTGAGTACAGTCCTGCCTTACTCTAACAGGGGGACTCAAAAAAACCTAATGCAGCTCCTGATGGGAAGTCATGACACTCAACTGAACCCATCTGAGGGCATCGTTCCCTAAACAGGAGCCTGTGTGCAGGAATTAAACACCCTTTACTTCACACACATCAAGTTTAACCTTTTCACTCTTTAGCCTTTCTCTCCAAGAACGATCCAAGTGATTTGTATATAAGGGAGAAGCTGGAAACAAGGACTGTTTATAATAAATACATCTCAATTAGTAAATAAAAGGGAAATTGTATATATAGACAGAACAAATTAATATTTTCATTCCAGGCATCCCCTAAAATCCATTCCTGGATTTTACATATTGAAGTCATTCATAGACTCTTTGCTCAACTGGTACAGAGGTCTGCTGGCAAACACTCTAAGAGCCCATATTCTGTGAAAAGATAAACCCATACAAATCATTGACTTTCAGCATTGATACAAGAAGGTACCTGATGTTCAGTAGAAGGCCTGATACAGTAAGTGGCAAATAAATATTTTGGCCATTTTAAAGCTATTTGGGGAAGTCATAAGAGATTCCTGTTAAAATGATTACTTAAAAGGTCCTCAGCAGCTGTTCACTCTGCTTAAGGACTTCAATAAAAGTTTCACTTTGGAATTAACATTCCACCAATAACTCGCTCCAAGCCTTTTTCTGGCTCAGAGGCAAACACCAGGTCTGTCTTCTCCATGTATTAAAAAAACTGCAGGGCTCCCTCAAATTTTTACTGCAAATAGATTAGGGAAAGATAATTCTACTTGTGGTTTCTGTCTCTGGTTTGAAGCCAGTGTCTTGCTCACACACATGCAAGCACTCAAAAAGTTATTAACAAAGTTAGTGTACATGTCCTATTCCTCTTCTGTTTCCTGGACTGATACTTTCACTGTTTTTTTACATAAAAACAATTTACACTGAAAACTTATTATAAATGCTGGACATGAAAAAAAGTCATCAAAGTGTATCTTGTTTTCAATGAAAGAAAGCAAAAATCTGATCCCCAAAGTAAGTAGGTATTTTGCTTTAGTAATTCCAAAGTGCTCAATCCATGGAGGGTCACATCATGTGAATACAGAAACACGTTCAGTGCCCCATCAGCATTCCTAGTGCAGGCAGACAGGCAGATGTATTTGCAGAAGGAATGTCAAGTGTCTGTCAGTACTGTGGCCAGAAATAACCAAGCTAGACTCTGTGGTTACTCTGTGAGACAGTCCAAGTGGAGGAAATACTTGCTCTTTGAGAACTCGAAAATCACTCTGATGTCACTTAAAAACAAGCAATGCAACGTAACCGATACACTGACCACAGAAACCACACACAGAAGCAGCTATTTCTGTAGATACAAGATAAAGTAATATATTTCCACCAAACTCAGGGAATCTACACTCATTTATGACAGATGAACATCTGGTCTTCTATATTTGGAGAAAGGTAGGACAAATACTACTCTACCTTTCCAACAAATTCATCTTAACTCCACCAACTTCAATGGATTTACACCAGAAGGTATTTTTTCTTAGACTCTCAAGTTGAAAAACTAGGCAGACATTAAAAACAGGCTTGGCAGAAGTAACTCGTCAGCAGTACTTCAGTTGGAGCCTTCTGACATTTCAAACTATGTGAAAACATTCCAAATGCATGTTACCAATCCCAAACCCAGGTTCTATGTCCATAAGTCACTTCAGCCACTGAGCAGCCTGACCTTTGCTGTCTTCCAATACAATTTAGGACTGTAAGACATGAGCCACCTTTTGATAAAAGCCTTAGGCCTCTGTGTTCCTGCACTTAGAGATCTGAACCACAGCTGTATTTGGGAAGGTTACAGACAAAATTCTTCAGCTGCAAATACCAACCCACACAAACCATACACTGCATTGCACTGAGCCAAGGTCTGCTCACCAGGAAACACAGTAAAGGGGTCTTAAAAATTCCCTGGTCTTGAAAGGAACTGCTTGATTGGATGACTGAGTACCACCAAATAACTTTAAATCCCTTCAAAACAACCCAGTAGCAACAACAACAACAACAATATCAAGCCCTTCTGGCAGGACAGGTGGCATGTAAATTGCCTTGTATTATCTTTTGCCTTCACATCTAACTCTTCTGCTCTTTTACTGGAGAACACAATCCTCATTGTCAGGTTTTCTCCGCTGGTATGTGTGGCTTATATAACATTTTGTGCCATCTAATTAGTTTACTAGTGATTAAAAACACAACCATGGCAGAGCTCCACTTGCCAGTTTCACCTTGTCACAAACGTGCTTGATGTTCACTGTGTCTTAAATAAAATATATCACCTAGTTGAGAGACAGAGATCTTTCTCATCACTTTTTTTCCCCACCATTTGGTATAATTATTCCTGACAATTTGCCCATCACACCGTAAGAGTCTTTCCAGAAGGAAAAAAATACTACTTTGTGTTCTTGTGATCACAAGTCTAATTGAGCAGAAAACAAATGTGTTAAAAAGGGAGGGGGGAGGGAAAGAAGAGAAAAAGAAGAGATTGAGGAAAGACAGGCTAATGTTTCACTCAGTTAAAAGTAATTCAATATGATGCGCAAAATAACAAGAAAACATGCTACCAACCACTCCTGGTAATCTTAATAGGTTCTCTTCCCCTGATTTCCAGAGGAAGTCTCTGCAGCAGATGCTGTTTTAATGTAACTGATGATGACATTCAGATCTATTTTCCTGTGACGTCCAGCTTGTTTCATAGGTTTTAATTACAGCCATCATTACGACTTTCAAGCTGGGGTTCAGCAATTGCGAGGTCGCAGCGGTGCATCGCTGCCAGCGCCAACGCTGACTCCTGCGAAGGCCACTTTCCCTTTAATCTACAGCAGCAGCAAACTAGGTGCCACGTGTGTAATTTAAACTGACAGGAAACATTAGCATTACCGTACTCTTTGTCAATTAAATGATGGTTTAATCAGTACAAATCTGAATGGTCAAATAATGTTATAATTAAAAGGAAATAATGGAAAGTGGTTTGGTGATTAATTAACGGAACAGCAAGTACCAGCAGCATATCTTGTATGTGATATTACTTCTCTCCTGTTATACCCTGGCTGGGGTGGGGGTGGTGGGAGGCACGCTGACCTTGCAGCCTGAGAAAATCCATTTCTGAGCTGCAGATCCAGCAGCAATGGCAATTTTCACAAGCTCAAATAAATGAGGGGGAGCTTTACCTTTTTACCTTCCCTGCAGTGCTCTTCAAAGCACTGCCATATACGATCACTAGTGACTCTTGACTTCTGTATTTTTCTGTCTGCCTTTATAAATAGGAGACTGGATACCTTGTAAACCCTGGAAACCTCGACACAGATTGTGAAGCACCAGAAAATAATGCACTGTCTTTATCTCCCACTGGCTGATGTCTTGATCATTCCAACAGCTCTGTCCCTTTCTTACTGCACTGGCATCCAGCAAGCTACAGCAGAGTATGTTTTGGCAGCCTATAGGACAAACTGTAACACCCAAGATTAAATACATATTGATCACCACAGTAGTGCAGCACTAACGAGGAAGTGGCATGGCACACATCTATTACTGTGTACAGTATCAATCATGAAAAGGTGTGATTAACAATGTCAGGAGAACTTTTAGGATTGAAGAGATAAAAAGAAATAGGCAATTTTCCAATGGTGGGTGCTAATCTCTGGATAGCAGGGTTTAACTTTCAGATGTTCTCGATACTCACACCTCTAAAGAACCTTGAGAGAATGATAGATGTTGTAAGAAAGGCCCCAGCTAAAGGTACATAACATTTCTTTTGGATTACATAACATTTCAAAATCTGTGCTTAGTTTCAGATGGATACGACCAGACCTTCGAATTGAGCCTCCTGCTAAAGTTCAGTCCTGTGACTGGGATGCCAGTTCTGATCTGACTGTCTGGCCTCCAGCAGACAAAGGCTGGTCTCATAAATGTCATCCTTTCACTTTGAGTCATCAATCCACCTCGTAATGGTCAAGCAAAGTCCGGCAGATGGATGTGTTAAAAACAGCTAACGGACCAGCAAGAGGGACAGGTCAAATCCCATTATCCAGAATGGGGAGAGCAGCCACGGTGCCAGTGTGGCACAGGACACCCAGTGAGTTTTGTAAGGCCCAGGGTTAGCAAACAACAGAGAGCTGAAGACTCTTCATCCAAATTTGTCATGTTTTGCCTTATCACAGTGTATCTTACAATGAAACAGCAACATGCACATTCAATCACGGGTAAAATGAGGGTGGGATGTTAGATTTAATATTTATACGCATGGCATACTGGCAAAATTACTGGCATCTGTATGTGTGTGAACGACTGTTTTGAGGAACATGTGTTGTGTGCAATGCTGTTTATTATCAGTAAATGAAGCCAAAAGCTAAGTTGAAAATGAATGCTAAATTAAAAATTATATAAAATGGAGTGAAATGATTTAATTAGCAGATTATAAGTGACATGCTTTACTATTAGAACTAGCTTGGGAGGGATTGAGGGAAGGGAAGAGGAAAAAAAAAACGAACCTTGACTAGACACAGAAGGGTGGAAAAACGTTTCTTTTTCCTCTATCTGTGGAGTTACAAACACAGTAACATATTGTCCTGGTGTTTATAATCACAGACTCTACTGCCATCACAGTACTTGCTTAATGAGGCAGCCAGTTAGAAATAATGAGACTTTGAAACAAATTGTTCTCACTTCTAAAAAGGGAAAGAAAAGATGCGTGGTGCTCTAATACAGTGCAATAGGAGTGTTTTGGTAACATCTCTATACTTAACTCCTCGTACTGCATCCCTCCAAAGGGATTACTGAGTTATGTGTTGTGGTTTCTTATGAAACTACGAAAAAAAACCTCAGAACTCTATTTATTCCTGGGTCTTGCCGCTAACTTGTTGCACAACTTCATTTAAAAAGCATTGCTTGCTAAATTAATTAACATACGTGAAACGCTTTGAACATTTTGGCTTCGTCTCTACCTTTAAGCTGAGTATTTCACATCTATAATGATGTTATATTAAAACTGTCGATATTCTTTGCCAGTAAAAATTGATTTAGCTTCCCTGTGCTTACACAGGGAGCACAGCTGGAAAGCAACCCACCACCCCACCTGCTAACTGGCACTTTGGGGTACTGAAGGTAGGAAAGCCAGACCTCCAGCCCACACAGGGCAGCTCCACATTCACACGATTCCCTGGCACCACAGGCAGTGAAATAAGGTAGATTTGCAGATTCTTTTCCCATCATTTCCCTGGACACCCTGGCTTGTCCCAGCACTATCCTCCTCCGCACAGGCTTTTCAAACAGCATATGGAACTCACAGCCCGGTTTGCTCTGTCCCCAGCGTGTGTATCCCTTGGGCTGCCTGTCAAACTCCCACTCTCCTGCTCCCAGAGAGCAGAATCATCTAAGTCTGCTGCACCCTGAGAATGCTCAATATAGCCTTAAAAGACCATCACCACACACAAACTCCTCTTTGACAGGATAATTCTGCTTAAATTCAGAGCTCAGAAAAATATGCCAACCTTGATAAGCCTTTAAACCACAAGCCTTTAACTTATTTTCATCTCTCGATACCATAACAGCAAAAATGTGTAATAGACTTGGTATATATGGGCACCAATACTTCTGTTTATTTTGGTGAAAAATCACCAGCAGCTGCCCTGGGGTGCTCAGCATCACAATGCCTCCATCACAGCCCGGTAAGGAGAAGTGACTTCAGGCTTTGACATTGCAGAGGTGGCTCAGACTGACCCAATGCTGAAATGTTTAAGCACAGGAGTAGCTCTACCTGAAGCAAACAAGCCAACAAGATGCAGGCACAAGGTGCAAAACCACAGGTAGACAGAAGGAAGGGCCTCAGCAGGACACCTCAGATGCAAAAACTCACTATTCACTGAATTACAGAGCTGAGATGCTGAATCCCTGCGCTGGCCCAGCAACAGGGGAAGGAGAACTAAGGCTGCCAGAGGGAAGCACACCCAGCCTAAGCTTGTTCAAACAGCCGAGCAGATGCTGGCTGTTTAGACAGCCATACGGCTGCCTTTTCCATCTAACATACTGCACCAAAGTGCTGAACAGCAACTGCAGAAAACAACAGAAGGGAAATAATAAGGACTATATATTATGTGTAGATGGAAAAAAACCCCAAGTTCTCCCATTCAGCATGCTTGCACCTTTTAGCTACTTCTTCATAGCTTTGCTCCAGGAACAGGTGTTAGGTCAAACGAGCTCTGTCTCTTTCTCTAAAAGCCAGAAAGGCCATGATGTTGAAGTCTGAACATAAGACAATAAGCCATATTACTTTCTAGGCATCTATTGTTCATTGAGAAGTCTCCTATCAATGTGCTTTCCATACAACAATCTGCTAATTTGAAAAACAAATAGGAAAGACAAGAGGGAGAGTGAACTTAATAGAAACCACTGTGGATGTGTTTGTTTACAGGAAAAAAAAAATGAAGTCTGGAACAAGGAGGGGTGGGAGGATTTTTTTTCCTAGTCTCCCATGTACTCCTAAAATGGTCTGTGCATTGCCTGGGAGTAAATCAATACTAAGCACAGTCCAGGCGAGACTGCCATCTTACATGAAGCACTGACTGTAAAATAGACACAAAAGACACATGATACTCTCTAAGGTCCCCAGCAGCTATAATATCCATCCTTGGCAGCTCGCTTGACATTTCCTTGCCCTGCTTCCCAGTCCTCTTTCTTCCTCCCTCCTCCCTCCCCCTCTCCTTCTCCCTCTCTCGCTAACAGCTATGCTTTGCCTCTCAGGGGCTCGCCGACCGGGTGAACAGATAACAAACCTGTCAAGAAGGGTTTAGCTGGGGAATAAATCCTGCATTCGCCAGGAAATGATGTGTACAATGGGAAAATACAAGGGATGACATGAGCCTACCCTTCTGAGAGAGTGGCCAAGAGATGCTTAAAATGTTACAGCGTGTGCTAAATGGACATTGGGACGCCTGATTAGATCCTATCTCGGACATTTCAAGTGGCTCCCTTCCTCCTCACTTTTCATTGCTACTAAAGACACACAAAGAAAGCAGACAAAGCCCATCCCTGCATCTATTCCTTAAAATATGTGTTTTTTTTAGAGGCCTGACCATGAGGAAGGTGGGGTTGGCATGTACTAAGCTTAAGGTCAAGGCTAAAATCCTTTTGAGTGGCAGGAACAGCCACGTGAAATCCACTGGGTAGTTACAATTTCCCTTTATAAAAGGAAAATATAAAAGCAAGAACCTTATCCGGGTGACTTAATACACGTCTCTGCTTATTACTGTTTTCAAAGGGCCTTTTGCACAAATCTGATTTGCACTGGTGCAATAAAGATTCATTATCCTCTTACACAGCAGACTTTGCATTTCTGCTCAGGATTTAATTATGAAAAACAGGAACTATCCCACAAACAGATGCTAATCATGGTAGCAAAGTACTTTCATTTGAGTAACAAGGTAGCTCAGAAAGTTTGCTTGGAAGATTGCTGGATCAGCCAGAAGACCTATTGGGGAAGGGAAAAGGGAGAGAAGAACTGATTCAATACTTTTCACAGCCAGCATGCACAAGCTGAGATTTCAGGGAGCTGTTTCTAGTGGCAAACAGAAAGAGAGCAATTACATATGTCAGTAACTCTCCTGTCGAGCACGCAAATGTGATGAAGAACCTTGTCTCTAAATGCTTCTTGAGATTCTGACACTGGCTGGCTCAAACCAAAACCTTGGATTAACCTCAAACTCAAAACTTGGTAAACTGGGATTCAGATGGAATATCTGCTTTTGGTTAAAAAACCCCATATTGTTGCTGTGTTTGTGTCTGAGGACTGCTTTCTCCCTACATCCAAACACACACACACCCCCCATGGCTCCAAACTGGGTTTTTTTAAAGCAATGTCATCCACCATGTTGATATTTTACAGAGCTGAGGAATCTTTCACAATGAAATTGTTGCCAATGCATTTTCAACCATCCATATCCAACATGCTCTTTTTCATTCATTTCAAATACCTCTTTAGATCCTGATATCACAGTGTAAAACGTGACTCCAGATGATGGTTATTAGAGAAAAGCATTTGCCCATTAAGTGCACATTGAACAATATTGGGCAGATACTTTAGTGAGACAAACTGAATAAAGCAAGGATAATCTGCACTTGAGAATCTTATCCACACAGAAAATCTGGAGTAGATTATCACAGACAGGTGATATAATGCTTCCTCAAAGTTTATTTCCTTTAATGATCAGGAACACATGGATTTTTGGTAGCTTTGCAAAAACTTGTGTTTAAATACACATTATGAAGTTAAATCCACTATGCAGTGAGCAAGTGGCCAAATGTGATTGCTTGTAATATTTCTGAGCTGATTATAGGAGTGCTAATTTATTTAGAAGAGTGAGAGGAAGCGTCTTCCAAGAGAAGCTCAAGCCAAGTGGCCACTTGAAGGTGATCAACGCTACCTAAAAGTATACGATAATGTGAATGACAGCTTGTTTCTTGCTACAATAACAGCCAGACTGTGTTCAAACAACTCTGCTTGTGCAACTTTAAATTCATACATAACATCTGGCTACTGGTAAGCTACAATGACATAACACAATGCAATAAAACCTTGTTTGCAACATCTTGAAGGAACAAAGCCTTCACTAATGATATTTTAATGAGGAAACACATAGGCTAATTACTGCTATCTTCTAGCTGGCCTAAAAAAATTCCACACCCAGGACATGCAATCTTGAGTTACATTTACCTGAAGTGTTGCACGTTTTGTTTACTTTGGGCTGGCATTATTTTGTTCCCATTCTTGGTGAAGCAGACAGGACTAAACAGGAATGTCATGTAAATGGCTTCCTCTAAGAGGAAAAAGGAAGCTGACTGTTGAATTAGATCATGTCTTCTTTTTTGTACTCTGTGTAAGTGTTTTCTTAAGTGATATTTTAAGGAAGGGACATCTAAAGTACTTAGCTGTCATTAGAGGAATTGGGAATATGATATGATCCTGTTTATGCACTAATAGTAATGAGAGAAGCACTGGTTTGCCACAGACAGCATTTTATTACTGCAAGGCCACAGATGCTGGGAGTTGCAGTGACCTTCCTCTCAGAGGTTCACATCTTATTTTCTGCTGCTAAGTGTTGCTTTTTTTTCCATTTCTGGAGGGGAAGAAGGTCACTTCTCACTATTACTGTTCCATTAACTTACACTACAGCATACACATTCTTAATCCAATAGCATCTTACACATTGTGCCTTTTAACTCAATAATGAATTACTTTCTGAAGTCTTGCCTACGCTGACCAAATGAATATCTGAGGTTCTGCAGCTATCAAGAGCTAAGCAGAGCAAATGTTTAGTATCAGTACTGAGGGGCTCACAGACTGTTAGAACAAACCTGGTTTTCTTTCCACCTTTCAATTGTTAACACAGAGAGATGGGCTCCCACACATCTGTAGAATTGCAAGCACCGGAGGTCGATTCTCATTCACACTCAGCATCAATGAGAACCAGACACAACATGTAATTTTTATGGCTTACATTTACTGAGTAATGCTGACACCCTGCAATATTTCTTAACATGCATCAGACGAGACAAAACTTGCAGTTTAGCAGTGTTGCATTTTATAAATATCACTCTTTGGTCAAGGTACTGTTTGGAGACAATGGGAATAGACGGCATCCTTCCCACATGCACTGATGGGAGTGATGAGGCTGAGCCTAATACAACTTTCACCATATTAAACGGTGACTTTGCTCACCTGAAAGAAATGACACAGCCATTACTTGTGATTCATGTACACACTGGAGCCTTTCAGTAACATTGTCAACATAATTTTGTCTAGCAATTGCTCCGGGTGCAGAAAGTTGCTCTAGTTCAACTTGTTCTGCCATTTCTAATTTATCTTCTTTAATAAATAAATAAATAAGCAGGAATGTTTTATTTAAGAATCTGATTCTAGACATATCAATGCATTAACACGCATCCCTGCAGATTCAGCCTTTTCTGATTGAATTCTGGATCATTTCTATTCGGTGAATGCAACAGGAAAAGTCCAGGATGCCAAGAGAATAATATACTACAAGCTGGTGTTATGATGACATGCTCCCAATACTCCCCTGCCAAAATGAAATTTAATTATAGCCATTGTTTGTATTATTCAAATGACTATTGACAGTAAATCTATCTAGCATGACGTTTCCTCTTTGTATTCATTGCAGCCTTTAGACTGCAAGGGGGAAAAAAAGGAAGAAGAAGAAAAAAGGAAACGTTTTCTCCCCTTACTCCTTCCCTGGTATCAGGCTACACGAGGCCACTGAAGCCCAGTTGATTTCCCAAGTCCAATTATTTTGCAGTACACAATCCTCTAGAATAGCACTCCTCACCTGGGGACTCCGTCTGCCTAAACACACTGCACTTAATGGAGTCCCTGAAGTTGTCTCCATTTCATTGCTTCTAACTAATAGGCTGTGATATTTTTTTCCCCAAATAGACCACAGCTCTTCCCACTCCCCTTGCCCATCCTCCACATAAAATCAAAGTGGCTAACGAGGCATTAGGAGACTGCCTGCCCATCTCCCATTGCCGTATCTTCACTACCACCTACTGACTGCAGGTCTTAAAGCCACAACAACCTCATCTGCAGCATCTCTCAGGTCTCCTCTCAGCTTTTCATTTCTTGTTTCTTAAAAACAAGGTAGAGAGAAAGAGAAAACATAATCTTGTGGCCAATGTATATACTGGCATGAATGGTGCCAGGCTCCCTTCAGGTATAAGGCTTAATAAAAAATGCTCTCTCTTAAGATGTGGGTGATTTTAATATAATCTGGCCTACTTTTATTTCACTCACGAGCTACTGTTTGTATTCACGTGCAACAGGCCTGTTCTCCAACAACAGAAACAAAACTGCAACTTCAGAAAAGAAAAAGGATTTGAATGGTTCATCAAATCACTCTTCTGTCTCCCTTCTAAATCCGTTTGCTTTTGTTTTTCTTTACCATCTTGCTTTCAGAGACTGTCTCAGCCAGCCAAAGCCCAGTTATGCAGAGCCTGTGCTTGACACATTGTCTGGGAAGAAATGCATACATCAAAACACTAAAATTGCCAATGTCTGCAAGTGCTGAGGCTCAAAATGCCTGAGGATTTTGAGGAGAAGATGGAAGAAAATATTTCTATCACATTGAAAAGGTCCTGCACAGCTTTTAGGGACAGAGATCTGCTCACTGAGCAGCCCAGGCAGTGCTGAAACTGAGCTGCCTATTTCACCTATCACTGGAAGGCAGATATTACCTTGTTCCGAGGCAGGACACACTGCAAGTGTTTTTACAGGTTCACAGGAAGCAAACCAGACACTTTGCACCCCCCAAGAAACTATTCTGAAGTTACCTGGAATGTAAAATGGTTAGGTGAGGAACAAGATCTTCATAGGCTTTCACAGGGAAGGAATAACTCTTTGCAAGGCTAAAGGCTGAGGACAGTTCTGCAGCAGAGACCCTGGGGGCACATGAGCTGATCAGACACAGGGCAGCAGTGTGCCTGGCTGCAGGGAAGGTAACTGCATCCTAGCCTGTATGAACAGCTGTGCAGCCAGGAGGCAGAGGGAAGCAATGATTTTTAAGCCCTGAGAGGATGAAGGCCTGAGAAATCTAGTCTGATCTCACAGCCAGCCCTGCTCAAACAGGAGTCTGGACTAGAGACAGCCTGAGGTCCCTTCAACCTGGATTATTTTACAATTCTACAATTCATTAAAGCAGCAGCCTAGAACTGCATTGATCAGTGTTTAAAAACAACAACTAACTGCACTTCAAGGCTGCCTCAGTGGAGGTGGCAGGGATGTATGGGCACAAAAGGCTAAAAAGGCACAAGACAGCCCTGGTACAAAGGTCTTTGATTTTGCAAAATCAGCTCTCAAGTATGAATCTGAAAACTGGAGGTCTGAAGGGAAATGAAAGGTCAAAGCCTGATTCTCCTCTGCCCTGCAGCTTTCAGGGTCACTGTGCTGGCAAGATCCATTGGACTAGCACCGTGCTCCCACTGAAAGAAAGGACAGAAACTGCAGTGACTTTGAGGATCACTCATCATTTGCTGCTGCCTGGCAGCTGCTTTTCTGCTCTGCTAAGCTGCAACAGTGAGGACAAGATCCAATATTTTAAAAGAAAATAAAGAATATCTTTCTGGCCATGCTTTAACTGCAGTGATGGTTTGTGGTATTCTTTGTCCATTAAATCACATAACGATTAAAAAATATACATAAGTATACAGAAGCAATAATTACACTTTTAATGACAAATAGGAAATCCTTCCCTAGTCACCACATGTGTGATAATCTACTGAAATTTCTGGCTTGATTATCTGTTGTGAAGTGAAACACATTCCCTGTTTAAAATCCAGGCAAAATAAGCAAAATCTTCATCTTGTGAGAGCTGTCTACCACAAATTTGAGCAAGTAAACAAGGTTCTGGAAATGTAAGTGCTCAAATTGAGTCAGGAAAGAAAAAGATTCATTAACTCAACCTATAACACCTATTTCCTATGTTTTACTCCTCAGTGAAAGACAAAACTCATCTGTGAGGGACTGTGTTGAGCTGGAGGTAACAGGCAGTATCACAGGACTCCAGGCAATTTAGCTAGCAGGTGTTTCCCTGTAATAAAAAATGGAATATCACGTTTTATTTAGCTTGTACATTGCCTGGGTACAACATTTCTCTTTCCTAACAGCACTGAAAACAGTGAGCCCTTGTGTTACTTCAGATCTTTAAAAAATTGATGAGGAAAAATGAGGTAGGAAATGGGGCCCATCTCCTGACTGCTGGAGACAGCACAAAAGGGGGAGAAGGGGCTGAAGGGCAGCTAGGTTGGATGTGTCTTCTCCCTTTCTTGCTAATTAGAGCAAAGGATCTCAGTAGATAACTTTCTGGCCCTTTTCAGTCTGTTTAGGTTGTCTGGAAAGGTTTTCTGGCTAAAAAAATAGTCAAAAGCAAACCAAGTCCAAAAAACTTTAGACAAGTAATTTGGTTTTTAAACTTTCTAGCGCCTGTGTGGGACGTTTTTTCACTCTCCTTCACAAGACTTTCGATAGACTGTTAGAAAAAAGGAACAGGGGTATCATCCTTACAACAAACATAGGAACGGCTAGTTCTTAACACAACCCAATGCACATCCACAGAAACAAGCAGTGACTATGAACATAGGTTTGTCCCCCAAGGTGAAAGACCTTGTAGGGTTTTACCTACTGCGTATCTAAAAATCACATAATCATGCCCATCTTGAAAATAATGTTTAAGAAGTTCAGCATATTGGCTCACTCCTCCATGTTCCCAACTTCTGAACACTGGCCATGATGATGGGAGACACTTTTCTGAGAGTTTAATCCTGTAGGTACCTCAGCCTAGTAAAACCTGCAGAATTGTATCACCTCTAGGTGTGGTCACAGAAGTAAATGCTGAGATCTTCAAAAGCTAACGGTAAACTTATTTTTTAGATGTCAAGTGTATGTTACAAAGCAGAAATCTTCAGTCCTAATTCAATATTTTGGGCACTGATAGGCTCTGGTATCACTAATCCCATGAGAAAACATCTGTAAGACACATGGGATACTCCATGAATGCCCATGGGCTCACATGCAAACATCTGTGTGATCAACAAGGATTTTGGAAGCAGCAAATATTTGTCACTCTCGGTGGCTCCAGAGAAGCACTTAGTGCTTTTCCCTTTCTGCAAGGCCCTGCTGACATCACTATTATCCTTTTGTCTTAAAGATTCTGCATTTTAACACGTGGCTAAGGCTCAAGGATGCCCATCACTGGGCTTCTCTGAATAACCCATAAAGTGCAGATGAAATCCTTGGATTGAAAGATGGATATTATTAGAAGCAAACAGAGTGCTGTAGATGTGTCGATGACAGTACACACTATATCTTTGTAAGAGCTGCTTCTGTAGAGGACCTAACAAAACACTCCCTTCTCCCTGCATCTTGTCTCTCCCAAATAAGCCTGCCTTTGCCTGGAGAAGTTGTGCTTTCCAAGAGTGACAGCACTACATACAGACTGAAAGACAACCAAACCAGAGAGATCTTAGCAGCCACTCCTAAGTTCTTGTACTTTGTTACTTAAAGCAAGGCAAGACAGAAACGTTTAATCACACTTGACATTTAGCTTCAGATATAGTAAGTACACCTAAATCACCTTTTTTGCCAAAACTGGCTTTGATGTTCCCATGGGAGACAGTTATTGTTGTCTTCAAAGGTTAAAACCCTGACTAACTCTAGTAGGTGAAATGACAGGAGCTCAGGGATGAAATGGGAAAGTCTCTAGAGGGATCACCCAGATGAACCTAATTTCCTCCACTCAGCTTATCATGACTGTGATATGTAACTTGCAAATATATCCTCTATTTGAAAAGATGTCCTAGAGAAGGGAGAGCTTCCCTATTTTCCAGACACTAGTGTTACAGTGTTTTTGCAGCATACATATTAAAATGCATTAAGACATAACTAGGGTTGTCTTCATGTTACGCTGCTATTCTTAAGCTGTTATGTTACTAAGCCACATTGGCGTTTTTCAACTTTCCTTTGATGTTCTCTCTATTATCTTTTTATAGCATAATCACACATTTTGGTATGTTGAAGATCAAAGGGAAGCTGGAGCTTCTAAGGCTAAGCCTGGATATGGGGCCTGTAACTAACCGAATTCATTATATTTAATAATATTCTCTAAGGAATGGCAGGGCAGAGTCATATGAAATAATAAACATGAAGGTAAATAGTGAAAGTCTCCTGAAGTAAGTTCAATGGCAGTTTTGTTTTATGCTTCTCTTAAGCTCCTGAATTAACTCTAGCACCTTCCACTACGTGACTGATCAGGACTTGTTGACACTCACATAGTAGCTACCTGACTGCCACAGGTCTTAATACTCCAACTTCTTCACTCTAGTTCCTCTTTAGGATCTCTCTCAACTAAAATGATGAAATTTATTATAGATTTATATACTTTTACAAGGATTCTTTTGAGCAATGCATAACTGGGCAATGCTATGCATTTGGTAAGCAAACTGAGGCACCTAAACATAGCCTGGAAGCAGACAGGTGCACATTATAAGAAAACAGGTCTTTAAAAAGAACTTAATTCCTTTAGGGTCCCTGGAACTCCTTTGTCAAAATACTCATCTTCTGGCAGGCTTGGTAAGATTAAAATTAGTTCTAGTTGGCATCACCAGAAAGCTATAACACACAGCTGAATGGCAGTCCAAAAGGTGTAAAATTCTCTTCTACTTTAGAAAGCACAAAGGAAGGTATTCTAACTTGATCCTTGTAGCTGAATGCTTACTGATGAGTGAAAGTGCAACCATATCCATTACCTAAGAACTGACTTTAAGAAAATAGCCCCTGAGTTGCACAGTCAAAAGTCATTAAGAGCTTGCTTTTACACTTACAAATGTGGAAGTTAATCTGAATAAACCTGTAAAGTGAGCTAATTGCACAGTGCTACTAAACCTCTGTGCAGACACAGTTACTAAGAAACCTTCCTCTGGTTACAGATGTTCTTGGAGTGTAATTCAAGTCATGTAAGAAGTTATTCAGTCTTGTAGCTGAAGTGCAGTATCCAATTTGATGCAACTGCTTCACATGGCCTGTTCCAGTGGGAAATAAAACAGGTCAGCATTAATAACCTTCAGCAGCAGTTTAAGGTAACTCGTTTCACTTCACAGGGAAGGGGCTAGAAGCCCTTGTGCTGACAAATCCCACAATTCAGCAATAGGGTGAACAGGGCCAAGGAAAGTGAGGGGTAGGCAAGACAGTTCTGGGGCCTGTCAAAAAACATAATGTGTGGAGAAATTAGGAAATCACTGTCTTTTGTTTCTGCAAGTTCCTGGACTGCAGCATCACTGGAAGCATCATCATGGGGAGAGACAAGCCGTGAAGAAACAACTGCGAATGACTTTGCAGCTGGAAATTATTTCTTAAATGATCCCAGCTTCACTGCAAGAGAATATTTGATTGATTTGAAAGCAGTTTAGGACAAACACAACTAAATTAACACTATTTTAAATCTGAGTAAGAGCCTACCAAAGACTTTAATGTAGTTTTGCCAGTCCACTTGAAATTCACACTTCTAATTAATCAGAAGTAACTTCCTAAGAGCCTTTTAACAACCAAGCCCTAATCTGAATATAACTCTACCCTTTACTACATTGACATTTCACACATCAGGAACCACATTCAGGTTGCTCAGGAACCATCTACATCAGCAACATGAGGCCAAGCAGGACTCCCAAGGGCTTAACAGAGAGGCACTGACATTACAGGCAGCAGCTGAAGATGAGCATACTGAAATGGAAGTGTGGGAAATCAATGTGAAATTCAGCCAAGACCAAGTAACTAACAACTTCTTACTAAACCTCTAACAACTAAAAGCCACCAGATAATCCAGTTCAATCCAACATCTGAAAGATGTCACTTTCAGATGGTGATGTGTGCTGATCTTTATATTTGCGTAACTGAAATCCTTCACAATTATTAGGGAGTAGGTTAATGACTCCTGAAACATTGGTACTATTCTGTCAGCCTGAATTTTCTTCAATCACAAAGACTATACCGACTTATCTTTTAGAAATTTCAGTTTAATAAGAGAAGCAAAAATAGTCTCTTCATGATACCAATTACATGAGACACACACACATCTCACATGCATATGACACACACACAACTTTTTCCTTGTCCTCTTGAGCACTTTCTAATACCCCAACATACTGCATACATTTGGACTTCTCCCAGCTTAATGCTTTTAAGGTTCAGCATTTAAACTTATGCTAAACGACCAGCAAATTAGCTTAATAACCCAAGACTGAAAGTCATCTTGCCTAGTATATAGTCTGCTCTGTCGTTTGACAAAACAATCAGATGATCACACAGGAAATCACACGCTCAGGGGAATGAAGCTGGCCATGCAACACCATGTCCTTGGTGTTCTGATTCTTAGAAAACACCAGAAATTTATGTTGAGAACGAACTGAAGGTTTAAACCTGCCTGATACTGATGCAGAATATCTCAGTTCCTTCTCCTGGTTTCTCTGTTTATTGAAACCCAAACAATGGATCCAGAGAGTTTATTTTTAGGATATTGTTGAATTAATCTCAGTTCTCTTGAAAGACAACAGAGAGCTACTATTGCAGCTCTGCATTAAGCATGCTCATTTTTTATCTCTATTTACTGTACAATAATTTAACTTATTGAAGTGAGGGTTTTAAGTCCCCAAGGCACACTGAACTGCTGAGCCTGGGTATTCCGGTGTAACAACAGTCCTTGCGCCTGTAGTAGTGCCAAACTTCCCTGAAATGGTAACTTTTCAACCTAGAAGCTCTTTTGTAACTGTACACTTTCAGTACTTAAAACTTTACTTTCTGAAACATGCAAACATCAAAAATTTTCCACAGAATACTTAGTTCTCTTAAAGGATTCCCCACTGTTTGAATGGTTTCTCAGCACTGTTATCTACTTGGTGAAAAGACTCCCAAACAAACCTCTCTACAGTCAAATCTACTTGATAAGAATATCAGATGGTATGGAGTTTATCATCCTTAGGGAATATTCCAGACTGCCATTACACTTCACCTCTGATCTAGTCAAGAGTGAGAATTACTGATTTTTATCCAGAAAAAAACCCCTTTTAATGTTTCTTTTTATTCAGAAAGAAACCCCTAAACAGTGACAGTGTATGAAGACCATAAGTCCAATATTAAAATTACTATTGCTCCAAAAAGCAGTAATGCAAAACCTGGCCTTCTATACAAGAACTTGATGGGGAAAGTTATTCTAAGGCTTTGAAAAAGGAAGTAGACTTACACTCTTGCTGAAAGGGAACTATGATTTCAATTGTACTGCTAATAGTACTACCAAAAGTACTACAAAATACTGAGACTTGCACGTGCTCCTGGCAGCAAGAACATGGAGTAGAAATCAATAATATAAGGTAAAACAACTTTCTTGTTGTACATAGGGCTTTAAGGATGTGAGAAAAACAGACTTTGTGTTTTGTATGACGTGTTCAGAAGGACATAGTCTCACAGTCAGAAATTGGAAATGCTCATCTGATATGCAAGTAAAATCTGTACTTTTAGGGGTTCTGTATCATTAGTGGGGCAGTGGGTCACATTCCTGTGCACAGGTATTACATCATATGTGATATGGCATTTCTGAGTTATTATGCCTAGGTGGAATAAAAAGGTACAGTAAGGCAGAGCACATATTGTCCTCAAAAGCAGCAGAAAAATGCTACTAACAGAAGAATATTGCTTTGTTTGTCCTTGTTGTATGAACACTGCTCAGGCACCTCCTTAACATGCTGGAAATCAACCAAAGAAGGAAACTGGGTTTTTTCTTTTTCTCGGAGGATTTACAAGTCACTTCCCCTGTCACATCAGTCAAAGCACTACAATCCAATCCCAGCAGATTATTATAAATCCAGAGGGTGATATTTTCAAAGATGGCAATGGGATTTAGATGCACCACACTAATTTATTTCAAAGAAGCTAGAACTCCAAGCCCAGACTTTGAAAACAGAGTTTTCTATACCAACATGTTTAAAGACACAATCAAAGGTGAGGGAGCGCTGTTTTGACAAATAAACAGTGAAGACAACAAACCTATAGGGAACAATAAATGTAGCAGATTACTGATAATGTCAGAAAGTAGATGTCTCCAGCTAGAGACCTACTACAGACTTGTTTACAACAAAACAAAGCACTCTATAATATATTGTACATTTGGGTTTTGCTGCTTGTGAAAGAAACCCCAGCCATTCAGTATTTTACTTGTGTTTCATAGTATCACTGGAGGTAACTATTAAGCTCATTTTACTTGGGAGTAGGTTGAGACATAAATCCAAGGTTACAGACAAAATCTCTGATTCAGCAAAGCACTTAAGCACATGCTTAGCTGTAAACACATGTACCATCCCATAAAAGTAAAGATAATCATGTGCTTAAGTGCTTTGCTGAATCAGGGCCAAAGACAATAGCAGAGCCAGGAAGAGAAGCCAGGCATCACTAAAACAACGAGACAACTTTCCCTGAAACATAAATGTTATAAAAAGGAATAGATCATAAAGAGGATGGTTATGACTTTTTAGAAGAGTTAGGAACAGCTGTCATAGGGTGGGGGGTAGGGACTGAGAGTAAACATGCTTCTTAATATTGGTTTTCACAGCATCCTTAAAAAAGCAGAAGGTAATGTGCTTCCTCTTTCACCTCATGCCACTCTTTCAAACCTGCTTCCTCACTCAATGAAAATTGCAGTGCACTGCCTAGCAGTTCTGCTCATTTGATTCAAGACCGATCAACATTTATTATGGTATCTCTGACTACTAAAAAAAGACAAGAAAGAGCAGACAGGTGAGTGAGTGCAGGAGCTAAGTGTCAAGTAGGAAACAGAAACATTTTTCTCCCTGTGATTTTGATTAGGTAAAAGAATAAACATTTCATTAGGCATTCATGTATGTTCAGAAGCAATCAACACAACACTAAGGACAGAGTCGGTATTTTCAAGCACTTTAAACACTTGTCACAGAGAATTCAACCATCAGTCACGCTGCAGATGCTCTGAATCATGCCCCAGCCCATGTCAGACCGCCCAATCCTTTCGTGAGAACAGGCATCTATCTGCCTGACGTAGTCTTACACAAAGGAGCACAGTACACCCAGACAGGCTGAAGTTCAAGTGATGAAACTTGAGGTGAAGAAAGCTCTTGGGGAAAGGTCTGATTTGTTCAAACAGTCTGCTGCATGGTTTTAATAAATTTGCTGAACACATTTCAGAAAGCTTACAGGATTTTTTGGTCAGTCATGTATCTGCTCTGCTTTTCTTTTAGACTGGAAACTGTATTAAACTATCCAATTCAATGTTTCTCCTATATAGCCTTGAGTTGAAATTACTCTCTCTTTTCTATGAAGCCAAAAGCATTGTTATCTAGGTTCCCTGAGAGAAGCAGCAGGTATCACAGTGCTAACCACACATTTGGTTCAGATTAACTTATCTCCCTCTTGTGCAGGATCATAAAAAGTTAATTGGAATATGCAGCTCTAACACACACCACAACATGAGCTGGGCCAGCAAACATTAAAATCTAACCGTGTGGTAGCTCTCTGTTCGGAAACAAGCTAAAATCTGTCAGATTTCATTTTCAGAAAGCAAAAAAGACAAAGTAATTTAACCAAGAATGGTCTCTTTTGGCATAACCTTGCAACTTCTTATGGGACACACTGTGATGTCACACAAACCAAACTCTTCTGTAGGCAGAGATGGCTGCTGCAGTTTTCCTAGCTCTGACACTGTGATACATGGCAAAAAGGAGATGAAGAAGGTTGCTAAAGCTGGTCAAGAACATCTAGGCAGATGAGAACTGACTCAGAGGTTTTCCCCAGCAGCATTCCAGAGCCCCTAACCAGGAGCACCATATAGCAAATGCAAGTTTGAAACTTGCTTCTTCCATCAACAGTATCAATAAAGGAATCATCTGAGTTTAGATGACATCTCCTGGCCCAGTTTATGTAGTCATTTCCTTCTCTGTGTCCTAATGAATGGCTTCCTAGTCTTCAAAATTATATTCAGTCTTGTTTAAATAATAAATTAATAATTAATCCCCTACCAGTGATAATTCAATTAACAGTGCTCACGAATCCCAGTTTGGTGGGATTTATTGAGCATAAATTCATCCATCCGCTTTCCTGTGCCTACTCTTCTTAGTATTCCTACCACTAACCATGAAGCTTTCCTAAGTCAGATCAAAAAAACCTCAAGAAGCACTGTCTCCTAGACCTTCCCTTCCCTCATCAGTCAGCAACCAATACCCCACACAGTCCTTGGGGAGTAAATCACTCTTCAAGCAGTGATACAGCATCACAAATCAGGAAGATGCACTTCTGGAAGGTCCCTTCCACAGCTTTTGGCACAGGTAGACATTGATTAAGTTTTGTACTCAGACCTTCTTAAATTCAAGTGTCAAGTTTGGGTTTTTCTGTTTGTTTAATGGGACTGAAAATCTGCTTTCCATGCCCTGGTGTGCCATAGCTCTGTAAGCACCCTGGGTTAAGTCACGTCATCCTATCTCTGCCTCCATGGTGACTCTGTGCAGCTACAAAAGCAACATGCCCTTTTCCCTGGCTGTGTCTGTGAGATTGCAAAGTTCTTCAGAGGAACATCTTGCTCTGGCTGAGGAGATACACAGCACCTACACAATAAAGCAGTCAGTGTTTGTAGTGCTACTGAAATATAAATAGGCTGCACTAAACATAATTCAGCAAAAGGCTTTTCTGTGATCTCGCAAGCGGGAAGAAGAAACAGTAAATAGGAAACATCCTGACAGAAAAAGAACTAAGGACACAAAATAGATGGCTATTCAACTTTGCTTTACGGTTTGGATAGTGAATGTTTGGGAACAAGCAGACAGAGAAAACATGCTCCTTCCTGCACAGGTGTTAGCAAAGGTAATGAATAAAGCGAGCATCGCTGAGGCATTTAGCTACGCGCCCTGAGCACAAAGAGATGCTGGTGTGCCCAGAAGGAAAGGTATGTTTTACAAAATTAGCCACTGTGGTTTTATAATAGCTTCCAAAGGCACTTCCTCAAATTCCACTGCTATCTCTGGATACACAAGTGTAAATAACAATATCCATTATGTCAATGCTTCATTCGATACACAGATAACTTTTTTCCCCTTCCCAAGAGGTGGCATTGTGGTAGAAATTGAAAAGGCCATTAACAGTCATGACTACAGCAATAGTGTGAATAATCTAATAGCATCAGGTAAGCAGTCCAGAAAGTCAGATCATTAGACAGTCCTACCCTGATATTCATTTTAAGTCACAGTACCATCCATTTCTTACGTGGAGGATGGAACACGCTCATTTCGCTTTTATTGAGTCAAAAATAAGACAGTAATTGGACTGAGGCTTTCAGGGGAGAGGGGAGGGGAAAAGGATCTTCTTAGACTCCCTAATGCCAATCTTCATGACCTGTCTGATCTCTCAGTAAATGCCACATATAGGTTAATCCTCACAAATCCTCAGTACGACCTTGTCAAATCAAACTGTTCATCAGCTTGTTCAGAGGCTACTAGATAAGAATAAACAAATGAACTCATGCTGCATGTCTTCCAGCTGTCATTTAGGAGTGCTTATAGCCAAGGTCTCTTCAGTGGGCACCCCACTGCAAAAAATCTCTGATCAGAAAACATGAGGAATGAACAGATCTACCTGCTTACCTGACACACCTGTAAGTGTGTTGCATGTGAAAGGCATATGCACAAGTATACATTTCACTCTGTGAGTCCCAAGCATTCTATTTTCTCCTTGATTTTCATAATTTAATACTTATTTTTTAAACCATACACACATCCATATCCATATAAGTACCCTAATACAATGCTGAGGAAATGTGGCACAAGGACATGCCTCACACCAAATTGACCCCTTTCCAGCATCACAACTGTCTCTCATGCATCTCTTGGCCACTGAGCCTTCTTTTGGGGCATGGCAGGTCACTTACCCCCCTTAACCTCACGGCCATCAGAAGAGGTCCTAATGTGTGATAATACTTTTGCTGCTGTCTGTGCTTGGATTGATGCCATTCGCTTATTCCATGTTGGCTTGCAGCCACCCAACAGATGGCAATGACTTTTAGATGAAGAAGGGTGATTTTGAACTAATGACCCAAAAGGTGAAAGGTTTTTTAGTCCACTGCTTGCCCTCTGGCCCTAACATCTGTGAACTTGCTCTTTTCAAATACACTCAGAACAGTGCTTCAGGCACTGAAAAATCCAGATAGACTGGTAGCAGTTTAGTTTTTTCTCCCACTTTTCATAACCTTCAAAACACAGTACTATTATGCCCCACTCAAACTGCTCACCTAACTGTACCTTGCCATTATGTCAACATCCAAAGAGTACAATTTTGAATGTTTGATGTCATCTTGTCTCTCAGGCACCTTGGCAATTTTTGCCACGCTACCTCTTCATGAATTGAGGAAAGTCTAGTCAAAGACTTCCTCTCATGCCTTAGGAGACAGTTTACTGCGATGCATAAGTAACCGCAGCCTACAGTTTGGGTTTGGTCCTTCTCTTCTATAACCTTGTTTCATCTATGTATGATTTACCCAACAATGCTGTTGTTTCTACAAATCCAACCTTCTTCAGATAGTGAGCACAGTTTAATATATACTTTGAAGATGAAAATTTAGGGATACAGGTACAGTGCAAAGTGCTCAAAGAATGCAAAAGCCTCTGTGCACACATTTTCCCCTCTGTGTATGGCACTCCCCTGAAAAAACACTTATCCTCCTGTACGGCCTATCTTCTATGTTACTCTGTGTTTTGGATTTGGTTTTTTTCCTCTTTTTTCTTCTACTGCAGGGTATGTCAGATTTCAAAGGTCTTTTCTTTCCTCAAGACCATGTATCACAGCAGTTGGTCCTGAGGCCAAAAAGCAAAAGAAGTTGTGCTCTTTTCTGAACCACGGAGATCTCTCTCAGGAGTCAGATGAAGATCCCTTCTTTCAGGAGCAGAACAAAGATAAGCAACCCTTCTGGTCCTAAGAAACTGTCAATTGAATGTCTAAATTACATAAGATTTTGATGACCCTGCTCAAAAAGCAGTTCACCAGAGAGATACGGCATGAACCGAACTAATAGAGAAACAGGCCTAAAGTGCTTCCGTTGCAGTGAAGAGCAAAGAATGAATGTGCAAAGAGAATGACAGCAAAGGAAAGGAGTAACAGTAAGAGGAAAAAACAAACCCACAAACCAAAAGACCCAATAAACCACCAAAACAAATTGCAACAAGTTTCACATATTTGTCATCATGTTTTGTGAAGCAGTAAAATAGATATGTGGAAAAGGCTTCAGTTTCTGCATAACTATGCCATCTGTAGATATTTCCAACTCCATCATTAATCACTGCTTCTCTCCTCTGCTGTACTCATAACAAACCCTGACTGCTAAACCCCAATGTAAATCCTGCGATCGGCCTCAGAGTGTAAAACAGACAGTTGACTTTAGGATTCTTCTTTATGCTCAGAAACATGAATAAATCACACACCATCAAGTTTATCATTTCTTCTCCTCAGAGAAATATGAAATATTATAGATCATCTTCAGTACATCAGCTTCTTCACACTCCATTAGCAAGCAAGGTCTATTTTTCATATAATTTACCAAACCACTGGCCTAATTTCTGCTGTTTCTTTTGGAGCAGGAAATGTATACAGAACATGTTCTGCTGTCACACGTCACCCACAACCAATCTTCCTGTCTTCCTTTCCAGGCTCACAAAAACTTGTTGGTGTTGGCTAGCAGCTGTAGGTGGGTTTCCATTACTAATAATCCACAAATCTCCCGTTTCTTTCCTCCTCCATTCAGGCTGATCTCACAGCTGGATCCTGGTGGCTTTAAAACTGCCTCACTTAAGCACGCTCCAAACAGCAGAAAAAGCATCGTCTGCTTCCAGGCTCTAAATGTGACCAGTCAGTCTGGACTTCAATTGGATATGCCAAAGCAGCAGAGCTCCACAGAAAAATAAAATACATGAGGGCAGTGCCCTGCATTAAAACATCACCAGCCCAACGACTGCTCAGGGTCAGGTGGGGTTGTAGCAACCTGAGCTATTTCTCTGGATTTTTTCACTCACAATTTCCAATTTCCCTGAACTGATGACTCTCAAAATTGCTTAGTAGCATGGGTCTTTTGCTCCTTCTTTGCACAGGAACAACTAGAGTGTAACATAAAACATTTATTCCAGAGTCAAACATGTATTCGAAACATTAGCTCCAGCAAAAGAAACAATCAGACATGAGAGCGTTCTGTTCCACTCCCAACTGTACACTTAGTAAGAAGAGAATGACTTTATCAACAAGCAGTGAAACCCTTAGTTTCCCATGTCTGAAAGGGATTTCATTAAATGCTTCCCTCCACTAGGTGCTGATCATTATATTTCTCAGAGACTGTAAGCAATGCGTCCGCACGATGAGGCCTGAGCCCTGACTGACAGCTCTAGAAATTACAATAAATATTGCAGGAACACAAGCCATGCTTTCAGAGGAGTCCACTGGCAAATGGAGTGCTCTCTTGCAGGAGAAAAAAATCCCCAAAAAACTCAACAAAAAACCCCCACAAAACTCCAAACCTGGTAAAGCTCAATCTAATGCTATTTCTCAGAGAAGAGTTACAAGGAAAATACTCATCTAGCAAAGACACTTCCCAGTTCCCTACCACGGCAGCACTCAGTCAGTGCAGCAGCACCCGGCCTGACCTGGCTCCCTGACACAGACCTATCTGCACACAATCCCTGAAGGCCCCTCACCTCCAGCCACTCTTCTTTAAGACCACCAAGGATGCAATAACAGGAGGTCCCTGCCCGACTGGGCCAACCCTGAGGCCTGTGCCCCTCATGCCTGTGCCCCCCCCGCCTGCCAGCCCAACCCAATCCTCTCACAACAAACCCATGTATTTCAAATACCTGCCAAATCCCTCCTTGCCCTGCTGATTGGAAGCTGCCTGCAATTTCTCAGATGGTTGGGCTGTGTTATTCATGTGCCGACGGACTTCTTGGCAGTCATAAAGGCCACAGTGATGGTGAAAAAAGCTAATTCACAGCCTAACGAGGATTAATCTTGCTACTGTAAAATGTCTTGGCTACAGTGAGAGTTAGTCACTCATGGGACAGACACAAGCCAGAGTTAAACCAAGTACATGCAGAAAATTATGCTTTTCTTGCAAAGACAGAAGATGACAAATAACTTCAAGGCAGTCTGTTAAACTACAGTCTTTGCTACAGTTTTTACGTAGAGAAGAGTGACATTCCAAAAGGTGTGAGGTTCACACTTTCCTCCTCCTGCTCAGCCAGGCAATGAAATTGCACCATTCTAGGTAAGCATGGAAAACCTGCCTCCAACCCCAGTACTGAGGAAAATCGTCTTAAAACACTTTTCAGGCTTCTCCAACTCGTTTGTATTTCTCACTTCTAGAAAAAGTAGTCAGTCACCAACACAGGTAAGACCCCTTTCTGCTACACCTACAACATGGCTGTCTCACAGTGGCTCCTCCCAGACTCAAAAGCTGCAGTCATGCTCAGTAAGTATCATCCAGCACTGGACTACAACTCAAAATCTACCACTGCTTTCACCAAGAGACCACATTACAGCTCGCGTTCATGCAGCACATGGGAGAGGCTACACACTTCACCACTTGCTTTCAGTTTCCAAGAAAAGGTATGTAAAAGCAGCAGAAAACAACTTGCAACCTTCTGTTCAACTCCTAATGCCTTCACAGTCATGGTCCTTTGTAAGCAGTGTGTCCTTTAGAAAGGAAGGTGGATATTACAGGTAGGAGGCAGCACTGGCAGGGAAAGGACCAGAAGGACACCTGCGTGAGGAGGGTGACGTCTGTTAGTAGAGGTTTTTAGGCTCCCAGAATCACATCAACAGAGGGAAGTGGACAAATACAGCTGTAATACTTTGTATTTTAGCCTATTTTTTTTTTTATCATTTCAGGCATCCCTGAATAAATACCAGTAAATGTTGTATGTCTGCACGAAGGAAAAGCGATATCCCTTTCTTTGATGCCAGCCAGCACCACTAAAACACTCCACAGACACCCACGTTTTCAGAGAAAGGAAAGCAAATGGAAAATAGCTCCATACTGAAAAACTGTGCATGATCCACTCAGAGGCTCTTAATGCTACTGCTCTGATTGCCCTTAGATGCTGGTAGAGACAAAGGAATGCAATTTGATTGTGCATTTGTAAGACGAAATTATATTCCCCTCTTTCTGTCTTTCTTAAGCATGTGCAGTTTTTCAGAAAATGCCACCAACAGTACAAATCTCCTGGGCCTAATACAATGGACAAAGTCAGAGTAATCAATTCTTATTTATTAATCAGCCTCTATCATGATGTTCCATAATCATTATAGTACAGTTTAGACACAATGATAATGAAGCTAACAGAAGTAATGCAATTTGTGCTGAGATGTTGGCAGGCAATGGCAATAACACTTCTTGATAATAATAAAGTAAGGCAAATAGGTCTTGGCCATAACAAAAGATATTAAAGTGGACAAAAACACAATAGGAGAAAGGAGGTTTCAGATGTACATATTTCCAAGTTATTAACTTTAAAAGAAAATGAAGATAATAATGTTAGAGAATCAATCTGAGGAACTGAGAAATGAAGGCATCTGGGTTATATAAAATCTCTTTTACTCTCCAGAATTCACAATAACAGCAATTGAACACCCTCACAGGAGGAAAATGGGCAGTGAGGTTTGAAGAGTCAGATGAAGGAAAAAAACTGAACATTTCTTTTGGGAGATTAATTACAAAGTAGTCTACCTGGGACTGTACCATGGAAAGCCTGCAAATCCTGGCTATTTGTACACACTAAAAAAAAACAAGAGCCACCCCTAAAACTCTTTGCTTCTTGGTTCAGCTTGCCAAGTGCAAATAGAAGAGCTTAAAAAATGGGTAAGGGAGACAGGCACAAAGCAAAGAATGGTACTTAGATCCTTGGGAGCAAAGTCTTCTGCAAACGACACATTGCTGGGGGTGCTTTTAGTTCTCAAAAACACCCTTGTTCCAATGATCAGAGGAATTTCTGGGTGAGAAGGATCACTGCACCACAGAAGACACAGTTCAAAGGGACAGCAAGCCACACAGAAATAATTCTGTGGCAATATGACCCCTTGAAACACTCAGAGAAGCACAGACCTGCACCTTAAAAATCTCAACTACTAAAAAAGACAGGGTTGGGGGGAAAAAAAAGAAAAGAAAGAAAAAACCCCTTGTTTATAATAAAGACTACATTCTGTAGCAATTTCCTAGATTCCTGGGGTTAGAAATCTAGATTGCCAATGGATAAGTGAGCCTTAAAATCACATCCCTGCTGACAAAAATTCATTTCTTATAACCGTCTCCATTTACCGGAATGTTGAATCTTTCCCATGGGGAAGGAACAAATGAAAATGTTATTTCTCTGCTCATGAACTCATACCTTTCTGTCTGCTTTTCACTGTTGGCAATTTCATTCTCTTCCAAATTTGACTAAAGCCCGTGACCTGGGGGAAATAATGTCTATATAATAATCTTCTGAAACTCTAATTCTGAGTCATGTTTTTTTGGATGTTGCCTCGCACTTTATGAAAATTGCACTGAGCTATGAAATGTAAGTGATGTCTCTGCCTTAACATAATCATTTTGTCTGGTGAACATGTTGCAAATAATAACAATAATAATAATAAAAAGGGAGTCTCCTTTGAAAGCAACAAAAATAAAATTAGAAAGCAAAAAAAAAAATCCATGCCTAATAGCAAAAGAAGATGTCATGGCACCCTGTTCCATGGGTTTATTTTCACTGCCCCGTGGAAACAACTATTCACAACTAGTAGCAAATTAATGGTGTGAGAGAGGCAAGCAGAAAAAATCATGGCACTGTGGCTGAGAAGCTTAAGAGCCCTAAAGCTCCCTGGACCGTGTGCTTCAGGGGATCTTACTAAATCCTGGCACAAAGTGTCACGTCAGCACTTTGCTCCCACTGCCTTGGCCTGGCTGAAACCCCACATTTGCATATGGGGAGAAATCAGAAACAAGTTCATAAAACACCACATGCCTGGAAAGCATAACTATTGGCTGGGGTCTCTCGAGCAGCTTGCTGAGCAAACTCAGCAGTGGGGATGTTTGCAGTTGATCAACTCTTCCCTCAAAAGCCGAAATAACCACAGTATCTGTTTATTAGATCCACAGCCACACACCAGCTGCGTCCCTTCCCGGCTCTATAAATCTACACAAACAAAGCTGTACATTACCAGATGTTTATTTTATTTTTTTTATCCACACTGACCCATAAAATCTACAATACAGTAGATCAAATGGTGGAAATCATTAAAAACTTGCTCTAAACAAAATTGGTGCTGCCATATGTTTTGGGCCTTCCTCCATGTGAAGCTCCACTTAGCTCCACAGGTATAAATCTAGAATAAGCCCGTTTAGATCAACAGTTACATCACATCTGCAGAGATGCAGCACACGGCTGTTGGAATTTGGTCTCTGACATTTCCAGGATGAATAAAAACATATATATATATATATATATTCACACATCCAACTGAGAAATGCAAAAACAAGTGAGGAATGTTTTATTGGATGCAAAAGAAAGGCCTGGCAAAGGCAACCTGAGAGATTTCCAACCGATACGTTTGATCATTAGACCTGCAGTGAATTGAAGCACACAGCAATGCATGTTTGCTGCCAGGTAGATATCCCATAAGTAAGATTTTTACAGTGCATACTAAATCTGCAAATTGGTAGCTACAAAGTGCATCTTGAATCGTGAAATGCAGAGGGAAGAGACAGCTCGGATCTCAAGACAGGGAAAAACATATTCCAGTGTCATGTGAAAATTCATTTTGTCATTCTGTTGCCACCTGAAAAAACCAAACCTCTCAGAGGCATGTCCCACGTGAGCCTGGATAGGCTGGGAACTTAGATGAGGCAGAATTCTGGGTCCCCGTCACCTTTCAGGTTTTACAAGCTGCACCATTTTTCTGTGGCTATTTTGTAAGGATTTAAAGAACTTAACACGCCTGCATTTCTGCTAGTAGCCTACAGACTATCAGCACAGAAAGCATGTGCACACATCCAAGCATGTGTGTGTGTGTGTCCATACATGAACAAGGGAAAGAAAGAGCAAGACAGAATGGGTCTCTTGGGACATAAACAACAATGGAAGAAGATGATGTAATATCAAAAGGAGTACCTTCATCCCTGGTCTACTGTATGATAGCATCATGTTCAAAAGTAGGTCCTGAACTAAAGAACCAGGTCACTGAACTCCTGCAGAGCTCCACAGGCAATTCAGCCTCATTCCTACAAGACGAACCATGTAACAGTGAATCTCCTTCAAATACAAGACCCTGTGAGATCCGCACACAGTTCAAAGCGCTCAGGCAGAGGGTGACCACTGCACTGGGTCTCTCCAGGCAGATGAATCCACTTCACGATCCAGTCCCTCAGCCACTGAAGAAACACAAACAACCTCACCAACTTAGGCAGGCCTGGGGATCATACAGATGAGCCAAAGCTAGCTACACTAATTAAAAGTTTTACTACTGACTTCTGCAGTTTTCAGTCGGGCCTGGCATGAAAATAGTTTCCTGGTTTTATATGAATCATCCCCTCTCTTTGCCTTCCACACACAAGAAGTTTAATTGTGAATTTTCTCCTAAATGCATGTTTAGATCCTTGGATAAAATCAGTTTGAGAAGTGTACACTCTTAATTTGTTGTTAATAGTGGGGCTGTAATGTATCTTTAAAAAAAAACCCTTACAACTTTCTTAACATGACAATGGTAAAAGGTTCATCTTAAACAATGAAGAAAGAAATAATTCCCATTAGATAAAGCAGTCGATAGCATCAGAAACATGGCTGCAATTACCTGTTGCGCTTTACAACAAAATCCTTGTGGTATAATAACCACAAGATGCTGAAGCACTTTTTGTCTCCATTTCACATGACTGACCCCAATTTTGCCAAGGACATCTGAACACATTTAACATACTGAAATCTTCCATTAGGATAATGAAAACACACATTATTGAATTCTGTATTTGCTTTATAGTGCTACAAATAGCAAATTCAATCTTTCTTACTTTTGGTGGAAACTACACCTGCATAATTGTTCACATTTCTCAAGGGCTGAAATAAGCTACAAAATGAAGAGAGAGGAAGATGTTGACCCCACAATCCATTATGCAGCACTTAGGTGATTTTATTTGCTGTATGTGTTAGTAAAAAGATTGTGTATAACCTAGCAACCTGCAAAAGATATAGAACTATCTTCCACAACCTACACTAAAACAAATAAACTGTGATGTACTGTGCACAGTTAGCAATAGGTGCTGGAGTGCTCCCTTGTAAGGATTATGAATAGAGTGAAGATGAGACCTTCAGACTACTAGATATGATAAATATTTCTGCCTCCTTTTTTAAGCCAGTGGCTCAGTATCTGCTTTTTGTTAGCTTTGAACTCCACTGCAGGGCTAGGATGCTCTGGCAGGGGGGTTGGACTGGATGATCTTTTGAGGTCTCTTCCAACTCTTAAGGTTCTGTGATCATGAGTCACACTTGCAGAGTCCCTAATGTTTCATTTGGCTTCTGCTTCAGTGGGTAGTCCTCACGTGCCAGGAGAAATCAAGTGCAAGAGCTAGTCATCACTCCACTCCTCTGCAGAAGCAATGCTTTAGGTATAGTCACATTTTCTTATTAAAAAATAAGAATCCAACCATGGATTACAGTTTGCATGTTAAACTGTTCAATATAATCTTCCGAGACACTTAAACATTATGCATTCTACAATCATTGCTCACAACAAAATATTAAGTCTGGATGGCAATGAAATCTGGATTGTTGTTGTCAACTTCCCTCAACAAAACTGTGTCCCTGTCCCTATGTCTCCCCACCACAATTTCAGAATCTCAAACAATGGCTTATATTGCTCAGTGAGTATGAGGAATTTCAGCCCAGACAATTATGAGGTCTCTTCTCACACACAGAAAGCTTTGATGTTGAAAGTCACAACACAAGTCAACAAAAGATACATTTAGCACTTTGATTGTAATCCCATCACCTTTCTGCTGTACTTTGCTGAAACATGGGTACGAACCAGCAGAGTCCAAAGAGGATGTCCCAGTTACCAAAATGCCAGATAAGCATTCCATAAGTTGCTAGCCCAAGTCTGGCAAAAATACTGCAGTGTAACCGGAAAGGAGTGTTGTTAAGAGCTGTTGCAGCCTCTGCATTCAAGGCACCTCCATACCATCTTATGGCTCAATCTAATTTGAGCCTAGACCAACAATGCAAAAGGAGCAATATGTCATATATATAGATCAGCAGCGTGCACAGGAGTTTTGACATAAGCCATGTCCCTTCCTGTGGCAGCTGGAGGCACAGCATGCTATATACACTAACAATTCAGTGTACTCCTGTGACAAGATGTTCTAGAGGTTGCTCTACATTGGAGTATTTCTTTCTGCACATAGCAATAGAAGAGATGAAGAGGGCAAAAATTTACTATTTGTGACTTAGAGCTTCTCCTAAAGATAGTAGATTTCACTGTTTTTTATCTATACTGCATGACTTTGACCTTGTGCAACCACGTGGCACTATACCAGCAACAGGGAGGCAGTGAGAAATAAGAACTTTCTCAGAGTCTAATGTTTTGTAGTTATCACACACAAATGTGTAATTGCAAAGCACTGAAGACCTTGGCAAGCAAACTGCCTTCCTGTGTGCTTATGTGTGTTTTGAATCTCAGTATCTGATCCCTAATGCAACCATTCAGCTTTATTTTAAAAGAAAAACTGTTGCAGTACATAACAGCCTGGAAGATTTATTAAAACCTACACACTCTGGTTCGCTGCCTTTCATCAGAGTGCCAAATTTACCTCCATCTACTTCATTTGAAGGAAGCTGAGTTACAACAGTGAGGCGTTTTGAGAAGATCCTCTTAAGGCAAAAACCTGTTCCACAAAACACAGAATCTGAGCTGAGAGTGAAACGTTGGCTGGATTTCTGAAACCATTCCAGTTAAATGGATTGATTAAAGAATAATTTCCACTAAGGAAATACAAGTTAGAATGGTTCTGTAGCAGTCACTTTGAGTGACAAGGGATGTATTCTCCATGCCTTTACACTACTTTTATTCCACTACAATTCTATTTATTTCAGTGTTTACTAATTTCAGTTCAAAGGAAGTGATAAAAATTAGAGTCAGCTCAGTCTGATATAGAGAAGTTCTCAGATTTCTTCACTCCATTAACATCAATTTCTCCACTCCATTAACACCATTTTTATTCTGGTGTAACTTCATTGATTTCAAAGGAGTTACACCACTCTGATGTTGGTATTAAACACAAAATCAGGCCTTAGTTCTTTAATAATTTTTGTCTGGAAAATATTGCTTCCTTCAGACAACTTAAAAGTGATAGAGCAAGAAACACACTAATAGTACTTGCAAAACATAATAGCTGAAAAATCTAGCAGAGAAGAAGTGTATTTAGGTTCTGACCCGAAGCCTACTGAAGTCAGTGACTTTTACATCAGACCCTTTACTCTCTCTTTAACCAAAGTTAATATATCAAGTAACAAAGATGCTGCATGTTGCCAAGAGCAGCACTGTCCTGCAGTGCTAAATGGATTGACCGTTGAACTCTAGTTGCTGAAAATAATTGAATTGAGAACGACACGTCAGCTGTTTCCACTGTTGTCCATTTTACACTAAGCTAGTAGCTCCCACATAAATTGGATTCAAAGAGAGGAGCTCCACAGTCCACACAGTAAGCAAGACTTTATGTCAGCGTGTGCATGGACGCACATCCGTGCAGACACATAAATATCAACTACACGTATCACAGGAGATGATCTGCTCTATTAACTTCAAGTCATTGAGAATTATATGTACTAAGATCAAACCAAGAATGTGCATTGACTTCAATATGCTTTAAAACAGGTCTAAAATAAAGAGATCAGTGGGACTGAAGTACAGCAGTCTCTTAAATATTTCAAGCACTAGAGTTTAAGAGAATGAAAATGTGCATAGCAGTGCTATTCCTAGAAAACACACACCCCGGTCTGTACGCACAAGTCTCTTGAATAAACTGTTGACACACTCTGCATTCACTCTGAAGCGATTGCTTAAATAAAAAATGTGTCTGTGACATAAATAATCTGGTAGGGTAAATTCCCCACAGTGTCAGCTTTTGGATTATTGATGCCCAATATTTAAAACATAAAATCAAGTACTGTTCATCTTTTTGTATAACGAGTGGAAAGACATCACTGCCAAAATGTGTTAGTGGTTATCAAAACCAATCAGCTGCAGTTTCCACAGTCAACAAAAACAGGTGGATGTTACTAGTAGAGAGAGTCAATGGAAAACTGATCAGAAAATAGGGAAGCATCTCTCCATTTTTAATGGAAATACACAGGAAAATGCCACGCCAACTACACTGCAAGGTATGCAGTACTGAGGTTGGTTAACCAAAGTGCATTGGTACTGAAATGCCTGGCACAAAAAAAACCCCAACAAACAAAATACTGAAATGGGTTTGGTGATTCACTTTCAGCACTAGTTCTATCAAATCTAAAAAACAAAAAGTAATCATCTAACAGAACAGTCTGATCTCATCCATTCCCATTGGGTCTCATATTCTGTATATGCTGAGTAGAGCCCTGGTCTTTCAGTCTTAATTAGGCAGTACAGAAATGCACCCCGTAATCACCATGAGATGCTTCTCAATCAAACACTGCCACGGAATGAAAGCACTGCATTGTTTCTGAGGTCAAATAGTCTCTTTTAGAGAATGGCTACACAAAGCTTTACTTACATCCTTAATGGAATGTATCCTGCATAGTCCCATTGAAGTGAACAAACCTGCCTGAAACGTTGTACAGGACTGGTTTTTTAATTTATCCACTTGCTCTCTGTTGTTGTGGCTATATTTTAAGCAACTTGTCATATGCACATGACCCTCCACAAGCATGCAAGGTAGGACAGCTGCTGAGAACATAATTCAGTGGCTGACCAATACCACAAAGCCATAGTCTGCAACTGATGAGGAAAAGAAAGAGGCATGACCACAAATGAAGCTCATTCGGAGAAGAACGTTCAGGTGACTGTGAATAATTGACAACTCACTTCAGTCTGTTCAACATGAAATGAAATGTCTTTCTGTCAGATGGGCTGGCCATCTTAAGTTCACAACCAGACAGGAATACAAACCAGTATAAGAAATACAGATGAACTAACTATGCATAAAAGTTACCAGGTTTGTGTGTGAAAGTGCAGGTCTTCAAGACTGTACAAATACTTTAAAAAAAAGTATTTTCCTTGTCCAGTAGGGATAAAAAGTTTTAAATTAAACTAAACACTTAATTCACCTGAAAATGTAATATCCACGGGATTAAGTTCAGCAGTATTATATCAGGAATGCAAAAGTTGTGTTTCAGTATTGATTAATGCCAGCAAGGTTTGAATTTGCATGTAATTTACAATCACTTCCTTCAACAAATGTCTTCATTTAGTATTATTATGAGTTTGGCATGACAAGATTATTACAGATTACTCTGCATCAGGAGGAACCAGTAAGAAACCCACCATTTCTTTGGAAATACTGCAACAGACACGATTGGGTGAAAAGGCATAAACATGGTTTATGTACAGAGTGCTGTACATTACTCAAGTGTACTAATGTCACATGCAGATTAGAAAAATTATTAGTTCTGTTCTGATAGTGTTCACAATATGCTGTGCCCAAATACATGGAAGATGCAGTCCCTCCTCCTCAAGGAGATTACAGTCGAAATTGCTTCCTTTGTATCAGGCAAGTGATAAAGCCAGGCGAACATCGCACAGCACTAATGGGAGGTCAGGTAGCAGCATATGAGCCAGTCAGCTTTGCAAACAGCAGTAAGCCTCACAAGCCAGGCTGTCAAGACTGGGACTAAGAGCTTAGATTTGCATGCAGAGATCGATTAAAATCAGACAGCCAAAGTAGTTACCATCCCCTACACCATCTACTCCATTCCCCTGATGGCTGTTGTCATCCCGTCACAGCAGAGACAACTGAATGGCTCATGAAGCAGCTTCTGGAGTGCTCAAGTTTTCAGCTTGGAGTATTATGACTCCAATTTGAGTTTAACTTAATATGCTTTAGAAGCCATTCATTCATCTGCTGTGCAGAGGAGGTAATCTCCATCACAAGGGCAAGACAGACAGCTTGAGGGCCATAACCTCTTCAGCTGTTTTTTGCCTTTAATTTGCCACAGCTTGCAAGTCAGAGACCTCAGGCAGGACCTAAGTCATATGGCTGGATTTCAACAAAGCACTTAGGACCAATGAAATCTGTGCAACAACCGGTGATTAAAGTCAAGCAGGTGCCTAAACGCTTAGCCGGATTGAGATCATTCACCCTAGACCAAGATGCTGGACTTAACTTTGGTTGCTGAAATCCATCCATCAGATGAATATAGTGCTGCCTGTACCAGCCTGGATATTGATTACAAATATTTACTTGAGTAATTCTAGGTTCTTATATACAAACGTTAACTTTGAGTGAAAAGCTTTAACAACAAGTATTGCAAAGATCAGACATTAAACAGGCCAGGACTGTAAATACAACATAAATCAGTAAAGACTACAGAATTCTTCCAGCCTTTCTCATCCACACTAAATTTGTAACCTGCAGATCATGGCAGATATGGAAACATTTTCTCCTTGTGAAAGAAGTCCATGCAAGTACCACATGCTGTGACATATTATCTTAAAAGAGTTGTTTTGATAAAAACAAATGGCCAGTCCTACAGATTAATGCTTCGTATCATGTGCTCAGGTTATTAATCCCACCTTCTTCTTTCCACTGGCCCCAGCAGTGAATGTTTTCTGAAACACTGCACGGAGCCAGATGGTTAACTATTGGAAATCTATACTAAAAAGATTAATGTTACCCCATGACAGGGATCAGTCATTTGTAGAGATTTCCTAATACAAACGGTGACATTTGTTTATTCAGCCGGGCTGGATGAGCCATACTCTGAGGACAGCCTAATTAGTTCTCGAAGATTTTGAAAACATTGGGGCCCAGCTGCTGAGCTGCAGCTCAACACGTGAAAGAAAATTACATGCATAAAGTAACGCAGACAGACAGACAGGTATGAGTGACTGCTCTTCAAGTTGCCTTTGAGTTGTTAATTCTACCAGTGTGTGGAAAGATGTCAGTACCCCAGGTGAGTTAAGTACTTACAAGTCACAGTGATTAAATATTGCAGTCCTGGGAACCAACACTCCTTAGACAGAAGAGTTGTGCATAGCCATCGTCTGAACACCTACCTACACAAATCAGTCTCAACACCAGCCTACTCTAAAGCACGGTAACAAATTCCAAGCATCCTCATATCGTGCTTCTATGTGCAAACTAAACATACTGCATGATTATTAAAGAAACAACGGCATTTTACACAAAAGTTTTCAAGTGTGAACAGTACTTACTAAATTTCACAGTAGCCCTTTTTCCAGATAGATAAAAGAACCAATATGTCCAAGGCCACTGTAATTTCCAAAGCACTTAGATTAAACCTCCCTGTATTCAGGAATGCAGTGAAGCACATGCTTTACAGTGAAGCACACACTTCAATCCCATTGACTTCAGTTATGCATGTGTGCTTACACGCTCTCCTGAATAAAATGGATGTAAGCATGTGTTTAAACTTGAACCTGTGCTTTGTTGAGATGAGACTGCAAAGAGAGGAGAGTGAAATTTAAACTGATGTGAGAAACACTGCTTTTATCACTAAGCAACAAGGCCCTTCCATCAGCAGAGAACGTATATAGGTGTTTTGAAGAAAAAAACAAACCACACACGAGTGCTTTTCTTTTCCTTCAAAAGGACCCAAGAAGTGAAGAAAATCAAAAGAAAAGCCGCTAAAATGGAATTTTTTTAAAAGACAAATTATTCAAATGCTCAATTCATAAATATGAAAACACTGACAATCCTGAGACTGAGACCAGGACAGATGTTAATTTTAAAACCAGCTGTCGCAGCTGAAGATATCACAAACTCCCAACGGGCTGTTACTGCTCCCCTGGCAGAAGTTACCACGTGTACAGTGTCAGACTGCACCTTCACCCACCACAGACAAAATCAACCACATCAGCTTAAAGAGGCAAAATACTAGAGTTGTGGTTAAATCTGTTCAGTGCTGGTGAAGGAGGCGCAGGAGCGCTCATGGTGCTGGCAGGAGACTGCGGATGGCAAGAGCAACTACAGCTGATATGGCTGAAAGACACATGTGCCAGATTGGCAGGCATGCTCCGTGACTTCATGGTGCTATATCATGATTTCTTTCAAAAATTAGCAGCTGACAATTAGGTTTAGTTCAAAAATGGTGTGTCTCAAGAAGAATTATGTGGTGTAAAAGAAAGGTCAACTGTAACGGGCTAGGCTAAGGAACAAATTTAAGAGCACTCAAACACCTCGGTTTTGCTGTGTATAAACTCCTAGAGTAAAAACAAGCTAAAATCAAAGCACCACCACCAATGAAAAAAGAAGTACTTTTTGAGAAAGTTACACAGAAAACTATGATTTGTGAAGTATGTTAGTCTCTGCATATCTAGTGTTTGCAATATTGCTTGGTAAATAAGATTGACTAGGTCATCAGCTGGAGACACCTGGCACACCCATGAAAAGGCCAATGGAACTGGACTGGTCAACACCAAACTAGAAAATCTGGCGCTAGTCTTATTTAATTTATATATATATTATTGATATAATAATCCTGTACCTTTACATGTCTATAAATACATTGACTAATGACTACAGAGAGCAACTGTGAACCAGCTCCTGTTTTTAAAGACCCCTTAGTTATTTACACATCATGTTTTTGTGTGATATCTTTTCCTCTCCAGTGGTTTATTTTTTTCATGCCAAACTTCAAAGTTAACTTCAGTTATGAGCTTTCTGAGACGACTGTTAATGTACATATATAGAAACTAATGAAAAGAACTCTCAGCCCCTTACTGAGATCCTGCTATAGTACCAAAATAGAAATCATTCTGGTACTACATAGAAATTTAAACCAATCTGCTTTGCACATCATCCCAAAAATCACCTCCTCTTTGATCCTCTATCAACTATGCCATATGTGTGGTTCATGATGCAGAAGCTTCATGAAACAAAGCATGATTAACTAAAGTTAAACCAAATCATCTTAATTTGGAGAATTGTGAGCTTTCAAAATAGGTATTTATTAAGCAACTGAATTTCTAAGTAGTATTTCTCTTGGTGGTATAAATATCTGATATAGAATTAATCAAGAGTGCATCTTGGAGAAAATATTAGAGCAGCATACAGTTTGATACCACGGCAAAAAAGCAATCAAAGCAGAGCACGGCAGTAAATTAATAGAAAAAGGTATATATCCAAACCAGACTGAAAGTAATTTTGTAAGTCAGCAGTAAAAAGTTAAATAAACACTAATTGAATCTATTTTAGATGCAGCAGTCCATAGATGAAATACTTTACTGTGCTCAACAAAGTCAGCTGATACGAAAACTGGAAAAAAGAAGGGAAAAACACATCCCTGTTCAGGCCCTGAGCACTGTGGGCTGTAGGAGCATAGAAACACGGGACAGAAACAGACCTCCTGGGTCAGGGAAGCTGTTTTTCAAGGGAGAATTGTGAAAGAGTTTTGATGCAATGACCTCTAGATAATGGTTGTGACCTATTTTTAACATGCTGCCTTTTGATGTACTTTTAGGCAGCACAATCATGCTTTTATAGGGAACAAGCATTTCACATTCCTCTGGGGTATGCAAAGGAAGGAAATGATTAGTTCCTCCAAAGAGGTATCCTATATCAGGAGGAACAAATTTCCTGGCAATGTGGAATGAGGAAGAGAAAGATGGAAGAAACAGAACACGGTGTCAGTGGAATTTCCAGGGACTACCACTTCTCAAAACCCCCTGAGTTCCAATTGTTTACATTCATATTCATCATTAACATCAGGTGGACGACTCCATTCACAAAAGTTCCTAGAGAGGATCTGGAGGAATTTTAGGAAACAAGGCTACCAATTGCAAAAGAATATGATGAATTTCCTCTCTGAAACCCGCGAGTGAGCGTGTGACAGCACGGGGATCAGAGCTATCTCACACACTGGGGTCTGAAGCCTGCTTTATCTTTTTAAACAAGTTGCAGCAAACTTACTTCCAGATAAACATCCCAGATGATATTTTCAAGAAATAACAAAGAGGATGCAGTTGTTATCACTCCAGGTATTTGTGCTGCAGACAGGCATGAAAATGGACTTTATGACTGAGCTGAGAAATGAATGAAGAGCAAATTCACAGCAGCTTAATGAAAATCAGACAACAGCAGCAAAGCAAAGAAGAAACACTGGGAACTGAACTGCAAAATGAGGGCAAGAAGCAACGATTCATGATGATACAACCAAAAAAATTAATAAGCTTTAGCTTTGAGTCTGAAAGGTACTTAAGCACCTGCCCATTGTGTAAGGTATCTCACTGAGCTCCCTATGCCTAAAGCCAGGCATAAACCTGATTCAACTGTTAGCAGGTCAACCCAACAACAGACTTGTTCATATCCTTCCTTTACATAAATGAAAGCACACACTTGGACTCTGATGGTTTTCTAACTAAATATGACAAAACTTTCACTGATTCAATCAGAACAAAGTTCTTTGAACCAACAAAGTCTGTAAGAAAGAATATGGTGATCAGAGGGCTGCTAAGTGGCCTCTTGTTATGAATTCATAATGATGCTGTCCTTTACTGCCTCTACACTACAATTTAGATAAGTAATATGTACTTAGTACACCAAAACCATAAAATAAACTGCTAGCTACTGGGAAACACTGGCAAACAAATGATGCAAGGGATGAATGAGGAAGGTGATTAAGGAACAAGAGTGGGAATGACAAGGAAGGGAGTTGCTTTTCCTTTCTCAGGGTCAAAGAGTGATCCTACCACAGGAGAGAAGAGTGTCATCAGGTGTCACTGCCAGAGAGCCTTCAAGGAAGACACTCTGCTCTTGCTGTCATTTGCAGGACTTGTAGGGTTTTTTTAAACAACATTAAATTTGCATTAGCTTGGACTGGGAAAAAGGATGGCATATAAAGGGAAAAAGGGCTGAATTAATATTCATAAGCAACATACTGGAGGAATGCAGAAGGGGTGATTTGAGGGAGCTTGGAAAAGGAAAGACAGCCATTAGTACTAGAGAACCTTCTGCCTAACACGCTGCTCTCAAGCAAGAATTGCAACGTCTCTTCCCCATCCACACTAAATATCGCCCTGCTCTGAACAGCTTTTGGATTCCCCACTCCAGGGCACTCCAGGGAGGAAACTGTTTTGGCTCAAGTTCGGCAGGAGCAGGTGGCATTCAGCAGCTGCAAGTAATTTTGCTCTTGTTGGCACCGCAGTGGTTCTTGGACTTCTCATAGTTTGTGTTCAGCAGGGAAGGGAGAATGGGGCGGGAGCAAACAAGTCCTGGGTGGTGTTTAACAGCATCACAGGCTTCACGGCTGCCTCTTCCAAGCTGGCAAGTCTAAGCACACAGCAGAAGACATAGTGCTTTCAGAAGGTGTCTGCATGGATTTGCCAGCACGGGGTTCAGGTTTACTTGTGCTTCCGTTCTCTGCTGTGAGAGCACATTGCCCCTGACTCAGCTGCCACTTCAAGGTGGAAACAATCCTGCAAGCCAGATGTTAATATTGCAGAGGAGGCAGGAAGAGAGAAGAGTAGCATGGCTTATCACCAGGTGTAAGTGATCTCTCTGCAGATGGACTAGCTATAGCATCAGAGCCTTTCAGAGAGCCCTCAAAATACATTCCTCTTCGCAGCATCTGTGCTGCCAGTTCTCCATCCTCTGTATATGCATGTGCTTGTCTACAGCAACAGGGGCTGCAGTTGGAAAATTTCTGGGGCTGCTGCCTGCTGCAAATGTTTCAATTATTACCTTTAATGTCATATTTAATCAAAGAAACAAAAGATTCCCTAAGTGTGGCAAAGTCATTAAACTGTTTGTCTGAACTTAGATATTTCTATTCTCAGAAGCCATCTGAGAAATCAAAAGGAAAGCATGGGAGCAGAAGCAGCAGCAGTTCTCTTCCCTTCTCCATTTCTCATCACAGCAGAGGGAACTGGAAAACACAAAAGCATCTCTTCTAGGAGATTTTTTTTTTAAAGCATTTCAAAATCTTAGTTTCTTCTCCTTTCTTTCTACCTTTTCTTTCAACTATGCACCCTTCCATCTGACATCAGAAATGATTCCTTGAAACTGCAACACATTCCTCTTGCATTTACTGATACGTACCCAACAGTCCAGCCCTTTGTTTGAAAGGTTTCTTTCATTTCCAAACGGCACAACTGTCACCATGTGCTACAGTGATGCCACTCCAAACATGAGCTTCATTCTCTAAATCAGCCTGACACACGCCCTGGCACACACACTGGCACAGGGTAGAACAGTCTGTCTTTCCCCTCCAAGCTCATCTTTTACCACCATCCCTGACAGACACACGCACCCTGGCAGAGATTAACACTTTGCTAATGAAGTTCTCTCATGATCCTCTATTATAGCTGGTGTCTATTCTGCCATTTAACAACAATCTCTTTTCAGCTGCTGAGGTGGAGCAATTAGTCAGTGCTATCAATAATAACAACTTCTACTACAGTAATAGCCAGAAATCTATTTATCCTGTGTACTACACAAGTGTACAGGTGGGCTCTGTCTCTGTGCTGTGGAGGACTGTTATATAGGCCACTAAATAAAATGAACAGCTCAAACATTCACAATAAATATACAAATGGCTGTCTCTTCATTCACAGGCAAGTGGTTTTCACAGATTTTTTTTCTAGAAATTCTTCTACAGTGATGCTATATAATATGGCCAATTCCACTGATATTACATGCCAACCTTGAGTTTGTACCAAAGCATACTCAGTAATGCAAAGAGATCTGTTGGAAAACCCTCCAGCACGAGTGAACAGTCCCCATCTTGCAGCAAAGCTAGGCAGCAAGCTCCTCAGTAATGAAAACTACACTGATCTGATTGCATGAGTCAAAGGACCACTCATCATGATGCAAGATGGCTTGAAACAATAGCTACAGTGAATGGTGGATGTGGCATCCACATCTCTCTGCAGGAGGGAGAGTTCAGAACATCAAGTGAGATGAGATTTCAGGAGGTGAATAAGCTACTTCAGCTGAATGCACATTAACCCTCAGGTGCAGCAAAGAAGAAAACATTTGCCCTGATTTGTTTAATTTTTTATTTTTAAATAGATTTACCATTGCTAAAGGAAAAGCCACCAGAAAATCTTCATTTCCTAATGGTCTGAGAACACCAATAACCTCATAATGTTTTCCTTATGGACAAAGTACCCCCAAATATTTATAACTAACCATTACAGCATGCATTACAACTTTACAAGCCTTCATCTAATTACTTCCACTGAAAGAAACACACAGATCTTCCAGCTCCACGCTGCCACACACACTGACTCTCTGAGCACCAAGCCTTCAGCAACCCTCCTCTGATGGACACTTTTTTTTTCAGGAAATGACACAGAGACATAGGTAAAAGGTGATTTAGATAGACTGCTGTGTCACAAATTGTCAGGATCTGATTTAAAGACCTTGCCTTTGTCAAGAAAGACAGTTGGGTGTCTGCTTTAAAGAAGTACTGGGAATATTTTCATCAAAGGTTTGAATTGAAAAACAGTGGGAGGTAAATATCTGAGATGTTGCCAAGAAAGACCGCTATATCTGTGCAATTACCATTAACAGGGGACAGCAGTGGTTCAATGAAGTAATTCAATCTGGTGTCCTACATTTTATCAGACAGCAATTTTGAGTTCTGACATAAAAGGCTGAGAAAGAGGATTGGACTCTTTTCTGAGAAATTCAGCCTTAATTCTTGCAATCAGGAGATGTGTTCTCTGCTTCAGGTACAATCCCACTATCCTCCAAATGACTCAAAAGAAGAATATACTAATGTTCACCATTTTCGCTGTAACACTAGGCATTCACAGAGGAGCAAGTCAGACTTTGGACAAGTTTTGGAACTCAGTGCCTGCAGGATTATGGGACTGTTTCACCTGCTTAACCACACCAGTATGTCCTTACTTGTTAGTTTTGCAAGAAGGAAAAGTTCTATTGTTTAAAAGATTAAATCATATGATGTAGCCTAGATTAGTAAATGTATTCTTCCAGAATATGAGAAAGGGGCAGTATTTCTTCAGAAAATGTAAAGTCCATGGAAGCTCACATCAGAACAATACCATCATCTGGCTTCTCCTCATCATTAATCCATCCATATCACACACTCCTATTTCCTTAGAGGCTTTTTGCACTCTCTTTCTCCAGAGTAATCCTATCAGTCAGTCAGATGGCAGTACTGGTGACTTCCAAGGTCACCAAGTTTACACAGCAGCTCTCCGTTTCATGCAAGGCAGACCTGAATGGCTCCTGTGCTTGACAGCAGCATGAACTTTCACACCATCTTAGCACTCAACATTTTGGTGTCTTCAGAGCAGACATGAACCACCACAAACTCTTTTTTACAGGGAGCTCACCAGATTTTATCAGTTTAAATCTTTTCCACCATAATGCTTTTTTGGCCATAATCTCTTCTTTTGCATGACAGTATACTACTCTATGAATTCTCAAGTTACCTAGTGTAGAATTCTTGCAAGGTTTTCCATTTATTTTAAATGCACATAGAAGGAAATGTTTGGTTTGTATTTTTCTAAGTCTCACCACAGTAACACCAGCAGATAATTTGCATCAGAAACTGCCCAAAATGTTGCTCTTACTGCTTGGGTTACAAAAAAACTCCTCATTCAGGTTTAAAACTTCAGCAACAACAACAAAATGGCTCTTATTTCATATGGAACATGAACAATCCCTTTTAAATACAAAACAAAACCAGGTCTATCAATGAAGCACTCAGGTATTGCATATCCCTTTCCACTGGATAATACCAAATCTCCTCTACAGACCCCACACTATCTTTCCTTCAAAATATTAAACATACAATAAAAACACTCAGTGCTATTGAGCATTCCCTTTTAATGATATGAAACTGAGACCCTTGGAAGATGACGGCTTTGTATATGACAGCTTAACTGCTTGCAATCAAACTAATTTGCAGTACGATGACCTGAAATGAGTTTAAAAGCACCATAATGCATGTTTAGCAATCAGTGAAGCAATTCTTTATTATTCAAGTTCACATTTGCAATTTGTGTCACATGCTATGGGAAAGAGAAAGAGAAAAAGAAGGGGAACACACACACGAAGATCTTTTGCTTTGCATGAGCTGATGAGCAAAACATGAACTACATGTAATGTGGGGCATTAGAGACCAAATTTAGACTGACAGCAAATCTCAAGGCTTTCTGCTATTACATAAAACTTATAATCTCCAGAAGAGGAAATGATAATATTAAAAATTTGCTTAATAATGATCATGTCTTCATTTTTCTAAACTGAATTTTGTTGGAAAAAATGATTGTGTGCCTCAAGGTTTTTCAACTGTAAATGAAAGCTATCTACCAACCCCTTGCTATACTCCTGTCTTCTGCTGCTAAAACCAGTTACAGACTCTTCTGGTAAATAATAGAGATTTTTATAGTACTCCTTCAAATACACAAAATGTATTACTTCCTTCCTTTCTCCCTTTACTTCTTCCTTCCATTCTTTCTTTCTTTCTAGACTCTGTTCATCATGTTATGCTTGGGAAAAACAAGGTAAGTGGAGGACCATCCATAGAAGCAGTAGTAAAAGGGACTAACAAGCTCAAAGCATTTGGTGAAGAAATGTGAGAGCACCACAAGTAACAGCACACTAGCAAAAGCTCATAGGAACTACAGGAAAGATACCACACAGATAGCACAGAACTTTCAACCATAACATGTCCTTGGAGACATCATCTCCACCAGATGCATCTGGGGTCTGTCCTGAAGTAATCAGTCATCACACTGTGCAGACAGAGGATGAAAATATGTTACTTGGCAAGGAAGGGCCAAACCTGAAAGAACTCACGTTCTGAAAACTGATTCAGATCAGCTTAGTTGGACAAGAAACTGCTGCTGTGTCCTGCTTTCCCTGTTTAAGATTTGGACAACACAGGTTCCTCCAATTCAAAGAAGAACTGTAAGGATTAATATTTGAAATTCAAAGCATTGTCTTCAAAAAGCACAAGCATGCCATAGGGCATGAGGTATGAGGAAACACCATTCAGAAGGGTTGGGGAAAAACCCTCAGACCTTCACCATCTCTGTTCAAAACCATCTAAGTAGAAATCCCTCTTGATCGAATTCCAGCCCAGGTAATTTATTCTGCTTGCCTAAACATTCCTCAAATACTGAGTTAACAATATGTGGTTTTCTTAACTTCTAAAAATATACACACTTATTTTTTTTTCCTCCAAAACCAGTTATTTTGCTCCAGCTATTTATTCTCATCATGATTAGTAGGGTACTGGAAATAAATATACACCTGCTTCTGTTCTTCTTGCTTTGATGGTCATATTGTTAGCAAACTCTTTAATGAGTCTCAGTTCTCCCTAGGAACAGCACTACAGTTTATAAATGCTAAAATTAATAGACCTGGGGTAGATTTTATTACATGTAATGTATTTAGTTGGCAATGATGATGCCTCCCTTACAGCAGCTGTTACAATAAACTGCATTTTCAATGGCTCCTGGAAAACAAAAGACAACACGTAAAAGATTTCAGAAAAAGAAGCACCAGGGTTTCCAGGTCTCACTGCTCCACACCAAATCTGTTCCACTGAGGTCTGCAAATACTAATAGGCAATTATGACCCCCAGAGAGATTTCTGCTGGGGCTCTTGTCCACTTTTCTTGAATTGGAATTTCCTATTAGAAGCTTCATAACCTCTGTTGTCAGCTTCACTTCTGTAAAGAATGGGCACATGGAGATTTTAAAGTGGAGCTAAAATGGATTTCAGTACACCCTTCACAATAATAGTTGGTAAAACTAATTACAGTGAGAAAATTGGAGATCATTCATTACCCTACTAAGCAAATTAGGATTTGTTAACAATGATTTATAGTGCCAAACACAGGATAACAAGGACTGTCTTTTTTACTGTATTCACAAGGGGCATGACAGTTTATTAAATGTGGTGCCATGCAAACAGCCACTGCTGCAGTCTTTTGTAGACCTCACAGTATTTCAGATGGATACACACTTTTACATAAGTAAAATACATTAAAATCTTTGGCTTCTACAGTCAAGCACTAATAACAAGTAAGCAACTTACCCTACTTGCAAGAACAACAACTCTTTTATTTACCAGCACCACTGGGTATGTGAAATGGGGTAAAGTATTATACCCCTTCTGATCTTATCTGCTTCTCTCCTGCAGAAACTAATGAGTCTTACTGGACTTACTGGACTCTCTTAACACACTCCCATCTGAAGAGACTAAAAAACATGGCTAATTTGATCAACTTAAAGAACAAAATACAGGCTACTTAGAACTGCTGCCATTGCATATAGACCAAGATAGAAAGGGAAACCTACCAGCACTAAGGGCTCTACCTGACAATGAGCCCACAGAATTTGCTGGCATTACTCATGGCACATTTCTCCTATAAGGTAACATCTCAGGTGAAAATCAGCCCTATTGCATAGTGAAATAGCTGGCCTTATCTAGGCCAAATACTGGTTTTCCATCATCTCTATACTAATACCACTGGTGCTTCACTTATTCTCCTTGGGATGAGCTTTTAGAGCTCTGAGTAATGTAATGCAACATTGCACAACACAGTGTCCCAGTGGCACGCTGTAACTGCGCAAACATCTGCTGAACTGAACCCACTCAGGGCCAAATTGGATAGCACAACTGATTAGCTAGAGCCTTTGGGAATACACTCACGATTTATGTTTGTCTGAGTCACCAGCCCATGTGCAAATCACATTTTTCATCTTTCTTCCCTTTTTAAGGTGGAGCAAGAGCATTGTTTAGAAAAGATGTGTCACAGGAGTTTCTTTTTCCCTTCCCAATATTATATCCATCACCAGCTTATTACCAAACTCTCTCCAGATCTGGAAAATCCCAAACCTTTGCTCTTTGAGTAAAAAAAAAAAAACCCTACTAACCAAAAATAAACATTAAACCCACCCAAAAGGAACACAAAACCCTCAGAAATTGCCACAGCTGGAAACAAGTTGCCATAAACACAGAAACTGAACAATTGCCAAAGAACCTGGCAATCTTGGGAATTAGGTTTGTCATATATAAATAAAATATCCAGTTCTTTGTGTTTTGATTTCTGTTCTGTTCTGTGTTGCAAACCAATGAACCACTTGTATCCTTTACTGTGAACTTGGTTGGGTGAGAGATACACAAAGAAAACTAGCAGAAAGTCATTCCTTGTAGGCAGGTAAGAGAAAAAGCTTTTACCATTATTCAAACTCCAATCATATTCTAAAACATCTCTCTACACCTCCTGAAATCATAGGCAGCTGGATAATGTTACAAACTCACATAATTCAAATAACTTCTCTTTTGAACAAGTGGGGGGTTTTTTTCCTAAAATGCTAAGTACTTTCCAATTATCTGATCTGACTTCTCAGTGACACGTCATCTACTTCATAATCTACCTTGGATGAGAGACAATGACAATTTGCAATGTGAAAAAAATACCAGAGACAACTAGGATATTATCCAGGAAGTATTTAGTTCTGATTTCTTAGGGTGCACCAGCATTAATAACACAGCCAAATCTTTTTTCACAAGCACCAATCACAGACTGGACCGATCCTATAAAGAACAATAAAGTCAGTCTAGTACAAAGGCCTTACAGAAGAATTAGAATCGTTTTTACCTCTGTCTCTTCTTCTCTGACTACTGATTTAGGAATATGCAAAAAGGATAGGAAAGTGTCCACTCTGACAAGATTGAAACAGATTTCAGCAACAATGAAAATGGCTTTTCAACAGAATCTAGGGAACATGCCAGCACATGTGAAAGAAGTAGAAGATAAATTAATCCTAACTGAAAAAAAACTTGCAGAGGTACTTGGAACTCCTCAACAACTCCGCATCACTAGCACCCATCCAGTGGGCAGCTGTACATGCCCCACTTTGCTGAAGGCACCTCATCTGAAAGTCTGTTTTGGTATAAGTTAGGCTGAGTCACTCAGTGGAGATTCCCATCCCTCTCCACTGAGCTCGCAGCAAAGGCAGGTTGTCAAAGCAGGCAGTATGAATGTCCTCCCAAGATCGTGTGCATTTTTCTTTTACCTACTGCTTTTCAAGAAGCACTAATGTAAAGGCAACAAGAACACAAGGATCCAGTCTCTAACTTTGCTATTCAGAAGTTTACCTGGTTATAACACAAAACTAGGTAAGATTTCAGCCTTCACCACTACTGGTGCAAGTTCATAATGAATTACATTGGATGGAACAATCATACAGCTATTACAAAAATGGTTTTGTGCTACTGAGAAGTGTCAAGTTTATAGATGTTTCCCTCAGGGGGCTCTCTATAGAGTAAAAGGAACCAAGAATAAGTTTTGCTTTGCTGTAGCATCCACAAACTCAGCAGACACGTGACCCACCACCCATCAAACGTGAGTGCCTGGCATAAGCATGATTCTTACAGGAGATTCCAAGTCCAACAACTATTATCTCCATTATGTATATGTTAGGCAATGTGGCCTAAACACAGGAAGATTCCATTAATGCTTGGATATAAACAGCAAATACAAGCTACTTAATCCATACCTCAGTGTTCATTCATTTCCAAATAAAACCTGTTTCCATCTGCGTTTCTGCTTTCTGTAGTAGCTGTGCATGGCCAGTGAATCTACTGTTAGTTCACTTTAACTTACCTGGTTGCCTGTGTTTCCTTTGGTGCACTATAGTATATGATGTTTTGTAGTCCAAGGTACAATATATATTGATTAATAATTTCCATAGACAAAAGCTTTTATTTGAGACCAATGACCCTTGTTTTGATCTTCTGGGTTAACACTGAACACAAAAACTAACTGTCTTCCATAGTTAAAAGTTTTGGAACAAAGAAGTCAGTTCAAATGCATATTCTTTTGCACTTTGATAATAGAATAATTACACTTATCAGAAACACATGCTAATTGGATCACTCTGGAGCATTGTTCCCATTGTCTGGTACCACAAAACACATCTGGGTTTTATTTGCCCCATGTAAGTTAATAATAGTATGGGCTTTTTTATAACAATAAGCAAGATTATCCTAAAAAACAATTTTCCAAAGTGAAAAGAGAAGAAAAAATTCTCCATATTTCATCCAAGACTGTCTAAGGGTAAAAACGACTCTAAGACAGAAACTGAAGGGTATTTTCTATCTACTCAGCTATTACTGCAGGAAGAAACAGAAAGTTAAAGAAATTTTACTGCTATGACTATACATAAGAAACAGTGTAGTTAAATACATCATATTAATGGAATCTAATAAGGGATGTCTCCTCCACCTACACAGATCCAAGTTAGTATGATTTAAACTGCCAATACATTGGCACTAGATGATGTCAAAGTTTCTTCTTGTTACTAAATCGCTAACTCAGGGGAACTGGAAACTTTCAAGCTTTTTGTTGCAGCATAGGGGATGTTGACACCTTCCAGATTTTCACTTCAGTGGACCAACCCACAGACAGTATGGTGCAAGGGAACAGCAGATGGCTTCTCTTCTGTTACCTCTGCTTCCTAAAGATGAAGCTGAACATTGTTCTTAAACCATGCATATTCAGCTCTTGCTATAAGGAGAACAAGGCTTATCTATATATGTTCAAGCCTTACATCCCACAATATATTTGTCCCATTCCCCAGCACGTCTGTACGTGTTCATCTGATTTTAAGTGCCTAGACAAAGGAAAGCAATTTGCTCTGAACTATGGTAAGACGTTCAAATTTTAGCCTTAATGCAAAATAAACGTAGAGACATTTGGTATTATTTTCCCTTCATCCCCTCCCTTTTAAAATAAATATGATACCAAACAGAGGAAGAGCCAAAAAAGCAAATCAGTTTTCTCCTGTTTCACAACTTACCTTACACTGATTCAGGCTTTGGTATAATTAAGAGAAACTCCCACAAAACTTCAATTGATAATGCTCTTTTGACACCATATCACTGGCAGAAGTACAAACATTCAGTTTGTGCAGAAGTCCAGTGTAAATCCTGCAGGACATGGCATTTCTCCAGTTTTAACCAGATTGTGCTTGCACTTTAGACTTTACACATGTAAGGTTACATATACACAGCTTAATCCCACAACTTTCTTACGGGATCACACACCTCTGAAGACTAAGTTTCATCATGTACTAATGGAGGAAAAGTACTCAACAAAGTTTTTCCATCATCTAATCAAATACTATATATTTTTCTGTGGAGTTTGATGAAAAGATAGAAATAGGCTTTGATTATATATAGAGAGAGCAATGCTATAGAAAAATCTCACTGCATTTTACCCACCTGTTTCTGGACATATTCAATGTTCTGTTTCTCCTACAGATATTATGAATGCAGAAAAGACATGCTTGGAGAATACAGTGTTAAGTTACAATTTAAACAGAGTATGAACAATTTAAATACAAATCTTGAAGGGAAGTTGCATAGGATTGACTGGAAAACAGTTTACTCAAAGTTATCTGTGCCAATAAAAAGTATATCAATGAATGTGGGAATAGAAAGGTACGAATACAGTGTTAAATCAAAAAAGGGGCATGCAAGTAAGTAACAAAGACTGATCTTTATCAAACCAGCTGGGGCCTGATCCTCTTCTCATGATAAAAAAAATGTAAATCTAGCATAAATGCAGTTGCATGTGTGTTTTCCAAGATCATCTGTTTTTAATCAATGGGTAGAAATCACTGTGGCGTGTCCTTTGGGCTGTGGTACACAGGAGATGAGACAAGATTGCCCTAATGGGCTCTTTGAAGTCCGTGAACCAATGAGAATTGGTACAAGGGGAGATCAAGATCCTACCATCTCAGAGCAGAGAGCTGGTAAGACCATGGTTCTTTTTGCTATAATTGTGTATAAATTGGACCCGGTTGGAATGTATGTAGTAATTAATAGGGCACCTGATCAGTTCAGGAAAACATTGATCATCGTATCTGAAATATTACTTACAGTGCATTTGTGGAGGAAGAAATAGAAAAAGATAAGTTAACCTACTGGGCAGACTGAGATTAGTTATTCATTCTTATTTCCAAATAACAAGGCAGTTTGGCTTCAGGAGCAATGCTATGCTGTTCAGAGGCACATGTGTTAAAGTTGAGATACACTTACAAAGTAGCCTGTTCCCAAGCTGGAAGGAGCTGAGCTCTGCAATAAAACACAAAGACAAAGTGGAAAGTCAGTGATGGTTTTTAACACGTTCCAATCCACATAGCTCATTACCAGCCCTTTCCAAGCTTTTCATCACTACATCACAGCACCAATGTGCTGCCCCTTGTCATCTGCTACTGAAACAAACACGGTGTTGCTTAATTTTTCCCTTTACATCTCTCAACAAGTCTGAGACGGTAACGTGCTATTTACTGAATTCCAAGCTTCTGCGGTGGACGTAATTGCCAATTTATTTGACAGGCAGCTGGGTAATGAATTAATGATGGCATTTCGCCCTGCACTGAGACTAAACAGACACTCATCAACCAGCCTCCCTGACATGCTGACATTCAATGCCCTGGACTCCAGCTACTCAGCTTTGTGGCCACAAAGGGGCAGGCGGGAGGGGGAAAAGAGAAAAAAAACCACAGGCTGACTTCAAAACAAAAAGCCCGGTGGGTTTGGATGACTTTTTCAGTGTATGACCTGTTTGCCAATTTATTCCCGAAAGGCCCTGGTTAGTACACACATAGTGCTTTTCTAAAATGAGACATTTTGTAAACATAATTAGTAGTCTGAAATGTAAAGAACGCGTGGGCACAGAAAAGCCGCTTCAGTCAATGTGCCGTTTCCTGGAGAAGGCAGCCACTACAATCTCCCATTTGGATGTCCACATTGTTTGACAAACCAAGGCTTTAAAACAGCAAAGGAAAACCAAGCAAGAAATCTCTACGGTGTGAAACAGATTCCAAAACTCAACTCCATAAAAATAATTAAAGCTGATATTACTGCTGTGGAAATGAATCAAAAGGTTTAAATGCTTATTAAAAACAAGGCATCATGAGATTCAGTTTAAGTGGGACACAATCACAACCTCTACATTCACAGGAATTAAGGAGATAAAGGGGTTTGTTTCATTAGTTTTTCATCTAAGCGATGGGGATTACACAGCAGGTTCTCTTAGAGACATGGTGAGAGACCTAAACGTCTCAGTCCTAATCCAGGTCACTGGCTGTTACATTAAAGGGTGAACAGTTCTCAACACTACAGCCCTATCACCTGAGATGCTTCAAGCCAGGCTAGTCAATGGACAAGGAAGCAAAACGCAGAGGGTAAATCTCTAGTGAGCAGTGGGTAGTCCAGAAGATCAGTCTTTAACTCCTACAGCTCAATTCCCATTTCTGTTCCTTAGTGTAACCTCACTTCTGGTAACGACACAGCTCAGTGATTACCAGGAACTGCACAGGGACCCCAACCAGTCTTGGCAAACCACTGGAAACAGGCAGAATTTGCATCTCTGTCATCCCTGTTGAGACACTCTTACAGGGAATCCTAACAGCAAATTGGCTCCAGTTCTGATCATGGAGTGTAGCACTGACATGAAAGGGAATAAAACCCCACAAGAGGCTTATGGTACCTTTTCACTGAACTCTGCACAGCAGAAACAAATTGTGTCAAGAAATTAACAACAAAACTCATTGCAAACAATCAGAATATTACTGTGTGTTCACCAAGGCACTACTAAAAACAGAGGTTTAGAGAGGTTACGTATAGGGGAAGGCATTTTGATTCAAGACATTAGATGGTTAAAGACTTCAGAAGAGCAAATCATGGCAGTCATATGGGTACCAACATCATAAAATCAACAAACTCAGTTGGGACACCTTACATGAACAAACAAAACGGCTCCAGAACTCTGGAAGGTATGTGGTTTCTGTCCCTCAACACTCTCAATCTAGTAGACTGTGGCTAATGAAGGACTTTTGATCTGCAGCCCACAGCTTTGGTTATCAGCATGCAAGGGGAGCAACCACAGAAATAGATAAATCCCTAAGTCTTTCTGGCCCCACTCTTGCTAATCTGGGACCTCAAGCTCCCTCTGCCACCATCACCCACAGCATGATCTGCCTGCTCCCAGTGACCAAATCCCTGAAAGTGCCCCTGCAACAGCAGCACACTGCAGTGCAGAGGGAAGGGCAGGGCAGATTTGGGAATACATTGCCACAAGGCCCCTGGGCTCACACCAACTGCTCTGTTTTCCTCTACATCCCATGACCACGGAGCTGGGAGTAACCTGGTCACTGCCACAGCCCCAAGCCTGGCTACTCTTTCCAGCTAGGAAGCCCTCTTTGTGGGCCATGTGCAACAGTTCTGTGAGCCACTGCAGCCCATAGGCTGCAGCTCTGCAACACCTGGTAGAGAGCCCATTTCACTCCAGCTTAGTACCTAATGCATTTACTTTCCTGGTAAAGCACATCATATATACTGCCTTTCATTTTATTCACTCTGCTTTCTGCTTCATATCATTGAAATCCTTTCAATTTAAGCCAGAGATCTACCCACAGAGTACAACACGTGCAACCACTACAACCACCTTTAAGCTGTGTACAAATGCCAGTCCAGCCCCACTCTTGCACTCACAATTTTTAAAACTTGCTTTAGAGGCTGAAAGCTCTCAGCTTTGCATCCTGCATCTGTGTGTAATTTTTGTCTCCTTTTAATTCCAGGTTCTGGAAGGATCAAGTATCAAAACAAAACAATAAAGAGGGAAAAAAGGAAAAAGAAAAAGCAAACAAAATATTTCCCACTGAGTATTTCCATTCCTTCAGAAGCAATGCTGCAATGGCTATGGGAGGGCAGTTCAAGCACAGCAGTCAAATGACTTTCACTGAAAAGAAACAACTGTGCATTTTCAGGGAGTTTGAGTTTGCTGGATGGAAATAGAGCCCTTCACACATTGCATGCTGCATATGGATAGTACAGTTTGCAAACTCTTTTTAATTGAAGGAAGACCGTATTGCACATGCATGAATGACTAAGTCAGCTGTGTTGTGAACTGTGTGTTGACAGAGCATATAGGCTGAAGCAAGGGCTATGCAAGAAGACAGCTTCTCACCTTTTTGGGTAACTCCCAATAGCGAAAGGATCCTACCACCCAGTGCCCAGCCTTGGTACCAACTGATGAATGTGATACTGTGTATCATCTTTACAAGCCCATGCTGAGTCGTGATCCTGCACTGGATGGTTCTACATCTCTTATATAAAGTGAGCCTATAATAGAGGTAATGGTTTCACTTTCCAAAACCCTTTGCAAAGTTCGACATTAGATACACTATTTGATATTCACACAACCACCAGCAGAAGCCTGCACCAGGTGCCCATCAGCAAAACCACAAGTCACTTGCTTAAAATTGACAGGGTTTTGGGTTTGGTTTTTCCTTCTGGTTTAGTTTTGGGTTGTTTTGGGTATTTTTTTTCCTTCCTTTCTTAAAGAGAAGAACTTTTGGCCCAGGAGCAAAAATGTAGTAACCCTCATGTAAGCATTAGTTTATTGTGTACCAAAGAAAATTACATCCTTGAGGTCTTGGAAGGCACAGTTATACCCATTTTGCATATATATTGTGCATTACTTGGGGAGCTGGGTGGGGAGAAAGACTGTGTTGTACATATTTGTTCTGGCTATTGTTTATGCAGGTCTGACTGAATGAAGGAACAGTGGGTATCATTTCAATTTCTGATGTCAACATCAAATTACTTATTTAATTTCATGCCTGGCGAAGCATTGTATAGCTACACGCAGAATCATTTCACTTCATTTGTTATGCTGTGTTTTCTTGGCGATTGGCTTGCCTTCCAACTGACAGCTTTAATTACGACATGAATTTGATTGCACTGCCGAGGAATTAACATAATGCAACAAAGCATTTAAGCACCCAACCTTAGACACACAAACACACACACACACGCACCCTCGTACACACACACACAAAGCAGTAGTCACTGCAGCTGATCAGCTTCTGGCACACACACACAAACACATGGAGAGCTTTGCTAGTGGTGTTCCACTTTAGATACAGCCAAGATTACCAGAGATGTTCTGGAGAAGGAAAAGTACTAAGGATTTCAAAGCACATAACCTGAAGATTGTTAATTTGTCTTTGGGCTCAGTACACAGGTGGGAGGAATGGAAGAGAATGGAAAATATCCCATATTTGAGGCCAAAACTGTGATCTGCCCACAGGATCACACTGCTGGGGGTATAGACATCTTTCTTCCCAAAGCAGTCAGCCCCAGACCTGGTGGGCAGGGATCTCCAGGACTTACCCTTCACAGACACCTTGCTGAAACCTATTCTCAAGTGCAAAGTATGCAAGGCAGTATAAGCACTGAGCTACAAAGCACTGGGGAAAGGGAAGCACACACTAAATGGTGTGTTAGCTTTGATGAGAGCCCAAGACAAGACCTTTAATGCAGGGCACAAATGGAAAGAGTCCTGTCCCACTCCCTATTCAAGAACTGGAGCAACATTCCAGACAGAATGGTGGTATTTCCCCCAGCTTGTGATTCCTCGTTCAGCAAAGGCAACCAGAAGCCAAGGCCGTCCATGCTTCTGTTGTGTGGCAAGAGCAGAAGATCTGTACTGCCTCCCAGTTGATGACCACATGTGAGAGGCTTTTACTGTTCATCCCCTTGCTGAAAGCCTGCAACCACCAACACATGCAGCAGGCAGGGCCAAGGGTGCCCAAGGCAGCTCGTCAGCCCTCTCCTGACAGCCCAGGCTCGCGCTGCCTCTGCATGTTGGGACTGAAACAATGAGCAAGGGTCATCTCACAGACATCAGATTTTTAACTGGACTACCAATGACTTTAGAGTTGAGAGTGAATTTCAGCTCTATGGTACATTAGGAATTTAGGAACGTGCACCAAAGCAATCAGTTTCCTTTGTTTTTGCTTAGAGGTGGCTGAACCCCTGAATACTCTGTGTTTACCATCCAGGTTAGCTGTAATTCTCAGGTTCTCCTCATGTAATCTCTTGGTTGCTTTGCAAAATCACGGCTAAAAAGTACCCCATGTATTGGGGAAGTGGGAAGACTCAATTAAAATTAAATACATACAGAAAGAAAAGAAGTTGACTGAGTTGACTGAGCTCCAAGCTGAGGAAAAGAGAAAGCACTGCCATCTTGTCTCCAAGCAAAATCTCAACAAAATGAATTCTACTACTGGCAAGATTTTGATGAGATCAAACTGACTACAGCACCCTATATATAAAGGAGGAGCAGCTCTCCAATTTCTCTTTTAGGCCCCTGGAGCTACCTCTGCCCATAAAGGAAAAAAAACAAGTTGTCATTCCAAAAAATACTATATAGGGGAGAAAGGCAGAGAGAAGTGGGTTTATGAAATCCAAACCGGGAGCTGTATTAGGTCACTGTCAAAGGCTTGCAATGGAGCACTGGAGCAATCATTATCCCTAATCGAGCAGAGGTCAGGTTCTCTGCTAATTATGTTCTCTCACAGAGGGGTGTGTGCGTGTGTGTACACGTGTGAGAGATGAGGACAAAGAAAGGAGTTGATGGAAATCAGTCTCACTGCATTGCATCTGACAAGAACATCGGATATTCCTCTTCCTCCTGTCTGATGCTATTTCAAGCCTCATTATGAGAAAAGTCTCGTGTTTAACATGGTCTTTTCATTGAATTATCTTCTTTTCATTTTTGACCACCTCTCTTGCAAATGCTGCAAATTAGCTGCTTGGATCTCATTAGCCTGGAAAGGAGTCATCTCTTGTAAACACACTTTGCATCAATCTGAGTTATCCAAGGACTGTGGGTACATTTACAATATGCAGAGTTGAAAGATACCTGACAAGAGAGGGAACGAAGCCACTGACATGTCAGTTTGCAACCGGATATTCATTATACTACCTCCCTCATTCTGCATCTGTCACTAAGCTATGACTTAGGCTCCACATTAAAGCACATGAAGTTAGCATAGCTTGCTTACAGCTAGGGATTTGAAAATTGATCATCCACCTGGAGTATATGCACTTCATTCATTATACAGATTTCCATGCAGTAGCCATGCTTAATCTTACAGTGCTGTCAGGCTACATCAGTGGAGAGCCATTGTATTTCATGTCCAAAATCTCCTTCCTGACCCCAGGGTTCACCTGTCTGCAATATTTTATATCTTTGCATATTTCCTCTGAAAAAAAAATAGTAATTGTAAAAACAGAAAAGGATCTCCAGAGAAAACTTACTCTTTTGTCTGCAGTGTTTTTTCTGGACAGTAATGGGTAGGTATCATAAGACAATTCACTCCCTCAAAGGATATTTATAACAACCTCATTAAGCTCTTGATGCATCTTTGTGCATAACAGGACAGTTCAAGGCGTGTTCACCCACAGCTGGAAGTGGAAGTATCACTACCATTTTGTAAGGGTCTGTCACTTAAAAACATGGGGTATTTGTCTTTGGGAGAGAGAAAAATGCATAACAGTGTTCACTCTTCCTAATTGAAAGAGTCTGGAAAAGGCCACCATATACTCAGGGAAGGTGAGAGTTATCTTGTGCATGTTTTTCAAATCTCAGCCGAACTGGCAACAAGAGAGCACAGACAGACATGCTTGTACTGCAATGAATTATCAAAGCATAAAGGAACTTTACTTATTAAGCAAAACAAATTATGCATAACATTTTAAAATATACATTTTCACCTATATTTACATAATGTTCCTTTTGAGCAACTTGTGAATCCCTGTGTGGATTCCCAGGTGTACTAGGGAAGTCACATTTGCTCTCCCCTTCCTTTTCATTTGCCATAGTGCCAACACAAAGGGAAAGCATTGTAAAAACATCAGAGACAAATTGCATTTGATTGGTGAAAGGGGAACCAGGACTCTGGTCTCGCTGCTAGGTCTGGCACTACAACACTGAGCTGCTGAGATGCTCAAATAAGCCTCAGAGCTCTCCACTCAGTACACTGCAAGGTAGTGACAAGGCTAAATTAAAACCATGTTTGTAAGGAGCTGTGAAATTTTTTCCTGGAAGGTGCAGTGTAATTGTGAAGTTCATTGCACTGACTTCAGAGCTGCCACAGGGCTCAGAGCAAGCTGGGACAGCAATGGTGACAGGCTGATGATCTGCTGCCATCCACTGCTACCTGTGCAGAGCTCTCTCCTCTGGTTTCACTCTCCTCTTCCAAAGATACCTTACAGCCCTGAGACTGACCCAAGTGAGAGCTGTGAAGGGCAGGCTCTGATGTGTCCAGCTGAATGTATCCATAAAGGTTGGCTCAGGGGGAAGGACGGACCTCTAAAATAACATGACAAAGGGATGACAAGAGAGAGTGCTACAGATTTCTCACCTTCACAGGAGAAAACCCCAAGTCAGGCAGCTGCTCCAGTGATATGCACAACTCAGCAAAAATAGCTAGCTGTGTGCCTTCAGGCTTTAATTTGCACAATGAAATGTATCCTTTACAAAGGTATTTCTTTTAATGTCTACTCCGTTCAGTTTTATTGGATTGGCCTATAGAGGACACCATCTGGTATCTGTCATCCAAATCTACATGGACATGCTATCGATAAAATCCCCATTTCCAAAAAGTGGGTTAGCTAAAAGCAGGGCCAGATTGCTGGCTGATACAAATTGGTCTGAATGATGTAGCTATCCATGCTTTTACCAGCAAAGGCTCTGACCTACAAAATCCCCAATTTAGACGCTCTTTTGGGACAGGGCTGTCTTTATATTCTGTGTTGTAAAGCATGCAGCACAGAGGACCCCAAGCCATGACTAAAACACTCAAGGATTGTAATGGTACACATAATAAATAATTATCTAATTGCAGCAACAAAAAGATTTCTGTGGTCATTCATATGTCAGAATAACTCATGTGTGTCATTGAGTGAATGGTCAGCATTCTTCAATGGAGAAAAACATTCTCCACAGAGCTGCCATCTTTGGACCTTACAAAGAACTTTAGGTAGAGCAATAAAGGCAGAGCTTATGCTATTGTTGGCCATGTTATATCAATTCATTATATATAAATTAGCTGAGTCTCTCTAGACACTAATACTTTTCATAAAGACAGTATTTAGCCCAAATACATACATTTTTCTTTCTTTCCCCACTTGGGGTAAAAAAGGCCCTCTCACTTCTCAACTATGTAAAGCATTTTAATTCCATTAAATGGTCTTCATCTATTTCAAAATGAATGTGTTTTTTCACACAGACAGACATTGTAGCAAGCTTTAAGTAGTTTACTCAACTGGAGGCAGGAGACCTAAGTCACCTCTTCCTCTCCCCACCCCAGAAAGGGAAAGGCATTTTAGCATCAAACCATCCCAGAAACTAAATCCTGTAATGACTTATGCCCCTCAAAAAACTACACCAGGTGTTAATCTGAGCAGTATTTGGCTGCAGGAGTTTTACTTACGTCACTGAGTCTTTCCCGAGAGCTACTTCGATGAAAACCTTTCGATTCCCCACTGGCGCTTTCACTGTCACTGTCTCGGCAACTGTTTTGACCTGGCTTGAGCTGCAGGAAAGGAAAAAAAACCACAGAGAGCATGAGTTTAATCTGGTTCAGGTAAGTCTCGTTGTCCATTGCTCTTCTTTAACCCAGTTGCACAACTACAGATCTGGAAGCAAGAGGTGGCAACATTCACATCCCAACGAAATCACAGTTTAAGACCTTCGTTATTGGCAACTTTTAGACTTCTGAAGTTATTTGTTACATAGATGCAGTTTTGAAAGTTACTATCACATAGAAGCACAGGGAGAATCAATCCCTCTCTCACTACAGCATAAGAATATGAAGGATCTAAGGTGAGTGGAAATCTCCCCGGAGAACAAGCAGCCACCTCTCTGGGGAGGCCTTTTGCTGGACTAGCCCCTAACAGCATTGCCTGGTACCACAAAAAATTCCTGACTATTCAATGTTCATAAAGCAACATGATCTGCTTAATAGGTATCAGATTGTTTCTGCTTTGCAAACCAACATTAATGGCATTTACTGGCATTGTAATAAATACTTTCTTTTTTTTTTTTTAAAGTTACAAACTGTATTTTCAATACAATTGAGAACACATTTGCTTTCTCTTACACTGTGGATTGAGCAGGTCCACATGCTGTAACAGCATACACACATTACACTACATAGAGAGCACAAGGAGGATACCAACTATGTCTACTGCAATGCTGACTATATATATATATATATATATTTAACGTATAATGTAGTAAAATTTTGGTTTAGCCTTGTTGATGGTTCATCTGAACTAACTTCCTGTGAAGACTGGTTAGTCCTGAGGTTAACAGTGGCAAAAAGGCAATTTCACAAGTTTAGATTTAAAATTACAGATGTAAATACTGGCAGCAGGAGTAAATGCAGAGAAAAACTTGTCAAGGTACCTAATGAAGTGTTTTATGAGACACTTATTGCACTAACCTATATTCATATGAGGAATACCAAACAACACCTCCTAACTTATTCCAATGATTAATATTGATAGCAATTTCTATTCAGACTGTACAGGAGTGGATGATCATACTCATCTCCATGAGTAGAGACCCAGAAGCTCCTTCTCCATAAGTTCTCTACACCAAGTTTTCCTCTCCTTTTTTCTACCTCTTCTTGGTTTTTTTCTCATTCTTCTAGAAATGTACTGCACAAGCAAACACAAAAGTTCACACAAGTTCTCTGTTCTAGGCACAAACAAACAAGACAGACACTTCAGCTCTGTTTCCCAGATATGCATTCCCACCACAGACACTGTGCACTCTCCACATTGCTGTTCTCTCCTGGCTTCACTAAAGGAATGCACAAAGCTTCCTCACCCGAATGGTTGTCTCTGTCACTACAAGAACAAATGGCATTGGTAAGCCTGGCATGCATTTACCTTCACCCCTTATTCCACTCACCAGTAAAAGACAGCTTTGGGTGCTCTCTCTCAGTTAAAAGAAAGGAAGGAGAAAGTGCATAAAACGAAAGGTTCAGGCACACAATTGAGTTGCAATGCACTGCAGCTGCAGAGAAATGGCACAGGTGTGCTCTCAGCTCAAAGAAAATCTAACCTTAAGAACTAGAGCTATTTGTCAAACACTTACAATTTAATAAATAAACTTAATGTTCCACAGCTCAGCCAGGAAATCTCACATGCAAAGATCTTTATTTCAAATGGAATGGTTTATCAGTCAGATCTAATAGATCTATGTAGCATTTTTTGAAGGCAGAGAGGAGGATAACGAATTCAAGAAGTCGAATACTTCATATATAACTCACAGATCTTACCTAGGACCAGAGTGTACTCTAATTTTACGGTCCCAGGTTTAAAATTTAACCACCCAAAGGAAAATGGATCAAGTTTCCCTGACTCAGTCTTTTGTCAACAGTCGCTCAATGCTGGAAAAATTCTGATTGTAACTGGGGCCTGAATAATTTTTTCCAGCCTCAGATTTTATTTTTAGAACCTCAATTTATTTGGTAAACAATTTTCACACATTAGTTATTTGCTAACTAATCATAAGGCATCATTTTTATCAAACTTCCATATTGCAAATTCCAGCTATCCACAGAGAAGAGAAGAAAAACCCAGCAGGTGTCATTTTTCTAGACACAATTTACAAGGAATAATATAATATGACCAAGATATCTGAGCTTGAAACTCTGTAGGAACACGGTGAAATGCATAGACAAGACAGCACACTCAGAAGTAAGTCCAAGTTGAGATTTATAAGCTTTCCATATTTTCCTTTCTTTTTTTCCAAGTTGAGTTTCTCCATGTGCCAAACTGTTGAGGGTTTACACTTTATTCCAAAACCCATCAATCTGTCCTAAATTAAAAAAATAAAGCATGGAAATGTGCCTGTTGTCTTCTTTTAAGAACCTAAACTTGCACACAAATGAACATGAGAGCACTTAATGTGGATAGGCAATGGTTCTTTTTGATCTATTCACACAGATTCAACCACTTAACATGAAAATGACATTGAAATAACATAGTGCTGCTAGAAAAGGTTTGCAAATAAAAGACTGGATCTTTAGTTACATCCCATACATCACTGCACTACTCTGGAGCACTGGGGAACCCTATAATCAGCTTCCCTCACATATGCAATTGTCTTTGCAAAATAAAGTGCAACACTGACAACTCCCATGTCCGTATCACTCCTGTTGGGGTATCCCTGTGCAAAAAAGAAAGACAGCAAGACACTCCCATGATGTCAACTCAAGTGTCTCACTGAGGACCTTCCCAAATTAACAGAGCTGTTAATCTTCTCATTTCCACTGAGCAAGGAACGATGGAAGGTTTGCAAAAAGCACATTTGATCCCACGCTTTCACTGTACAGTGGGAGTGAACTTATCCATGTAGATTGATCTAAATGGTCTCATAAAAGAGGAAATGTGGATACTTTCTAGGTTGAAAGCACAAAATCCTAAAAACCACAGTGTTGCTGTCTCAAAACAAACTTGCACAGGCTCAAGGATTCCCCTGAGGGTGAGAGAGGGGTACAGGGGTACAAGCAAAAAAATCTGACAATCACTAACGTGAGGGCACTCGAGGAGGCTGAATGTGTAGGTGCTGAGACCCTGCTGCACACCATCTCCAAAACTTTTCCAGGAGTCTATTGTCATTCTTTGCACCATCACATCATATTTCTGGAAATCTTTTATTGCACTACAGAAACTATTATTTTGTAATGCCCTTAAGTCTATAGGAGCATATGGAAGTCAAGCAGAACTGGCTAACCAGAAAACTACATTTCTTGTATTAAAAGTAAGAAAGGAAAAGTAAAAAACCCAAAGATCTGGAAGGATGAGTGCTGGCTGAAGTTCTGGGCCAGCATTTGGCAACGAGGTTTTTTTCTGATTCTCCACACGCAATTCCCTCCCCTAAAAATGAGAATAATAACAGGTCTCCCCTGCTTTCCAAATTTGAGGGTTTTTTAGCAGGGACAGTCTCCCAGAGGGTGATTGCAGAGTCCATCGTGTGCTGTGGGACCCAAGAATCCTAACCACTGCTCTGAGGCCTGTTGCGGTAGCAACAATGATTTGTAATGGTAAAGTGGCTCCACTACCAAAGTGTATGTAAAAACCTCACATAAAATAACCTTGAAAACAACCACAGTGATGTGGGTTTTCTTCCCTCCCTTTGGATTTGCCACGAGGCCTGTGTGCTGTAGCCGTCCCTGTGGGCGGCGGGAGCCCGTGAGGGAAGCAGGCCGCTTCTTGCCAGGTCCCCTCAGTGCAGCTCATGGTGCCTCTGGGAAATTGTATTTAAGAAATGGGTAAAAATGCCAGAGCAGTGAAGAATGAGGGATGGAAAAAGGGAAAGTGTGCCCTGCAAACAGCCCCACCAGGGATAAAGGAGGTGGAGAAAGTTCTTGAGGTGTCAGAGCAGAGTCCATGGGGAGACCCCAGCCAAGCAGGTAGACATTCCCTGAAGGAATCATATCCTCTGGAGAGCTCATGCTGGAGCAGATTTTGCTCAAGGAATTGTCACCTGTGGGAAGGACCCAGACTGGAGCAGGGGAAAGGAGCAGCAGCGAGGAGCTGCTACAGACAAACCACAACCTCCATCCCTCTGTGACGCTGAGGGGGACACAGGGGAATAAAGAAATGAAGTTGAGTTGTTTCTTGTTATCCAAAACTATTTTAGTTGGCAATAAATTAAATTAGTTTTCTCCACATCAAGGCTGCTTTGCTCATGACAGTAATTGGTGATCTTCCTGTCTTCAAGTCACAAGCTTTTTCTTCTTAGTTTCTTCCCCTGCCTTGCTGAGGTGGGGGAGCACGAGAGAGTGGCTGAGTTTGGCCCTTAGCCAAGGTAAACTCATCATACCATGGTTTGGATAAAAGCACTTGCTGCTCATAAATTGAGTCAAAAAACTTCAGACATACCACTCTGTGCTGCCTTGCAGAGTGGGGCAAAATAGATGCAGGGCTGGAAACTGCCATGAGGGACAAAGTGAGAGCATTACTGGGAGAGCATGAGGAGGAGAGAAAGAGAGGCATAACATACACAACACTATGTGTGACCATTTAATGAAGAAAAAAAGAGAGAAAGAATAGTTCAGACCTAAAGGTCACAAAGAAACTGGCCAGAAATTGCTAAGATTAGGAATAAAACAAAATAGATGCAAAAACATCACCATGAAACTGCTGTAATAGTAAGCAGTAGCAGTAACTCTTCCTTCAGGGACTGGAGAGATTTTCAGGTGACTTGAAATCTAATGAAACTATTTTTGCACCAGGGAAATATTCAGCTCTATTTTGTGACAGTCAAAGTGCAAGCTCAACATTCAGCTGTGTCCAGGGAAAGCAGCTCTCTGCTATGCTTCCTTCTGCCGTTCAAAGTTAAAGGGTAAAGTACACCTAAAGATACAAGTTTAGGAGTAGGATAGATCTGCAGGAATAGTGCTATAGCTTCTACACTATTCAGACATTTCTGTGAAAGGATGGGGATCATAAGCCATAAAACACTCCTAAGGATAATCCATAACAACATGGCTCTGTTGCCTTTTGTCTCAGAAAGGAAAAGAATGAAGGATAGAGATAGTCGATCATGTTAAGAGGCATAAGGGAGGATGAAAGGGCAGCTGAGCCCCAGACTAGAGAGTGCATCATCCTCTCAGGACCACAGTTTGCTTTGCTGGATCCCTAAGCCACTTTAGATAATTCCATAGTAGTGGTGCCTGGTTAGCACGTAACAAAAAGCAAAATAAATAAACCTACTGAGAATTTAGCAAAAGCCTTTTTTCACAGAGCTTATCTATCATGTCAAAGCCACCCTAATGCAGCTCTTCTCAACTCCTTTTTTTAAAAACATATATTTTAATTTCCAACACCACACCATTTGGCAGCAGTAAATCCATGGTATAGTTTCAAGGCACCTGAGTTTCCACATCATATGGAATTAAAGGACTATTTCACTACATTATACCTTAAAGTTATGAATACTAACATTTCTCCCTATTACAGAGCAGCCAGCAAGCTAAGCCTTTACCAAGAGCACTAGAGGAAGAGGATGCCTGCTCCCCAGGGCACGGCACAACCCTACTGCAGGGAGAGGGAATGTAGGGGTTTCAGTTCAGCCTGACATTCTTAGACAGCTTTTGTAAGGGCAAGACAATCCAAAACTCTTCTGATCCAGCTCCTACCAGGACAAATATATTCACTAGCTCAGATCAGCTGGTGAATAGACTTGTACATCCATCATTAGCAATACTACCTGGCTCCAGAAAGCCTGAACAGGCATAGCCCAGTCCCAAATCCACCGCAACAGTTTGTCCTGACCAGGCTCTACACAGTAGAAAGACGTTTCTACCTCGAGGTTGCTCCAGGTAGCCAAAGGCCAGGAAGCAACATTCAGTTCACCCTGTGAGGAAAAAGCAAACCCGGTTGGACCTGGTGAGATCCTTGTGAAAAACTTGAACCAACTCAGCACATTTATCATGAATCCGTCACTGTTTCTTCAGGGCTCAGCAAATAGGAAGAGTTTGGTAGCAGCACACAGCAGGAAAGAGGGTGCTGGGTAGGTGAGAGAACCTGCACTCACTCCCATTCTGCCTGGTCACCAGGAGGAAGGGCAATGGGTGCCTTAGCACTATGATGGGCTGCGTCCTCACAGCTCCTGGCAATGCTGCATGAGCCATAGGTCTGGGGAGGGAGCCAGAGCAGTGGGGACCAGCATATAACTGAACACTGTGTCCAGCTTTTGGCCCCTCACTACAAGAAAGACATTGAGGGTCTGGAGTACGTTTAGAGTTGGGTGCCAGAGCTGGGGAAGGGGCTGGAGCACAAGGGTGTTGAGGAGGGGCTGAGGGAATGGGGGTGTTGAGCCTGGAGGAGGCTGAGGGGAGACAGGAGCACTCTCTGCAGCTCCCTGACAGGAGGCTGTGGTGAGATGAGTTGGTCTCTTCTCCCAAGTGACAAGAGATAGGACAAGAAGAAACAGGCTCAGGTTGCACCAGGGGAAGTTTAGGTCGGAGATGAGTTTTTTCCCCTGAGAGCGCTGTCAGCCCCTGTGCCAAGCTGCCAGGGAGGTGGGCACCCCTGGAGGTACTGAAAAGCTGTGGAGCTGACTCAACCAACTCTCTGATTGGTTTCATTCATTTTTTTAACATGGATGTCACCACATGCTCTGTAAAGACTAGGTTTGATGTGCTCTTAGAGCCAAAAAACCAAGTGCAGTTCCCATTAACCACAACCCACTCACCAGGGTGAACTAAAATGTGTATTGTAGCATCATTTTGCACTAAATGAAACATATTTTTCCCTTAAAATCTGTTAACTTTGATTTCAAAATATGACTATTCACACTGAAGCAGAATTGATTCTGAACAATGGAACAACTGAGTATTGAAATCAGAGGTGTAACAACAGTGGATTAAAGGATGAAGTGTTCTGCCTTTTAAATTCTCTCTGGAATAAATAAGAAAACATCTTTACTTTCCTGGGCAGCTCAGCTTTCACATACATCACAACAGCATTGCATTGCAGCCCCATCTGTGCTACTGACCCAATGGGCATAGCAGTAACATCCACTTTGTAAGGGCTGCACAGACACAGTCCTGCCCAAGCAAACATGTACATGTGAAGTGTCTTCTATCAGTCAATAAAGAGCAACAGCAGATTTCATGTAGGACTGAGTATCTGACTGCAAAGAAAACATATTTAATCAATGATTGAGAACAAATCTGGCTGTATGAAAACAAATAAATGGAAAACTGCATAGCAAGAAAAAAACAACAATGTAAATCAAGGCCTGTTAGTGGTGATTTAAATCATGATTAACAGCTGTCATTTAAATGCTTCCATTTAAATTTGTTTTACTACTGACACAAGTTAGACAAATACTACTCATACAGCACTTTCACATCCCCCAGAGCTTTGAAGATGGTTCAACACAGCAGCCGTGAATCTGAGCAAGACCTCTACACTGCATTTCCAACAAAGCCATGCTCACCACCGCCACATCTGCCTGACTAGTTAAACAGATGAGTAGCACAAGGAAAGCAAATCAGAGGTAAGATGAGGAGAAAGAATCTTAACAATGCTATTGTGCAAATTTCCAAGTAAACATGGGAAAAAAGGGAATTCGCACCATGCGTGGACTCTGAACAGTATCAACACAAAGACATTTCACACCAGGGAAGAAAAATCTTGTTACTCAAGAGATACAATAAAACATTAGGAGAGGCTTTCTGTGTGTCTGATACTCAATCTTACAATGAACAATGCACATGCTCCCAGAAAACTGTCAGCTGCTGAGGATCAGGGCCTACATGCCATCATCCGGAGATCTGACATCCCTACCAGAATACAAAGCTTTATTTTGCACACCTGGATGGTATCAGTCAGGTAGCCCAACAAAGACAAGATTTTATCTTTTGTTTCTCTCCTGCCTCAACTGAGAAGAAAAAGGGGTTTTTTTTTGTATGAAAAACAAGAATAAACACACATTTCTGTTTTTTCCAATTTCTGATTGACAAAAAAACCATCTAAATCTAATAAAACTTTAACAAATAGCTATAAACAATTACCTAATCAGCTCTGTGATACAGAACAAGGGTGTCTTTAACTCACTTATTCTAAAGCACTGACGGCCATTTCCTGCTGCCTTTGAGCTGATCCAGAATCTGTTGTTGCTTTTGCTCAGTACACTGAGGCAAATGAACTCATCCTCTACCATTTTAAATGGGAGGAATCCTACTGAAAGAAACAGAGCTACACCCCTCTCCTGGGGAGAATTTGGCTATTTAGCATTGTTATTACAGAAACACCAAGTGATCATGTTCTGCTCACAGTAGCAACAGCAGAAGCAACACAGGCTAAGAATAAATAGCATCCTTGCCAAAGCGGGGGTGGGGGACAAAGAGAAAGGGCATTTATTTCCAGATCCTCTTCTCCTCCATTATATGCTTCGGCAACCTTAGCTATATAGCTCACAGAAGGTGCTCTGAAGTAGCTCTGTAGCTCTATTTTATCTAAGTTACACAGAGAATGCAGCCCATCATTTTTTTTTCTGTGCTGTTTATACAGAAATCAAAGATAAATTTGGCATAAACTCATCACACCCCAGAATCATACATACATTATACAACATATAAAGTGTAACAGACTCGCTCTGCTCCCCAGCTCCTGTTAAGAGCAGTATGAAACAGCAAGCTGTTGGCAATTGCAACAAATGAGGCGTATTTCAGCACACTTTAAAAGCTGAATTGCGAAAAAATACAGGCTTCTTCTGACCCTTTGCATTTTGATGGTTGCACAGTGAGAAATATGGCCTTTAAAATTACACCTTGCAAAGCACTCCATTGTACCAATCAATCTCTGCAAGCAGCTTCCATAGCTCAGACTGGCAGAGCAGAGAGGGATAAGGAGTGTGGGTCCAGCCGGGCTGTTTGGAGGCAGTAGAGCCGTGGTGGTCGGGGTGGAATCGATCTGCTCCTCCCCGTATTTACTCGGTCCTGCTGCTTGTTCGTATGCCACCCTGGATTTCCAGGGCTCTCATCTCAGGTAATGTAGCCTTTGTACCACTAAAATCCACCTCCAAAACCCAGCTGATTTATTGCATCTTACTGCATGGTACAAGTGTACCATCCTTGTTGGCACAGGTACACATCCATTCACATCCTGATCCATATATGGCACATCTCAAGAGTTATTCAGCTAAGTGATGAATAACCACATTCATTCCTCTTGCTTCCAACTTTGTGTGACTCCAAATCACATTTTAAGTTCAGATTTTAGGGCACAATCTTTTAATACAGTTTCACATCAACCCTCTTAGCCCTGAGAACACCCTACATGGAGCAGAGTGTGATCACTGTAACAGTTTCCACCAGGGACTTGCTCTTGTGGTTCTGTTTAGGCCATCTCATTTGAAAACCAGAGAACCCATAGTTTTACCCCAACATTTTGAGTAAGAATTAGCTATTTCAGAGCATTTGGCAAGGGTGACTTTCCAGATCCTTCTTGTTAGACTGTTACCTGCTCTTGCTTCAGTGGCTACAGGCCCAGGGTCCAGCCTGGGGCCTCATGGCCTAAGTCCTGGACCTGGGAGGAGTTCTTGTTTCTGTTGTATGGGAAAGGCCAGGTGAGGTAGGAAAGCAGAGGCAAATACTACCTGTACTCTGAATCTCCAGAAAGAGGAGAATAGAAATAGTATCCCATTTAGCCTGGAGGGCCTGACATCCAATCCCCTATGGACGCTGCTTGGCCCCTGGTTGACTTTGAAGTGGAAGAATACTTAGGAAGATAAAATGAATTATGTGATAGAACTAAAAGCAAACCAACCAGGCTGAAAAATCTAAACAACACTGCAGCTCAGCAGTTCTCTTCAAATTCAGCTGAAGAGCCTCCACTTGTTTTAATGAGGGGAAACAAAAAATGAAGATGGTTTCTGTGGAATTTCACTCAAGTCCACAGGACACTTGCTCCTCATGTGCAAGGGAGATGCAAGATGGGACTAAATCCTTTGGGAACATCTGAAGATGTGAAGCAGCTCCACAAACCAAGCCTGAAAAAGACCTGAGTGACAGCACTCGCTTGAATTAAGGCACAGCAACTGTCATCCTTTTCTTCCTCAATGTAGACCACTAACCTGGCACCCAGTTAACATTACAGAGGTAAATGAATGTCCTAAAGGAGGAAACATCGATATGCAAGGATTGACCTCAAGATGCTTGCCACTGTTTACATAAAGGAGCCTTGTTACTTCATAGCATGATATAAGCCTGGGATAAATATTTAATAACTTGGTTGCATAAATAATGGTTTGACAGTTGAGCTATTGGCTTACAAATATAATACTATTTTAAGCCATTTAACTGGCCAACCATTTAAATTATTCAAGATTTAAAAGTCATCCTGTGGTCTCTGTACAAGGAGAAAACTAGGAAGTTGTAACTATAATGACAAAAGCAGGGCAAGATCAATCAACCACATGATCTCTAATACAAACAAGCAGCAATTAAGCAGCAATCAAGACCAATATGACTGTGGTTGATGTCCTTTTATGCCAATACTCTCAGTCCAGAGAACCAAATTTAATAATGCTCTGCAATTTATCAAGGGAACCATAACTCTGCTCTCTGTGACTTGGCCAAGAGGCTATTATGATAGTATTTCTCTATAATTTAATAATGTGAAGGAGGGGAAGTAAAAGCATTTTGACATATAACTCACATCTATACATTGTGTATTTCCCCCTTGCTTGGATGATAGAAGCAAAAGTCGTAATACTATACCTCAGTACCAATTTGTTAGCAGGAAAGGGGAGCTGAAGTATCTAGCAAAGAAAATCTATTTGAAGGAGCACAGAAGGGAAAGGAATGAACCATCTGAATTCATTAGCAGCTGTCATTGATGTGGAGATGAGTTTAGAGATGAAGAGAAGCTAGTCATAACAAATAACTCAGGAGAAAAGCAAAGGGAGGAACTGTTGTTTAAGTTGTTTAAATCTGGATTAGTTTCTGATAGATGGCAAGTTGCCACTTAGAGGAACCTTTTGTGTTAGACACTCCATCCTCTTACAAGAGCAGCTCTTTGAACAAAGTAAGACAGCAGCTCTTTGAACAAAGTAAGACATTTCAGCACTTGGGGCTGTGTGCAGGTTGCTGGCAGTGCTGGGTACTGCTCTCTTAACACTGGTCTGTCTGGCACTAACAAGTCACAACTTTCTAGTACCTGAGGCCATAGTTTCACAGCATCTTCCGCCCAAAGGAGCCTGACCCTGCTGTTCCCCATTGTCTCCAGGCAGCAATTCCCCAGACCCGAGACATGCTAGGTGGTACAGCTGGAGCTGATGCTGGGGCTCTGCAGGGAATCTAGCCAGGTTAGAAAATAACAGGGTGCGGTTTTTTCTGCTTTGTTTCCTGGATTGCTTCTAACCCAGGTGAGTTCAGCGTGGCATGATGGAGGATGTGATGATGAGAAGGCAAGGACTCTGGCACTACCAGGAAAAGAAATGCTGAAGAACTACATCCTTAAACCACAGCCTGATTTCATGTCTTAAATCTTGTTGGTTTTTTGCCCTGCAAAAAACCAGCTGCAACTGGCTTGAAAAATCCAGCATGCCTTCAATCTCCTCAGAACGCTGGCTCGTTGTGGAGGTTTTGGTTTTGCTCTACTTTGTTTCTTTCTGCTTTCCTCTCATCCTGAGAAATAATGTGAAATATATTGCAGCCCTGTGCTTTCACATTGCTTTTGCCAATTGAAATAGTGAGTCCTCCTATTTGCCAATGTCAAAAAAAATCTCCTGGTGCATCTTGGAGTCTATTCCTTCTCAACAGTGACCGAAGGTGATTTAATGTTTGCTATGTTTCATGAGCTGCTTGCCTCTGTCCAAGTTCAAACCCAGCTTCATTTCCAGACAATCATTCTGCAAGCTAGTGTTTTTAGCCCTTGTGCTGGCAGCCTCAGCAGAGGGGTAAGGGATGAGGGCAAGATCCCAACACGCTCTGAAATCAAGGGGAACATTTCCACTGACTTAAGGAATACAGAATCCATTTAGGGAACTGGTTGTCCACTATAATTACTTGAAAGTCTATTTCTGTACCTTATACTGATAATACAAAAAACCCATTTCTCTTTCATATGCTTAAAAATGATACTAAACTTATCTATCTTGAAAATACAGTCATATATTAGGTAAGTAGAGTTTTATCACTGTTTCAAGGTAAGTGCAAAAAACCCTGTAATACAGGACTACTATCAAATTATGGTTACTTGAAATAATCCTCATTCTGGCATTTAATAATTTACAAAGTGCCTGTTCAGGAAAAGGTCAAAAATCACTTGGAAAGATATGTTAATGGTTCTCTAAGTAATGTTTAGACTTACTGAATAAATTTTCACACTTAAGTCACGTTTAACAAGCATTACAAACTGTATTACAAATCGTGCTCTTCACAATGGAGAGCTGTGTATACACACGTTACGGCCTCCCTACAAGACAACACTTAAGCACTTGGTTAAACTCATCTCAGCGGAGGGGGTAAAAAAAGAAACCTATCTTCACTGTTATGCTAGAAATATATTTGATGTACGTTCTCACAAAAAGGAATATTTACCTGGATCAGGACTTGTTCCATTATTGTTCATCTAAGTGATAATCCCCCCACTCACCCCCAAACCTCAAAACCAAGCACAAATCATAGCACAATCAAGAAAAACCCAGAACCAAACCAGTCGAAAACCCACCAAGTTCTCCAAAACTCAACCCTAAAGAAAATGCAAAAACTGTTGTAAATAATTAGAACTGAAGACAAAGCCCTGTGCTGATGGATCTACGTGGAATCCCTTTAATGCTTTGAAATATTCGGGCTTTAAAATGACCCACAAGACTTAAAAATTAAGTATCAGCATGTGAAAATGCACCATATTACAGTTTAAATCAACCATTATACAGGCTCAGCAAGCATCAGCACACTCCTCCCATGCACTGAAAAACGTCGACTTCTCCTTGGTGAATAATAATTTTTGAAATAAAGCAGGCATGCAAAACATGGGTGGCAAGCAGCAAATGCTGATATTTGGGGCACCAAGGTGTTTTAAAATTGTTTTTCACTTTTGCATCCAGCATCCACTGAAATCTCATAAGATCAAAGTTTTGCAGACAAGGAAAAAAAAAGCCCACAAAATTAATAACTATTTAAGTATTCTGTTTCATCATGATAACAAACAGATGGTTTTAATATTCTAGAGGCTAATTTCTGAACAATTAAAAACACAGCAAGACATTAACATCTAATGAAACATTTTAACTACCAGTATATGCATCTGCCATTAATTTCCACACAGTAAGGTCTTGGTTCTCTTCAATCTGTTCTTTATTAAGGAAAGTTTTTCCACTCTGAATTTAGTGAAGTAGAGAATTAACAACTGTTTTCAATCAGCAATCAGCATGATATTTCGCCAGTGTGCATTCAAACCGTCCACACGATCAGACATAAATTTATTCCTATGCTGGCTTTGATCTGCACACAGAGTGGAGATGTTATAAGGGAATTCATTTTCTAATTCCATTTTCATTTAGAACATATGAATTAACCCCTTGCAGATCTCGTGGCCTTTTTTAATCTACTTCAGATAAAGGATATCTACTTTAAAACATTATGGCTTACACATTACTGACAGGCTAGCCAAAAACCAAATGCATTTTTTGAAGCCAATGAAAGCATTCTCACGCAAACTGTACTGACAGAAAGTTCTTCAAAGGCAATGAGGATCCTATATTTATGAGCTACTAATTTATACTTCCTTTGCTCATCTGGGATAAGAACATAGGCTAGTATTCATCAAAGCCTTACTCGTGCAAAAAACTAGCTGCTACGAAAAAAGTCTGTGCACCACAGACACCAAGCTATCTGATTCATGTGTTCCCTAACCAGACATGCAGCCTAGAACTACTGATGTCTTTTCTGTAGGTCTTCACCAATTCGGCAGGTTATGATTTAGATCAAGCCAAGGAGAGTTGTTCTCATTGCTCCCAGAGCATGGCAAAAGGCTGATGTTATTGAATATCCGTTGCCATCACCTAGCACTCTACAGAAGAGCCCTGATGGGTTTGAATTTCATGCTTGCTGTTCACTAAACATGTAGGTAGCTCCATAAGCATCTTTGGTTTTCAAAAGGGTTAACTTGGAGTGATTCTAACAGGAACCACATTCTGTCCAGGTTCCTGTTTTGATTTTAATCATGTAATTTATGTAAACATGGAATTGCAAGGCTAAACTAATAAACATTGAAAAACGCCTTGAGAAAACATATGAGTCAGCTGCAGGACCTTGTGTCTCGGATTCATTTTGTGGTGTTCAGTGGGGATCTCATGTTGCACCAAGAAATGTCTGTATTGCAACTACAGAGAATAAGGGAGACTCACGTTGTAGCTACCGCTTCAAGTCAGGAGAAACAAAGACATGAATCTGAGTCTTTTACTTGCCAACGGATGCCCTACCAAAGGGACATTAACTGTTGCAAGACATTTCCCTCCCTCTAATTTATGCCAGAAATAACATGCTGGGCTCAACCAACATCCAGCAATAACTATGCATTTCCATAGATAATTCCACAATCCACCACTTACAATAAAAACACATCACATCCTTGTCACACCCTGCTCTACGTGCTTGTATCCATCTCGAAGGCTCAGCCTTAACAAAGCACCCTCTTTGCCTCAGAACTTGGTTTTTTCCTTTGCTCAGATAGGTTATTACAGGTCAAGGGCCAAACCCAGAAAGGCTGAGAACACTCACAAACCCATTTGCAATTCAGGTCTCCAAAATCTGGAACCAGAACGGTAGTTAGGTATGAAAGGACATGAAAGATTAATCATTCGATTTCAAGCACTGTCATCACTATGAATTTCAAGGATCAGGGCTGGGAGTTTGAGATGTACCTAGCAGAGGCAAGAGCATAACCCCTCTGAAAGACAGCGAGCTTTTGGCTCATTTGAGATCCACTCATGGTTCAATGAAATATGGCTGAAGCGGTGTCCCTGGGGATGCCATATGGGATTTCAAGAGACCTTTCCAGCCAGTCATATCTGGTTCAGAGAAACGTGCACACTAAAATGAATGTACTGGGAGTTTGCCATGTAACCATTAGCCGTATAACCACCATTAATATACCTTGAAGGCATTGCCTTATTTTTATATGTCAGACCATTTCAGACTAACACTGTACTTAGTGAGGATAGCACGATATTAAAATGTGACTTTCATACTTTATATGCTCCAAGTGCCTGGATCTACTCTTGGCACACTACAAAAATAATACTTTTATGATTCAGTTTTTCCATGAAATATTTATAATACAACTCTTGAGTGATGGAAGTGCCAGAATATTACTACAGCTATACTTGAATTCCTGGAGATTGTACACTTTTGTTTGGTCTAGCAGCATGCAGGAAAAGCGTCCTGCGAAACATCTGTCTCTCGCCGGGGAACCACATGGGAAATAAAGACTTTGGGGCAGCATTGCTTGAAGTATTTGAGTACTCATCTTACCTGCAGTCTATCAGCCCTGAGGAGTCTCAGCATTATAAAATCACAGAGGATGGAGAAAGATGCAGACACAAGTAGTCCCACAGCCCATCCCTCTGAGCCCAGGAGGGACCGATGTAGTCGTGTCACTCGGGACACGTAGACAACCAGCTAACCCAGCCCAGACTGTTGCTAAAGACACTCAACCACCTCTACAACCACTGCAGGTGAATTAGTGCAGTGTTACACTGTCTTTACCTTTAGAAAGCTATCTTCAAATGGATCTCCTGCCTGCAGCATCTCCTGCCTGCAGCATAGCCTCATCCTATCTATCATGGATATGCAGAATGGATTTTTCCCTTCCCCTTCTGCAGCAGTCTTCTTGTGTTTGAAGACTGTTATTGGTATCTCCACTCTATTTTCTCTTTTTAAAACTAAATTGCCCCGATTCTTTCAAGCCTATCCTGAAGGCCATGCTTTCGGCTTTCTCCACATATTTCTCTCTGATTTCCTATTCTAAAGGAAAGCACCTGCAATACCCATTAGGAATTACATAGTCATACAAGTTATACTGGGATGAAATGGGTATTAAATGAAACACATAAGGACCAAATGTGCATTAAAAGCTGTGGTCTGTGTGTAGACAACTGACTACTCAGGCCGGCTCGCTTTTAGGTGCCCATCTGAAGACTCTTTAAAGTATGTGATGACCTGAAGTGCTCACAACATAAATCTTCTGACTTCGTGACACACTTTCCCTCATGGAACTGCTGTTAACTCATTGTATAAGTAGTATTAAATCTGTAAAAGATCTTTCCTGAACAAAAGAGAAATTACTACAGGTATTCACAAACTGCTTATAGAAGAACTGTTCAGGAAAAAGCTTTGTTCAGTGCACGGCAGCTTGGTTTAGATCTTTCCTCCTTCAAAGCCTTACCTGAAACAGTTCTTCTGCTAAGTATCAAGACTTTTCAACAGGAACTTTATTTCTTCACAGTAATTTTTCCTGGGTTGGAGCTGCAAGGACAAAGTGTAACTCCTCATGGTGCTTCCCCAGCTGGAGCTCATTTGCTGTAAGAAGCTGTCGCTGAAGTGATCTGGAGGAGCACTTCTTGAATCCATTTTAGCAGTTTTCAAAGATGGCTCTGAGATGCCCAAGAGCCCCATTTTCCTTGCCCAAGCCCATCTTTCTCATTACTACGTTTACTTACAGCAGGAGAAGTGGATTAAATTAAAACTTAGTTTGCTGTGCAGTGTCCTGGTTAGGCAAGCTGGAACACTGCACGTTTTCCTGGTGTCCATAAACCTATTCTACAACTAAGACGTGGAATGATAAAAGGAGATGCTGACATTTCTGCAGCAGGCCAAAGACTGACTTCCAGAGCTCTACACAAAAACTGGAGGGAAGACCGAGGCACGGAAGGAGCGGCTGGGGTGGGTGAAAGGCACAGTTATTATGTTCCGATTAAGGCCACAGAAATGCCACGCTGTCAACCTCTGGCATCCTACAGCAAACCATGGCAACAGCTGCCTGGCTCTGTAGTAATAAACTGAACCAATTTAATAGCTTTTATTGTTCTGCTGTGATGTTTGAGCGCAACCACTTCTTTCCTCCCAGGACTCCCGAGCCCGCAAGGGCAGCAATGAGAGAAGATCTCATTTACCTAAAAGCGCTTATAAATTTTTAATTTGCTTTAACAAGTAAATTAACAAGTCCCTCATTCAGGCAAGTTTTATGGCCTCTTGCCACTTGGGGAAGGCCATAAAAGTTTTATAGATAATCCAGAGCTACTGAGATTGCTCATAATAAATTGTCTGTTTCCTGTTATTTTATCAAACCATTGGGCTTCTAATGACTTAAAGTCACAGCTTCCTTATATCTATGCTTTTTATGAGCCTGTATTTATAAACTGTAAAGAATATCTTAAATTATACTGGGCCCCTGCTAATCATTACAAAGCTAGTTTTTTTATTGGAGCCAACCTTTTTGCTCACGCCCACCTAATAAATTCTAAGGGATTTAAGAGGAAAAAACCCATCTTTTTTGAGATAGCACGCTGATCTTGCATTCTATTTTAAGACATTGCTTTAGCCAAAGTTTCATTAAGGAATACTTTGAAGTGCCTGGAACTCCCTACTCTGATTTCTAATAGCTCTTGAAAAAGTTCTCAGGATAGAAAGCACTTTAGGCAACGTTAGCAAGCCTGGCTCTGGGATTTGGGCTTGGGAGCAGCCAGCATTTAACTGGAAAAGCACAATCTCTTCCCTTTGAGAAAATGCTACCTCCAACGGGTGCTCACTGCCTACCTCCGGAGCATCACTGATGATACTTACACAGAAGAACCCTAAACACAAAGTTGTCCTTACCACTGGGTGCTGTGATGACACTCCTAGCAAGCGTGCTTCAGCACGATTAAATCAGGGCCCCATCGGGTCCAGCAAGAACTAAGCACTTTTTCCACTGAAGTCACCATGCTATGTCTAGTTATGGCTTCAAAGTATTCACAATGCCTAACCTTGGGCACCTAATTGTGTTGTCCCCCTATCTAAAAATGATAAATCCCTCCAGAAATAGAGCAGGCACCACACCTGAATGGCCGTAATAGTTTTGTGGAGGTTTGTTTTTTTCCACATTGGCTACACAGAACTTAGGGAGACATAAGAGAGAGGCTTGTCTTAAAGGGAGATGATCTCACCAATGTTTCCTTGACTTCTGCTATGAAAATAACACGACAAAACTGTAGGGAAAATCTCTTACTGATGTATTTGGAGTGAAGGGGAAAAGAGTGAAGGAATAAAGCTGCTGCAGATTCTGTCCTCCAGTGATCCAAACATTGTGCCTTAATTAAAGCAGGAACTTGTACTGAAGTTTAAGCTACAAGAAAAGGGATAATGCTGGGATAATAATATAGTATAAGTGAAGATAATAAGTATTTTCTGTAAGCACATAGTGTTACAAAAACCTGAAACTCCTTCAAGTAAACAGGAGAACATTGAACTTATCAAAAAAAATCCCTTTCTGTGAAATACAAGACTGGAAATAGAAACTCCATTTACCCTGAAGGAGGAAAACATTGCAAGATGAGAATATCAGCCTTTGCTCTGCAGAGTTTTCCCGCTAAATGGGAAATTCCAGCAGGACAGGCAAGTTTTAAAAGCTCAGGATGCCATTTTTGAGAGAGAGATGCAAGAGCTGGTGCTAAATCCTGGAATATGCCCATTATCTGAAGTGCAGAGAGTGCTTGAAGTTTTATTTATTGATTTTTCAGTTTGAAAGTGCCATAGATTCCTATCTTACAATATCACTCCAGATTAAGATCCATTGTGTAATTACAACTGTGCTCATGTACTTCCATTCTTTGGTGTTATGGTTACCATAGGCCACTAAAAATAGGCTGTTACAGTGGATGAACTTGTTCTCCTGGTATCATTGTACATTAAGTAAGAATTTGTTCATCTCAATCTGTCAATAATTCTAAGTGCAGTGGAAAAGAAATACAGGAAAAGAAGCCACAAACCCCTTCCCAAATGACAATTATCTCATGTCTCCTCATAAATACAAACACAAACAAGCATATTCACAATTGCAGGCACATGTTGTACACCACATTCAGGTTCTGCTCTTACCAGTTTCCATCCTTAAGACAGGATGGAAACAACTGCAGAGCACCCCAGGGATCACATTTTTCCAATTCTCTGCAGTCCTTTTGGATGACTGAGAGCCTAACTAATGCCATCTAACTTATTTATGAAACAGAACTTTTGGTCTAACTGTATATATATAAAGGAGATCAAAATAATGCCTCTTTTCTCCCTATCACAGCAAAATCAATGTCCCATCTGTCTATAGTCACTGAAGATGCAACTCCCTGCATCAAGCATTAACCATTGCTTTATCACTCAGTAATGAGTCTTAAAGAAGAAGCAGAAGCAATATCCAAAGAAAAAGATTAGCAAATATCCTTACAAGAAGCCCCCAGAACCAGATTCCTGTGATCTCCACCCAAGAAGAAGAAATCACAAAGGTTCTGGTAAGCAGAGGAAAAGAAGGAAAGTAAGTTCTGTGCACATTGTAAAAGATGAAGACCGGCTCAAAGGAGGTAAACACGTCTTTCAGAGTGCCTCTGTCTGAATGATGTTCACCTAAGTTAGAGTATTAGAAACCTGCCATATGCCATCATTTCCAATGGCCATAAAACCCTGAAAGCAAGAGGGTTTACATCTATCCAAGACGAAACTTTGTCAGATTGGCATCAGCTTACATGGAAAAGCCTGACCCTCACAGTATATTTGAATTTGCAGGTAAAGATAATGATATGAAAATACATTTTCTGGTGACAAAAAGACACATAACATTGTCCTCACCAATACCTACTAAGAATGAACAAGAGATCCTATCTCAAAGGAAAGGGTTATATTTTTTCCCCTACAGTTCTAGTACAAGTGCTAGTAGATGTTCTGTCCTGCCTGTGAAATCTCCTCCTGGACACAAATGGAAGCAGAAGTGGGAAAGGAGATGTGCACCAGTAGCACTTTTTCCAAACTTTGACAACAGTTACAAGCCTCTGACTCTGAGAAGCACCCGAACTGTGAGAAACTTGTCTGGAGGGAATTGACATGCTTTCAAGATTCACCTACCTTGAGCCCCGGCTGTGGCTCTTACTTCTATATAAACACACACACATGACTTTTCTAACCAAATCCTTGCAAAAACACTTGCCTGCCTTTGTTACAAGACAGAAGATATTTCCATTACAGTAAGCAAACTCACCTCTGGTGCACCTAAGTCTTGCAGAGCTCCTAAGTTTCAGTTCACATTTCAGGTTAATCTTTTCCTTTCCTAAAGAACAGAACATCCTTTTTCCTGATCTCCCCGAGGGCTCAGTATTTGCAACATCAAACAGAACACACAAACCACCGCGGCCCCTCCAAAAGCCTATTATACTGTCAACTGGCTTCCTAACTGCAACCAGGGGAGAGAGCTTATATACTGACTCCAGAGCTCTTTTACTGCTGGAAAGTGTCCATGATTTCTTCAAGCTACTGCTGCATTTCATTTCTCTAAAGAACTCATAATAAGATGGGCAAAGTTCCAAGAAAGAAAAAAGAAACCCGACCAACTAACTGAACTAACCATGCAGTTCCCCCCTCCAACACTTTCAGTTGCTGGCAAAGGCCAAAGCCACAAGACTCTCATGTGATACTACCAGTGACCCTCCTTAATAACTCAGATATTAAAACACAGCCACATGAATTGGGCTGGAAAGGGAGAGCAGGGCAAGTGTCTGCTACTACAGATAACAGAGTATCTTGCATTGCATGATAAATTGAGGAAGCACTGAAAGAAGCGAGAGATGAGGAGGAGAGTCCTTATGGAGGCCATGCTACAAGCGACCCAAATCCAAAAGAAATCATTGTATATTTATTAAGTTTGCAATGAGAGGCCGAGTTGTTACATACCAGGAGCAAGGCCCACACGATGGCTGTGACTGGGCTGGGATCTGGGTCTCTGCTTCCATAGCTCAATAAAGAAATGTTTGCAAGGCACAGTGCAAGCCTCGGTGGGAGGCTGCTGTAGGGACAGTGACAAGCTATTACTCTATAATTGGAAGAAAACCAAAAAATCCCAACCAACAACAACAAGGGGTAAATAAGAAAATCTAAATAAAAACCAAGGGGGTGTGTGAAGCTCTGCTGACTTTGAAAAAAAAGCGTTTTGATAGTGACAGGTTTTACCAGCTATTTACACGTTTTCTTGCATTCTCTTTGAAGAGTCCATATCCATTTTGGCAGACTATTCACTGACCCCAAGCCTGGGGTAACAGCAGAGGGGTCTTCTCTTTTGCCAAGCAAACCATCAGGGATGTATCTCCACAGAAGCACCGACTGTGTTCCCTCTGGCCTGTCCCAAATCCCCCTCTCCCACCATGGAGTGCGTCGGCTTCCTTCTCCAAGCCCTTGACAGAGGCAGCCCCTGTACAGACCTGCACAATGCACCCAGTAGCTCACACGAGGCACGCTGCAGCTCTCACGTAGAGGCTGTCGCACAGAGGGGTACTAAATATAACTTCCAGTCAGACAGTCAGTGCCACCCACAACTCTTATTCCTAATTTTTCAGTTAATGACTCATGGTAAACCTTAGTTGACAGTGGCCACAGGTCTAAGGGGTGATATTTACAGCTGAAGTTCAATAAAGTCAGGAGGTTATGTCAAGCTGCAGCATCCAAGTGACTGTAAATGGAGCCCTGCACAGCGAGGAAATGGCTGGAGATCGGTTACAGCCAGGAGTAATTGATCTGTCTGAAAATATGGCCCAAGAATCATAGGATTAATGCTCAAATTCCAGCTGTGTTGCATTGCTCCCTTCCCTCCAGCTCTCCAACAACAAAGACATGCCTCCTCCTCTGGAGACCAGGAAAGTTTTATTAAAGTCTTCATTCCGCTGTTGCAGCGGAGGCCCTGTTAAAAGCATCATAGGGAAAAAATGCAGGCTTCATAAAGAAACCATCCTACAATTTCCTTTCGATCTGGCATTGATTTCAAAGTGGCTACCTTAGCCAAGTGGCTTTGGCCAGCTCCCCTGGCCGGGCAGGCGTGGGGCAGGGCGAGGAGCCGAGCTGGACCGTGAGCACGTGCAGACCCGGCCGTGGCCGCGCAGACAGAGCGAGCCAGAGAGCTGAGAGGGGGGAAACATAACGAAATGGGAACACTTCCAAAACTGCAGCTGTGCTGGACCATTAAAAAGCTGAAACTCATTCTACTGTTCGACCTCATGCTTATCACCACATAACTATTCATCAAAGAAATTTCGGTGCAATTAATTGAATTATTCCCCTGTCTGTGCCACAGAGCCTTTATTCCAGTATCAGCTTTCACTCGCACTCTCTTAAGCTCGTGTCTGTATGCCAAGTGACATCTCTAGGGTTGTCCAGTCTCAATAAAGCTCTGCTCCTCACCACTCACAGAGGCTATCATTTCTCTTTTTTATTGCCATTTATTTTCCACTAGGATTTTGCTGCCAGTATATTGGCAGGACTTCCAGTATATGGATGTAATGAAATCTACCACAGACACTTAACATCGGGTCAGGCTCGAGCTCAGCTCATGTGAAGCTGTAATATGATAAACAAATGCTTCCAGGAGGAGGATTTTATCCACTCAAAACCAGGACATGGACTCCTTTGGTACCCAGACAAGAACTAGGAGGGAGTAACTTGAAAACGCTTATAATAATTAGCTTTATAGCTAAAATGTGCTCAACATGAGAAACCCGAGTTACAACATAGGCTTCTCTGATTACTTATTTTTTAACAGCAATGTTAATACCATTCCACTGGTTCAGCACACCAAAGCTTGGGTCATTTGGTGGCTGCTTTAGGGGTTCTGAGCCAACCTATCAACAACAAAATATAAGTGCCCTGATGTTACATCTTCCTCAGCTCCTCTGGAAACTATGCAGGACCTTATGGCTCTGAACATGATCTGTCTGTATCTGCAGCCCTGAGAATTCATGTGATGGCACCAAAGCATCCTATCTGTGCATCTTGCAGTACAGATCAAGACTGCAGGCAACAGCATTAGGCTCTCAAAACATGAATTACACAAGATATTGGTAGTCATGTCCCAGACATCTCTACGGGACTTGTGGCTGGAAATGAGACTCAAAAGAAACACAAAAGGAAAATAAAATGTAATTTTTATAAGGAAAGGAAAAAAAAGGAAGGAAAAAAATCAAACCTTAGAACTGCATCTATCTGGCCACAGTAAGTCTTCCACTACCTGGAAGGCTTTAAATCAATAATGAGGCCTTTCTATGAGAGTGGCTTAATTTCAAATGCAAGTTAATGGATATAAATCTCTACAGGCAATGAATATAAAACATCAGACTGAATGATCAAAGGTGAGGGGTTTTTTTGTCCTGGTAAAAAGAGATTGTTTTCCTGTCTTAAATAAACTTCTCCCCAGAGAAAAGGAATTTTGCTGTTCTTTCAGGGAGACAAGAAAGTTCAGTGTCTGCATTAGACATCCTGATGCTTTGTCAGCTTTCCAGCTACTGCACTGGTTACAATAATCTGCAGCACCTGTACAAAGGCAGCATAACATAAGTGTTGCGAGTTAATTAGGGGGAGTCTAGAAATATTATGGTAAAGCATACAGAACTTTCACCTGAATTGTGCCCATCTTCAAATCTGTTTGAAAAGTTTAACTCTACACACATGAAAACGGATGCGCTTTGTCCACTTGCTTTGAATGAAGGCCAATAAAACTTGGCTCCAACCCCATGCATTTTCTACCTCACCCTGCTACTGTCCAATAGTGCAGGTTATCTCCAAACATCCTGCCTTTTTTTAGCAGTTTTCTTGCTAGAACTATCAGACACTCCAGCATAATTAATTTGCAACATATCCATTTCAAAATGAATTGTACAGGTGTTTGGTTCCTTTGTCTCCCAATGCCTCTGGCCCAAAGTGCCTAAAGGCACAGTAAAGCCCTTTATGTGGTGCCCCACGATACTTGAGCTGGAATCCATACAACAAACACATTGTAGTATCAGGATTTAGTACGAGAGAAATATCAGAGACACCACAGACACAATCTCTCATTCACTTAATGAAGAAAGGGAAGGTAAAAATCAATACCAGAACCAGAACCAGTTTATAACAACCCTTCAAGAAAGTGGAGACCTGAACACACTTCAAACACTTCAGGTGCCAATCCAGGTACAACAGGAACCTCGAGCTGATCAATGGGCTCAGCCCCAGGTTGTCAGTTACAGTCAATGCCTCATCTCACATGGATACCTGTGTGTCCATATGCACCTCGCTGGCCCAAAGGAATGGAAAGGAACTTGTCTACTCGCCCTTCCCAAGTTGCCAAGAATAGTACAAAATGGATCAAAATTATATTGGAACAGAAGCTGCTTGGAAACATGGTTGCTAAAAATTACAGTCATAGTTATAGTCTATCTGCCACCTAGTCAAAGAAATCTGACAAGGTAGAGTGGAAAACCAGTAGGTTACTACAATGTTACCCAGTACGAATCCACATCGTTAAAGCTGATTAAAGCTCAGCAGGCCCAGTTAAATTACAGCATTCAGACAAGCACGTAGACAAGCCTCAACTATAAAGGGAAGCCAGTCTAAAGATTTGTTCTCCTACTTAGGCACGGCCACAAAGGCTGAATCTTCTAACACATTCAGAACTACATTTACATTTTCAAAGAGTAGGGAAAAGTCTATAGATGTACAATTTATTGTATGGAAAAGGGGGTTGTTTCACCTACTATCAGCCACCCACACTACCCTGCTTTGTGCTTCATCCATGGATCCTCCAACTCTTCAAACATGTTCAGTGGTCAAGTGCAACCAAAGAAAAAGGGAACAGCTGTTATTCCACAGGGTCCATCCTACCACATCAGGGAAGATGGCAGGGAAAGGGGACTGATGGGGCCTTGTCCTATCAAGGGCACAGGGTTGGGAAGAGCCCCAGGGTTGTGTTACCACTTGACTGAGTTGAGAATCCAGGTTAAAGACTTTTTATTAAACAATCAAAACTAGAATAGGTAACAACTCACATTCAAAACCTAGAGTCAAAACCAAGGCTCAGAAGACAACAACGGGTATTTTGTCACTCGGTGGTACGAGGGTCTTGGAGCTGTCATTTCCTTGTCCCCTTCCTTACAACATTGCCTTTCTTTTAAAATAATAAGTGGATGCTTCTGGTCTGATACTATTGCACATCACTCTGCAAACTGTGAACATCAGTAAAATAGTCTGGTCTATCAGGACACTGAGTGAAAAATTCAACATGAACAGCATGGGTCAAGGTAGCAGCACTGTGAAGCTTTCTGGCTCTCATCCCACATCAATAATGTGGCTGTAAATATATATTAACTACTGCATGTGGGGAAAAAAAGAGAATGGGATTCAAGTTTCAAATGTTACAGATATTAAAGGAAGTCTGAATGGCACTTGACAAAAATCACAGAAGATATGCTTTATCTCTGCTGCTTTTAATTTTTTGTAACATTTAATTCCTTTCCAAGAGCTATTGCAACATTTTCTTACATCTTGAAGTCTTCTACTTTGATGTGTGTTATCTATCCTAATTTGAATTTGGCAAACAGACCATATTTATTTAGCATTTAACAATGCAGTGTAGGACTTAACCTGTGGCCTTCAATATCAAGCAACAAGCTTTCAAGTATTTTAATAAAAGAAGCAATGGTGTAACAAATACAAGTGTAGATAATTCTTACCTCTGTGTAACAAGCTCATCTGAGTGCACATAATTTTGGGTTTTTTAGTTTTATTTGACTTTTTAATAGAAAAAGCATAAAATTAATATCTCATGTCAGCAAATCCAATTGCCTGCTCCCACTGAATAATCTCCTTCACCCCTTGTCCAGTCCCCTTCTGGCTGGACAATGCTGCTCTGGACATGCCTTGGGTCAGGTCTGGGAGATGTGGGGAATGATGCACTCAGGACAACACCTGTGGGTGGCACCATGGGCCATTTCATGTTCTCATATCCATGCTAACTTTCTATAATTTATTCTTAGTGTTGAGACCATCTTGCCGACCCTAACTGAAACACCACACAAACCTCGACCTTCAAGAGCATCTGCAACACATTTTGTCAAAACAGTTGTGCTGGTGAAACGTGCCAATGGTCTGGGCGCACACCAAAGGCTTTCCCCCAGATGTCAAATGGGATCTGACCATCCAGGCTGGTGACAATGCAACCAAAGGTTATACCACTCCAACTCTATGACAGTCAAAAGGAATTGCAGTTCCTGGATTATCCAAGGCACAAAAAGGTATGACCAGACCTCTGAGGTAACAGGTTTTGCACCTTATCCTGAAGAGCAATGTTGATCATTCGCCCTATGTGAAATATCAGCAGAGATGATGTCCATCCCTGCTTTGCACTTGGTGTGAAAAGCCCACAACTCAACCAGTTGTCATACAGTTCTGCCAAGTGGCTCTCCTCTAAGTTGCTCATGCCAGTGCAATTAATGTGACATTTACAACTTTTTTGAGGATAAAATGAAGTTGCTTAAATTATTCTGCAGAAGCAGCGTGAGACAGAATTATTCAGTTGACAAAATCTAATTAGGTGTAAATTATTTCAGGTTGTATGAATTATAAAACCTTTCACAGAGAATCCAAACTAAAGGCTTGATGTGATATGGTGAATTAATATGCTGGGCATCTGTTTTCCAGAGCTAGGTTTCAATTTGGGACAAAGTCACAGAGGTAATTAAGCCTGTGCTCAGGTAGGCAGGGGAAGACATGCCATGTATGATACACATTTCACTCAAGTTGGAAGGCTTTTCTCTCACAGAACATTGGAAGAATTTGACAACAGGTCAGTAGATGCAAAAAGAAACAGTCTAAATTCTGATACAAAGCTAAAGCTCCTCATGCCTGATGATTGTAAGAAGGGAAAGACTTGTGCAGCAAGCTCTCCTTGAAGCCTGGTGTCCAGCTTCATCCTTCCTCCAGAAAGTTTCTGGGTAGTGACACTGAGAAACATTTCAGTGTTGGTTTAAGTTTAATAAAGACACTGACGTGTTTTTTGCTTTGCCCAGGCAGGATCAGCATGTTCAGAAATCAGCCTAATTACTGCAGCATTTATTTCTCCTGCTAGGTTTATTTTTTGCTGTTCAGATGCAAAAATGTCATAATTAACTTCGATAAAGCCAAGCAGGGCACCTTTGAAACCAAACTATCAGTGCTTTTAATGTCTGAAAAGCAGGATATTGAGAAGTTTCAAGGATGGCACGGTGCCTGTGCTGCTGCTATGGAGGAGGAAGGAATGATGAGTAGCTGTGTAATGAGGTATTTTGGGGGAAGACAAATGCTTTATGAGCTGAGGATGAGCTTTGCCCACTTGCTGTCAGTCTGTTGCAGTTGCAGAGTTTGGGGCTTGGTGGGAAAAAAGCCATTTCAGTTCCCATAGGAGGTTCAAAATACAGACTGGTTTTGATGTGATCCCTATTTTCCACCTAAATGCAGCCCAACTCAATACAAACTGGTAGATCTCCTATGACCTCCAACTACCTTTTCACACTTTTTGTCAACGCCTTGAACAACACATCACAAGGAGACACCAATTATTTACCGCTCCTTCACGTCCCCTTTCTAAGGATCAAGAAAATTACTGGAAACAAAGCACAATGTTTAGTTAAAAAGTCTAGAGAGGAGACACATGAAAATCCCACAGCCCTAATGTTCTCTTTGGAAAAGTTCAGCTACATTCCAAAGCTCCAGGTGGCAAATTTCTCAATGAATACATACTGAGGTTTGGTTGAAAATGATATGCAATGGTATCAGCTGCTCTCTTGTTCCATTTCTAAACGGAATGCACTCCTTACACACTACTGACCACTCTTCCTTGAAAGACTGGTGAGAATTATGTCTCTTAAATGCTACATTTTTCCACACCCTCGAACAAACAACAGCATGTGAACTGATATAAAAGCACAGTGAAAAATAAACAAAAAAGAAACAAAAACCATCTCACTGGATGTTTCAATGAGTAAAGAACGTTTCATCTTGTACTTACAGGTGACCAGAAATCTTCCCCAACCTCTCCCCCAGTGCAGAACTCAGCTCTGCTTTGTACTGCTGTTCTGGCCTGAAAGAGGACCGTGGCAGTGATGATGTGGCAGTTGTGTTGCTTCTGCCATGGCCATTCCTGGAGAAACTGTGTGTGCACATCAAATGTTTAGCAAGTATTTGCACACACTGACTCCCTTCATGAGCTCTTAATTTCTCTGAGAGACATCGTAAATAAGGCTTGATTTTTTGCTGTCTCACACCATTCACAACTAATTGAGCACACTGTGCCATTCCCAGGCAGTCAGGGAGATACAAGTGCTTCACGCCGAGGCGTGGCACAGACCTCACGTCAGTAAATGCAGCTGCTGTCCTGAATCTCAGGTCCCAACATTGCCAAATTTCTACTTTAAGGCTTAACTACAAAGAGATTGAAAATACCAAGAATGGCCAGATATGGCTGAACATTTTTGCAGTGTCCAGTGTCTAAGCTGCACATTCAAGAAGAGAATGGAAAGACCATTTCATTTGGAAGGGACTTACAACAGTCGTCTAGTCCAACTGCCAGGGGCCTTCTCTGTCCCCCAGTACAGAAATATATATTTATACACACACACATATTTCTTTTGGGTTTTCAGATAATCAAGTCCTACTCCTACACTAAGATGACAGGGAAGATAAAGTCAAAACAACATAAATCCACCACAGAATGTTTCCATCTCTCTAACAAGAGCTGGTGGCAGTGACAGAGATTAGAGGATAAACACAAATCTGCAATGGTTCACTAATCTTCACTCCATGATGATTGATAACTATTTTTAAGTGGCTGCAGGTATCAGGCTCAGCTTTGGGCTCTGTATCTCTCCACCTCCTTTATAAGAATATATTGCAACATCCAGCAAAATAGGGCTGAGGGACCAGCTGGCTTCTCCACGACCACTCGTGCTCATGCAAGGCCTGGAGATACTGATGGAAGAGGCAAACATCTCCAACCAACTTCCCTGCCTTAGCAAAAGCAGCATGGTTGATGAGGACAAGAGGCCTAAAAGTAAAAGAAATTAAACCCAAAACAAAGCGCAGAGCAGGAAAGGGCATTTGTAACTACAAAATGATTCCCTCACTTTTGTCAACGTTCACTCCCAATTCTGTAAGAGTTAAAGGCCGCCAAGTAATAGGCACTGTAGAGTTTTCCCCTGGGTTGCAGCCAAGGCCACTAACCCTGCTATTAGAGGCCTGACAAGCTTTGTCAATGCAATCTACTGAATGCTGTGAGTGACAAGCGATCAATATTCTCCACTCTCATGGGTCATCACAGGTGACAGAGGTCTAAGTAATAAAACAGCCCTGGCTGCCTCCTCTAACTTAAATGCTTCCCCAGCCACAATATTTCTTTTTTGTCTAAGCGCCTCTAGCTAAATTTCTCACAGATCGAACCATCTGATGGGGTAGAGGTTCTGAGGAATTGCAATGTGTCTGAATTGATGCTAGCCAGCAAAAGCTCAGTAGACTGGAGAAACAGGTTCAAATAAATCGAAAATGACTAGCTACAGAGTTGTAATCTGCCAGCACCAGGCCCTGTAGCAACAAGGAGCTACGAGGGAGCCATGCTGACAGTGCAGCAGCACCGAGCCACCCGCCAGCCGAAAAATCACTTTCCCAGTTCCTGCCATTCCAAAGACATTCTCCACGACACTCCTTTGCTTTTTTCCCCCCTTTATTTTTTTCTTGTGAACTGTTATAAGAATTACTGGGAGCCACTATATAAAACTGCATTATGGTGGCAATGGAAGAACAATGAGTTGCTCTGCTGTAAACTTGAAGGAAGTATTGATGGAACTGAAGTTCATGGGGGCTGTTGAAGTCACCAGAAACGCTGACCAGGCAGTTCTTTATAGTGTGTAAAAGCCTTCCCTCCTTTCTAAGCAGAACACACTGGAAATGAGTATATAGATTCTAAGGGAATCAGTTGCTCTGTTACAATTGCTCACCCTTACCCCTGTCAGGAGGCAAGGCACCTTTGGGTGGAAGCAAGGTAAGGCAGCCTGTAATTACTGTTGTAGAACTATAGACACAGTCAGCCACCACAGAGAACCTGCTATTTCTCTGAATCCACATACTAGCTTACTGTTAAATGACTTGTTCATACAGCTGTAAGCTAAATAAAGCCTAGGCTTCAAAAAAAGCAGCAATTTACAGCTCAGTGCCCAAATTTAAGGCAGATGAGGAAAAAACCCCCATGCCTTTATGAAAATCATGCCCCAATTCTCACTGTCAATAACCGTTATGGACACAAGCCACTGATGTCCATCTGGGATCTGAACCTTGTCCAGTTTTTTCAGATGTTTAGAACCAGTTTTTATTGGGAATAATCTCTTTAACCAAACAGCTTTGCAAACATCGAGTTTTGCTCCATTCCTGTGAGACGGGCGAGCGACAGCCACCAATCTATCGGCGAATAAACTAAGACGCAAAGGAAAGCCAGAGGCACAACTGGACACAAATCCCAACGGGTATTTAATTTCACACTTTAAACTTTGAACATCAAATATGTCCTGGAAGAGAGTCTCTTCTAGGAGATGACTGTCAGCTGTAAAATTCTGTTTAAACAGGTGGCAGGACGATGATTTGCTGTTTGGAAATAATTGGTGCACTGTTTACACATCGCTCGCAGTGAACTAAGCCAGGATAAAAATAGACTATAGTGCTCAAGATCTCTATTTTTGCACATCTTCATCCTCTTTGACTACAAAAAGCAAAGCAAATGGCTCATTCTCCTTGAAACGTGGACTTATCCTGATAGTTATTAATAATAATTACAAAATGTTTCTAAATTCAAGTGTGGATCCCCAGGTAAGTCACCAAGAGCTGAAATAATATACCAGCAGGGTTTTTTATATGTGGATGAGGCATTTCATCTCAAATGGCTTGAAACAGAAAACAATAAGTCAGTATACATGACTATGTCAGAATCCTTTAAAGGCTACCAAATAAATCATCATCTGTCCAAGACAAGCTGGGATCTTTTCATGGCAAAGGCTAATACATAGAGACGGGAGCTCTGTGGCAACATCTTTTGCAGTACACAGAAACAGATGAGGGAGCACATTTCATAAAGCAAAACTGCCCCAACTCTTGGGATGAAATTAGATGTCTAATAAAGAAAAGGTCAATATTCCAATGTAGGATTTGGTTCTCAAATACACTTGACTGCAGGCCAACTGAACCAGCTGGACAAGCAATGGAGAACAGCATGTGTGAAGGATGTATTTCAGACCCAAGTAATCTTTTTAGTCACTAAATACAGCTGATTTTCTAAATGATTAGATGAAGGCTTGGCTCTTCTCATATCAATGCTGAGACAGGCTGTAAGACAGGAGTTGTATTAAGATGTGAACTAGCAGATAAACACACAACTGGAGGTAGTCCATGGTGTTCATAGGGACAGTATGATAGAGTGAAAAGGAAATCAGGTTAAGAACAAAACAAAGCCAGCACTCTTTGGCAAGCACCAATGCCCAACCAGTGCTGCATGGGAAGCAGGTCAGCTGTAAGAGCTTTATCCGAAGATTATTGAAGGGAGAGCCATGTTTTACTGCACATCTGCCCTCCTACTCCTGTTGTTATTAAAATGCCCATTTTACACTGCACTTTATGAGTTTGCCTGACTCAACACTGCACTTTCCCTCCGTCTTTCAGGAGCACGTTCCTCATCATACTGGAATTCAGATGCAGATACAATACATAAAGATCAGGTGAGAGAGAAATAAAAAATGTGAAGCTTTATTTCTTCTCTTCAGAAGTTTATTGCTATTCCCTCCTAGCCAGCCATCCAGCTCTTTTCCCCCTCTGGCCTCTGAGGCTTTTGACTTTCTCAAGATATGACTCCAGATTAATTTTAAGAAAGGGAATGAAAGCAGAATGGCTACAGTGATCCAATAGCATCATACACAGCTCTTAACAACCTAACTTATTACTGATGATGTAGTCATTAATGCACTCTGAACATGCACTATACGCTCCTCTCTAATGAAAAAGTAACCGGGGAAGCTCATCCAACTTGCTTCAGAAAGTTGCGCCCCAAGAGACTGACATGTCATCTACCCTTAGATTCATCCAAGGCTGAAGGAGATATTTTAAAACATATCTTCTTGTTATTCTTTTAAAAGACAGTTCCCTCGATGCTGAGCCTTGAAAATTCAGCAAATCTTATTACTGAGAATGAACTAAACCAAAGCAATTGCTATAATGGTTGTTACACTATGGGTACAACTTGCTTGCCATGTTCTGTTCTCATCCACTTTCATCTCAAATGTCTATATGAGCGTGAAAAGTTACTGTTATTTTGCTTCTCATCAGCAAGGAGATAAAAAACCCAGGCAAAACTAGACTGGGGAAAGTACAGGAAGAGAAACTATGGAAATAAAAGACAATCAGGACAAATTCATATGGCACTCTGAGAAGATAAGAGAAACAGTGGAGACAGAAAGGCAACACATGGCCTACCCAAATTCCCAGCAAGAGTGATCTATAATTGGCATAACACACTGGAAAGGAGCTTTGTAAAAGCCATCACGCTTCTCTCCTCATGACCCCACCATTTGCTGATGCCTCTGGCTACACAAGTTCCCAGCACACACTGGGTCTGCAAGCTCAAAGTGCAGCCATGGAGGTTTGGATGATTTGGTCCTGTAGAAATCCTACAGAAAGCTCAGGACTCAGAAACTCATGAGCTACTGCCCCCTAAAGCCACCAGAAACAACTGCTTGGAAAGCATGAGGCTTCCAAGGGCACGAGATGGAGAACACCTAAAATAATAATTTAAGACAAGGAAAAACCCCAAAACAACAAAAAGGCAAGAGAAATACAACCCAGCTATCCCAAAGAGGAATACAATCCAACTATCCCAGTAACGATGGCAGAATCTGCCTCGGTGTAAGGAGAAGGCAAGTCATGCTTCTGGAAAAAGACCAAGTGCAAGGAAAAGCAAACCAACAACAGTTGAAATTAATAGATATGTGAGCTTGGAAAAGTGCTTAGTGGGAAATGCTGTTTTCATGTATGAGATCTATAAATCATCCCCCTCCTGTCCTAGATTCCCACTAGTGATACCTGTACCAGAATCACAACTCAGACCTTCCTGTGAGGGGAAAGGCAATAAGGATTACCTGGATACAACGTCCACTTCCACACACTAACTCCGGTGCTAAAAGACCAGCAGAGATATTTAAGACAAAGGAAGTCGACTCCTCTTCATTTCTGTCTCGTAAGCTGCTCTCTCATACCTACTGTGCTTTATTAACTGTGTACTACTGAAGTCCAGGAAGGTTAACTGCAGCGTAGGGTTTGTCAGCATTTCAATTCCTGTCCCCTTAGAAAGGATTTGAATACTCAAATCTTAAGGTGTAACTCAAAGAGCTTTAACCTGCAGCATCCTAGGCTAGGAGCAACTCTTTTCCTTCAGAGCACATACAGAAAAACCTTGCTATTAATTTAGTCAAGCAGCTCATTTTCTATTTGCTTTTTAAGATATCATTTATAAGGGGAAAAAGAACAAGATTAAGTTATTTGGAGTGTAGGAGCTTGGACACAATAAGTGTACAGCCAGACTCTACCTCTGTCTCCAGGCTAGTTTTCCTTTGTTGAAACACTCTGCTGCGACTGTTACTGTGGGAGCTCCAGGCTGGAGGGCAGCTTACAGGAGACATCACTCCTGCTATAATTCTCTCTGTGTACAGGAGAAGGACCATTAAATGTGCTGTGTTAGTCTTCACTTTAAATGTCTTTCAAGTCCGTGTTTACCTAAGATAGCATTATCTGAACATATATATTTGTGATCCAATTCACCTGAAGCACTGCTGAATCCTATAGGAATAAGACAAGGACGTCCCATATGGTTGCAAGGTAGGAAATCTCCTCCAATGCAAACCACCTATGACCTCTGTGATAATAAATTCTTCTGCAAATGACTGGGCAAAGTCCTGCAGACTGTGTGCAGTGAAGATAAACAGCCCTCTTTGTCCTCCGGGCCAGAAGTGGCCATTGTATAGAGCTTGCCCAAAGGATTAGTGCTGCCATTATTATTTGTGTTATATGAGCTATTTCAGGAGCTAATTGACCCCAGCACAAAAGCTGGGTGAGAAAGGCTTTTGTATCTAATAGAATGAGCAATACAGAAAAGGGTAAGGTTCTTTGAGCAATTGGGCCACAGTATACAGACACTGACTCAGTTTTAGCTGACAGCATCAAGCAGGGCAATCTAATCTCCCCAGTTAGCACTAAATCAGCCTAGTATAAATGAGCCCATGACAGAACACGGAGAAATGGGACTTGCTAAAAGGATAACTGAGGATAACTGCCTTGTGAAGCATAAATATTGAAGATGTTCAGAATCTTTCATTCCTGGAGCTAAGCATGCCTAGCAAGAGCTGCACAGGCTTGATACTTGAATCTCTGCTCGCTTTTTGAGGGTACAGTGGTAAACGTCAGCATGCACATAAGGTACTCCAAAATTATACAGATACATTCCCTCCTCTCTTAAGTGGTTAATGGTGAGGGAAGGTATTGACAAAGAGAAACTCTGTCAGCATGCTCTTGTATCATTAAAAGGTTCAATAAAACAACAATAAAGGAAAAGGTGAAGCCATTTTCTCTAGGATGACAGACATTCGAGGAGGACATGCTAAGGTGGTAGTATAATAGCACCCAAAAGTAAACTACTCCAAATCCACTTAACAAAGAATATGTTAAAAGGCAAAAAAGCAAAGCTAAACTTAGAACTGATCAGATTTTGGGGAGGGCATTTGGTCACAGCTCAGCAAAGTTGGTTCTGTCTCAAAGTCAGGGCAAAACAGATATAATCATACAGTGAAAAAATTAACTCACCCTGACCTTTCTGAAGCCACCAAAAAAAGCTGCTGCAACAGAATTCATCACAAATTCTGCACTAAAAATGGTGCACAAAACAACACAGCCTTGTAAATACGCAAACAAAAGGAATAATCATATTCATCATTAATTTATTGATCCTACATGGACTCCTCAGTGCACTATCTGAGGTTATCACAAGCATAAAGGAATTAAACAGCACAAAATCCCAGTAAGGAAAAGCAGTAGAATTTATAGGTGCTTCACAAATGGGGTAATGAGGCAGAGAAAAGAGAAGGTCTCTGTGGACAGACTGAGACTAAAACAGAGACAAAGTCTCTGTCTCCTGAACTGTTGCACTTTCAGAGTGAGATTATCACTCCCTTCATGTGCTTTATCAGTGTTTGAGTGCCCAAGCCAAGCAGGAGCTCCCTGTCCAAACACATCCCAGCCTCTCCACGAGGCAAAGGCTTCTAAGACCTTTGTGCACCTCTTACAGTATCCCTCCATGAATCAGTGCAAGGCTACATGTGACCATGCAAAGCAGTGGCTGTGGCAGCCCCAGCAGCTCCCACAACAGAGACTCCAGGATGCTGAGGGCAGAGCACACCTGTGGGAGGTCCATGGAAGGTAGGACTGCTGGCACTTGGGGCTACAGGCTCTGTGCTCAAGAGATGTATGAAACGTTACTATGGCATATATAATGGATAATACAGTGATACAAATATTACAGATGGGATTTTCACTAGGATGGAAGTTTCTTGTGTTTATGCTTCCAAGTTGCTCCCAGACTTTTAAACATCCCACCCTACACAGTGATAAATGAATCAGTGAAGTCTTAGGGAGAGGAGAGCAGTAAGCATCTACTTAAGCATCAAGTCATTTATTGATGCTCTATAATTACTTCTGTGGTGGAATACACAGTCTAGAGAATAAAATGGCTTGGAACTCAAAACTTCCCAGAACATTTACTGGCCTAAAGCTCCCCAGGGGAGCAGATCTGTCAGTGAAAGGGGTCAACTGCTACCGCTTCCTCTGCACTAACCGAGGAGCTCTGCTGTGCTCCACACAGGTATTATTGCTCCTTTGCCTGAAAGGTCTACCTGGGAGCTGCAAAGGATCTTCCTCATTTTAGGCTGCAAATGTTGCAAGAATTTTAGTGAAAGGCCTTTGTAGTCACTGTTACAGTCTGCAGGTTGTGCCATGGTAAAGCACTCCACACTGAATTTTTCTCTGCATCAGGGTGACTGGTTCCTGAGAAGCTCAAGACCTTAATGGTAGGTTACACAAGGTTACTTAAGGATTTTTCAACCTCCTTCCAGCTGTCTTAATTCTAGAGGATAAAGCTCCCTTGTCCCAAAGTAAGGTTAGTTCATACTAACTTTTAATCATAGTCTGTGCAGTGCAGAGCCTCGCTGCGTGACTGACTGCTCGCTGCATGCCTCTCAAATCAAAGGTAGAAATGCACACTGCACGGAATGGCTTACATTAGTGCCATTAATTCCTACTTTCAGCATAATCCTTCATCTGGGAGTTATTCCAAAACATAGGAGTTAATGACACTAATATAAACCATCCCAATGTGGCATGTGTTTCTTTAGCTTTTATTCCCATGACTAAATGTCTTTTTAATGCACTTTTATTTACCATGATGGAAATAGTTCTTCCTGCTTTACTCTAGGAGAAGTCTGGGTCTGTCACATTAACCCTTTTCTGGGTAAAGCTCTGTAGACATATTTCCCACTATGACTCCAAAATTAAAACCTTATGCTGACATTCCAGCAGTGAACTAAAGCCCTTTCAAGTGCTGAAAGACCTAATGGAAACCCTGCAAAGAAGGGATGTTAATTGCCTGAGCAGGTTAAGGAATCTCCTGGTGACACTTTGCGTGGTGCCCAGCCAGGCTGGAAATGAAAGCCTGGGACTTAAAGTGCTTTGGGAGTCGAGGCGTAAAGCAGAGCTGAAGAGAGACTTTGTCCTTCTGCTGCAGAACAGCTCTTGGTTCTATTCCCTGACGACACTTTTAACCAGCTGACGAGGCGCAGGGAATGAAGCGCCTTCGGATTTTCTCAGAGGTGTGAAATATGGGCAGAAAGGGGAAGTGGATTAAGAGGGATGGAGAAAAATACTGCTATTCCCCAAGGCAGGCATGGAGAAATCCCTGGTGGAAAAATGCTCCTTCACTGGAGGAAGTCGTTGAGGAGGAAAAAAAAGCCCATAAAAGGAGTAATGAAAAGAAAGCAAAATATATGCTGTTCTGTCTCCATCCTGCTTTCCTCATCTCCCCAATCTCCCAAAGCAGAGCCAATCCTGTATTGGGGCTTTTAAGTATGTTGTAACTTTAATCTGCTCTCCTCTCCCTCACTGTCTATAATTCCCTCACAGTCTGGCATCTACAAGAATTAAATACCTGCATCCACAGTAAAGGAGATTAACTGCCTGTAGGCAACCCCTGACTCTGTGCTCTAGCCCAAACACACACTTCCCTTCTGACCTCCTCAGAGAAGGCAATTCGAGCTCCTCTGCCTCAGAGGGACTTGCAACACGTGTGGTCCATACCCTCACAAGTTCACTGATGCCAATGGGCAGTGTGTCTTCAGCACATGTGTGTACCTGCACACCACACCTGGTGAACTAAACTGATTCAGCCATGTTCTGACTTTTCTCTTGAATTCAGAAGGTAAAGCAAAACCTTAATAGGGACAGCTTTGGACACACATACCAGGACTTGAATTTCCATCTGTTTGGTAGGCCCACACAGAGGGCTACCTACACTTCTGCACTTCTGAGAGCAATTGATCAAGCAGGTAGAGGCAGTAACATGCACCAAAGATTTTGGTTCTCAATTCCCCTCTCCAGTTTTCAAAATCCCCCCACTAACTTTTCTTGTTTCAACCCATCATATTCTCACTATGTCCTCCTTTGTAGGTACAGAGCATAGGGCAGGGAGAACAGGTATGACTGGAAAAAGGACGAAAAGTATGACAAAAGCCTCTAAACACTGTACTAAGAAAACAAATATCATCATTCCAGAAATTTCAGTTCTCCCTCATAGTTCACCTAATGCTGCTCAAAAAGCAATCACCTTTGTAAAGCCTTTTAAGGGAAATATAAAGAGTCATCATTAACCTATCCCTGGTGATCTTCTAAAATGCAGCCATGAAGGAAACACCCTTACACAGTGACACTGCACTTCATTAACCCAGCAACTCAGCAGACAGTACTTCTACTGGGTTACAGAGTATACAAACACACAGCATATGAGTGAAGTGGCATCCACAGGGGACAGGTGCAAAAATCAAATGCAGCTTCGTGAACCTGAGACTCTCTCTGAGATTTTCAAAGAGACAGAAATCATACAAGGCCCAGCTGTCTCCAGGAGTGAACAGACTTGGGCCTAATAGATGGATTTCAATAAACTTAGGCTAAATCCTTACTGCAGAAGATGTCTATTGGTACCTTCTGCTAAGACTTCAAAAAGCACAGAAGTGTTTTGAGGCTTTCAGTTTTTATTATTGGAGAGATCTATTTCAAAAATTTCTCTATTAAGTAAATTCCTGCATCTGATTAGTTTCTTACAGTAAAGAACATTTACCCTTTGGGTTTAGGTTTGGAGCATAAGAGGTTGAGCCTGAGATTTTTGTGGGGAACAGGGAGATTAAGACAGAGCAAGCTTTTAATTTAAACAGAAAATGTTTTGAATATTAACTGGTTGATCTGAAGGTTCAATGATGAGTGCCGTAGGCAAAGAGCTTGTTCTTTGGCACGGACTCTCCTTAAAGGAGGGGGAAGTCAGAGGGAGGGCAAGCATGCAAACCTCGAAACATCACAGATCTGTCATCACAACCACCAGAAAAATCAGTTCTCATCAGTAGGATTTTCATTTTGGCAGCCAGATAATAAAGTAAGGGTGAATGTGGTGAATTCTGATAGAGAGAAAAAGAATGCAATGCAAAAGTAAACCTACTTCTTCTAGTAAACTATGCTTAGCTACAAAATTAATGACAAAAACATGCATTTCTACTAAAGTGGTTTTCTCTTACCCATTGTAAGTTATAATGGAATGTAGTCCCAAGAAACAGACTTTAAGAACATCACTTTATGAACATTCAAATATGTCTAGCTTCAGTGAAGCCCTCCTCACAGAGGTGAAAGGCAGCAGCTCTTCAGCTACAGTGCTTGGTCTTCCCTAGCAAGTCTTTGCATCAGGTAGAAGCACAGGTGAGGTCAGGCATAATAACAACCAGCTTTGAATTACTCTGGCACAAGATATGATCTCCCTTACAACCTCATTATGTCCTTGGATCACTGCAGCTCCAACAACAAAGCAGCTGAGTTATGCATTTGGGCACTTGGCTGATGATGGGCAAAAAGACAAACCAGAGCTGCCAGCATGAAAGACACTGCACTCAGAACACAGCCTGCAAGGATCCTGGCTAGATTTGCATTTTTTTCTCTTTTTTTGAGACGACAGAAGTAGGATGATAGACATAAACCACCATGAAGCAATGGTTTATTTAACATTGAGCACTTTAGCAATGATCAGGACACTGGGGTTCCAGGTGGGCACCCAAAGAACTCCCTTTCTTTGTGTGTGCACAATTCATTTCTGACTCTTTTTGACCATCAGGCAAGTTCTTCTAAGCTCTCCTGCTGTTGCAATTTGAGGATTTGCAGTGCTTCCTTTCTGAGTACTTGGGAGCAATACAAATGGTGATGTTTTTGGGAAGGAAGATGCAACCTGGAAGCAAACATCTCATTGACTTCCATGTGCTCACAAGCTTCTGTGAGACAGTGGAAACCTGCACCTTAAAAATCCCAAGAACCTTGTGGGGTTGTAATGTCAGTTATACCTCCTGGACTTTAGACAGTTTTAGACTTTTGAGAAATAAAAACTTTCAGAAGAGTAAATGAAAAGGCAAACTCAGGCAAGCACTCTCGGGGCTTTCCTTTTCAGGGCCCAACACATTGGAATCAACTTTGTATATGGCTGCTAACAACCAGGAGCTGTTTGGAAGAGGAGGAAACAGACTGCTCCCCTGATAGAATACCACGTGCTATGCATAAAACATATTATTTAGGTGTCACCTGCAACTGAGTGTTTGAGGGTGCACTTTCAACAATGACTTCCAGCTTTTTATTGCTGTTTATGTGAGTACCTAAGTGTTACACTAGGTAACTGTGGATCCCTAAAGTGACCAGAAAATGGAGATTTATGAGCCTGCTACTACTTCAAACACAGTCCTTGATCAAGCAGCACAGACTCATGCTTGAAGAACTAGCAATCTTGGATCTATTATCTTCCCAGGTACAGCTCCACCCAGGGAACTGTTACCTACACAGCCGTGTGTCTTTAAGTCCCTCATTACCTGTCCCCTCTTTTCATATCTTCTTCGAAGCCACACTTGACTTGGAAGTGGAGTGCAGTAGACTTGTGTGACACAGTATGCAAATTGATCCCTTTTTGGGTTTTGTTTTGTTTCTGTTGTTTCTTTGTGCTAGCACTCCCGATATGATGTCTCATTTCCAGACATTCAAGGAAGCGCAGCCTCTGCTTCTAAGGACCTTATAATCAAAAGACAGACAGGTGGCTGGGTAAAAAAGGAACAAAAAAAATGTTAGGAAAGAGAAACAACGGTGGTAGAAAGGAAACTGGTTGTCGTCTTCTCCCTTTGTCACTAACAGCACTTTATAGACAAGATAAAAAGCAGCCAATGAAAAGACCTACTGCTCATTTTCGTTGGTACTGAGATCACAAGAAACCTGTTGGGGTTTTTTTTTCCCCCTGAAGAGGTATACCAGTAACCTTGGTGGGAAAAAAAAAAAAGGAATGAAGAAGCAGCTGGGATTGCTTTAGGCTTCTCAAGGATCTCCTGAAGGAAGTGGGTTGGAAGACAACAGCGATGACAAAACATGCTTTTTAAAATGTGTCTTCGTGGATGTTGATCTTTTACACATCACACATACACATGACTAAAAAACCTAAATTGAATAAAGAAAAAGAACCAAAAATTTCTGCAGCCTATTCTCTAGCAAACAGTAAGTGCACAGTCTATCTTTCCTAAGTGCAATATACTCCACTATCAATTTGTGCACTGGACCATTTTTCCTGAAAGCAATATCCCCAAACATAATACAGTGTTTATTTAGCTCCACAATTGCATTACGAGTGTTTCAGAGTTTAAAATAAAATGAAGACAAATCAAGAGAGCTCGGAAAAAGAGAAAAAAGGCATATTGCCTCAGCTGCAGGAAAGCTGCTTGAGATAGCAGGAAGCACAAGGGACCAGGTTTTGTATCCAAAGAGGAGAAAGGACAAAAGAAAAGGCCGACCCAAGGTGTGCAGGCACAGACTGAGGCATCTATTACTATGAAAACACATGGACTTCTTGTTCTCCATATGGCAACTCTGCTTTGCTAAGAACTCTACCTGTTTGCAGATGAGAGATCCTGCTGTTTACATCTGACGCAGGAGAGAAGTGGAGATGCATCTTTTGTCTCAGGAGCACAGCGAATGGTTTGATGCAGAGCAGGGTAACGACTCTGTAACTCACACAGGTGTTTGCTTGATCAAAGCTTCACTCACCAAAGAGAGACCTCTATTTTACACATGGGAAAACCTAGTACTCCTAAAGCAAATTAGAGTCAGGTTTAGAATTTAGAGCTAATCCTCTGGATCTTGTTGTTTTATGGGTAAATTCTACAGCCATCTAGTGCTTTAGTTTGATTGTCTATGGAGCTACAAATCTCATCGCTTGAATTTTCACCCCTGGTTAGCAGAATTTACACTTTCTTTGAAAAGTAAGTTTAAATGCAGCAAACAATTCCTTTAAACAGATGAAGAACAGCACAGATGATTGCTTTCTCATACCACCAAAGCTGAGCTCCACCCGAGAAGGCCACAACAGAAATTACCAGTCATATTAACAATAATTCAGAGATTCTGTGCAGAAACTGTCTAAAGCCCAAGGTAAACCAAAGGCATGCTGAAGCTCTTGTTGCTTAACAAGTTTATTGTTTTTGCATTGCATATCTTCATTTGTTAAATACACTTATGCTGAATTCCACTTTTAATTTATGTATGACCCAACCTCCCTCACGAGGCTTTAAGAGTGGCTTCTTCTAATTATGGCGACTATCTTAAGCTCACTTTACATATGCAAAAGAAGTCTTTTCACAAAGTTTGCTTATAGGTCTTTACAAGCATAAATCCATTAATATTGCAAGGATTATGTTCACCTGGAGGGCAGGTTTGCTTCTCCACAAAGCAAACCTGCATGTAATTAAGGAATACCTACTTTACTCTTGCCTAACACAGCTACACCAGGCATCAGATACACAAGTGTTAGTACACAACAGTAATTGATAGAGCTATTGAGAAATAACAGTTGGCATAAGAAACTGAATCCCTACAATGCAATTAGGCTTATTAATGATATTACCCACAAGGATGCCAAGTGTGATGATGCTCTCTGTCATATGAGCACCCTTGTCCTCGTGTGATACGCATCCTTTTACAAATGCGAATGACAGCTCCATGACAACAGGGAAAGCAACTTTCCAGGCTTTGAGTCTGCATTTCTATTTATCAACAACAATGTATGTACTTGAAAAGCAGAAGCCCTCTTGTTTGCTAACTGCCCTGTTTTAATCCAGCTATTCTCTTCTCATTGCTGTACCATTGCTGGCTGCATCCTTTCAAACAGATTGTGATGCCTCAAAGGCATCCTGCAACTCAGCTCAGGAAGTTGGTCATCACTTTCAAAGACGGTGTTCTTCTCTTTATCCCACTCGTGCACATCAAGAGGGGCCCTCCTGTTGTCCCCCACCCTGATCTGCTGGGATTTTCAAAGATTTGACCCATCTTATCACAAAAAGTCCATTTTAACACTGAGAGGAATCACCAGTGCTGTGGTGGATCCTTGCTGCACCATCTCCTGTTAATCGTCTCTTGAAAGTGTGAGATGCCCAAGTGAGGCTTCATATCTCTGTTAGTCTCTTGAAAACATACCAAGTGATCTAAATGACTGAGCTTGCTTGGCACTGGGTACCAGCTCTCCAGAGTACCACAGGCGCCTGCACTCATGACTCGGGCCAGCTGGCACCCGGCTCCGAGCCACCCTCCCACAGCACACCAGCACCAGCAGTGGCACAAAGGCAGCTGCTGGAAAAAAATAGAGGAGCACAAATGAGCTTCACGGTGTGTGCACACACCGGGGCTGCCCTCGGGAAGCGGCCACGGGCAGCTCAGCAGCACTGGTGTGATGGCAGCAACAGTGCCAGCCACTCAGTGCACACAACACCACGCAAATGAGCACTAGCAAGGTTTGCTCGAGGCACATCTGATCCAAATGGCAGTGTGAAAGGCTGGAAGCCTATCTGGGCCTTTTTATAGCTAGACATGAGGCCTGATGAAAGCACGGTGGGAGGACAACACAGGAGAAAACATGCCAAATTTTGCAAGTGTGGACATGGCCTTAAACTTGTATTGGCTGAGAAAAAACAAACTGTCACCTTTCTAATAAGCCCTGCTCAAAGCACATCCTTTTGTAAAATGAGCTGGCCAGACATTTATCCTGGCCAGGGCAGAGATGACTTTATTTTTGATGGAAGTTGGCAGGAAGGGAGCCAAGGAGGCTGAGCTGCTACGTGTTTATAATGAAAGAAGAGAAACCAAGTGTCTGTCTTACACTGTCTCCTGTAGTTTAACAGAGAGGGAACATTGCGTCGTTCATTTGTAAGTCAGGACACAGACATACTTTCCCACACTACAGCTCAAGGCCCATAGATCATTTTTAGCTGAAAATTGTTTCCCAGAGCCTGGAAGATCTCACAACTTTGGAGCAATTAAAATTCACTCTATTTCCTTCACCTGTTCTCTTGTATTGTCCAAAAAAACCTTGCACACAGTTTATTCAGTGTGGGTTACATGTCTTAAATACGGCAAGAGGCTGTACAAACAAATCCTTCTAGGGAAATCTATGGGTTTTTAAAACACTGGACTACACTAAACCCCGGAAGAGAACAGCATTCTCTGTAAACTCTCACACTTACAAAGCAATTAAGATGGAGTAAATGAAAAATGCTCCAAGAGCTTGGTACTTCTAGCAGCCAGACCTCCTTTTTGGCATGCAGTCTCCCTTTCTTCAGCCCTTCTATGTGAATAATGCCCTTGGAGGATTTAAATGACTGGGATGAGTTACAGAGGAGGTGGGGGATGCTCCTGGCATGTTGGTGCAGATCAGGTAACCCCTCCATAAGAGAGGCCCACGACAGAGACGCTGCCATGGCATGACGTTGGCGGCCACGCCGTTTGAACCATCTCCCTCCCTGCCGCGTGCCTATCAATCTGCTTCCCCCCCTCCTCCGTGGTTTTTGTGGATTGACTGATTATATTTATCACACTTGTAGTTCACAGGGCAATGGTTTAAATTTCATTCAATACACTCCATCTGGGAGCGCTTTTAAAACACACCCACAAGCACATTTCTCCCTCTCACCCCGCACCCCCGCAGCGATCAGCCATCTGTACTCTGGAAACAAATCCTAAAAAATTATTCTAAATTAAAAACTCATTTTAAAAGAAAAGTAGTATTAAACTGGTTTATAAACATAATAAACCACAGTAAGCCTTGGTTGCAATAAATATCCAACTCTTGCCTACAGCTACTAGAATCCACAAGCGTATTTTTAAGTTTGCTAGCAAACAGTATATTTATTCTGACCATGATTTGTCTTCTGTGGTTTAATGCTCTCTCATGTTTCTTTCATATGTTTACAGAGGTGGGGGGAAGAGAAAAGAGAGAAAGCAGGCTGTCCTGAAATATGTTACAGATTCCTGTAAGCCATAATGGTTCTTTGAAGGACTGCCACTTCTTCTCAACAGGGTCTGGCTCGGCCTCGGGACAACAATATCTAATAGACATGCACTGTTCTCCCTTGTTTCGTTTATGATTGATTAAATTTGGTCAAATTAGTCATGGAACAAACAAATTAAAAGGAGAACAAAAGTAAGTTGTAGAGCGCAGCGCAGATAGTAGAGAGACACCACGATGGGAGTTTGCTGCCTCTGGCAGAGGTGCCTGCTCACCAAAAAGAGGGTGTTCATGGTAGGGTTTGGAGGGGGAAGGACAGAGGAAGGTATGGGGGGAGAAAGGAGAAGCGGATCAGGGACAGTGAGTGAAGACAGAGGCAGCCACAGTGAAAAAGCTCACATTAAATAATATGGTCAGCATGCAAGGGAGAAATGATTTAGCCAAATGGCACTGGGGTAACACCCACACGCTCCTCCAAAGCTCCAAAGACATCAGGGTGATTATTCATTTCTTTCATATGGGAAAAAAACCCCTCAATTTTAACATCCAAAGGATTTCTAACACAGAAGATGCTTTGGTTCACCAGTGAACTGGGATGACTCTCGAGAGGAGAGAAAAACAATGTTCAACCCAGGCTGTGTTGTGGGATCAGCAGAGAGGTGCGTTGTTGGGTGGATGCTGGCACTGCCATGGCTCAGTGATGTGTGGGGAAGGGTCTGCCACACTGCTTCAACGGGAGCCCCAGAAGCAGGCTAGAAGTTAAAAATATGTGAGTTGATCTTACCCAGCCCATACAGAGGGGCACAGGCTGAAGGAGAGATGCCCACATTCTCCCCAAACCCTGTCATTTCCATGACGGCTCTCTAGATTTATGGCAAAGCTCTGCATGTGGCCACGCAGGGATCTCAGAAAAGAAGTACAGTTGATTTTGATCAGATGTTTTAGGCTACAGTTTTATAAACAGATGGAACAAGCTTCAGCTAAAGCCTCTAAGAAGTCCTGGTGACTTGAGAAATTACATGCAGATGTATCACTTTCACAAGACTGCATATGGAAAGCCTGTGCTCTACTGCCCACTTTACTCTGTGCTTTGTGCCTTGTGAAACAAAACTGGCTCACTCAAAGGTATCCAAGGAGGGCACCTTCTGCACAAGAAAACCAGTGGGGTTTGTTTGATTAGATACTTCAAAAGGGTGGGTGTCAGGAGGCTGGAGCCAGGCTGTGCTCAGTGATGGCCAATGACAGGACAAGGGGCAATGGGCACAAACTGGAACAGAAGAGGTTCCAAAGAAACACAAGGAATAATTTGTTCCCTGCTGAGGTGAGGGAGCACTGGCAGGGGCTGCCCAGATGGGCTGTGGAGGCTCCCTCTCTAGGAACATTCCAAATCCAGCTGGATGAGTCCCTGTGTGCCCTGCTCTAGGTGGTGCTGCTCTGGCAGGGGGGTTGCACTGGATGAGCTTTCCAGGTCCCTTCCAGCCCTTCAGATTCTGTGAAAGTTTCTTCATGCCCATTAAAAAGAAAATCAATCCAATAAAGTCAACTAAAAAGCTATTCCTTCTCATTTTCAAGACAATCGTATCTTCTGATGTGTAACTAACATGAAGTTATGTTTTTACTGACTGGAGTTTACAATGCTACCAAGTGTTAACCAAAAAAGACGAAAAGGGAAGCGAAGGAGAGCAAAGATGTCATAAGAAAAGCCTGCACTAAAGAATTTACAAGCAAGAACAAACATCCTCTTTGGGAATTACTCTAGGCAACACACCAAAGAATTACAGCACATAAACTAAGGTTACATAAATAGTCTAATAAAATCCTGGGGCTGATTTATGGAGCGGAGACATCTTGTAGTGTACTTCCATGGACAGCAGTTTCTTCTCAGAAGAGCAATCATGTTGTAATTAGTAAGAAACAACTGAGCATTCCATCTAAGTGGGGACATAATAAATATAATAAAAGATAACAGGAGCCAAACATATAAATAAATAACCCCAAACAATGAAATCAGCCAAACTCTTCTTATAGGCAGATACGTAAAGTAACAAAAAAACTGGAAAACTTTGGCCTTCCCTGAAAAATAACCTCTGTAAAGGCATGTGAACACAGAGTCACCTCATTTTTAATGCAAAATGTAGGTTCCCTGAAAGGAGTGACCTGAGACAGGGCAGAATTCCGCAGAGTGATGCCTGAGGTGCTGTAGATCAGCACATCAGACAGGAGGGAGCACAACTTCTCCTGGTCACAGGGCTGATACCTGCTTTAACACACAACGCTTTATCCAGGTTTGTGACACAACTGGCTTTGGTACAAAGGTCAGAAGACAACATCTCAGTGTATAAAGACAACATGAGAACAACACCAGTCGCTCTGCCTAACAGCCAGGCAAGCCCAGCCTTTCAAACCCTACCACCAGCCTTTCATGTTGCTCCGCTCAGCAGCCACTTGAGCTAAGTACCTTATTGACACGTATTACAATTCCCCTCATCCTGCCCGGCCCAATCACCAGCACGGCTGCAGGAGTGAGTCCTTTGTGCAATCTGTCCTACAATTATGGTCAACAGCATCTCAGAGAGAGGGGGTGGGAGGACAGGCAAGGCAGAGCCCCTGCTGGCTCGCATGACGGCATTCATGTCATCCCACGCAATCATGGCTCTTTTTGCAGCAAATCTGTTTTAAATATAAGCCTCATTTGTGCAGATGAAGTACAACCAATGCCTTTTGTGAAGGCTCATTTAGCTTGCAGTCGTTATTTTCCTCCCCTTCATGATACAGAAAGGCCTTGAAACTGGTAGGGATGTTTGTTGTCATCATCGCTTTTTAATTACCTCTGGTAAGTGTCTGAAACACCACGATGGGGCTGGGAGACAGTAAGTGGGATGGGATTGACAAAATAAAAGTGGGTCAAGAATACAGAAGGGTGGATTTTCCACTGTGGAATAAAAAAACCAGAAAGGTACTGGAGGGACTGGGTCCCCAGGTGGGCTTCCTCGAGGGGTCAGTGTTACTGATACAGCAGTAGTAGGAAAAACCCAGTGGAATTTGTGCAGAAGTGTGACCAGCCCATGGCTTGGGCTCAACAAGGCCTGGCAGGAGCTGTGTGCCACCGCTGGCTCCCTCCCAGAGCAATGGCCTTTTCCAAACTTTCCTGAAGCCTCATGGAGAACAAGGCTGAGAAATCAGTGAGGCTCCTTTAAAACGGATTCTCCCAGAGAAACTTCCAGAAGGAGAGGGCTTGAAACAGAACTAAAGAGTGCCATCTGCTGCAAAGAGCCGGGGAAGCCTCACACCCGGCCAGCGAGATGCCGGGAGGTGAGCAGTGGATGTGGCACTGGCTGCGGGCTGGGCGCAGGGCTCAGGGCTGCCCTCCGACCACAGGCTGACCTTTAACGCAGGGGTGACCCGCTCCCCTCGTGCCAGCTCCAGCCTTTGCACTCGCCTTCCCCCGTGGCTGTGGGGTCTGGGAGTTGGCATCGGCCCCACACGAGGTGGAGGTGGTCAGGGGGCTGCAGGGTGGCGGTTAGGCCCCCACAGCCCCGCCAGCACCCAGGGCAGCTGCTGGGCTCGCTGGGGCAAAGCAGGGATGGAGGAATCCCTACAATTTCATCTCCTGACAGCAATATGCTCATGAGGCCTTTTACTCCATGTCATGCCTCTGAAGACGCTGTATTTAAGAGCGACTAAAAGAGCAAGGTTTAAACTTCAGAGGGTTTCCTTGGCTTGCAGAGCAAAACAAGTCTCGAGTAAAGCATAGCTTAGAGCTAATTCAGCTATTCAGGACAGTGAAGGGATGCACTGGCTCAGCAAAGAGGATCAGATCTGAGTGTCAAGCACAGGTTCCAGTGCTATTCAGACCTCCATCTCCAGGCAGCACAGTGTGGACACCGCATCACATCACTGTGTGCCCACCTGTAGCCCTGGGAAGTGCCATCAGTCTGACAGGATGCTCCTCTCCACACCGCACTGCTGCAGGGTGTGAACACATCCACTGAGCCCCCTCCATAAGCGCCCTGCACCGTCTGACTTTGCCTTCCTTCCAGGTGCCTGTTAGTCCCTTACTTTCCCTGCAAGAGCAGGACTCAAGCTCCAGCACTGCGGCGTGTTGTGCCCGTCCCGGTTAGCTGCCTGCAGATGGTGCTACCGACCAGCTTTTCTCCAGCTCCAAAATTGTTTCCCTTCAATCTAGAGGGAAAAAAACCTGTGTATAGTCTGAAAAACACACACCAAAAGAAGCTGCTTGTTCCACCCTATGTTTTCTCAACCCCTCCGCACACTGTAACACCACACAGTGGTCTCAGACTGCTCAGGATGTGGCACTAATTGTCCAGAGCAATAAAACAAGTTCTGTAAAAAGAATTTCATGCTGGTAAGAACAGCAGCTGCCTTGGTGGAGCTATAGGCCAAAGGATATTAATGCTTGCAGGCATCTTCCCCACCCAGTCCCATGCAAAGACCCAAGGCAAGAGCGAGGAGCCCCTGACATGCAGCACATGTGCTGCCCACGCCTCTGCATCCTCCTTCAGCCCAGGACGCTGATTGGCACAAGTAAAACTGCTCACAAGCTATAGCAGAGCTTTCTATGTTGTGTCTATCCCTATTAGAAGTGGCATTTAATCCTTATTAAATCAGGTTTTGGGTGGTTTTGTAATGTTGCGAGATAGAACAAGGTTGCATCTGTTTGTTCACCATCATTGCAACATTATTTTTAACAAATCTAACTTGTAACTCCAAACACATCACAGGCAAAATGGGTCAAAAAACCTCACCAACAAGGAAACACCCCTCTTGGGTTGTAAATTTCAAATCCATAACTAGATAATATACTCTGATGTTCACAAATAAAAAGAAACAGTATGATTCTACCCTAAAGGAAGAAAATTGTTCAAACCCCCAGCATTTAGACATTGCTTTTATGTGAAAATCCTCCACCATTTTACTGAAAGGAGCTTTCCCTGAAGCATGTAACCAAAATGTAGGTTCCAGAAACACAGCTGAAATATCTAACACAGCAGCAGCCAGCACTGGGGATTCTCCAGAAGCAAAGAAAATCACTCCATTCAGAAAATCCTCTTAAAACCAAGAACAGCTGAAGAAGCTGAGCTGCCTTAATAAACTGGGCTGCTTTTATGGCTTTATCCTGCAAGATGCCAAGTATTCCTGCTCCAGCACATCACGACCCTTCAGGACTAGCTTAACTTTAAATGCAGGGAGAGTTTTGTTGAAGTTAATGGTGCTGCCCAAGGCCTCAAGATTAAGCACGTGTTTAAGTGCACTTTGCTAGACCTGGAACGGTACTTAGAAAGATCAAGCTCTTAAATTTTAGAGCTTGAGTGTACATTTTAACTGTTTGAGAATGTCAAATTTTTGGCTCCTGATCATTATTGTAAGAAAAATATTACATCAGACATGAAATACTGAATAGTTACTGGTTCAGAAAACCTGAAGATAGGTGGAAGATTGTGTGGAGCCAGTTCTGGTACGGGGAAGGGACTACAATGGGGCTTCTGTAAGAAGTGGCTCAAAGCTCTCCCCAGCTCTAAGTCAGAACCACCTCTAGGGCTGAGCTCATCAGGTGCCTCTGTGATCACCTTTTAAAGAGCAGCAGCTTGAAGAGGAGGTTTGTTCTTTCTGTGAAGCGGTGGAAGGCATTGGATGAGGGAGAGGTGACCACGTGGACTTCAGGTCAATGAGGGAAGAGAGGAGGACATGTGCTGTTCTCTAAAGCCATGCCAGAAGCACACTGCTGGTCATCATCAAGGGGATGGCAGATAACAAGATATTGTCTGCAGCTCAGTCAACCCAGGGTGTTTCAGTTGTCTCTCTAAGCTCAGCATACTGAATTCCCATGTGTTAATGCCAGCTCCTACTAAGGGTCAAAACTGCACATCAGCTTTTGCAAGCACAGTTTGCACCTCAAACCACAAGTATTCACACATATAAAAGAGACTGTTTTGTTGAGAAACACTTTCTGAGTGTATCTTGAAGAAAAGCTGTGTATCCCTGTACTGGAAAACAAGTCACCAGTAATTTCTGCAAAAGGCTAAACCAAGGACACCAGCGAAATCGCTGTAATTCCACTCCCATGCCTTTGTCTCACAGGAGAGGGTATCTAATTATTTAAGTGTATAGAAACATGTTCTTTAACTGCCACTGTCTTGAAGCTTCATTCTCAAAAAACTGGACAAAATGAACTCACCTAACAAAAAAAAAAGGGAAAAAAAAAGGTGGGAGTGGGAGGGAGCAAGGAAGAGAATTAAAGGTATGTGAGAAAATGTTTCTCAGGCTCTTTATGGCTGATTGAGCTAATTTACTGTGGAATGGGCAGCAGACTATCTTTAGATAAATGCTAATGAGGACGTTAATGCTTTCTTCAGTCTGGCTGCTACTATTATGCTGAAAGGGAAGGTCAACAGCTAATAAACCCAGTTAACAAGCCATTCTGAACTTCACTTTAGCTTAACACTCTTCAAAGTTGCAGTCATTAAATCCATAGGCTATTAGGAACTGCCCTCCTGTTTTCACTGTGAGTGAAGGCAAACTTTCCTTGTAGTCATTAATTGAATTAACAGACTCTAATCCAATTTGATGTAGTGTAAATTGAAATGCACATAAGAGCAAAGATGTATGTAGAGGAGTTTCCCCTTTTCAGGCAGCTCTGTGTCAAATTACTTTTGTTATCACTTCTACCAGCCTCCCATGAAGAGTACTCTCATGTATATAACCCTTAACATTAACCACTCTTTGATATGAATATAGTTTGCTATCAGAAAACAGAGGCTGGCAAGACAGAAACATGCCTTACAGCTTATTAAATCCTTTAGGGAGCTTTAGGGAGACAAACTGGTAAGAAAGGATCTCAAAATATATTGCCACCATTACAGTGTGTTACACCACTTTGAAGTAGAAAATATCACACACGCTTAGCAGACAGGGAACCTCGGGTAGGGAGATGTTTAGTGAAGGTAGTTAGGTGGTAGACAAGCAGGAAAAGAGGAGACTGAGAATCTGGTTTGCCAGCAAGTGCAACAGTTTCCTTTAAGTACTGTGAATTTCCATGTATGGTGGCCACACCAGCCTTTGTCCTCAAGAAAACAGCTGATGGGAAACCAGAGATGTCTGTATAAAATCTATTTTTAAAGGGCAAAATGTGCATCACTCTGTAAAGACACACATTTCAATCTCTGAAAGTGTGATGGGCAGCAGTGGAAGCGAGTTGTGTCTGCTCAGCCCCACACCCCATCTCAAACTGTGAACAAGGCATGTAAGGAACAAGTGGCATAAAAATAGGGAGTGACAATGTGCCCAACGCAGAGCAGGGCAAATGCCTGGTGCTGAAGCAGGTCAGCACCTCCCTGAGACTGCCACTGCATTAACCCACTGTTTGAAAACCAGCAAGTCAATGAATTTGCCCCTGTTTAGGTAAGGTATAGGAAGCTGTAGGATGACTCCACACAGTACACCTGGCACTTCCTGCATCTACTGGCACTACGAACTCGTAAAGCACCCCAAATCCAGTCAGTCCACTGTGCTCCTTTTCACATCTAATGATCTACTTGCCCACAGGAGTGAATCAAGCACCACCACTGCAAATTTAACAGGAAATTCCATACTAGAAGACAAGAGCATCTCCAGTCTCTTACAGAAAGGACCACGTTACAGGGACTTGAAAATACCTAGGCTACTCATTAATCCAAATAAAACACAAAGGCAAGGAATCTAAGACAGTTATCCAGATACAAAGCACTGTCAGGAGTGGGATCTAGCTGTGCTAAGCCTCCAGAGGCCATTTATCACATTTCTTTAATATTGACCTGCATAATTGGCCTCCTCGCACACCACCGGCACAGAAATCCAAGCTTCCATTATCACAGACATGAAGACATAAAACTCATATTCACGATGGAATAGGACATCTGGAGAGGAAAATGCATGCATATCCAAATCATTGTGTTCTTTCAGAAGCAGGAAAATACAATGGAGCTTTAGAAATAACTAAATATAGTAATTTTAGTTCGGCTGTAATTAAGGAAGAAAAAAGCATGACTTCCCCCCATCCTTTTAAGAGTCATTGTTCAATGTCACAGTGATATTCAATTATTCCATATAAAGAGTATTTGCTTTCTTTTCTGCATTATTATTATATTATCCACTATTTGTATGACTACAGAACGAGTAGTAATACAGGCCCCCAGCTGAGACTGACAGCCCCCCTCTGCTTGCCACTGTGAAGACATATGGCACAAAAGCAGCCCCAAACAGCTTTGTATTAGCACAGATAAAGCCTGAGAGAAAGGGAAAGTTGGTATTTTTCTATTTCATGGGTGGGGAAATGAAGGCAAACTGAGAAAAAAAGGACCCAAGAACTTCATAAATTACTTCACACAAGGCTGGTTCCATCTATTTTGTCTGCAGGTTTGTCTTTGTGGTTTCCATGGACAAGTTTACAATGCTGAAGCAGAAGTTTTAAGCACACATAAGACAGCATTCACCATTGGTGAGACCACTGGCCCCAGCCAGAGGATCAGCCCAAAGAGAGCACAAAGAAACACCCAGAGCCTGCATGAGAACTGGGTGCTCAGCACCAGCCACTTTACTCCTACAGCAGGGAGTAGGGATGCAAAGGTACCAATGGCTGTAGAAGGAGCCAAGGACCCCCGGTGCAGGGTCAGGCAGTCAGTGCTGCACATCCCCCTCTTGTCAATAAAACAAATGAAATATCAAAACACAAAGAGGAAATTCCCAGTCCTGGGCAGCTACAGTGGTACACATCAGCCAGGCCACAAGTTTCTATTTTCCCATCACGATGTTTTCACTGGTATCATAATCCCCTTTTCCATAGTCACTTTTATCAGGATTGCAACAAGAAAAACTAATTTAAAAGGCTAAACTGACAAGGTCTGGAGGAACAGATGCTGAGAAAGTATGTTTAAGAAATCCAATGAAATCTTGCAGGAGAAAAAAAACCACCTCTGCAGTCTCTTCCCCATTCCCACACACATGGGCACAGGTTCAAACAGGAACCAAACCATCCTTCTTACTGAATATCTCCACCTGCTGATAAGCAAAAGCCCTCCAAAGTCAACATTGCCATCTGATGTCCACAAAGCTTTCCAGCTCATCCCAGCAAAACCCTCCCAGCCTGTATGGTGCCTTTGCAATGAGGTACGGAGCCAAAGCCAAGCTGAACCTACACCAGGGTGTAGCACAGGGCACTAGACTCAAGGAGAGCAGCAGTGTCAGTTACTTAGCTACTGGTTTTATCTGGAAATAATATCAAGAGTTTAGTGTCTGTTTGTTTTAGGGTTTATTTACACACTGCCTTCACTATCTCCAGTTTATGGGGAGTCTGCAGAGGTCCCAAGAAGCAAGAAGAAAGCGAGGAGCAGGTGCTTTCCAATCCATCTGCCAATGTAGGTCTGGATAATTTCAGGTCACGAGAAAAAAGAAATCCAGGTACCACCCATATATTATAAAGCATAGCACAGACCTCTCTTAAGGTCAATATTTTTTTTTAAATCAAGTAAATTTGATGAAAATGAACATTGTAAAGCCTTTGGTATATGGAATCTGGGACTGTGCTTTGTCAAATGTTCAGTTTTAGAACAGAGTTGTTAGCACAGGAGTGTCTGTAATTGCCAGCCACCAAATAACACCCCAGTACCTACAGAGACCATTAAATGACTATTGATGAACATCCCTTTCCTCTTTCTCAATCATTGTTGTTGTGGTTGTACAGCATGCAACAACTACATTCATCCATGACCATTTCTAAGGAAGAAGTGCAAAAGACAGAGTGACAACAAAGCTCATTTTGCTGATACCTGCATATCTCCCTGCAGGATAAGGCTGTGAGTCCCCCAGCTGCACAATGACAGACATTCAACCCTTAAAAATCAGTGAAGGAGTTTTAATTCCCCCACAGACTTGTCAGGTGTCAGTCTTAGGAAAATAGTATGGATATTAATAGAAGACAAAAGGATGTGAGAAGCCCTGCTGGGTGCACACTGCAGGGAGGTACAAAAGCTCACGCTGGGAAAACAGGGATAATTAATAGATCATTTTGAATTTCATGTATTGCAACAATTTTCACCCACCAATCTTAAAATATATTTCAAATGTAGTCCAAAAGAAAGAAACAACATATTACTGCAGTACTATTCCAGTTATTCAGAAGTGAAAAGCAAAAGGGAAATGAGCAAGAACATGTAACAATACTTCAACAGTGGGCTCTTGTTTTGCCTAACAAAATTCAGTCCCTGCAAGCAGAAGTTAGGAAAAAAAAAAGACCCAGGCTATAAATAGGATGCTAATTTTTAACTGTGAGGGTAATTAACCACTAGAACAACTTCCCAAGGACTGCAGTGGATTCTCAATTACTGGCAATTTTAAAGTGAAGACCAGATTTATTTATTTTTAAAGATACGCTCCAACGGGAATTAATCACATCAACTCCTGCTGCCCGAGCTGTACAGCAGCAAAAAACGATCCAAGGAGTCTCTTGGCCTTCTGGTCTCTGATCAGACAGCAATCCAGAAGAAATGGGGGTGACCTACTCTAGGGAGGTCCTGCTCTGGCTGGGGGGGTTGCACTGGAGGAGCTTTAAAGGTCCTTTCCAACCCTTGAGATTCTGTGATTTGGGGAACTCACCAGGAAGTACAATCACAACAGTGCTGACAATGAGACACCAGCACTCCCCTGCAAAGGGTCAACGTCCCAACTTCACATCAACACAATGAGAACAGAACCTGGATAACAACTACACACTAATTCAGGATATAACCCCTTCAAATTCACCTTTATGCTAACAGAGAGCAGAAGTTAGATGGGGCAGCACCAACTTAAAATGCATTTCTTCTGTAAAAGACAGACATAAAATAACTCTTATCACACAACAAGTGCATGAAGTTCAGCATTCATTTGGAGAGTGGCTTTCTACCACATTTTGGTTTTACTGTGGTTTCTTATTCCCATATGCAGATATTAGCCTTTTCCTACCTCCCAGAATGTTTTCAAGTTGCAGACTCAATTTCCCCTAAATACAGTGGAATTATCAAAGAACATCTTCTGGGAAAAGAAAAGCTGGGTAAAAGCTGGAGCTCAGCAAATGCCCAAATGGTTTTGACCCCACACTGGTGAATTCATGGAAGAGAAGGAAGGTGACAGAAAACAAGTCCAGAAGGATTCTGCACTGTGGGAGATGAAGGGGAAATAAGAGCAACTAATGCTGCCCCTTTGCTCCCCCATCCCTTGGTGACAGCAGCAGCCACCCAGCTTTCTGTGATTCTATGATGGCGAAAAGGCTGAGGGACCTGGGGCTGTTTAGTTTGGAGAAGGGACCTTATCAGTGCTGATCAATCCCTAAAGGGTGGGTGGTGAGAGGATGAGGTCAGTCTTTGTTCTGCAGTGGCCAGTGACAGGACAAGGGGTAAAAGGCACAAGCTAGAACACAGAAAATTCCATTGGAACAGGAGGAGAAACTCCTTTGGTGCTGAGGTGAGGGAGCCCTGGCCCAGGCTGCCCAGGGAGGGTGTGGAGGCTCCTTCTCCACCTGCACACATTCCTGTGCTCCCTGATCAAGGGGAACCTGCTTTAGCAGGGGGTTGGGCTGGATGAACTCTGGAGGGCCCTTCCAGCCCCCACCATTCTGGGATTCAGTTATTTGAAACTTTCTCAATTCAAACAACTCTCCCGAGCTGATCTGGTGCTTTTACAGACTCTGCAACAGCCCAGTGATTGATGCCTTCAGAGCACCTCCCCGCCAAGCCAGTCAACAGCTGAAAAGCTCTACAACAACATGCCAAGGCATTCTGTTTGCAGTTTCATTGTAATTTGATGTAATAAGTGTTGATCTCAATTCACTAAACATTTGTGTTAATTTGCCATCCGGTTTGGTTCCATTTTAAGGCATTTCTGTTGCATAAAAAAACAACATTAAGCTATAACTTAATTAGTTGTTTTACAAGCTTAAGGTACAGTATTATCCTTCCAGCTATCTTCTGAACTACTTCTTCACATTTTTCCAGCAACATGCAAGGAACAATTTTCATCATTAAAATGAAACTTTCAAGAGCTCTAACAGGAAAGCCCACTGGTGCTGGTAGGTGGTGGAGCATTCCTAAGTGCATTATGAACTGTATTTATAGGAGCTGTCTAGGCATTTAATGGGTTCTTGAATGATTTGCTTAGGTGTTTACTTTTAGTAAAAGCAGTTTACAACCTCTGCTCTCGTCCCTGAAGCTCCTCTTAAATCATTCTGTAAATATATCACAGGGCAATGAGAGAGAAGGACTCGAGTTTTCCACCTTGGGTTTTCTTTTCTGCTTACCCTTAGGGATCTGTAGTCTGTGTTGTCAGAGAAATAGGGCATGGCTGACCTCAATATGGTGCAGCATAATACCCAGACAGATTCAGCTCAGTGCTCTAATCCCTGATGGAGACACTTTCACTATGTTCATTATTTCCTGGGGATTCTAGCAAGGAAACCCCTCCTGGCACCTGAGAGTGTGGCAGCAACGAAAACCCCCCAGGCTACCCAGCACAGCACTCTCTCTGCTTTCACAGTAGTCAACAAAACCACGCTTTGCAGCAGGCATTCATCTCTTTCAATGTATATGTACAATCACATATCTCTCTGTTACAGAAGTTGGGCTGTACAGAAAAACATTAAGCAAAGTCAAATACTGACTATTTACTCTCACTAATATCCAATGGATGCTTAACCAGCAATGTGCTCCAGATGTGGCACCCATGCTTCTTGTACCTGCAAGAAGAGTTTGGGGCTGCTCCTTTTCCCACCTCCCTCTCCCCAATACCTTGAGAATCTGGCAACAGCGCTGCTGCCTCTGTAATCTATCATCTTGAAGCCCTTCCATATATCAATGTTTTACCGCTTTCTATGTAAAACAGGTCATTAAGTTAATCAGAAATTGACTACTACTACAAACACCTTTTGAATAAGGTCAAATTGAGATAAAACTCCTTGCTCTTCTCGTCTCTCAGCAACAAAGACTATAACCAGGCTGCTAAACCTGCCATTAATGTCAGTGTGCAGATTAAATGTCATTAAAGGCAATTTGTCACTTACATATACACTTATCTCAATCTAATAATTAGCAAAAGGTCAGGAAGATAAACCTGTGTATTTCAATCCACAATAAATTTCAGCAGCAGGAACTGACAAAACACAAGTTTAACTATATATACATGTATTTGTGTTTGAAATATATATGTATCATTAAACCCAGCAAAACAGAATAATCTGTTTTAAAGACCTAACAGATACCCTGCCTTACTCTTGACACTTAAGTTGCCAGGAAGCCAAGAGCATAATCATGTTTCAGTGTAATACCCCCAAAGGAGTGAGCAGAGCAGACCTTGTTCCAGGGAGTGAACCCCCCTCTGCAATGGGTCAGCAGGCACTAACCAAATTCCATAACCAGTATCACAATGACACTTGCTGAAGGTCCAGTCTAGTGGTCAGTCTCAGCTGAGACATGAAGCATGGATGACTGAATTAGTTTCTGACCTTCCTAGGTGACAAATATCTAAATGGTTGGTGTCAGGAGGTTGGGGCAGCACTTTTTTCTGTTACATCTAGTGACAGGACAAGGGGTGATGAAAAGAAGCTGGAACACAAAGTTGCATTTAAATGAAGAAAAACTCTTTCCCTGCTGAGGTGAGGGAGCCCTGGCCCAGGCTGCCCAGGGAGGGTGTGGAGGCTCCTTCTCTGGAGGTTTCCAAACCCACCTGGACACAATCCTGTGTGACCTGATCTAGGTGGAGCTGCTTTGGCAGGGGGGTTGGACTGGATGATCTCTAAAGGTCCCTTCCAATCCCCACCATTCAGTGATCTGTGACTCCTCTACTAAGTGTCCAGCACAGTGTCAGGAGACAGAGCAACAGCATCTCAGGCAGAAACCAGCTAAAATTCCCTGATAAAATTCAAGGTCTATGCAAACTGCAGCAAATGGCATTGCTGCACCTTTATTTTTGGAAATCATGGAAAATCTCCTTTAAATGATGCTATGGCAATATGGTTGGTGGGTTTGCTTTAATGAGAAATAGAAGAGCAAGGCTGGGAGTGTGTGGTGAATTTGGTCCGCCCAAAGGCAACAGCAAACCCGCTCCCAGCGGGGCACCCACGCGTGTGCTGCCCAGCCCTGGCTGACAAATGTTTTCTGGCATCAGAAAACATTCCTATTAAAGGTGAGCAATTCCAGTGTGTGTCATGCTGGATATGGGATATTCTTTTGCAGCAATCTATAAGCCTCAATCCTCAACAGCCAAAAAAACCACCCAAGTCCAAAAAAAACCCAAAAAACCACCCCAACCCCTAAAAAAAAGACAAAAACCAGACCCCGACCCCCAAAAACACACCCACAAATGCACCATGTCACATGTCCTTTTCTCCAGAACAAACTAAACTGATAGCTGCATCCCCATTGCCATTTGAATCCTTTTCATCATTTTCCACCCAGATGTATGACTTCCTAAATTCAAACCCCATTCACAGATGATGCTTCCCTTAAATATTTCAGACTTTCCCTACTCTAATGACCATTAACAGTACATTTTCTGTTCCCTCCTGGGAGGATACAGCTGTGATATGGATATTAATAACTAAATAACATATGGAGAGTTAGAGCAGTAAAGACAGACGTTTTTTAAAGCTGTTTCAAATGACTCTGTTCATGTTTTGTTTGTTTTTTTGCATATTTGCGGCACTTAGCTCACCTTCAATGTCTAAACAGCTACTTCATGTGGCAGTGCAGTGGCAAACTGTCAACATTCAGCCTTTACCTCTGCTTCCAACACAGCAGGGGACACTTAGTTAGCTCCAGTGTGATCTTGTGTTGTTTTAATGGTTTATAGCAAAGAAAGATGTTCTCAAGGAGTCAGACAATTTACCCAGCTTCTTGTCACAAAGGTACTTGATGATTAATGGAAAGTATGTGTGTGAAACAAGTTTATATTACAGCAAGCCAGGTTTTTTTTATGTCTCTTAGACAGTTAGAGAAATTTCTGGATGTCTTATTTAAAAAACAATAAATCACAGCAGCATCAGCTTTAAAAGCAATGACAAATTCTTCCCAGCACAGGCTTTTAAAGAGGAGTCGGGTTTTTTGGTAAGAAGTTGGCTTAGAGATGAGCCATAGCCTTAAAGAAGACCTGGAGCTAATGTTTACAAAGAGAGCTGTTGCTGTTATTATCTGAAGGCCATCAATCAAGACCGAGGCCTTGCTGGGGTTAAAACAGTGCTTATACATTATTCATGCACTGTACCATAGAGTCTCAAAAGGTAAACAAATAAAATAAGAAGAATGGCAGGGGAAGGAAACAACGTCATCTTCAGATTACAAGGCAAGAACCGGACAGAGAAAGAGTAAGCAGGAAGAGTATAGATCTGTGAAAGGGCTGAAAACACGCTGAGGCCTGACTGCTGACTCATCAGAGTAGGGAACAGATCCAACAGCAAACTGCATCCACAGATGGACTCTCATCTAAAGCCTTCTTCATGTAATCAAATACAAATTATTGGTATAGAGCATCCCAGCAAAATATCCCCAACTACTACTAAGTGGAAGACAAATGCCATTGTAAAAAAAAATCAACTACAAACACAGCTGCATGAACATTGTCTAGTCCATTTAACTTAAAGCTGTGGAAAGTTGTGGAAAGTAAACCCATCTGTCACTTCGTCTCATTGCTTGACAGAGAGGCTTCTTTTGGCAACTCATCCAGATAGCTGCAAGCTGCAGGAGATCTTGGTTTTCAAGAGAAGGCAGTGATTTTGGAATTCTCAGGGTTTTGGTACACCTTATTAGAGGATGGATCTCAGCATCAACAGTACAAATGAATGCAAACATCTGAAGGTGACTGTACTCAAAGTCTCTCTCAACTCTTGAAAATCAGGTGAGAAGTTGGTTTAAAATGCCTATTTCCTGCTTTTTTTACATTACACAAATGCACTATTGTTTACCACATGTACAAAACTGATCTGCAGGAGGCTGATTTGAGGAACCATGAGTAATTTTTTTATGGTGCTTGGTTTTCAAGGTCATATATGGGCTGTATATTCTACCACTGTGATCTCAGTGTCCTATTATACTTGTCCTGGTGGGGGAGCATATCCACATACTGGTATCCCCTCTGTGCCCAAACATATGTCTTCAGAGAATCTCATGTTCTCTGCTAATATAAAGAAAAACCACAACATGCATTGCCTAGAGGCTTCCATGTTGACACAGCAAGACTTAGGGAAAGATTAACCCTTCAGCCTGAGGTCCTAAACATGCACCACACAGCTAGCAAAGGGTTTGTCGTTGCTGTCAATGGAAGCAGCTCTAGGGTTATTTCCTGACCCTTAATAACAAAATGTTCTTTGCCAGCACAGATATGAGGAGGCACTGTACAAAACATGGCCACTGGCATTACAATTTGTTCACCATGGGTTTATATCCACTATATCAGTGGAATAAAGTGAAAGTCAGACTGAAGCAGCTTTGACCCACTGCTATGCTCATACTCCTCTGAGAGTCCCGGTGCCTTTGAAAGGACAAAAGTCCATGTGAACAATGTGCTACCCCGCAGCTGTGGTCAGGACTGCTACGTTTAAAGGTTACAGTGATTAAGCGGTGTGATTAATTTAGTCTCAGCAGAATCAATTCCACTCAACTACAAATCTAATTTACATACTAGAGAGGACTCTCCTCTTCCCTGGCTTGTGTGGATTTGAATTTAGATTCACTTTTGTCCAAGATGTGTGGTTTGGGGGATCACACTGCAATTAAGAAATGTTTTGACAAAGCTAATGGGACAGTTCTGTGTGTCACTGCTTCCCTGGCTTGCTGTCATCTGCCCTTTTATAAACAAGATCCAGTTCTCAAACCTCTTGAACATGAATTCTGTACTGAAGGATCACCTACAAAGTTCTGACACAGCTACCCCACTGCAATCTTACCAAGGTAGAGAAACCAGCTCCCATAATGGGCATTTCTTTCAAAATGGTGCATTTTTCCTCAGTTGAACACAATCACTCTGAAGAGATCTATTACTTAACAAGAAAGGTAGGTCAGACTCAAAAAAAGCCACGGAGATTACACCTGAGGTCTGTAAGCAGCAGACACAGGAGCAGGGAAGGTAACTGAGCCTAGGAGGATTATGATAGCCACAGAGAGAAATAAGTGAATTCCCATTAAAAACAAAACACGGGACTCTACATATCAATGTATATTGACTAATAGGTAAATTGCATTAAAATTAGGATCGATTCTGAAAAAAAAACAGTCTAAGTTAGGGTTGACTGCAAGAGATATCTCACTGCCACTTGGGCAAACCTGTAAGGTGAAAGAATTGCAGCTCTCCAGACTTGCAGGGATCTGCAGTCTTGAAAGAAACCCCATTCAGAACAAAATACAAAGAAATTATTTTAACAGCTATTTTTTGGTCAATGAATGACTGGATGTCACTGGAATGTGCATATCTGTTAATTTCTAGGGGATTTTTTTTTCCCCAAATAGTCACTTCCAAAATTCATGAAGAACTTTATTTCTTCAGGAAACCACAGGAATAGCAGCCAAAGGAAATCACATGAGCTTACTTCTCTGAACGGACCAAGGGGAGAAAACGATTGCTTCCTAAAGCTAACATGGATTTTCTCCACAATGATTTATATAGCACCAGGATACCTGCAGCTAGCGTAAGCTGAGCCCTCACAAAGCGCACCTGCTGAGCCATCTTTACTGTTACCTCCTTCACCTTACACTAGAAATACCTTAAATTATAAATACTTCTCAGTAATCCAATCCTCAATGCCCCAAGCACATCCCGACCCCCATCACGTACTTCTCCCTTTCAGCCCCAGCTCTGTTTTGTCAATACCGGCCTAGTACAGCTTCAAATATTTAGCTTAACTTGATCTTCCCAACTGCAGGAGAGAAAAGCCGAGTCTCCTAAGCGCCATTTGCTGAACAATTGATCGCAGCAGAGGCCGACAGCAGCATCCCCGTGCCCCCTGGGCAGCCCGGCCACGTGCCCACGTACCGGGAGCCGTGACAGATGCCAGCAGTGACAGCTTTGTTTTGCCCAGGCCGCGCACGGCCGTCAGTTGGCAGGCGAAGCCGTGGCTGAGATGACAGCTTCTCTGATTCTTTCATCAACCGATGTGACTGAGTGACCTTTTTCAGTCTTAGCAGCTGCCTCCTTTCTTTATTCAATCATGGCAGAAAATAAGTCCCTTTGGGTAAATTTCGCCCTTCTCGTGATTGTAAATGACCGCAACTGTCGTGAGGCTCGCCGGCTGGACGCGGCCCTGCGTGGTGGCACGCTCCTCGGCAAGAGGCACACGGCTGGTGTGCAGGCCCTGCTGGGAAACTTGGATTCTCCTCTGAAAGACTGAAGTGCTCCAGAATTCCTCCAGAAACCCTGCAGAATCCCAGCTCACTTACACTCATGAGGGTTTTCAGGACAGACTTTACTGTTGAGGTGAGGGAGCCCTGGCCCAGGCTGCCCAGGGAGGGTGTGGGGGCTCCTTCTGGGAAGGTTTCTAAACCCATCTGGACATGTTCCTGTGCCCCCTGATCAAGGGGAACCTACTTTAGCAGGGAGCTGGTCTGGATGATCTATAAAGGTCCCTTCCAAACCCCACCATTCTGTGATTCTGTGACAGCTGAGAAAAACCCTGGGTCATCGTTTAGAGAAGGTACCTGCATTACGTTTTTGGCAAGGAGGAAGAAAGTGTAGCAACATGAAAAATGGAACATATTCACACAACTCCATTGATAGTTTGTTCTTCACGGTAGGAAAGGAGAAATGCCCTTAATTAATAACAGTGACAAAGTAAGAGTTTTTCAAGTAGCTTTGCCATAGGCCTGCTTTGCATCCCTGCTCATTTGCCATGCTCGCTGTAGCTGCAGATGAGGAGAGACCACAATTGCCCTCCTTGCACACTGATGATTAGAGATAGCAAATAATGGAGAAAAAGGGGGAAAAAAAAGAAAAGGAAAAAGTTCCATGCAATGAGCAGCCTGTTTGAAATTGAAATAAGTCTGCTTTGGCTCAGCGTTTGCCTGCTTTGTGTTTGCTCTCTGCATACATTTCAGCAATTGAGTTTTATGAGCACAAATGTTCAAGAAAAGTGAATTTCAAAGTTGCTCACATTATTAACTGAATCATTATTTAAAACCTCACAGAATTACTTTTGCTGAGAAATCATATCTGCACAGCTAATCACAATACAGATTTATTTCTGGCACAAAGACTGCCTGTCTTTAGCTATTACACTGGCTTCCAATACTGCAGTACGTGAGTCCCTTCCACCTAAAATAAACTTCAGCAATAACCTTCCTCAGGGGCTGTGTCTTATGCTGTGCTTGTATAATACCTGCACAACCAGACAGATGTGTTTCAGAGCTCCTACATGAGAACAGACCTAACACCACAATTTTAATATTGGTGATAAACTCACAGATTTTAAAAACTACTTATAACCCAGAAAGTTCAAGCAAAGAGGAATTCACAACCTCTTTGTAGATACTCAAGCTAACAGGGAAAAAAAGGAGTTAAAAATTATTAATATATTCTTACTGTAAATCATTTATTCCACTCTAGCAGAGAAAACAACCCTATGTAGGTAATGTAAGAACAGGGCAGGTAATTGTAGGCCTGCAGGAACAAGATGGAATACCAAGAGAGAAGAGACATAGTAATGGTACAGCATCCAGCTCTTCCCTGGCCAAGGTGTATTCAGTCATTACTGTAAATACTGCAGCTTCAGGTGCCCCAAGGAATTCAATCTACGTTCTGTTGAAAGCTGGTTTCTCAAACGTATCATTTGTATTTATCTCTTTTAGCCAATAAATACATATCCTTTCATGTTTTTGACATAACATGGGCAAATGGTACATAATGACTAGTGTCTACCAGGGACGTGTGTAGGTAGGCCAGGTTTGGTTTTGTTTGAAGCTAGTTCAGTAGTCATTTCTGCCTGAACTACAGAATTCTAAGAACCATCAGGTTACTTCACAGGATAACAGATTGAAGCTTCAGTAGCCCAAATTACAGGAAAAGACGAGAGATGAACCGTACCAGCACTCAGGTGGAAAACCAGATGACAATTTCACAGCATACTAAACACCGATGGGTACTCTGCTGATGCTCAAAACCTTTGCCGTACCTTGCCATTATTGAGGGATTACAGGACCTTCTGTACAATTGCTGAGCCTGCCAAGTCCTACGAATGCTAACCAAAATCCCACACAAGCTGCTAAAATCTTCAGGGGGTTTTACAAGACAAATTTCAATAATCCCTTTAAGTGCTTCTTTAGAAGTGAGCATGAATTTGCCAAATCCAGGGTGGCTTATTCTTCTTAAATTCATAACACAACTAACCAGTGCTATACGTGCTACAAGGAGCTTTGAGTGCTCACTTGAATAAATGCTGCAGAGTTTTAATATTCCCAAAATACTCGATGTAAAAAACTGGGCTGGAAACCTTGAGGTTGAAGACAGCGTGAGTGGTACTGTATATTCCGACTTTGATCAAACAGAAAATAACAAGGACATCAATGAACAAGGATAACACTCAAATTCAGTGTTCTCACCTTTTCATGGAAACCATTAGCATTGTACTTTGCAAACCAGAAAAGCATAGAAATACCAGAAAAACAGACCTCTAAGCTGAATATTTTCTCTCTAATTCCATCCCAAAGTAACAAATGCTAGAGTAGGGGGAAAAAGAAAATACCATTTCATCAGGCACCAGGAGGAATACTGAACAGATGAAAGAGAACAGAGATCTAGAAATTGAAGATGAAACGAAAAAGAAGCCAAGGACAAAAAACAACAACAATTAAAAAAAACCCCAAACCAAACCACCACCAAGGGACAAAATGAATCGATGCAAAACGAAAAAAATTGAGCTGAGAGGGAGAAAGTAAAAGGGAAATAACTGAAAGAAAATTGATACTAAAGAGAGAGAGGAGAAGACAGACCAACAAAAATATTAAATGGATATCAACAACAGCAGAGAATGGAAGCAACAGAACATGGAGAAATCAGCAGTTCATACTCAACGAGCATGGCAAAGGCCAGGATGGGCAGTGGTTTGTGTGCTTTGGCTTCCACTCTCCAAAGCAGAAAATATGCCTGATACATCTCTGAAAAACAAACAGCACTTGAACATGACAGCTGATAAAACCCCAAGTCTTGCAAAGACACTCTCTAATGAGCACATCCAAACTTATTAGTCACTCCTTAAGACCTGCCATCCATGTCCATTTGTCAAGTACTTAGAGTCATACCACAACTTCTCAGATGCCCAGATCAGTGGAATAACTGTTCCCCTCTACTCCAGACCTCAGAGCTCATACTCCATGCACACTCGCTCTTTACCACTGTAGCCTGGCCTCCTGGGCCCTCTCTTGCCAGCACACACACACATAGATACATGCATTTTATACAACATAAGGCAAATAGGGGCTGAACCTTCCAAGTGCAGAATTATTTATACCACAGATCTATATTTCTTTGAGAGTGAAGTTTGATTTAGGGTAACTGCATAGGCCTTGATCTAGCCACTGAACCCCTAGCAGGAGATTCTGGCAGGCACTGACCCCCTGCCCCCATGCAGATACACCTTGTTTGCCCAAGGAGGAATTTCTTTTCCATTCAGCCTCTGGATACAGCTTGCCCAACTCACTATTTCTATCCTGTCTGTCCTTACAGAAACAGCTGGGATTGGAATCTGCCTCCCCTATCACATATCCAACACAGGGGAAAGAAAAGAGTGGATTGGATCACCAAAAAAAAGAAAGAAAATAAAAAAACCCCTCCCAAACATAAGGAAGGAACCCTGTGGGTCTCTTAAGAAGCCAGCCACAGGCATGGTCTGGAGGTGGGAAGCAAAGGGGATGTTTCAGAGTGCTCCAGCATTGAGCTTGCTAATACCATTGTGAACTTGACCCTACGGGGTTCACAAAGCTCTCATTTTCCTGCTGACAGTTGGAGATTACAGCACTGGTAGCTGAGCTGAGAAAATGTGCTCTAGAAGGTCTCCAAGACAGAAAGAGAAAGAGAAAATAAACAGTGAGCCCCATGGTGTCACTTTTACAGTCACTTTTCTGACAGCAGCCACGCTTTTATACATGGCACTTAGAGTAAACAATTTACAGCAAATTTTTTTTTGGCTGCAGGAGGAGGATGCTCTTTTCAGATATGCTACAGCACAGATAAACACAATGCAAAGGCAAAGAAAGCATAAACCAGGGTAGCTCATTACTACCCATCTTCTGCCAATTACACCTATTACTCTCGAGGTGATGAGACCAATGAATGTGCAGCATGGTGCCAATAAAAAGATAGATGTTCACTGTCTAACAGCATTTGCTAAGAGAACTATAAACTCATCAAAAGTACCACAGAATAAACACCACCCATGGATAAAATGGGCTCAACCCCACAAATTACAAACCCCTTTGGTCAAAAGGACATTGTCATGGCCTCCATTATACATACTGATACCTGCAAAACCTGGCTTCTACAATTCCATTTCCAATTCTACATCTATTCAGTTTAATGCATTATTCTCTTCCCAACAAAGTTTCTATGCTGCTTTGCAAGAAAGGAACAAATTTTGATCTCTGACTTCCATTGACAAGTGGATTTGAACACACTTCCATCAGCTATTGGTGTGGACATCCCACCTCTCAACCCCCAGTCAAAGCACACACAGCTCAGCAGCATGGCTGTTCATGACTAATTAATCTTACTAATCAGTCCCACCTTTGACAATACCTTTGTGCTGCCCCATGACAACATTTTAACTTTGAAAGATGGAACTGGAGAGTAAAGTTTGCTGTACAACAGAAAACACACCAAATGCTTGTCCTCAAATTGCTTCTCATTGATTAACTCAGATTGCCCTGCCACTCCGTTCAAGGAAGGAAGGGGACGTAATGGTACCTGCTCATTTTCAGCTTTAAGACCTCCAGATATGTTCAGGCAGCCCAGAAAGCTTTTACTCTTTAGCATTACAGAACCATCAGAAGGGCAATTTTCCATCAGAAGGGCAATTTTCCAGCACTGGGAAGCAGGTGGAAATCAAAGGGAATAAAGTAATTACGAGTTTTAAGTACAGATATGGAATCATTCCCATTCCTTGCCACATGTAATTGCAACTGCATCAAAATTATTAGAGGCCAGGTTTAATTCCAGAAATACAAGGCAAAAATGTACCTTTGGACTACAGTACCACGGTAGAAGGGGATAAAAACTCTCCAATAACTGCAGTGTTGCACCGACTTTATGCAGAGGAATCCTACAAACATCACAGCCCAGATATCCTGGAATCCCTCAGATAAGAATAAGGAAAGCTTTTGGAAACATTTGTAACTCTCTCTCCACAGTATATTTTCAAAGCATGTCAGAACACAAGAGGAGGATTAAGTTCCTTATATTGCCACCTCCTCCTCCCTCTTACAGGGATGACACTGCTAACAGGATAAAGTGAGTGACAGGGTTATATGATCATTACATAAAGGTAGTACACATGCAAAAATCTTCAGAACACGGAAAAAAAATTATCAAAGAGGTTGCACCATCTGTCTGTGGAGAAAAAAACAACAGCTGGTGCAAGGAGCTGCAAGATGCCAGCCTTCCAAGTGACAAGATGGGAAATGACAGGAAACAGCTTTTCACTCTTCTAACAGCAAAAGAAACGTACAGCCCGTGTTCTCGTGTTTGAAAACCTCCAGATGCTGCCCTCTTCTCACATTTCCATATCTTTGTTCATGCAACATCTGAAAGCTTTTCTATTTTTATAGAGGGAGGGGAAAAAAAGCACAAAGCTGTCAAATGTATATATATTTTTTTTCCCTACGAGAGGATGTTGAATGAATTTTAATCATGATCATAAGGAAAAGAAAAATCAGCAGTATTTGATGTGAGAAACCTTTGAAAGCTCTCGTTCTCAGAAGAAATTGCAATGGGTTCAGCCTTTATAAAGGTTGTGTATGATAAATATTAGCTTGTTCTGAGAATGATGAGGCCTTTACATTGATTCAAGGCAATGCTAAGGTTCACCATCAATGTTTTGTAAAGGTAGCAGGCTGCCCTTGAGTAAGACAACACATCCCTTGTGCCAGGGTTTCCAAACACTTTGGGGGTTGCTTAGGCAGTAGATGAGACCCTGGGGTGAACGTCACAGCCTCCTCTGTTTCTGGAAAATGTATTGCTAAGGCTGCAACCCAAACTTCATATTAAAAAAACAGCAACCACTTAAAACCATTCCACAAAATCCAGCAAGCAGAGCTTCACAAGAGGTGGTGTCCTGTCCTGGCCGTTCAGAGGCCTTGATACTGAGTGAATAATACAGTCAATTTCACATGACCCCATATGACCCTACAAACTGGATGTCAGGAACAACTGACACACACTTTACCACAGAAAACATGTTGAAAAGTCCATGCTCCAGGAAGAAATGGTCTTGCAGAGGCACACAGTATGGAGCAGGGGCTGTATGTTTCCAGCACAAGGTTCAGAGAAAGCTCCCCTCAAAGATGACACTGATCTGAGGATCAGGGGAAGGATCTTCACAAAGACTAAGACTAATGATTTTTACTTCCCCCCAGACAGATTAGTCCTTACTTCATCCAAGTGTTTTGCAGCTGGGAGATAAACTAGTATTAATTACTTCAGGCAGAAATGAGCAAAAGGAAAGGTGTCTACCCAAGGCAAAGCAACATTCTGATGCCAGCCCTCAGCAGGGACCACATCGCTGTCTTACAGTGCCCTGGAAGGCTGCTCAATGGGATTCACCTTTCACCACAAACAAAATGCTGCCTCTTCCTGATTTATTTTTTTTCTATCCTGGTAAAAATCAGAGGTCTCTGCTGAGATTTTTGGTTGTTGCATGCCAAAAGAGGTTCTATTAGATTCTAGACTAAGGCAGGGATGCACAGACAACTGAGATAACTGAGGTAACACTCCCAGGCGCTGCTGGGAAATCAAGGTGGAGTGGGTTCAGTAACACTGCTCAAGGTCAGGTACCATGGGTGTGGAAGAGGCAGAGAACCAGCTCTATTTTCCTTATCTGAGCCTCAAGCTTTTTCCAGCTAATCCTCATACAGAAACACACGGTCTTTTGAGACAGAAATGAGGTTTCTGAAAGCCATCCTTATTGCATTAGCACCAGCCTACGCAGAGCAAGTGGAATCATAAAAAAAACCCCACTTTAAGCATCATCAAGTCAGCTTAGAGAGAATTTACTAGGTGTTGTTTATTTCTACCTTTAATTCTCTACATGGTCTCTACAGATCAGAGTACTTAGAAAACATAATTATTTTAATTAGGAGTAATTCAATTAGAATATCTCATTGCCAATAACAACTTCACTAATAAGAAATGAACACACTTGACTTTTTTTTTTTTGTTTCTAACCTTTTTTTTCTGTTTTAATCTTACCTTTGGGGACTCTTTAATACTTCCCCAGATGTGGAAGTATTTCTTTGATGTTGTGTATGCCTAATTCTTCTCTCCTGCGGGGTCTGATTCAAGTGTATATTTAAGTTCACCCAAGTCTTTCCTTTGCTTCCAGAGGGCACTGGATTATGCTTTTACACATTGCTGTATCTCAGGAGGAACAAAGTTAACTCAGGACAACAGTAAAGTTAGTATCCTGTCTATGAAAATGATGGTGCCCAGTGATTTTGGTAGGGTAACTAAATCAAAGGATAAACAGCACAGTACCCTGCAGATGAGTCTGTCTAATTAACCTTCAGCACAGGAATGTACTTTAGGTCTCTTCAGTAAGCCTATCATAAGTGAGTAGCAAGAGCAACAGCAGTGTTTTCCACTAATAGCACAAGCTGGGTAATTTTTGAAACATGCATTCTGTAGGATGCAATCCTTGTGCACAAAAATTTGCTAAAAAGGACACAAGTCACTGGAAGTGACTGGAGAGCTACTGGAGCCACAGGGCTGCACTCGGGTCTTTGGCTTTAATCACAGTGGTGTTGTCTATCAGGCAGAGAGGAACCCTCCAGCCACAGAACTGCCCTTGGGACAGTCTGGCTGTTTTGGCAACCTGAAAAACATCCTTCTGACACATGGGCGACCTGCCAGTGATGCAGATCAAACTGGGGCTCACCCATTGTATGCTGGCGGCTCCCAGGGCTGGGGTGGCACAGGGAAGCTTTGGCTGGGACATCCAATGCTTATCGTGGGCTGCCGTGCAATTTATCCAGGGTGTAATGTACAGTGATTGGGAATCATCAGCTAAGAAAGAAGCACTTCAGGATCTATGCTCATGTGTTTGCATACCCTTAGTATCAGCAGAAACCACATGGATGTAGTGGCTCTCTGCTCTGACCAGCAGTAGTGTGAGAAACTTGCCTTGGTGAGCAGAGATCAGTTGAGATGGGGACAATTAGCTGCTTCACCCGGTTCATTCTCTCATCCTCTTAACTAGCAGCTGAAGAATATTTTACTGCTGATCTGTCTCAGCCTTAATTGTGATACTATCCTAGCAGAGTACAGCTTGTTTTAGCTCGTATCTAACAATAAAGGGTCCCATTATCCAAGGGTGGTACTTGAAAGCATATCTGCAAGAACAGATCTCATGATTTTAATTAAAAGCTTCCACATATTATTTTCTAAGCTAACAAATATGGCCATAGTTGTAATTATGGAATCACCAAATATAGACTCAAGATCGTGTTAATAATTATATCCTTTTTAAAATCTCGTAATCTTAAAAAAATGTTATAATTAAGTCACCAAGCAACTATATTTGTCTCTGTGAAATAAAGCCAAATCTACAGATAATTGCAAATAACTCATTTCCCAGTGGATTTTTTTTTTGTATGCCAATTAGGCTCACAAATCTCAAGCTGTCACCTTCATCTCCAGACATGCAGCCAGCTGATAGCGCAGCTACAAACAAAACAGCCGCAGTGCCTCTCAGTCCCTAAGAAAGAAAATGAAGTTACCAACACACGTTTGTAGATGTCAGCCTCCAGAGAACAGAAAGGGGAGGGGAAAAAAACCCCAAATCTCCATGAGTGTATGACAATTAAAATACTTTGTCTAGCTTTTGAGAAGAGTGTTCTGGGAAAGCTCCCAAGAGACTTCTGTGATTGCAGTTCTTTGGTGAACAGCTGCTTCATGACTCAAATCCACGTGCAGAACCCCACAGCCACGTCCCTAGCTGATGATGTTTTTTCCTTCTAAAATGCCACAAGTCCTGGGAGCCCTTGTTAATGAATCTCAGTGAAGACTCCTGCACCTATTGTGTCTGTCACACACTCATCTAATTACACGTGGAGAGCTCCCAAGCTCGAAACAATGACTTGGCAAAAGCAGGAGCAAGAACTGGAAATGCCATTGCCTTCACCTGTGAGGGTCATTTTGGAAGGTGCAAAACTGCTGTTAAAACAGCAATCCTCAGGCATCTGGACAAACACCTCAGGTCCTGCTCTGGCAGGGGAGTTGGATTGGATGATCTTTTGAGGTCCCCTCCAACCCTTAAGATTCTGTGATTTTTCTTCTCTTGTACAGTGTCCACCACAACGTGGCTGCTGTGAGCTGCTTGAACCTGCTTTAGGGAATACTTAGGAGCAGTCAAAACCAACCATTTTAACAGAATGATTTCTTCAGAGCATGTAAACAAGACTAAGCAATGGTCCCAAACAAATCAATAAATCAGCTTTATAACCTGAAAAATTCTATAGTGTTCTCCAACATGTACAGAAATGGAATTGAGTCACTTGGCCACCACTGCTGCAGAATCTCCTTCACTCCACACACGTAACTGTCCCTCAGTGGTAAAACACAGAAGCACCAATTCAGAGCATGTAGGAGATTGTACACTGATAGAAAAAGGAAACAAATCTATCACAAGTCTATCTTTCAAAAAAAAAAAAAAAGACACAAAATGCACAAAACTTGAAATGAAGTGGAATTATCAAGGTGTGAGATGATGGTCCAGCCTGAACCTACCCAACGTCAACCTCTGCTCCTCAGACAAGCGTTTCCTCCTGGACAGGTATCTCAAAGCCTTGAACCAACCAAAGTGAACACACAGGAATGCTGAGCTGAGGCTGATTGTAGCACAGAGGCTCCTGTGATTCACTTTGTGGTTCCCTGGAGTGAAGATTGAATGCTTCCTCCAAAAATTCCCATGTCAGGCAAGTAACCAAAGTATTTCCCCATCCACACTATCACCGTTCCCACCCACAGGTTACCTGGGATTCCCCTCAAGTCTTTTCCCACTCCTTTAAAAAAACCTGACTTCACTTCTGCAGGTGAAGGATGAGCTGGGTAACCTGAACCTCTGCCATCTACTTCCTATTTCCCCATCTGAAACATCTGACTTGAAACAATTCATCCCATCCTTTGCACACCAAGCTGGATGAGGGCATTGCCATAAACCATGGCACTATACATTTCCAGAACTGTGGCCCTGTATTCTGTTTGGAAGGAGAAGCAGCTGATCCTTGGGAAGATCTGCTCTGAAACAACTTAAAGATTGCACAGAAAACAAAAAACCCCACCAAATATCATGAAAAGTCAAATCCCAAAGATGGTGCATCTGTAGCCATAACCAAGTTTTCAGGAATGCTGATTAATTCCAGCAGCCATAAGCATTGGCAGTGACGGGGCTGTTCTGTTTCAGAAACACAGGCCACTAAGCATGTTTGTACAGAGCCACGTAGCTAACTTCAAGCAACAGCCTGAGCAGCTTGCCCTCCCCTTTCCCAGCATCATTTTAGGACAAAAACCCAGAAAGCATTTGTAACAAAGCACACTTGACAGTCAGGTAGGTATTTCATGTTTTTCCTTCCTGAATTTACAAAAGGCTGGATCTAGCACTCAGATGAAACAGTGTGCAGTAAAGCATCAAGCCTGTGTTCAACAGCTTTAATTACTGTGTAAATGAAAGAAAATATTATTCATTTGTGACATTTATTTCAGTTGCAGTGCTAGCTGCTTTTATAAAACTGGGATTGGGGGGCACAGGGAGGGAGGAGGAGGCTGGTTATATAATTACTGCTGTATTTCTTTGCCAAACATTACTGAACTTAAACAAAAAGTGCTTGTTTTCACTGAAGAGGAAAAAGCATGTGAGCTATCAATGATGAATCTTAAGGACGCCCACAGCCTTGACACGGTGCCAGGCTCTGATAGGTACACCAATATTTGGGAGGCTGATAACAGAGAGCTTATTGAAGCCCCAAGACCAGCTCAGGACTCTTGTGGGTCAAAAGCCACCCAAACTATGGGAACAATCCAAGCTGGCAGCCCCTGGGGAGTAACAGGAGCCACCAAGCAACATGAAAGATAAACTGGCAGCTGATGCTATCAGGGACTATCCAACAATGGATCTTTTCTAAGGGATTTTCACAAGGCTTAAACTTCAAATAAAGGAAAGGGAAAACAAAAACCCTTGAGCTGATTCACACAGGCATTGCTGAAAGTATGAAGGAGGAGAGGCTGCAGAAGGAGGGTGCATATGTGCTACAAGCAGGTATGACACACTCTGCAGTCTGCTTCATGTTGCACACTGTGCTGATCCCAGGAGAACAGTTATTACCTGCTCTGATCCACCCAAAATGTTTGAGTTTTCAGAGAGCTCTGTAAACAAATCCCAGCAACTAATCAAAATACATCTTCCAAAAAATATGCTCTCTCTGGAACAAGTCACTCCTGCACTTTCCAAGCCTTGAACAGCGTTTAATTATTGCTCTACAGGAGAGGTTATGCTCAGGCAGAAGTGGCTTCAGTTTACTTTAAGGAAGAAGGAAAAAAAAGAAAAATCAACATTGGGCCACACAAGTTGCATGTAAGAAATTACAGTTGATGGACTTAGATGAGTGGAAGGAGCAGGAATGATCCTGAAGGTCAGTATAAGCAAAGGAATAACTGCAGTGGTGTTTCACATCCACATTTAGACATACTGCTCATCCCGCTGAGCTAGCCAGAAGATATATCCTTTTTAAGAGATGCTCTACAGAATTGCTGTGGCTGACTACTATAGCTAAGGCATTCAAGTGATCCTCTCTGAAAGCATATAAAGTGCATACACTCAAGTAAGGGAATAAACACGACTAATTTTTCATTTCAGAGTAATACATCTCAAAGCCCATTCTGATCTCATTCCCGATTCATAATGAGTCGCTCTGAAGTTTGTTCCCAATTCCTTGCTGAAGCAAATCAAGCCAAGTGGAACAAGCCATAATCCAAGCAGAATTCAATGAGATGCACCTATTAAGAAGGCTATTAATGCTTGTTCTCGGGGTTTAAACCAGGAGATTTAAGGTGGAGATTATCCCACATCTGCCTCCCAAGGCCTGCCTCTGCTGGCACCAGAACTGCCACTGTCAGATGGACCAGATGCCAGAATTGGTGGATTGGAGACACTGATCTATTATCTCACATTCTACATGCTGCTTACATCAGAGTTGATTTTTGCCCACAGACTGCATCTGTATCGCCTCAAATTCTCGATCACGTTGAAATTTCAGGCTCAGAACTCTCAGACGTTGCTGTTTTGGTTCAAGCACATGACTACTTCCATCGGACTGGGAGCAGCCCACGCTGCGGCTGATCAGCCTGCTACAGCTTGATCCTCCCTCCTGATTAGACCAGAGGGTTTTCAGACACAAAGCACTGTCTCATGCCAAAACCTGATTACTGCTATACCCCAACAACCACAATGATAATAGGGATGGTAATTACACACAGAAATAGGTTACACAGCACAAACCATGGCAAAGCCAAAAGTACTTTGGTTTACATCTGCACAGGAATGTCTGCCTTTAGGTTTTCACTGTTCCTTAAAATAACTGCTGAATTCACAACATTAGTAACAGGAGACAACAGCCCTGTCCTCTTTGCACTTCTCAACATCACTGAGAGATGAGGAGCAAACACAGGCAGCATTCCTTGCAACACCCACCTGCATGCCTCATCCATGGTTAATCACCTTTTGTTGGAGGACAGCTGGTCTCTGTGCCCAGTGTCAGCTGTTATAAGAGGCAAGAGGGGGCTGGCTTTGGGATTCGAGAGGAGACACCACACAAATCCAAGTCCACTGACCCAAGAGCTTAGGTATGATGACAACAAGGAGAGGTAGACAGGATAAAGAGAACTAGCCCATGTTAGATACACCACTGAAGGGTCATTTCAAAGAAACCATTTCTGCTCATCCTCCTCTTGGGTACCTGTACATGAGAGGACTCAAACCAACTGCTTAGGCACGTTAAATATGAACAAGGGGAACACTTCTTTGACACGCTGCACACAGGTACATTGTATGAGTTTGCCCATACCACCAAAGCCCTTATCCCAGCTCCCACACTCGCCACTCCTCAGTTTGCAGCCGCACAAAGAAAGTAGTAACAGAGGGACAACTATTTTCTTTCTTGCCTAGTAGCCAGGAGCTTCTGTGCCTACTGATACCAGAGCTTCTCTGGCTGCAGAGACTTTACCAGAGAGGGCAACAGCATTCATCTGCAGAAGGGGCTGATGCTCAGCAAACATTCAATGGGGATGAGCAAACCTCAGTGCTGACGTGGGTGCTCCAGGAGCTGGGCAGCCAGGCCAGAGAGCATTTGCTGTCATCTGGCATTTCCATGGCCAGCTCAGACATATGAACAATTCATAAAAGGCAACACCAAAAATAAAGCTAATTACTTATGATAAGAGAGATCCTGTTCCACAGGCAACTTTGCAAGGTCACCTTTCTTGCTTCATTCTTTCTATTTTTATTTTTTTTTAGTAAAATAAACCCCAAATAACATTGAATCGATTTCAAAGCTTCTCTAATTCTACCTCAGGGCAGGAAGGGGTTAAGACCTTAAAAAAATACATATAGATGACTAGAAAGCCAGGCTGCTAGGGCAATATTTTAAAAAAGAAAAGAGAAAAAAGTATTTTCTTGCAGTCAAAACATAAGCACAACCCGTGTTTAAGGTCACTTCCACCCTTCATAGCCTGGGAGCAAGGCTGTCAATCAGCTCCCTGTGCTGAGTCTCAGCTCACTCGAGTACAGAAAGTGGCACAGCAGAAGAGTAACATTTACCCGTTGGGAAAGGGGGATGGAGGGCGCAGCTTTCAATTGATTCTAAAGGTCCTTTGGGAAGGATGGAGCCTCTGGTTTATTAGCACTGACATTCAGCTCTCAGAGTACCAGGCTGATACCTCTTTAATTCAGTGCCATTTTCCAGCATGGAAACGTGTTTGCCAGAGCCCGGCCAGCAGCAGCCCCACTTGCAGAGCTCTCACTCTGCCCGTAATTAAACACGCTGTTGGGGCAGAACCTCTCCAGCTGGGCTCAGGAATGTTTTCAGCTCCACCAAGAAAAGATGGCCTTGTGCTTCAGGCTGCTTGTTCCTGTGTCTGCTGAAATGTTCATCCAGTGGAGGGAGGGGAAAAAAAAAAAGAGCCTCACCATTGTGTTTCTGAGAGGAGAGTTTGCCTTGTGCAGACATGTGAACTGTGATAGATGAGATGAACCAGCACTGAAACCCTGACCTCTCTGACATGAAAGGCAAACCTGACCTGGCTAAACACAGGTCAGAACCTCACCCTCCTGTTTGGCTCACAACATTTCTTTGTACAAGTCTCTCAGGCTCCTAGACTGGTGTTCTTACATGTAAAAGGAGATATATACTTCATTTTACAGCTAGATTAATTGCATGACATATGAGGGTCTTCCATGATAAGATACCATTATTCTTCCCTTAAAAGTTCATCCTCAGATGATGCATTGATCTGCAGCTGCCCACTTGCCACTACCTATCTCTATTATGCTGTGAGTGTACATTATGCTAGCAGTGTATGTCACGGCTGCATGCAATCACACCACCAATAAACTGGTAGAATGATGATGTGTGGCTTGGGCAGACTCAGGAAAGATCTGGGAGGTGAAAATGGCTTAGGTTCATCAACTAGTCATTAGCCAGCATCTCTACAGTGAAGCCCGTGGACTTATACAGAATCACCCCATATGAAATATCAAGTCAGGCATCAAAAGATGCAAATACACACTTGGTGTAATATTCAATATCACATAAGGAATCTGGGCATCTGTTTCTCATGGATCCCTTTGTGCTTGACTCATTCATCTGTCTTGCATAGCTGTCAGAGGGATCTCTCTACAAGCAAACATACTGATCAAGTCACTCCCCAATTTTTATTTGAGCTAAACCCTAATTCAGTCTAAAAAGACCTATGGAATTATAGAAACTTTCCCTCATCACAAGCCAGAAGCGTGGAGCAGAAGAGGCATCCATGAAATTCACAGATTGATAACTTCTCTTCCAGACTTTGCAATGCTGATTAGACAGAGCCTCACTGGCCCCTATCAGAGCATCTCTGGGCAGACACATCGACTTTCACAGAGTCCAGGATGCAAGTCAGGATTACAGAAGGAAATTAAAGGCTATTGTAATAATTCACTGAGGTGTGAAAATTGCAAAGTGGGAAAATATTAGACTATATATCAAAATCAAAAGGATCCATTCAATGCTGTATCAATGTTTAAACCTAGAAATATTGCAGGACTATAAATATGCACATACACAGACACCTGCACACGAATCTTTCAGATGATTTGGCTATGGTCATGATAAGAATTGGTTTCCAACTGTGCTGGGACTCTTCTCTGCACTGACCACTGACTCTGTTCCACACAGTCTTCATACTTGGACAGACATGTTTATGGAGAGGCAGGCCCCATTTTGACTTTAACTGAAGAGGACCAAAGAATTGATGAGACTGCAAAGGACATGCAGCACTTTAGAAGTATACACACACGTTCCCTTGTATATTTATACCTCTGGTTTCAGAGATGTAAAGCAAGCAGTGGTTTACAAGCCAGTTTCCACTACTGTATTGAGTGCTAGAACTGCTCGTTTCTAGTGCTGAGACGTAAAGCCAGGAAGGCAGCGACATCATCCCAGTGCTCTGTGGGCGACCTGCTGTCAGAGACAGCTTTCCTGTCATCTCTGAGAGGCTTGCTGGGTTTATATTGTTCAGTGCTTTGAATAGCCTTGTCCTGTAAGGCCCTTTTAGCTGACAGGCTCTCCTGTTTTACTGCACACGGTGTCAAGTGTTGCTGCAGTCGGGCTCTGACTTTGCTGGGCTCCTGCAAGAGCTACTTTGGGTAAAAACAACACATATACGTGTAAAGCTGCCAGATTCATAGTCAAGAAAACACCTGTAGCTGCTTGCTCATTCATGACAAAGGATTACTTTGACTATTTCAAGACATTTTCTCCCAGTGTCAGAGGCAGACGAGCTCATCTGCCCCTCTGAGAGTAGCTGAGCATTTCAGAGCCTCTACCATTCAACACCTGATTCCTCCTCAGTGATGGAGAAATTTCTTTTACATAGATAGAAACTGTAGCACAGAGAGGCAAAATTTCATCTACACATTAAACAAGCCTTTAAATGAAACAATTAAATTAGAGGCCTCATTGCCACTGCTGCTGTACTATCAGGGAAAACCAGAAACCTCCAAAGCCATTCAAGCCTTGCAGTGTGCTCATTTCTCTCCCACCAGACCCAAGGACCCTCAGGTGATGAGATTCCCAATTCAGATCACATATTAACATGCTTCAAGTCAGAGAAGGAAGCATCCAAGTCTAACCAAATTGCCCAAAATGATCCTGGCTCTTGAACCCATGAGCTTTTAACATAGCTCTCACTATCCCTCTCCTTTCTAGTGCGTGACCACAGGCAAGTCACTTACTACTTGATACCTTACAGCAATCAGCTGAAGCTGTCTCCCAAAGCAGTCAGTCCCACAAATGGCCATAAGTAAAGGTATTTCTCATGCTCTTGTCAGATGTTAATGTTTATCAGTCTGCTGCCTAGAGCCAGGAGAGAGCAGGATTTAACAAAAAGGTGACTTTGAAAGAATTGACCTTTTTTGTTAACCCATGTCCCAACCCCATGGAAAGCTACAAGATCAAGAAGAATGCAACATAAAATCTGTGGGGTACTATGCCAAGATGTTTCTTAGAGCACTTTTTGGTGTAGTTAATAATGATTCATATTTATTAGAGATTTAGATTTATACTTTCTACTAGTCTCAGAGGTGATACTACATGATGTCACCAAAAAAGCACCTCTTTAAGTAATCTCCTCACTGACACTGGAAGGACCCACATCTCTGTTCATAATCTGTCTATGCTGAGAGAGAAATGGCATTTTGTGTTCCCTACTCCCATCACTAACATGCCACAGTGATATTTGAGCACTGAGCAAGCCCATTTTCCAAGACTAAACAACAAAACTTCAACTCATACCTTCTGCCAAGGGGACAGATGATTTTGGTTTCTCTTTGCTTTCCCCTTTTCACGTGGAAGGGAAACAAAACAGTTGGGAAGCTGGTGAGAACAAGAGCAGGGAATCAGCAGCAAGCGGTGGGCTGAGGGTGCTGCTCTGCTGCCAAGTGCTGCCTTTCCTACAAGATTTCACACCATCTCCAGAAGCACAACCCTAACAGCACTTTCAAAGCACTGACAAGCACCATTGGGGCCATACCCAAAAGGTAAAAGCAATTCTCTCCACCCAGCACCCAGAGATCTTATCACCACGAGCAGCAGCGCTGTACCCAGTTACTGCCAGTCCTTGACAAGGAGAGGGGCTGCTCCTCTGAGCGTAAGGCATACGTAACACCTCCAACGTACCATATGGATGCCTCTCTCTTCAAATTCGCTGGCTTGACCCCTTTCCATTTCAGCATCCCACTCCTCATTCCCTTACTGCTGCAGGAGTTTATTTCAGGAGGGGCACACGTGGACACAGAAGCAGAGACTTTTTTTGAGCAAACCAGATGATGAACCTCAGTGACGTCAAAGTGAGGGAATCCAAAGCAGGTCATAACAAACTGATGCAGAAGGGAAATCGGCACAGAATCGTCCCTGAGAGGCAGCTCATCTTCTCTGTCCAGGCAGTGCTGTTAATGTATTCCAACACAGTTTCAGCTTTAACTCTTCTGGATTGACAACAGAATTGAATTACACTTCCAAATCTCTCTCTTTCAACTTGTCATAAGATTTTTTAATCCAACAAGAAGCACTTCCTTGGCAGAGTTTCAATTGTTATATTTTTCCAGCTTTTCTGATTTAGGGATTTTAATCTTTTTAGCCATGAATTGACTTCTCTGTATTAGCACTCAGAGGAGAAAAAAAACCCAGCTATTGCTCGCCACACAAGCTGCCAAGTTCCTGGGACCAGATGGAACGGATCCTGGGTTTTTAAAGGAGATCATTGACAATCAGAGAGAATACACGAAATGCAAGCGAAGTTTCAAGAAGGCTGGACAAAGATTGATCGCAACACTGAAGAATTACAGAACATTAAACAAGGAAATAGAAACACTATCTATTCATCTCTAACATCTGTAACATGTAGAACACTGCAAGCTGCAAATACTGCTTGAATAAGGCTCCAGAGTAATGCAACCCACATGCACCCCCCCATTGCTCCCTGAGAACAGGGACACACCGCCCTCGTCCAACGCGCAGGTCGGCCCTACCCACGTGTGTGACCTCGAGATGGATATAATTCATCTGCAAAAGTGCAGAGGAAAAGAAAACAGCTATAGGGGAAAGCAAAAGGAGAGAGTTTCAAGCATTGCTGAGATCTACAGATTAGGTATTTGCCTCAAAGCACAACTTTAACAAGCTATATTAGAGCTACCATCGAAGCCATGTGATGATGCCAGGTGAAAAGGGTGGAGAAAAACACCAGTTACATAATTTTTTGAATACTTCTGTCATTATGACTACTCATAGGCAGCATTTGTACACAGGCAGATCTTAATTCACCTCCTTGTAACTCCTCTGTCTTCTTTCACAGTTTATATTTGAATGTTCAAGAAAGGAACTATTTGGTTACTGAACCTGAGTTTACGATACAGTCAGTGAAATTCTACTCCAACTTTTAAGCAGATTAGGATCTACACACAGCCCTTTGAACCTGCTGTGTTACCGTGTTACCTTTCACAGCTCTCTCCCCAAGGAATAAAATTACTCCATTTAATTAGAGTCAAACTCTCCTCATCTGTCCCAGAAGTCTCTTGTCATCTCACTCCATTGTAAACATAATTTAGGCTTAAAAGTTTGTACTGATTATTCACCGAGTGCTAAAGAGCTCTGCAATGCAATAATTCACCCATCTGGCAACTTTTCTGGGGACAATGCAACAGAAATGCTGCTTGCCTTCTCATGGTACTTTATCTTGTCCAATAGCTTCTAAGAAATGCATTGTAATTCTCCCCAAAACAGTGCATAGATAATAATCCTGACAGCGTGTGTGCATTCACACCCATTTTGTGAGTGGATAAAGTAAAGCACACAGAAACTGAGACAGGAGATTCTTCTTCCCAGTCCCAGAACACATGCAGCAGAAAATCAGGAATCCAACTAGTAATACTAAGCTGTAATCACTACATGATATGCCTTTGTTTTAGAGTAACAAATGCAGTCAAATCCATAGCAGTGAAGTTTGGTGGTGATGCAAAACAGCAGTTTATAACAGTCATATAAGACAAGGTGGTTCAGAGCTGCCCCAGCACCAGCAACGGCTGTGTTGGGCCAGATCAAAGGCTCAGTTTGCACAGCATCCTCTTTCCAATGGTGTCCATACATGGATGTTCAAAGGAAGAGAATAAAAATAGGGTAAGTATATATAATACTCCAGTCTCTATTTATACACGTACATCTTTGCCCCCTTGCTTCCACCTCCAGTCATCTCCAGCTCACTGAGCTCCTGATGTGGTTTCTGCCAGCTCAGTGGCAATCAGTCCATTTCTTTCCCATTACTTTGTCCACTCTCCCAAAAGCAATGTAAATTTTTAGCATCTACAGCTTCCTCTGACAACCAGTTGCACAGGTCAACACTTTCACAAAGAACCACCTACTTCTAAACTCCTTCCATCAGGTTCTTGTGTCAGAGAGCAATGAACAATACCCATCCTCCCTGTGTCTCACTGATCTCACAGACCTCAGTCACATCTCCTTTACCTATTACCCAGCTAAAGGGTTTTAGTCCATTTAGCTTTCTCACATAAAGGCCGTTTGACATCTCTGAACAGTCTTGTAGCACTTCTCTGAGCATTTACAGTGTCTGAAAGTCTTTGTAGAGGGGAAGATGAGAGCTACACAATGTGTCCACAACACAGGTAAATCAGGGATTTCTGTTCCACCATAGCAATGTTCCTTGGTCCATTCTTACAACATTCCCTGGTATTTCAGTTGGTTAGTCTTTTTTACCACTACTGAGCACTGTCCTGATGTTTCAATGGAAATACCCATTATAACCCAAGATCTCATTTGTGCAGAGAAACAGCATTAGAACCTCCCTGATTTCACCCCTGCATGGAAACCAGCTCAGAGTCCGTCATGTCTTGTTGGGCATTAGAACTGTGTCAGAGGATAGTCATCACAGTCCTTAAAAGCAGCTTTAGCACACGCTTGTCACTACAGTGAACTTAGACACACGTACTTCCATTCTGACTCCCTTCTCTAACCCATGCTGTATTCAGGCAGCTACTCCACATTGTAATCAAATGTTATCACAGAATGGTGGGGTTGGAAGCGACCTTTAGAGATCATCCAGCCCAACCCCACTGCAGAAGCAGCTCCTACCTACATCAGGTCACACAGGAATGTGTCCAGGGGTGCTTTGAAGACTTCCAGAGAAGGAGCCTCCACCCCCTCCCTGGGCAGCCTGGGCCAGTTATTTTAACATACCCAGAGCTGTTTCATACAGACAGTATCCTCAAATTTACTAAAAGCATACATAAATATTTGATAGAGCAGACAATGCTGTTCTCACATCTGACTGCAAACAAGATCATTTTGTCTCCCAAACAAATCCCATAACTCGATTATCTGATCTGCTCTGTTGTTATTCTTCTGCTTTACAATTTTCAAATATTTGCAGTTGTAAGCCTGGCAAAACTTTAATTTGCTTAAAATGATTCAGAAGCACCTTGTTAATCTTTTATCACTTTTATTACAAACTGTAAACAAAACCCAGTTCTTAAATAATTAAGGGCAGAACTAGTCCTCAGGCAAATGAAGTCCAGTGAGGAAAAAACCCTAAAATTGAAAGATCAGGGTGAGCCCGTTGATTTCAGCTCTTTGCTTCCCATCTACAGAACTGGTGAATCTAGCTTCAAAACAGAAAATAATTCTAGATGAACAGATTGTGTGTGACACTCCCCCAGCCAGCCTCTTTCATCTACTGCATCTGAATATTAATGTACCGAGTACATACGTATCATCAGCTACAGCATCAAACACACCTCAGGCTTACAAGCCAAAACCTGTGTCCCAAATGGCTGTTCAACGGAATTCCTTTGCGTTTGTGTCCCCAGCCATGCTCCAGCAGCCCCAGAACAGGCCCTTCCAGACAGCAAAGGCCTTAATGTGGCCCATCGCCCATGGAAGGTACCTGGTGCACACTCTCCTGTCCTCCACTGGCACCAACTCGCCTTGGGGCAGACTTCACCAGGCACAGCATATCAGCAAAACTCAGAGAGCTCTTGCCCACATCATAGAATGGTTTCAGCTGGAAGAGACCTTTAAGCTCATGGAGTGCAGCCTGTGTCCCAGCCCTATCACCCACCAGCCCATTGCCCTCAGTGCAACACCCACCCAGCTCTGAAACCCCTCCAAGGAGGGTGACTCCAGCAGCTCCCTGGGCAGCTGTTCCAATGCCTGACAGCCCTGGCAGCAAAGAAATCCCTCCTCACATCCAGCCTGAACCTTCCCTGGTGCAACTTGAGGCCGTTTCCTCTTGTTGTATTGCTTGTTACTGGAGAGAACAGACTCCCTCCAACCTGAAGCACACTCCTGTGCCTGCCAGCTCTTGGCATAGTGGTGCAAGCACACCCTGCTTGGCCAAAGTTCCCAGAAACCATGAAGACGACTTTTTCAGAGGATCACTTTTTTTTACTGAGAGTGCTGACACAATTATTAGCAGTTTCATTGCATCACTGAGCAGAGGCCAGCAAGGTCCAGTCCCCTGGAGTGTGGGCAGATGTCAAATGTGAACCAGAGTCTTGTAACAGAGGCGGTGTGGGAAGCAGAAATTCAGAACACTGATGCTGATACTGCTGGTAGGGTTACCCACATCATGCCTCTGTGAGTGGCAGCATCTCCAAGTCTGCTGCTCAGTATCTACAGGCATGCTGGGACTCTACTGTGAGAAAATAAAGTACATTTTGCACCTGATGTCCCAGAGGGTGCCTGGCCAGTGGGGAGATGTGCAGGAGAGGGCAGTCCCATGGTTTTAAAGGAAGGGCCCCAGGCAGGATTTCTCATGTAGAAGACACATACAAAGCGATGACACCGATGAGTCTGGTCACCCATAAATGGGATACTGTTACATCCATGTTCCACACGGTTGCCACAAAACTTACCTCTATCTATAGAATCACAGGATCATAGAATTGTTTGGTTGGAAAAGAGTTTTAAGCTCCTGAAGTCCCAGCCTTCCCCTCACCCTGCCAAGCCCACCACTAACCCATGGCCCTCAGCACCTCAGCTCCACAGCTTTGCAACAGCTCCAGGGATGGAGACTCTCTCACCTCGCTGGGCAGCCTGGCACTGGGGCTGACAACCCCCTCAGGGAAACAGTTCTTCTTCACATGGCCAATTTAACTTCCCTAGCACAACTTGAGATCATTTCCTCTTGTCCTGACACTCATTACTTAGGAGCAAAGACTGATCCCCAGCTCCCTGCAGCCTCCTGTCAGGGAGTGTCAGAGTGCCCCTGTCTCCCTTCAGTCTCCTCCAGGCTCAACACTCCCATTCCCTCAGCCTTTCCCCAGCACACTTGTGCTCCAGCCCCTCCCAGCACAGGGGACAATCCCTGCCCTGCTCCTGCTGCCACCCCACTGCTGATCCCAGCCAGGCTGCCCTTGGCCTTCTTGCCCCCCTGGGCACGCTGCTGGCTCCTGTTCAGCCACTGGCACCAACCCCCCCAGGTCCTTTCCCTGCAGCAGTTTCCAGCCCCTCTGCCCCAGCCTGGAGCTGCCTGGGCTTGGGGTGCCCCAAGGGCAGGACCCGGCCCCTGCCCTTGTTGAACCTCATCCCATTGCCCTCAGCTCAAGGCTCCAGGCTGCCAGGGCCCTCTGCAGAGCCTTCCTGTGCTCAGGCAGATCTACACTCCTGCACAGCTTCATATAATCTGTGAACTTACAGAGGATGCTCTCAATGTGGACTGAAAAGTGTTACTTAATGTAATTATTACCACTATTACAACCTAGTCTGTCATTTACCAGCTCTTCAATCTAGCTGTGCTGGAACAGTGTTCACTGATGCCAACCACTGTAGAATCATTTTAGGAATGTGTCCAGCTTCCTATTATACTTCAAATTGTATTTCCTAATGTATTTTGAATGGTATTTCCTTTCTGTTACAAAAGAAACCACTTCTAATGACACTCTCTGGCAATCTGAAGAAAACCTAAGGAACTATGACAGAAAGACTGTGTGAATTCTAATTACCTTTTGAAGGCCACACTGCCATGCACACAAAAATGGATTTAAATGCATTATGCACCTAAAAAGGTGTAATGGATACCTATTACATGCAGTTCATTGTGCAGAGTTTTTTGGTTGCATGTTTTGTGCAGTGGGCTGTAAAAGTTGCTTAACAGGAGAAAATAGATCTGATTAAAAATTTACATCAGAAGAATGTAACAAGGCTGGGTTTTTTCTGGCTATTTTACCTGCCACTGACTATTCCCACTAGTAAGCAATTCTTCTTAGTCTCAGAAATACATGCAAAAAAACCCCAGGACTATAGATGGAAAAGTCTCAGGTTTAGATCCCAAACCATATTAAAGACAAAGCTGTTCAGAAGCTGGCTCCAGCTGGAAAACAAGCCCCACATGCTCTCACTTATAGGTGGGAGGATCCAAAAGTGACACTGAGATGCTTAAATAGTTCTGCTCCAGTGACTCTCTTTGTAAGAAGCATCAAGGGGAAATGGGGAGTGGTGGTGCTCAGACTTCCTAATGACTCTGCCATGCTGGGCTGCTGCCAGTCCCATGGGGATCCTGGCATCTGCCCAGGCATGAGAGCAGCCCTTGAGTTGTTCTGATATGCAGGATGTAACAACTGTCCTGGATTCAGGAAGGAAAATGTCCTTTAAATCTCCACCATATTCTCAGCAAAGCCAAATGAACCAAAAGACCCTTGTGATTCTTCACTTCAAAATGCTGCAGGTTAGTGATAACCACTCACAGTAAAGAGCAAACTGCAAACATTCAGTTTGTCCAACTGAGAGAAAACACGAAGCTTTAACATATTACTTAAAACTCCCTTATCTAAAACCCCACAAGAGCTCTCCCAAGAACTGGCCCAACATCCAAAATTGGAGAAAGATCCATTTAAACTTAGCCCAACAAGCTCCAGTGTTCTCCAAATGCTTAGAAATCTGACTTAACTTTATGACCATAAGGACTAGGTGGAAAATACAGAGATTAGGCAGCTGGCAGCCTGCATTTCTCGGCCAATTCCATGGCTCATCCACTACTTTTATTTTAACAACGTCATGCAGAAGTAAAGAGAGGGCACCAGAGCAGAGCAGGGACCTGCACATGGCTCCCAGTGGCAAGAGGCTATTCCTTTCAGGACATTTGGCTGAACTTGACTCAGTTCTGCAGATCCAGGAGCAGAAGAAAATGGAAGGGCAGTTTCTGATGTGAGCACATGTGCAGCTCAGAGGCTCGGTGTTGCTGTGGGGAGCTGACCTCCTATCCCTCAAGGGCTGGTGGCCACTCAGCAATGGCATTTCTTCCTCTGGGTTTGAGCCTTGACTACTTTGAGTGGGCACTCAAGGCCATGGGGACACAAGCCTATGTTTACTGCTGATGTCCCAGCTAAAATCCAGCCTTTGAGGCCAAAATGAGGGGCAATTGTTGCTCAGATCCACTAGCCAGCCTCGAGTAAAGTGCAGCAGCATCACAGGCTGCATCCACCATCAAGGTGCACCTGCTGCCCTGTGACATCTCTCTGTTCACAGAAATCCAGATAAAATCACAACGCAATAACAAAAAGGCAAGACATGAAGTGAGACAATTGGCTGTGTTAGGGCTGTAGTGACAGCTATAGGGTCACCCAGCAAACCCAGGCAAGGGTGAGCAGCTCAGTCCCAGTGAGCATGAGCTCCTGAGGCACAAGAGTACATTTGTGATCATCTGTATTCACAAGTACATTCCTACATATCTCTCCTGAGTTTGTTGGGTAGGCCCAATATCTTTACATAAACATATAAACCAAATCTCACTCAGTTCCCTAAAGTGCTGGCAGTCACAGTTGCAATGTGATCTTAAAAAATGCAAACTTATATTCATAAGGCAGGAAAGGAGAAATTTCAGCAGCTGAAAGAGATAAAAATACTGAACCAGGTGCCTGTGCTGAGTAATTTGGGAAGACACAGCTCTTTGCTGATCATCACTTTAAGGAGTGACATCTGATTTCACACCTGCAGAAATCCATCTACAGAGCAGGGAGGAAAAGAAGTAGCAAAAACAAATAAAATTAGCACAATTAGCCCCAGAAAATAAGTTTTGGAGAAAAAGCAGATGAGTTTCCACCTCCCAGGCATTAAAGAAGGATGGTTGGAGTGCTGAGAGGACCAGCTTCCCTAGAATAGGGAGCTGCTCTAGGAGCAGGCTGGTTAACTCTGGCTAACTGGTGGTCTTGACAGTGGGAGGTGAGTGGTTGGACTTAAAAGATCTTAAAGGTCTTTTCCAACCAAAACTGATTCTATGATTCTGTAATTCTAGCTCCCTGCCCTTCCTCGAATGCCTCTGGGCATAGGTCTGACATGAAAAGTCACCCACTGAAGCAAGTTATGCCTGACCTGATGAAGCTGTGAGTGCAGATTTATGGCAAGCTCATCATTCCAGGGAAAATGAATGTTTCAGTGAGCTCAGGTCACCAGACTGATTTATCACCTTGCCTATGCCACTCATTCCAGCACCTGTCATCCAAACACTGGGAACACTTCAACATCCAGTCTAAAAAAAACCCATGGACTTCTGTGTTCCCTACCCCAGCAAGGGGAAGAAATGGTCCTGAGATGAAAAACCTTTCCAACAGGGAGAGAGAGAGAAAGAAGGGCTTGTGCATCACAGGAGATAAATAACAAATCTTTGTCAATTTACTGTTATAAAAGACAAGACAAATAACGAGCAAAGTCAGAGAAGAAAGCAAAAATCCCTAAATACTCTAAAAATACAGCCAACATACGAATCTCCAGCTGCAGAGCAGCCCTTTCAAGATGCAACTCTCAGTGCTTGTCGAGAAAGATGCTTCCTGCCTCCGTCTCCCCGGAAGAGCCACACAATCTAATGAAAGTCACATTTGATGTGCTGTGTGCTGCTCAATACCGAGTGGCTGAATTACTGGGTGCAGACCTCATCATACTCTTAAAAAGTAATTTGGAATCAGGGCTTTGATTTAGATTGGCTTTATCCGTTACTTTCAAAGTACAACTGGTAATAATGCAGTCTGCCAGTTTAACATTTGAAACAGGGGTTCCATTTACCTCTTTGTACTTACTCGAGGAAAATGACTGTAATTGAAATCTTTCTGCTGGAAATGAAGCCCTTCAAACATTGGAAGTGGTTGGTTGTCCTTAAGGCTTTTTATTTTAGCTGTCAAAACTGTAAACTGCCTATCAGAGTACTGAGGCTCTTACGACAGAGGAAGAAATGAATGTACCCTGTCTCTTCACACTGGGTGTTTTAATCTAATTTTCCAGCTAGGAATACAGCACTTCTCTCTCCCCTGGGCACTGCTGGGAACAGGAAAATTAGGATTTACTTCAATTCAGCAATATCAATGAGCCTCAAACAAGGGACAAGGCTTTTCAAGGACGAATCAAAGCCTTTCAAGTCCTCCAACTTCATCCATAAGCTCCTTCAGATACAAGCAGCAACACGTGAAGCCAGACCACCCACTCAATGCTGTCTCTTGCCACACATCTCCCACACTTTCTAGAACTTCATACATTTCCAAGAGTTTGCCTTTCTTCCCCTCCTCCTGCCTCCCCATCAAAGCGATTTCGTGGTGTCAGCACTATTATTCGTAGGAAGCTGCTGAATTCTAATTACAGTGTGAATGCACTCAGCCTGAATACGGCTATTATGTACAAATGGCTCATGTCCAAATGACCTTACGTTAAATCTTTGACGGGGTAAACATAAAAACTTTGGGTTATTTCCAGTAGGCTCCCTTGAAGTTTCGATAATAGAACGTTTGCAATTAACTTGATAATAGACTCAAGATGGACTTGTGCAGATTTCTGCTTTAGTTAGTTCTATTATCTGATTATTTTAACCACAATTAAAAATGCACTGCTGTGAAATGCCTTCACAGTGCTTGTCCAACACAACACAAAAAACCTCTTTGGATGACTTGAGCAAGCCAACATGCCAAAGTAAATCAGTTTGTCCAACATCTCTCTCTTCTGCTTCCCATTCCAACATGTCTTTAGGACGAAAAGGTGAACACCCAAAGACATTTTAAGATCATTTCTCAGGCCACTTCCTGCAGCCACAAATGAATGGCCACTGAATTCTTCTCTTGCTAGTATAAAACAGCCACTGCACAGTCAGGCAGATGACAAGTTGACTGGCTAAGAGATTGCAAGGTGCCATGTGGATGCAATGAGTCTGGAAGCTCTCAGATGACCTGTGAGGGTTGAATTTCCTTGAAGCTCAGACTCAGGTCTGTCTGCAAAGGCTGCAGATAACCCAGACTGGATGAGCAATGTTCAAACACTATCAAGAGAATAGTTCATAGCAATCAAGTGTAGGGATGCCAAGAGAATAAAACAAGTAGACAATCTATATGTGAAGGAATATTTTGCAGTATATAAGCTGCCTGCAGAGCTACCTCTGACACGTATACAAATATATATGCTTCATCACAGAGGGGCCTTTAGACATCAAAACCTTTCAAAGCAAATCAAAGGCAAAAAAAGGAAATACTTGTGATGGCCAGAGGCAAGGATGTCAACTTCAGCAAAGCCAGCCAGCTAATAAAAATGTCAATGAACTTCTTTACAAGAGAATTAAGAGGGAGCAGTGTGATGTCAGTATTGTGGCACACTCAGGAAAAGCAGTTTGAGTTGTGATTTAACCCAGATATTGCACTGATGTGAGGGCAGAGCCCCAACCTTACCCTATCCTAAAATCATTGCCTTAAACAGAGATTATATAACCCTTCCAAATGAGGAGAGCAAACTTTAATTAATTTGGTTTTCACAAGTTGCTGCCAGAAGAGACATCACTGTCCTTTCTGCTCACCCTCAACTAGGTATTTTCAGGTATGTTCTTTACGGCTGTACGCTTGGAGTGAACCGGGACACATATTGACCTGACTGAAAAACAAAACTAAGCACCTCAAAAAAGGAGCAGAACCTGTTTGGTTCAAGTTGGATCAGCTCCCTGTGCATGTCACCACGGGGCTGCACAAGCACCACTGCTGACAACGCGCAGCTGGGAGTGAGAACGCTCATTCCTGTAGCAGCCCACACTTATATCAACTGAAAAAGAGAAGCTGCATTTCCAAGGGAGATCTTAAATTAATTTAGGCAAACTCCTGTAAAAAGCTGGTCTGAGAACTTCAAAGGTACTTCAGCTTAGTTTCCAAAGCCCTGGCAACATGGAAGAGTTGCAAAAGAATTTGACCTAATTTTTTAAATCAATTTTTAAATCACTAACACAGAAGCACTTGTCTGATGGAGCATGCACCCACAGCATCCAGCCAGGTGAACTGCACCAGTTTCACCAGTTCAGTGTCAGTTCACACCTCAGCCACACCAGCACAACTTCTCCAGGCAGACAAGACTCGAATCTAACGTGGAATAAGCTGAGCACCAACCGTGACATGAACATCGACGCAAACTCCTGTGTTTAGCAAGGAGGTACATCCCTACCTCATATCCAAGACTGAAATTACTGGAGTGCTTTCCACTAGGAAACCCCCACTTCCACACAAAGGACTATCAGTCTCTTATCACACATGAAATTCAATGAAAGGCCAGGCATGCACTTCAGCTTTGGTCTTCCTGCGTGTTTGCATTATGGATTTGGTGGGTTTTTCATCCCCCAGCAGATGAACGGACTTGGCAACCTTCCCAGTGAATCAGAAGAAAATCTTGTAAGGTACAAGTAACTCTAAGAAGAATACAGATTAAATCGGTTTCCTGGATTTCATCCATGTTCAAATTTCCCAGGTTGTAGATCTCAAAAATATCTGTGTCTGGCAAAACTGGTGTGACAGGTTATGTAACACACGGAGAATCACCCGCTGACAGAAAAGCAGCAACATTACTCTGCTCTGTTCAGGGACTCGAGGGCTTTCTGGTTGAACCACAGGGGCTACGTAAAAAAGAAGAAATTGAACCACAAAATGTAAAGGTGAAAAGAAAAATCCCCATGGGTTTTAAATAGCCAACTTCACTCACTGGCAAATAATTGCTTATTTCATTAGGTTTTTATTTCCAGGAAGAGTTTCAAATGCTAAATACGCAGAGTCGATTTGTTTGGATATAGGTGTTTATAGGTCTGATGTGAACAAAGAATTATTGCAGAGGAGCATCAAGGAGACAAAACAGAACTACCTGATAAAGTGCATTTTGCACTCAAATTGCCTTTGTAAGACTGCCCAGAACAAGGGGAAAAGGAAGAGTTAAATCTGTGACTATGTTAAATGTGCTACTTGCAGCTTGGGATAAACGATGGGACAATCTTGTTAAATGAAATATATATCCTTCCAGTTAAATGAAATATATATGCTTGCACTGTGTGCAGTAGAACTTGAGGCACAAAGATGAGCAACAAATCGATGTGAGACTATTTGCCAGACTAGAAAATTTCAGGCTAACAGCACATGCATGGCTTTTCCCTGTTTAAAGAACAGCAAGTTGCTCACTGCTTGAGGATGTTTAGGGAACAGACAAGTGAGGCTTTTTAGCAGTTTCACAAAAAAAAAAGTTGTCTTGCTCTTTTCCCCACTCTATCAGATTAAAGAAACAGCAAAGCTACATCCAAATACCATGACCGTGTCTCAGCGTTACTGGCAACAAGAACAGTCTTTAAACTGAGGCAGGAAACTCTCCAGGGAGAGATTCAATGACAATACATCACTGTCAAGCAGGTCCCTGCTGAAATCTTGGTCCACCCTCTCCCCTTCCCCATCCCTTTGTTTCCCTCAGTCATATGGGTACCAAGGGACAGCCAAGATCAAGTGGAAGATGAGTGTAAAAGGAAAATCTAACAGAAAACGTTGTGTTCTGTGCCATAGGAAATACAACAAGCTCCCCAGTAAATCCCCATCAAACAGTCTTAGAACACATCTCACTGCTTTTTGATCAATAACACTTCTTTCTTCCAGCAGTAGTTATGGACAATTAAATACTAAAAGAGAAGAAAAGAACTGACTTTGCTGTAGAAGCAGGTCACACCATAACCAGCTCTACAGAACAAGAGATATTCCTCCCTTTCAAGCTCCCCACGAGAAAAACAAACACATCTCTACCACTGTCTTTTTTGTTTCTTTGCTTTACTGACACAGCAGTGTATAAATTAGACCTGAGCTTTGCTTTTCTCTTCCACTTGCAGCACGCTGAAGTTGCGGCTGTCACATCTCGAGCCCATAGCCTGCGCTGTGCTCCCGGCACAGCGTTATCTATCAAACCACAGGAAAACCAATTCACCAGCGAAACTTCTCAGCAGCATTTGCTACGCTGGTGGCCAGAGCTGCCTGTCAAGAGAAAGGGGCTGCAAGGCAGGCAACCAGGCAGCAATCCCTTGGAAAAGGCTGCGGCAGAAAAGGTACCGACTTACCTTCTCTGCGTACTTGAACTTGACGTAGAACCAGCTTGACTTGATCATTGTCTCACCTCCTGCCCCCGTTAAAAAGAGAAAAGCAACCCAAGCCTGTTGTGCAGAGGAAAGGCAGCGTGCTGGCACTCTGTGTGTCAGAGCCAGCCAGTTTCGGAGGGGAGCACGGTATTCAGCAAGAAAAGCTGCCGCTTTCCTCCCGCGGTTGCTGTTTGTCCCCTCCTGCCCTCCCAATGCTGAGCGCGATCTCACTTGCTGCAACAGAGCTCGGCGAATGCCTCGGCTCCACGGCTCGCTGGCAGCTTGGCTGCCTGACAAGAGAATTCCTCAAATGGACTTCAGCTGCATTCATCACAAATGGCACATGTCAGTAAAGCCAGGAGGCTGGCTCCAGCGCTGGCAGCCTCCCAGGACCATGACCTCCCCCAGTGGGATGAATAATGAATTCCAGCACTTCCCTCCAGACACAGATTAACACCTGGCTAAACATTATTCTGACAATAAGCTTGCCCATTCAGAGAACCCTACATCACCGTGTTAACCCCTCGCTCTCCCACCAAGCAGGGTGCTGATGCTTTGGAGGCAGTCCCACAATGCCCTCCTCCACATAAAGATTACAGAACTATATATAGTTTAGAAACAATAAAGCCTCTTAAGCATAAAGCAAATATCTCCTTTCTGATTCTGCAGCTGCAGTAATGCCACCATGTAACCAGAGCAAGTGATCAGGAGCCAGGCTCTCTTCTGCTCCCCTCTCCATTCTCAGCTCTCCCTCTACATATCCACTTGTTAAGCTTTGATACCATCAGACTAATGTTTTAAAATAGTATCTGTAAAGATCCTTTAAAAAACCCCCCAAACAATCAGCCAAAGAAAGAGATCCCAACTAAAACAGAAACAAAACCCCCACATCGAAACAACCACCGCCATCAACGTGAAACTAATGTGTTCAAAATCCAGAGAACACATCTATCAGACTATTTATTCTTCTGTCCAGAAACACAGCCCAGTTCTCTGTCTGTGGTTTAAAGAGACACACTGAGTTGCTTGCAGCTCTCTGCAAATCACCCAGCTCCAAGCACACCATCAAGCAGTGAATATCAAGTTGCAAACTACAGGATGAATATAATCAGCCTACTGTATTTCCACTGTATATAGAAAGTGCTGTACTGGATCAGAGCTGCCAAGCATCCTGTGTCCAAACACTTTAAGATGCACAAGGAAAAAATGTAAGAAATCTCAAGTCCAAAGATGTATCCTCAGTAACACCTAATAACACAGACAGACCTGGATTTATCACACAGGTAGTTGAGCCCTTCTGTGTTTCCATAACATGCTGAATGAGGTTCAGAATTTCACTGTATGCAGTAGGGGAAAGGCTTCATTTTGTTGCTTTTACCCAGACAGCTGTTTTTTTTAAGTGAGAGGCTCACAGTATCCTATCCTGCAAAAAAGAGAATCATTTGCTTTTCATCATGTTCAGATCAGTTATGATTTTACAGATTTTTCTTGTCTCCCTTATATCACACCTTTTGGGGACTAGTGACTCCCAGACTATTAAATTTCTCCTTGCAGGGAAGCTGTGCATGTCTCCACAGATCCTTTTCATCATTCAGTAGAGTGAGACAGAATAAATACAGGTACCACTGACTTACCACCTCCTACTATATGTACTCACAGAGACAGAGGATGAGACCAATTCTGAAACCTAGGTTGTCGATAGCACTCACCTAGAAAGCACTATCAATACTGATAATGGTGCACCACATAGAAGCTGTAACTTTGAGAGTCTGGCTACTCATTCATTTGCCAAGAGAGGTTTTTAGAACTTTTCATAAACTAAGATTTAGGCAAGGGATTCAAATACAAATATTGACCAGTAACTGTCAGCTCATCTAACTGATTATATGGCTCTAACCTTCCCCTGTGGCTTTGCCCATGCTCTAGTCCACACCCAGCTGCAGTGATGAGGCTGCCCAGCGCTGTTCTGCAGTTAGATCCCTGCCCTTCCCTGCACAGCCAGGACATGGGGGCATCAGGGCAGGCAAGTCCCTTCTAATCCCCTTCCCCCCCACACACCACATCCCAGCCAAGCTGCTTCAACTCACTGCCATCCCTGGCCACAGCTGTCAGAAATGACCTTCCATTGATGTCACAGAAAAGTATTCCCCCTTTGTATTTATTCCTGCATTTCTATGGGAGAACTAACCTGTGTTAAAAAGGGTGGCAAAATGCCCTGGTCTATGTATGGAAACATCAGAAACTGTGACCTGCAAAGATGACAGTAGGTGAGAAGGTCTCCTAGAGGAGACAGACATCCAAAGAAAATTAGAACACTGGGTTTTACTAGCACCTTCTATTTTCTGCATCTAAAAAGCTGGTTTTTGAAGCAGCAAATGAATAAGTAGGACAGACCTGCCTGTATGTATGAATGAGACCAGGTTAATGCAAGAGCTGCTGTTCTGCCATGGGCTCTGCTGCCCCTGTGGTCCCAGTAGCAAGAGACGCTGCCTGCCAGCCACCCAACACCAACACAGGGGTGGTGCTGAGAGCACAACAGCTCCTCAAGCTGCTTGTGTCCACACAGACACCACGCTCTCTTGTACCCAATTATAGCAAGTTTGCTTGCTGCATCCACCCAGGAGTCCCCAAGGGAACCTTGGGGCAATATCACAGGACACAGCCACCAAAGAAGCCAGCTCTGACACTGTGTACCAAGCACAAACAGCTGTGTCTCAAAGCAATTACCAGGCCCTGGATGTTTTCCACTGGTTCATTAGCATCTGGCAGGACCTAAAGTTCCAGGGTCACAAAACACAGAGCTATTATTTTATCTCGGGAAAATGCACAAGGACATCCCTCGAGAGCTGTCCTTTTGTAATCAAAGGACAAGTGCAGCACAGGGAACAGAGATGTAGAATTTCCAGCCATCACATTCCCCAGCCAGGCAGGAAACAGCTGATCATGTCACAGCACTGCTCATTTTTTGTCCCAACATTAGCATCTACTAACAGCTCTAGCCAGCACCAGCAGAGCCTGTTTTTTTCTTATAACACTAATAGCTGTTTAGGTTTGCATGTGTGCCCCAAGAACACAACAGCTGAAGTTTTCAACATTCCATTCCTCTCTGCAGTTACAAAAATACACCATTTATTTCCACATCTACAGCCTCAGCGCTTTGTATTTGAGTCTCATGTTATTGAGTTACTGTCTACATGGTGCATCACACAACAGCTTCCCTTCTCTGCCAATTCATCTTCCCTTGTTAGGGACATGCTGTCAGACAAACAGTACCTTGGATAGGAATTAATGCCTAAACGTGCTGTAACACTAACCCCCCAGACTCTGACATCTCACATCTCTTTCAAACATCCATCAATATCATAAAACATACTACTTAGACTCTAAGTTTGTACAGCCAAAATCCAGACTGGATTTTATACACCCCCCTCAAAAAAGAACCATATTTTGATATAATATTTGCAATTCTCACAGAATAATCATATTCTGATTTATTCAGCAGGTTTTGCCATAATCTGATATACCATTTCAAATGTAAGACAGTGCACAAAAGAATTGAAACAACCTCCTTTTTAACAGAACATTGGTTCTAAGTCTTCTAGTACAGCCTTAATGTACATCTAGCTATTGATCCATGTTCACTTCAGTTTATGCCCCATGACAAAGCTGACATACAGTAACACAAGCAAAATAAACAGCAAGTAGTACCAATTTGATTCTTAAGTCTTTTAACATCCATCCTCACTGATCTTTGACTCCAGGTTTGTCATCAAGTCAGGCTAACATTTTCCCTGCCACTCACATATCAAAAAAAGAGCCAATTGGGCACTATTTCACCTTATATATGCCATGGTATAAACACCCTGAAGAACCCTTGGCAAAGGCACACAATGGAGCCAACCTATGCTGATCCCAGAGTAAGCTAAAGGCCACACACACTTATGCCATGGTAAATGAACCTCTGCACATATACGTATGTGTGCAGGGAGGCCAAAGCAAGATGATGTATTTGCAGCAGGGACTACATCCGAGATGAATTACATCCATTCCCATCTCCTTGGCACTATGAGAGCAGAAAATCATCTCATTCTCTATTACCATAATAGCTTTCACACTTCCAAACCAGCATGAATAAAAATCAGAAGGATATAAGCAACAAGCACAAACAATGTTTAGGTAAACAGAAAAATCCCATCTCCAGATAAAGTTTCCAGCAATTTTCTTAATCATTCTGTGAAGGTAAAAAAGACAATTTGCAGTAAGGATAAATAAAAAGGATTTTGAACTGTTTTTCACAGTTCAGAATGGCTCCTAAAGTACCAGCCAAAGCAGTGATCCCTGGAAGATTATCTGAAGCTGAGAGCAAAGCCCGTGGGACCTGCAAGACCACTAATAGAAAAAGGTTTTCTTAAGTTCAGAGAGTTGTAGAGTAACATGAATTACTTTAAATGAAGTGCTAGTGCTCTGTGTGCCTTCCTACATGCCCAGCACTTCCCCAGCTTTAAACAACCAAACACCAGATTCACTTCAAAGTATCCAAATCCTGTAATAGTGTCTCTGTTTTAGAAGTAACCCAGAATTACACTAGTGCTGCCTTTAACTCCTTTACACCTGAAAGGCTTCCCAGGGAAGAAGAGTCAGATGGACCAAACCCAGACAAATCAATTGCTATGTCTCAGAACCAACAGGATGAACTACCACAGTGTCCACAGCCTCTTGGGCCCTTGGTACCTGTGTGGCACACAGAGGCCAACCGGGAACTACCATCTTTCAGGCTAATAGAAAGCACTGTGAGAATTGCTGTCTTGTTATTAACATGATAACAATCCCATCTTGTACCTTATAACCCTGCTCTCCCATCAACACCATCTGCTCTTTCATCTTGAGTGCTGCTGAAAAATCTCATCATAAACATGCTGCTGTCAATTCCCACTTCTGTGCACGTTGTAAAAAGCAGCTCTCTAGGTCACTGGTTTGAACCCCACGTGGGCAGGCAATATCCAAGAGCTCTTATGCTTGAATATCCACTTAGAGCAGGCACAGAATGAGCTGCATCCTGTGTCAGTATGTCCAAGCTCCCAGGACAGGCACTGTTTCAGACAGATGAGACACAGGACAGGGCAGTCAGAAGATCATCGTCACAGCAGGCAGAGCCACGCTTCATGGGAAGCTGCTTTTGCAATGACTGAGAGGTGAGAGTGACATTTTCCCTGGGACTAGGATAAAACCTAATAAGTAAGGCTACCTGATTGGAACAGAAACAGCACAGAGTACCTTGAGAAAAGCAGTTTGAAGTACTGTAACTCCCCCAGTGAAGGACCATTTTGTAATGAGCTAATGGTGAGTGATAACCCACCTTGGGCACGTGCTCAGCTTTCTAGGTGAAATTATGGCTAGGAGGCACAAGCACAGAGGCCTGAAAGATTCAAAGACACCTCGATGCAGTCCAGAGAGGACAAGAAACAGACATTTGCTAGTGGTTTACAGTCTGCAAGAGACAGACTGAGACAGAAGAAGGACAGCCCATAAGCCTGGCACAAAAGAACTAGGCTTATGATGGCTCACAATATGTTACTTCTGCCACATTGAGTTATATCAGGTTACACTTAGGAAAGCTACTGACGTTATATGATAGATATGTAACTGTGCCAGGGAAGTGTTGTGTGTGAGTATCTTCAGCAATGGGAGGCAAAGGTGGCTTAAAATGTCTTCAATTTCACCTCTTTGAAAAAGAGGGTGCAATGCTATAATCTGTTATTTAGGAGAAAAAAAATCAATAATTGCCATCTGGATAAAATGTCTTATGACATTAAATGAACAAATGATGCTCTTGCAGTCCTGCACAATGCTGCTCCATTTTGTTCCCTGGCTTTCTGCTTTCTAGAGCTACAGCAGTATTTGGCCAGGATTTTGTTACCTGGAGAAAAGTTCACTTCAGAGGACACACCAGTCCTCAAAAGTGTTTGAAATGACCCAATCCTCAAATGCAGTGACTTTTCATCCCACTGGGACAGATCTCAGCAGTGTATTATGTAGTTATCTGTATATATCTCCCTCGTTTACACATGGATGGGATGAGGGAGCAACACACCCAGGGAGAAAAAGAATAAAGCAATGTTTTAAAAAACCACCACCTTTCCATGGAAGGTTGTAGATACATTCAAGCACTAACACAAGATCGCTCTGAACATAAAAAGGGATTAGATGGCAGGGCACTAATGTCCACAGTTAAATCAAGTCCTGCTCACTAAAACGTTTTACACTAAAAATCCATACCAGCATAGATAAGCCTGCAGCACCAATAGCTCCTGCAGTCAGCAATGGATACGGGGTGATTTACACCTCAGCAATAAGCACTGTAACCTGTTTAACACTTTCCCAGGCAGGAGGCTGTGCAGAGGGAGAGTGATCAGGGCCTAAGGAAGGAGTAAAGGCTGGTTCTCCCTTCACCTGAGAGTTCAGCAGAGCCATGCCTAGTGATGCAGCACAGCAGTCACGGATATCTCAACCACAGACAGTCCAGGCAGTCCACTCACACTGTGCCATCCCAAGCACAACCACCTATCAAGCTAAGGTGAACTCTGCCTCGATTCCTCACGATTCAAAAGTCTTCTTGTGTTACCCCAGCACAGCGTGGGAAGGCAGAGACAAGCAAATAACCAATATCTCCCAAATATGGGGTTCCCAGTCCCAGCTCCCCTTCACCCCACAAAACACCTTGAAAGATCCTTTCTCCTTTAACTGCTGAGAAGTCTAATGTGTTCATAAACCACATCTCTGAGGAGCTCTCAGGACACTGGATGCTACCCAGAGTTTCCCATTCACCACACTGCATTGACCAGGGATGAGGATGCTTTGTATTCACCAAGCAAAAAAAATATCCATCTGAACCAGACTGGAGACCACTGCCTGTAAATGTCATGATTATGCACTGCATGTACGTGTTAACTGAAAACAACCAGTCCATTTGAACTTGCATTGCCATTTGATTTTCAAAGTAAGTCTAATTCTTGTGAAGTTTCCCTTTAAAAATGAGATTTTATTCTTTAATATTCATTGACTTCTAGTTTGCTTCCCACACACAACACATTATTTACTCTACAGTGGCTCGGTGCATCAATTATGGTAATAGTTTGTGAATAACATTTGCATTATGAGAAAACAAGCCTGGTTATTTAGCACTAGCCAAACCATCTCTCTGGAAAATTGTCACAAACATACGTATCATATGCCTCCACTTAAGCAGACCTGTAATTACACTAGTTTATTAAGAAGAGCCAGCTTTTTTTTCCCCTAAATCCTCTGAGAGCAGACTAACATCTATATAACCCTTTCCCTTACTCAGGCAGCCAAAGGTAAAGCCTAATGACTACTGTTACCATGTTCTCATGGCAGGGCTTGCTTTATACTTACATGTTAGGGGTGTAATGCATCTTCTGTATTGGTTTACTTCAGTGTAGAAAGTGTGGCTCACTAATTGTGGTGTTTGATTAATGCTCCATTTCAGTCCCTTCGGCTAAATTCCAAGCTCAGTTCAACTACTGTAAACTCTGATTAACATCTGTATTACATCAGCACCCAGAGTTTATGTTCCACGGGCAGGACTGCACGATGCTAGGCGCTGAACACAGAGAGCAACACAGTCCTCCTTTCATCCAGATTAACTGTACTGCTGCTAAAATTACACTGGACCTTGGTGAGTTTAAAGTAGCAAATAAGGCATTACGCTTTCTCGGTGTTTATGAATACCTGTCTAAAAGCTTCTCAACTTTAAGTACTCGAGAAGAACTAAGAAATATGACAACAGGGGGTTGAAAGAAAAGGAGACAAAGTAGAGAAAAAAAGCAGAAAGAACAGCTTTGTGCATTGAGGAGCTGTAGCATCAGAACTCGTGTTGTTTTCTTATATTTGGACAGCAAAATCCTTGGAAATAAGCAGTTGTGTTAGCATACAGCTGCTGTTGGCTTACTTTTATCATGTCCACTGTAAGCTCAGGTGTATTTTGAGATGCTAATCAAAGCTTAAACCATTCTTAGAGCACTTGAGATTTCCATAGAGCACCTAACTCTCTTTAGACACATGAAAAGAGAGAGCAACCCAAGTATTTATTTCCTATGCTCCTAATATGGACAAGTTGTTCATGGCATCAGATCTCCACAGGCAAACCATGATCAGAACTAAACTGTCTTAAGACAAGTACACTACAAAGAGCCTTAAACCAAGTAAACTGGAAAGACAGTGCAACACAGCACCACCTGAGATCTTGCACCACGTGCTACACTTCACCTCAGCCAGCAACGCCGTGTGCCAGCAGCTCCTCGCCAGGCTGCTGGGCAGAGTGTGGGCCAGGTCAGTAAAGAGGTAAAATAGTTGTCATTATTTAATGGCTCTTTTACAGCCCATGACTTGGTGATCTCAAGCCAATTCCAAAGCTTCCAGCCAAGAAATCATCTTAATGAGCCATCTCAAAAAGCAATCAGACTGCATAGGCTATTAACGCTGCACTACATCCTTGTTACTCAGCCAGATGTGAGGAAAAATAATACAAGTAATGTTGGACAAGTTGTAGTTTGCTCTACATCTGTAACATCTTCCACCTACATTCACGTGGAAGGTACCAGGTATTGGTGGATTCAATACCAAAGTGCCTTGCTGAGCAAGGACATCCAGCTATTTCATCCAACCAACACTTCCCTCCTTAGCAGTTTCTCTCTTTGGGCATGCTGTAAAGTTTAAATCAAGCTGAGAAGTAAATTTGGGCAAGTAATTCTTGCTAGTGGTAATGTCTGTGTGGGAAGGATTGTCACTCTCCCAACTTCAGTGCACTTTTTACAACAGCATTCAAGTCTTGGGCTCCATACAGTCTTGCTGTATTTTACATTCACCACAGAAGCTGACTGAGACCACAGCAAGTTGTGTCCAGACCAGAAAGGACTGGCTATCACTTCTAACTTCAAGGTATAGAGGTTAGTGACTGGATATGCAAAGATTTCAGAGGCAGGAAAAAGACAGTCTTACAATTAACTGGATATAACTTCCCACTTCAACACAGCCAGGACATTAAAAATGTCACATCAGAGAAATCACACTAAACAGTCTGTCTGCACCCAGGCAGCACTATGTATTTTGAAATGTCAACTCCAACACACTGTATGCTTTTCCAACACAGGCAAGGCTGGAGATAGAAAGCAGAAATTAGTTTTTCTTGTACTAGCCTTGAAATTTAAGTATTAACTTGCACTGAAGCACTTGATCTAACAAAGCACCATTAAAAACCACAGAACAACAAAGCCCGAAAGCTTGCCCCATCCAACCTAGGCAATGTTACACACACCACAGCAATACCAAATCAAACCAACCCTTACCCTCTGCTTTAGGCAATTAGACAGCACAGCATCATGTTTGTCACAAGCCTCAAAAGCAATACTTTCTGTTCTGTCTCAGTAGAAGAGGTGTTCTTGTCTTAAAGGCAAAGAGAACAGGGTGGCACCTCTTGACAAGTCTAAATCAAAGCATCTGCAAAGCAAATGGCAAAGGTCAGACTGATGCTGAGAGCTGGCACTGAAGTGATGTGCCACGAGCTCCCATCTCTGCTGGGAAAACTCTCTCTGACACTCTCTGCTGTGCTACAGGTTTATCTTTCTGATCGTAAGAGAAGAAACATAAAAATAGACATGTTAAAAGTATGAGGAGATGAAAGGAGGGAAACTGCAGAATAGACCCCTCCTTCATTTTAATTATTGATGCAGACAGCCTAAGCAATCTGTAAGCCATATACATAATGTATTTACTTGAAAATCCCAGCAAATCCACATGGTATTACAGAACAAACTACGAGCTGATCTGGGAGCACTGTCTTAAGAACTGGGTAAGCTGGCTCCATGTACTAAAAAATCTGTTTGACAAACGGAAAGATTAGATTAATGTTAATAATCCTGGGGTGCTCAGCAGCACTCCCTACGCTAGCACTGCATTTTGGGTGGCCAGGGTCTTGTTTTGCACCCACACCAAATACTTTTTTCAGCACAGACCTGTTTGTTTAGAATGACAAAAGGCAAGACTGGCTCACATTCTTCCAGCCCCCTGGTTTGATTATACACACCATCAGTTATGTTTAGGGATCAGCCAGGAAGCAGCAGATGTTTTATATAGCTAAAGACTGTGTTTAAAAAGCAATTTTTTAAAAGTCACTTCTTGAAACAGCTGCTTTGGTTTGGAGCTAAGGAGAGTAGATGGGGGAAAAGTGAAATAAGGGGCAAAAATGAGTCTTCAGCCTGACTTTGGTGAAAGATGCTGTGTCCTGGTCAGCTCTACCTGTCATTGACTGGAACCATCTAGACAAGAAACACATTGAAAATAGCATTCCTTGCAGAGCTTAACAGACAGGAGCAGGCAGCATGCTTTGCTACAGCCTGCAAATGTAAAATCCTTTTGCCAAGTCATTTGCAAAGTCTGTAGCTCACTGAATTGTGTTTCAATTTGAGTTTCATCTCCCTCTGTAAGAAACTATGGACAGACAAGGCTCACATTAACGCTGCAGAGCACTACATGAGCACGTGTGCTACAAGAGCAAGGAGGGATAAGGATGGGCAGCAACACTGTCACCCTGCAGCACCCCAGAGGTGACTTGGAGAGCAGAGGCTGAGCTTTTAGTCCTGCACTCGCAGGTCTGGGCCAGGCCTCTGCAATGCCCAGATGGCCGTGGGGCCTCTGCTGCAGGGCAGGGCCTGTTTGCAATTTTCTTCTCAAAAACACAACCCTTCAGACAAACGGATCCTTCACTTCCTCCTAGCTGCTTTTAGTGGTTTCTTTAATCTTTTAAGCTTCTGGGTCTAATCCAGCAGCTGCCATCAAAAGTACTTACACAACTGCAGGGGAGGGAGGAGGGAAAGAATGGGCTATAACAAATCATGAAACACGTTTTCTGAGCTTCTTTGTTCTTATATACACAAGTGCATTTGGAAGAGATCTGTCCACAGACCAAACACATGCTACCTGCAGTGTCCTGTACTGCCTTATCAATAAAAATAGGCTTTAGAGTTATACTACCAAATCAATAAGATGACAAGTCTGAGACGGCACACTGCAGCACATGCATGGACAATGAGACAGTGTATCTCTACAGTGAGTAGCTCATGTACAAATGCTATATAAGCAGATGGTTCCCAAGATTCCTGCTCTTTTCTGAAACCCAAAAATTATTCAGCATTTTTCCTCAAGGAAGGCTCTACAGTGAGCATGTAAGAATGCTTGTTTTCATTTCAACACCACCATAAGGCATGTTTCAGCTCTGCTGGCAGGAAAGTTTAAAACATGGTCTCAGAGCACAGTAAAAGTTCAAAACCTATAAACAGTGTGATTCCAAAATTAAGATTTCATTATTTAAAAATAACCCAAAGAGACTCTTGCAGTTTGGCAAACCAGGATCTTGTAACATCTGTAGGCTGCCAACAGCTGTGTATGTGCAAAAACACACATTTAAAGGGGCTGGAGGGTTGGAGAGGCACCAGCTGGACAATTCCTCTGCCCTGCTGAATACAGTGCTTTAGCCTGTGATACTCCCAGGACACACCACACAGAAATACGCTGCTGAGACTCTGAAGTAAATTTGCTGGTACATCCTTCTCTTCAAGCACAATCTCATCTCCCAGCATACTGATATCTACATTAAGTTTCTAAAAATAGCATGTCCTTCTTACATAAACATGATGTAAAGGAATTAGGTGACAACTGACTAAAAGAATCCTTTTAAAGGCAAAATTTGCTGTGCACCAAATACAGCCAATTCTAATAAGCAGCAAAGCCTTTTCATATTAATTGAAGACGACAGAAGACAGCTTCTAGAGAAAGTCAGATTCTCCCTGGAAAGGAAATTCATTTCCTCCACACACCAACTCAATTACTCGTATTCCCACTTTTTTATAAGATAATGCAGTCTCTCCAAGAGATTTCTGTTCCAGGGTAAGATCTGATAAAAGCACCCTTCCAGGTGCAGGACCCATGGGAGCTCCTCAATTCCCACTGCAGCAGAGGATTTTGCCTTTCGAAACCAGATGTAACATTCAGGCTTTTAAATACAGCTTCAAAGAAAAATCACCTAGAGTTTTCTTGAAGGAAAAGCTTCTAGAGTTTCCAGAGTGCCTAGTCTTTTTAAATTACATGACAGCTGTCCAAATACAAACCAGAGCAGTATTAACTTCCTGCGTCTGCAGGCGTTTTGAATAATTCTTCAGTGTCTCATAGCTTATCCCTCCTAGCAACAGGATGAAGTTCACCAGAACCAAATCAGTAATGCACAGGAAAGTTTATATGCAAATGAACCTGTGGGGGGGAAAAAAAATGGTTTTGCATAACCTGGCTAATCCTTAAACCTTGAGGCACTGAATAGCATACGAATTATTAGATCAGGATCTGTCTCTGTGTCAATGTAGAACATGCTGCTGCGATACAGGGCACAGCCCGACACCGAATTGCCAGAAGGTCTCTGCTGTAGGGTGGATAGAGAATTAAACAATAGTTCCAGAGACATGCATTTGAGAAAGGCAACACTGGACATCACTGACACCACTCAAAAGGGACTTTGTGCCATCTGCTGCTGATTTAAGAGAGAAAGTATGGGCAGTTGTTTGGACTGAAGTCAGTAAGTCGCTGCCCATCTCCCTGCATTGTTTCAAAATGCTGTTCTGGCTTTGAAATGTAGCTCACAAGGCTCCATTTCACCCCAGGAGTCCTCTCTAGATGTCATGGGCAGCACAGGGCTCCACAGGGACACAAGCTGCAGGCATGGCCATTGCCCTGGGATGCCCATGGCACCCACAGAGGGTTATACATATGTTTTCCCTGGCATCTGTATCAGTGCAATTGAGCTCTGTATTAGGAGTCAGAGCTACGCTGAGGACAACTGAGCGTTCGTAGGTTCAAGTAATTTTCTACTGATCCCAGCATCCCACTCTGTGTTGCCAGGTAACAGGGGCTGTAGGCAGGACTTTTCCCCCCTGCTGATGCACAGCCTGCTGCATGACGGCTGGGCAGACCCAACTCCTGCTCCCGTGCTCCGTGTCATGTTTAACTATTCATTGAAATTTAAACAGCATCGCCAGAGAAGACTGAGATCACTCCTGACAAAGAGGATAGCTAGGCTACACCACTTGGAATTATAGAATTGTTTTGGATGGAAAAGACCTTTGAGATCATGGAGTCCAAGTCCTCCTCTCACACTGCCAAGCCTATCAATCACTAACTCATGGCCCATTTGAAGATGGTTCCCATATCAAAAGGGTTAGGAAGGCAGAACTTTGCTGGCTGACAGGATACCCTGGAACCTCTCTAAAAAGTTCGGAAATGTGGGGCTAGGTACTTTCTTGTGTCCCTTAGTGTCTACAGTTCACTAAATCTCTCTTGGTTGCACCTGAGTGGCTGAGCAGACAATCTGCAAATGATTGCAAATATCTCCCATACCAAAAGGGCTAGGAAGGAAGACTTTTCTGGCTGACACAGTACCTTGGGAACTCTCTAAAGGGATAGGAAACCTGGAGCTGGGGGCTTTCCTGTGTCCCTCAGTGCCCACTGTCCACTGAATGTCTCTCAGCTGCAGCCTGCCTTTTTGATTCACAGCTGAGAAGACAACCTGCATACGATTCTTGTGCAATATCTTCCAATGCATATGAAAAATCCCAAACCCTTAGTAGCTCCTACCCAGGTCAGTCAATGCAGCAGCATCCTTTTTCCACAGTAGAACACATTTAGACCCAGAAAAAAGGAATTCAGAGAAAAGGACTGATGTGTTTCAACATCACTACTGGCATTAGAGTCTTCTTCAGCTCCCCAGCCTTGAAAAGCAGTCAGGCAAATAGCTCCTTACAAATGACTCTTGTTTACTCCCTGAATGTTTTTATTCATTGGCTTCCACAGTGTTGCAAAGCACATGGGAGAGATGACCCAAAGTGATGGGGTAACATCCCCACACAAGCTGCTGTTAATAAAGGCAGCATTCACCAGTATCACCACTCCTTGGTCACATTTTCCAAGGAAAAGACAAGCAAAAGCAACTGCAGGATGTGGACACTGGGCTGCACCACACGCAACTGCCGACCAGCTCACAAAGTAAGGGCAGTTTGATAATCAAGCTCTTTGTTAAGAGCAACACATTTGGGGCACATGTACGTGCTTGATCCACAGCACATACTGCATTAATGTAGCCTAGAAGTAAAATGAATTCTGCCAGTTATCTGTGGTGAAGTCCAGTATGAAAGTTACAGAATTAGAGCTCCCTTTGCGTTAAGAAGGAAGCAACGAGTCCTCTTACGTGTTACCCAGCAGGACTGCAGAGCTATAGCTGAATAAAAACCCAAGAAAGGTGAATTAGCCAACACTAACTTTAAATCTAAATTAACCAAAAACCTTTTGTCCTTTTATCTTCCATTTTTATACAATTATGCACTGCTGGGTTTTAGCCAGACAGGAAAGAGGATCTAGGTCAATGCTTCTCCACCTTTTTGTCACTGAAGGATCAAGCTGTTTTGGAGGATGAAAAAAAAAACCCAACAAACCCAAATCAAATCCCAATCCATATTGAATTCCACACCCACCCTTAGCTGGGAAGAAGAGGCTGCTACTGGAGCACCTATTGTTTCTTTAAACAGAGCCATATTGTTTTACAAAACAGCAACCTTAGTGTTCTAATTGGATATATTTTAATGAGGCAGCAGGCAAAGGCACAGAGTTAAACTGCTTCAGAAATGTGACTGAGTGCAGTGGGAGGGAAGGTTTACCTTTTTTTAAAAGCAGTTGTTTTGAGGAGTTCTTTTGCTGTCTTAGAGACCTTATTTGAGGAAAACTACTCTAGTAGAAAACAGGCCAGGATCCAAGAAACTCATTTATCATGGTCAAGCCTAAGTTTCCACAGCTTCAAGACTCTGCTTTTATTCAGTTTTATTCTATTGTCTGACTGCTTTGACCATTAATGTTTGCACCGTGCTCTGAAATGCTCAGATGGTAACTTTAGAGCAAAGAAAAGCATGTTTCAGGCAGCAGGAGATTCCTCTTCACCCAGCACAGGTTGCTCCTGGGACAAACCAGGATGCAGCAGTAGAATGAAAGAACAGAATACTCACACAGGCTTTCAAACTAGTGAATCTTCAATCACAGCGTTCACTTGTCTCTATAAGAAGGTGGTGAATCATCATTTTGGTTTCCACTTACAGCAAAGAAAAGAGAATAAGCACCTTTAGGACTCAGTGCTGCTCCGAGCCTGATTTCTGGTCCTTGCATCCCTATTGTCATACATAGGTAGCAGACAAAGGCACAAGATTTTTGTTTCCAGTAGAAGCAGCTTGATCTCCTACAGAAGACATATGGTCTAGAAAAGCAGGAGGAGGCCAGATATATCAGTTTTGTTAGCTCAGCACATCCCACTGAAGCATAGGATGGTGATCTCTCTGACTCCTGTTTGCATTAGGAAAGTAAGTTAACATACATGACCTCTCCAGCAGCTTGAGCCGTGGCTCCCAACAGACCAGAACAGGGGTTTATTTGCAGCTCTGCATTGTGCAAAATCTGCCACTCAAATTTTCTTGTGAGTACTTTTCCCTTGGGAAAAGTGTAACATATTCCCTAGAAGATTTGGACAGCTGCCTCAAAATGATTGTGGATTTGGGCTTAACAATCAGGGAACAGAAGCACAGTCATGAGGTTGCAATGACACCTGCTGATGAGGAAGGCTATGAAAGGGAACACGTGAAAACCATCCAGACATGTAGTTCACAAAGCAGAACCACGTCTCACTGCATACTTATGGACTCATAAGACTATAAGTGAAGTATGGAAGATGATGAAGGAGATGCTCAAGGGGTAAAAAAAGGAATACACTAGTCAAATATATTGTTTCAAGCTCCCATGAACAAGGGCACAAAGCAAGGCACCTAAAATCCCAAGCTGCTGCACAGTGTACAATAGCTTGCAAAAAACCTACTCCAGCAAAGAGGGTATTGTGGTTTTTGGCAATATTAGAGACAAGAAAAGAGCACACACTGCGTATTTTCCCTGTGTGATCTGAGAGAATACCAATGTGAGATACTTCCTCTTCCTTCCACATCTGCTGATTGTCTTCTCTAACTACACACACCAGGAATCAAGGAAATGAGAGGCAGCATTCACTGCTTTACATGGGCAGACTGTGGCTCACATCATCTGCAGATACACTGCAGATAAACACAGCAGTGTTGAATTAACAGCTCCATTCCACACTATAACGAGCAGATCCGAATTCAGATCCACATCCTGCAACATCTGCCAAGATGGATCTGTATTCATTCCCAAAACACCAGCTAACACACATGGGATACTTAATCCTTTGTGCTTCTTAAGGATGGCTTCTGCTTTCTTTGAGTGAAGAAGTCAAGATGTAGCTAACAGCTATTCTGTTTGCCTGGCAGCCTGCAAACAACCAGGGGCTCTGTGAACAAAGAAGGTTAACAACAGCTGCTGCTGTGCAGTATGAAAGGATGCCATCCACAATCACATTACACTACCCCTTTCACTTAATAAGCACCAATTTTAAAAATAAACTGTAGCTTTCCTTTGACTTGTGGAGGCTCTGGAGGCCGAGATGGAGGGTGAGGGGAAAGAAGGCAGAAAAATGAGTACTTTTGTTGGGCAGTGATTGCAGAGCAGTTGGCAGATGGACTGAAGACAATGAGTCCCTGCAGAATGAAAGGAAACCAATGTAACGAAACAGCAAAGCCATCAAAGATGGGGAGATGACAAGTGCTTCACATAATTCCTTTTCCTTTTTAGAAGTAAAAACTAATAAAAACCCCAACCCCATACATCCAAAACACATCTTCAGAAGACTCTCAGCAAGGCAATTTGCTCCAAACTCGTGCACTCAAGCAAGCAACACAAAAAGCTTCTTACACATGTGCCATGCCCTGGCCCAAACTATTTTTCTCTCCCATTGAGCCACCTCCTCTTGTCCTCAGTGAGGATCAAATAATACTGGAGTAAAGAGGAACTAAAGCTAATCACTAGCACATGAGAACTAACAACAGGAAAACCAGCAAGTGCAGAAAGCAAACACCCCTGTTCCTGATCCCAAATGGAAACCTGACTGCTGGAGGCTTTGCTGCTTTGAGTTTGCCTTGAAGCTATAAACGTTATAATAAGGTCAATGTGTACACAGTCAGCTCTCTGACAATAACTCAAGGCACTGGGGGCCTTTAAGCCCCTGTTTGCCTACTCATGAGCCTCTCATGGAGCAAGGAGGCAGCAGTGCCTGAGGGACAGCCCTTCAGGCAACTCCTACCTGCAAAACAGTGCAAAATACAAACAGACAATATAAACAGGAAAATAGGTCACACTTCAGTGGGTTTGAACTTCAAAAATGCAGAAGGGACTCAACAAAGGAGCTGGGGAGATGACAGAAAAGAGCATCACACGTCTCTGATTAATCCATTTGATCTTGTTACTGATCAGAGTTTTTCAGTGAGATCGCTTTCTATTTTTACCTTTAAACAACAAAAAAAACCAACTTTGATCTTACCACTGAATTTATGCAGCTAGATCCTCAAGGCAATACCTCTACAGAAAACACCCAAGTGCAAAACCATTACATTAAACACTCAAACATTGTTTATCTAGAGTCATCCTGAGGATCCAGCCGCTGCCAAACCCTGCAAGAACCCCTGGCTCTGGCATTTTGACTTTCATAGTGACTGGAGATTTCCTTAAAACCTTCAGTCCAGTGCCCTGAAGAGGCTGTATTTAAGATGGATAGTGTCTGCAGCCAGAGGTGTTAGCTGTCCCTTGCCTTTCAGCCTGCATTGGCAGAAGACAGGCAGCCACATGGCCAGGAAGCTGCGCCCGTCTCCACCTGACAGGCTCAAGGCTGTACCAGCTTGCTTCACACAATGCCATCAAATGTCAATGCAAAGCTTTGGTGGAATCAGGATCACTGTTAGATTAGTTAACAGCTGTATAATTAGCCACACTAAGCCTAGATGTTTCCCCTTGAAACCTAGTTTGTACAGTTATAAATAGCAGTGTTAATGATCTCCAGCATCACTGGTTACACTTGAAGGCTCCAGCCCCTCCCTGCCTCCACCAGCTCTGGTGTCACTCACTGAATGTCACATTCTCCTGACTTTCTTGCAGCAGCTATAGGAGAATAAAAAAAGAACAGAAAAAGGCAGAAACTAAAAATAAACCTCAAACAGAAATGAAACAAGAAGGCTTTTTTTCCCCTTATACACTTCACAAATAACAGCTGTAGCTTGGACTCAAACAGTATTTTCAAGTATTAATTCAATTACATTTCAAAACAGCAGTAGGAGATGGTACCAACACTTTTTAAACAGGTACACTGAGACAAAGGAGTGAAATAGTCTGTTTGGAGTCACAGAGCAAGATGATGAATGGAAGTGAGAATGAAACCTGAGTGTCCAGCACATCATCATGCTATTTACCAAATGGTATAAAGCACCAGGGTACTCCAGCAGTGGGACGCCTTTCATAAACCTGTCATGGCACACTGCATGCTAATGAAGGCATATGAAGAGCATTTTTCTTTATTTTGAAGGTATCCAGTGCAGGAAAAACAGAGTTCACATTCTTTAGGTAAATTTGATTTGCTAAATCTATGAACGAGGCAGAACCCAGCTTTGTCATCTCTGAAATGTGACAACTCAGAAAACACAATTCTTAAGTCCTCTCTCTACTGTTAATTTATCACCAGCCCTATTATCATCTAACCAAAAGAATCTACCACTTTCACCAAAGATTGAAAAAAACAGGTCTTTGTAAACATTTATCCCGGGCAGAGCTTTCTGAAACTGCAACGTGGCAACGCAACTTCTGGAAATGTCCATAGCACACATTACAGACACAGTTACTGTAAAGAAAAATGATAATACACAGATATTTGCATCTGTTCCAAATTTCTCACCATGGCTAGCACCATGTGTTTGAGGCAAAGAGTATCTTTGGAGGTAAAAAAAAATAACCAAGTGAGAACTTTAGAGGCCGTTTCCAGGAAAACCATTAGGGCTTTATGGGGTTTTGAAATGAAAATGTGAGATAACAGTATAAATTGAACACTACTGCTCACAACTCCCTCTGCGGTTACAGTCAGAGCTGGACTTCTGTGCTCTTCCCTCTGAGGTTTCCAAAGGTATCTTTTGGGGGTGTCTTCCCTCCAGCAGCAAAGAGGTCCAGAAAAGTTTATACAGCTTGAAATTGCTCAGCACTTGGATTGCTGAGTAGAGATGGCAAACCTGAAGCAGAGTAATATGCTTCCCACAACATTCCCTCCCTAGTATACACACTCCATAATAATCCCTGCACCCATTAATTGCTTTAACGCAGTGAGGAAACAACTCCCAGGCACCGCCAGCACCAGGCTGTGCTAAAATATGCATTATATGTACTTACACCTGCTGCTCCTCCTGAGTAGTCCTTAGGATACTTTCCACAGAAAGGAAATCTCATTATTGCTTTGCTTTCTGACGAGGAAAAAGCAACACTGAAAGATGAAGTGGCTTCCCTGGATCACCCCGAGACACTGACGGCAATATCGCAGCCGCTGTGACCCCTGCCCTGGACACTTCACACATGCTGCTTCACCCAGACAGCAAACCTGAGTGCTGCCTTCCCATCAGCATTAATAACCAAGGGCCAAATCACTGCAATCCTTCACTCGTGTTACAGCAGCAGTGAGAAGCTCCAGACTCCGGCAAGACAAAGTATAAAAACCCCTGCAACCGTGATTATTCATCAGCACCCATGAACAACAGGCTTCTCCTGGTCAGATCTCAGTTATTGATAATCCAATAGAGGAGACAAGTCTGAATCACACACCAGTAAAATATGAGATCATGTACTGCAGGATAAACTCTGTAAGCCAAACATAAACCCCAGAAAATACATATTCTGTCCTTTGACCACTTGATCTCTGACTAAATCTGTGAAAATCCGAATAAAGCACCCCAGACCATTATCTTACCACAAAATCACTGGCTCTTGTTTTATAAATGTGGTCTATCAACTTTGCTTGCTTTATTTTCTGGGCTCCTTACTTCACACACCCCCCCCATCCCAAACTGGAAACGTTTTCAGACAGAGAATTGCTGCTCCTAGAGTCACTGATTTCAAAGGGTCTCATCACAAGTTCCCACCAGTCCCTTAACAAAACTTTGCCTACCAACCTATAGTGAGAGGAAACTTCCCAACTGGAAACCATGCCCAGACAGTCCATGCATATTCCCAAATGAAAACAGTGTTTCTGATGAAGAGACTGTTTCTGTGAAAAACAAACAAAATCCAAGCAAAAACAGGGGGAAGAAAGGTCACAAAGTACTTTCCTTAATGACTTGAAAGCCCTGGCAGTCCTGAGCAGGATGCAACAACCTCTGCAGACTTTCTGCTTTGAATACAGCAGTGTCTTCTTTCCTCCCAGCTCTGATTTTTTGCTGTTCCCCTCCCAAAGCCAAGCAGTGAAATCACAGAGAAAAGCCATTAGAATGGCAGCAGGCCATTACACTTACCTGGTCGAGGATAATTACCCTAATTAAAACATTAGTAGAGCTCAGAAACAAGTGACTTGCAAAAAAAAACCCCAACTTCCAAAAATCCCCAAACAAATCCTCCCTTCCAGTGTTTCATCTGGGAGCTGGCAGGCACAGGAGTTGCCATCTCCTCGTGCAGCATAAGCCCCTCTGTGCTCTGACCTGCAGAGCCATCACACAGCCCTGCTCTGGAGAAGCTCCTGCAGCCACGGATGAGGGGAGCACCAAAAGAAAAAGATATCCGAGTTCCTGGAACGTGGCTTAGCAAAGACATGGTGGAAAAGAAGGTATGAGGGGCCCAAGAGGTGAGAGGAATCACTTTGTGCTTGTGTTCAGAGAAACTTACTGTCCTCAGCAGCTTTGGGTCACAACAGTCACACTTTTGGTTGTTTTCCAGACATCCCCATTGCTGGGGTAACTGAGGGGGAAACAACATCCTGAACAAATTCCTATTAGAAGTTTTGCCCCATGAACTGTCTGTCTGCTTTGACAAGACTAGCTAGGGTTTCACACCCAAAGTCTATCAGAAAGACCTGTAACTATCTACATCAACAAGATACCACTTTGCTTTAGATCCCATTCCTGCTGTGTGCCATACAAACACCAGGCACTGCTTCTGCTCTGCAAAGCTCACAAATCTCCAGAAGGAATGGCACAGAAGCTTGGCTGTAAACAGACCACATACACTGTGCCTGTGAGAATTCTGTACGAGTTTCTCCTCTCTCATTCAAAGGAAGGAGGAGCTGAAAGCCATTTGCCTCATGGCATCACTCCATCCTCTCTCAAAGCCTGCAAGGATGTTGCTAAACAAGCCAGTGATCCAGGGCTGTAAGAGTATTTGGCAAAAGCATGCATCTGATGCTGCTGGAGCCAGAGAGAGAAAGGAAGGGACTGATGCACTATTAACACAAGGACCCTGAGCCCAGCAAAGACAGCTCTGATTTGTGTTCCTGGGTAGCTGATGGTTCTAGGACAAAAACCTTTCATCGGGAGGAAAATACATCTCCACTTCTTTTCAAGGCTCACAGAGGGATGTTTTGTATTGGGAAAACAAACGAAGACAAGAGGAATAGGAAAATGGTATTTGCTTGAAATCATCACTGGGCCAAACAAAATGATTGTGCCTGAAGTAGATCAGATAGTCTTACAGTATGTATTACTGAGAGAGAAACTTCAACTATTGGTGTCTTTCCATAAAACTGCACTACAGAAGAGGATAACTGCAGACATTAGGCATGCAAAGCAAGGGGCAACAGGGAATCAAGGAGTCTCCATCACTCCAAAGTGTCCAAAACTAAACCCCCAGCGCTCACCATCAGCACAGCAGCACAGAGGGGCTGGCGAGTGATAGATCCCTGCTGCAGGCAGTTGCTGAGACATCCAAAAAAGCATTTGTTAGGACTCACATGGACAAAGATCTGTGTGGAGATGTAATCTGATTCACCAGCATCTGGCTGGCACACAAACAAGGCATGCTTTCATCCCCCATGGGCAGGGAGGAATCACGGCTGTCTATATTTAACATTTTTAATTGCTTGCAAAGCCAAGGGGGCTGCAAGGAAGGAGTCTGCTCATGTTCTCTGCTGCTTCCCCAGTGCATGCCTGCACCCAGCCATTGTCCCAAAACAATGAGCCTCCCAGAGCCAAACTAACTCCAAGCCTCCAGCAGCACTGCTGGTACACTGCAGAAACATGTCATCCTTCTGTGAGTGACTGCGGGGAAGAGTCAGAAGGAGGGGAGTAGGTATGCTGGGATTATAGAAGCAAGTACATCCACAGCATTACCTTTATCTATGGACAAACCCCTCAAAGTTTTGTAATGTCTACCTGTGAGACACATTCAGGCCACTGAGATGAGAACTGCTTCATGCCATTTGTCTCCTAGTCTGTTTTACCACCACTGCCTTACACTGACACCACCTGGGAAAGCAGCCAGGGAGAGCAAAACATACAAACAGGGCATTTATTTCTAAGAGAGGGGAAAAAAACAGTATCTGTTCCAAACTGACCAACATTTGCTGGCATCTGTTACCATGAGTGGACAGTTTGAGCAACATCCTCTCCAAACTATGAAATGGTAGATGGAAAAAAGTTCTCAGATCACTTCACGTGTGAGAAGCGTGTCCTGAAAAGAAATCAATTCCTGCCCATAAAAACACTCCACCAAAGAAGGAGCCTTGCCCTAAACCATAGACTGACTCAGACTTACAGCTACAGAGGGGTGGGACCAGCCACACTTTACAGTCCAAAAGCAGGCTAACCGAAGCAAGTTGCTGGGCACCAGGGCTGGCCAGCACCTCCTCTGCAGATGTGTGCAGGGAGCCATGCTACAGAAAGGAAATTCTGGAACCACCACTATGTTACATTCAAAAAGCTAAACTGCATGACAGCAGCTGTGTTACTCAACAGGTTTTCTTCCTACACATAGCTACGTGCCATTCTTTGCCATGAGAAATTGCAAGCAGCTATTTAAGTACACTGGCATATACAAAGGGAACCTGTTTTTGTATCATATGAGAGATCAGTTGTGGCTGATGGAAAAACTAACCAAATCCACACCACTTCACCATTAGAAATGCTGACAGGTATAAAGTAGCTTTGTCCCAGTGATTTCAAAGCAATGAATTATCTGTTTCACAGAGAACATGATACTTTGCAGGGATGCTCTTCCTAAAGGGGATAAGTGTTTGCTCAATCAGTAAAAGGCACACATTCCATTTCTCCCAGATTTGGATCAATAACTGAAACAGACATAGAGCTACAAGTCACTCCCACAACATGCAAAAGATTAAAACACTGTTCTCTCTCTATTCCTTCTCTCATCACAGAAGTGACTAACCTTCAGAGACCAAAACAGAAGGGTAGCTAAAGCCACCAAGACCAAAGGTCAGCCAAGATTTTAACACTGTAAATTCACCATACTGATAGCACTGCCTTTGAGCACAGGTACAGGAGTTGGGAGAGATGGGTTCCACAACCATCCAGTACAGAAGCTTGCTCTGAACTTTACACTCTAACCTCTGAGTAAATAAAGATTCTTTACTCCTACTTAAAATGAGAGAAGTTGCATCTTAGGACTATCAGTAAATACATATCTGTAGCACAATGCCTCTGACAGCAGGTTCATTCACAATGTCCGTTTTTTTAATCATGATTTGTAGATTCACACAAAGTTGTTGGTTCCTAAAATACAAATCCTGACAGAACTTTTACAGAAATAAAGCCTATTGAATCAAAATGGTGCATGTTACTGACCACTAATGTAACACTTCAGTGCTCACCAGCAGAAAAACACTCTACTTGCTTATTTAAGATGCTAAATCTATGAATTGAATTCTAGACTAACACCAAGATGTCACAGAATGTTAAGGGTTGGAAGGGACCTGGAAAGCTCATCCAGTGCAACTCCCCTGCCAGAGCAGGACCACCTACAGTAGGGCACATGGGAACTCATCCAACTGGGTTTGAATGGCTCCAGAGAAGGAAACTCCACAGCCCATCTGGGCTAAAGTGCCTCAGTTTTTTGATGCTATTAATAAAAAGACTGTTTATTCACAACATTCAAATACATTCTATGTTATTTCACCTAAAACGTCACTTTAGTGTTCCAAATTGCTTGTCTTTTCTTAGAGAACAACTTGCTTCTGTTTCTCACTGATTTGAAGGATACAGAAACCAAGGGACACATTTAAGATATAAGGCAGAACAAATTGTCAGCCTAGTTGTATTTATCATGCCAACACGTTATCTACTGCTGTGGCCGCTGCCTTTATCTTCATAGTTATTATTATTTGCCCATATATAATGGAAAACTAAACATAACCATTTCCTGCTGGGCTTGCATCCTGTTGTAAGCATATTTAAACTGACAAAGTACAGCACAAGCTGGTCACAAGTGTGCTAAAGAAATAACTAATTATTTTGAAACATTATTTGATGGAGAGCCCTGACCCATTCATACATCTATTTCTAATTATTCTGCTGGAAATTATGCTTTCCATAAATATCCACTTGTATGTGTGCCAGAGGGACACACACTTTGGCTCATGCTCTATAATGATTGTAGCTTGCCATGGACAGAATTTTCTCATGTGTGCCTTGCAGTGTGACATACCCACCTATATTTCCTCATGATCTTCTAAAGATAACCTATATATAAGGGTAAATGTCAGGAGGATGGAGCCAGGCTGTTCTCAGTGATGTCCAATGATAGGACATAGGAAGTTCCAAAGACATACAAGATAAACCTTGTTCCCTGTTGAGGTGAGGGAGCACTGGAAGGGGCTGCCCAGATGGGCTGTGGAGGCTCCTTCTCTGGGGACATTCCAACCCAGCTGGATGAGTCCCTGTGTGCCCTGCTCTAGGTGCTGCTGCTCTGGCAGGGGGTTGCACTGGATGAGCTTCCCAGGTCCCTTCCAACCCTTGAGATTCTGTGTGAAACATGCAACACTACCCTTTTGCAGGCAATACTTCTGCATCTGTTAGGAATCCACATCAAATACCACCTTCTCCTACCGAAGGACTGCATTAAAACCTTTCATCTTTAATTAATCTAACACAACATGGGCATGGCAAATCGTTCAACTGTACATCTTAAAGGAATGTTACAAAACCCTAACATGTGACAGTTCACATTGTATCTTCCAAGCTTAATTCCAAGCCACAAGACAAACTCTTTCAACATAATTATCACTAACATATGGGCATCTCTGCTATTGTATTGTTTCTAATTAGGATTGTATATGTTACACATGTTGAAAGAGTTTGCAAATATGTTTTGTGGTTGACAGTTAAGCTCAGTATTTAAAGAAATGTGAACTTTTGTATGTTTACATTACATTTTCTGTAACAAATGCATCATGTGCATAATAAACACACATACATGCACAGATACAGGCACACTCACTATTTTGTTTTAACAAAATAAACATAAAACGGGTGCCAAAAATGTTAGAACTCATAACTGGAATAAACACAGCCACAAAAATTGTATTTCTAATGCATTTCTGTTCAGCTATTTGCTTCTAAAGACAGGATTTAGAAGCATCTCTACTTTAGCAATAAAATGCTTTCTTTATTGGATAGATATATTTACATGTGTAATCTTGTATATGCTACTTAAAATATGTAATTAACTTCTTCAAGAAGTTGTCTGTTTGGCTATTTACACATTTTGTTGCCACCAAAAGAATGGTACAAGCAATTCAAAGACAGAAAATAAAAGGCATGAAGTTAAAATCTTGTAATACTAGAGTACAAAAGCTGCTGGAGTAGAGGCATAGAAAGGCAAAGTACCAGCACCACACAGGTAAAGAATAAAAGTCAATTCTTTACAAGTCCAAAGCCCAGGGCAATTAATTTTATTCTAAAATCTTATACAAATATGCCAGACATGAAGATGTTGTCTGTGAATTGCAAACAGGGCTTTGGAACACCGATTTCAAAAGCATTATTTTATTAGATGTGTGTACATCTCCCTTTTGATTTGCAAGAGCCTTACAAGATGTAAGATGAGTACACAGACACATTTAATTGCTAATGATGCTGCTGCTATGTTTCAAGTTTCAGCATTAGCATCTCAAGGTAGAAGAGCATTACAACCCTTTCAAAGCTTTAAAATCCACTTTTCCCGTCAATACATGACTGTCTGAGTTGCTCTTTTGAGTCTTCTGCTCACCCTTCAATTCAAAGTGGTAAAATAACACGGTGTTTCAATAATTAAGATAACTCATGATACTGCCTTGAAGCAGGAGGGACAGCAAAGCACTCTGCACCCTTCTATCTTTATCAATAAAACACAGATGTCTCCAGAGCACGACTCGCTTGCCTGCTCAGGGTGTACCACACCACAATTTTCAGTTATACAAAGAGCCCTTTACTGCACTCAAGCATCTTGGAAATGGATGGAAATACTTAATATTCCTTGCCCAGAGAAAGCTATCAGAGGGCAGGTATAAGAGCTTTACATCATCTCTGCTCAGGGTAGAATACTCCACCATCCCTCTTGGTCCTGAGCATATGGTCAAGCATAAAACAGAGCAGTCCCATGGCCCTCTAACACAGGTGGAAGCTCGATGGGATCAGGCTAGCACAGGCAGCCAAAAGCCACTGCTCTTCTCTTTTTCTTGCCCCAGAACAGAACTGGAGTGACTACAGTTCAAACCCAGCAGCATGCAGTGAGCCCAGCTGAAGTCCAGTCAACGCATCACTGATGCACTGCATGGAAACCATGGCACTTCCAGATGCAACATCAAGTCTTTGGTGTCCTACACTTGAGGCAAAAAGTTAAGCACTGACACAAACCTCAATGCACCAATTTAAGCCTACCAGATTACCTGGAAGGCCTCTGTTTCAATAGGTTGAAACTGAAAGCTCAGTCTAACAAACTAACTGTCAATCTCCAGTTTTTCAGCACACCCACCCTATCAAATATAGCGCAACGTATGCTGATTCGGCATTACAAAATCAATGGCAATCATGTCTGATTGATAAGTAGTGATCTCAGATACTCCCTGACTACTGCATCCTGAAGTGAAGCACCAAGATAGGGGAGAAGTGCATAGAGTGTTTCCACTGCAAGACAGACTGCAGTGAAAGCTTATTCCTTATTAGACACCAGAGAATCCGACCAGAAGGTCAGGCTGTGCTGGATGTGTGTCAGGACTCTACTCCTCATCAATAAAGAGGAAATGGGGGAGAAAGATGTGAAACAGCTATTCTTTGGCTACAGGTTTACTAGACAGAGACATACCTGTTGTCAACTTTATGGCATTTCTCTAAATGTTTGCCAAAAAAAGGGAAAAAAGCAATAACATCCACTCTGTGCAACTAGTTACTCCACTAGAAAAGCCACAGCATCTTTAACCTTCAACTTTACCTGTATTTCTAATGAAGATGTTATAGTTAGTGATATCCAGCAATCACATCCAGCCACACTGAATGGTTTCTACACTTCTTAGACCATTACAAAACAATCATGGCTGAATAACACATTACTAATGTTGATAGCAGGCAAAATAGACTTTTCCAGTTCTGCTACTGATTTGCTATGGTATTCTGAAGGCAGCAGAACCTGTAACAGTTCATAGCACAGGACCCAATAAAATTGTAGCTCCACATTTCACACAGTCACTCTGAAAGCTGGTGGCCTGAGCCACGCACAGTAACACCCACAGACTGTGCAGATGCTTAATGGCATGGCATTCCCTTTGCCAATTCACTTGCCCCTCTGCAAATAGGTCTTAATAGCCAAAGCTCTCACGTGTTCCAGAGGAGGAGCAGGAGGACCCCAACAGCTTGCTGCACTCCACCAGCACCTCCCTGCTCCTTGATTTTTGTCATTGCCTGGCAGCAGTTCCTCAAGAAGCTGAGACAGGCCATCACTTGTACCAGGCCATACAGATCTTCCAACACAAGAACTTCCCTTCATTCTTTTCCTCTTTCAGAAAGAGGAAGACAACTAACAATACCAACATTTACACAGCCATTACTGGAGTTCCCATGAGGAGCAAGGGTGCAAGCAACACCTTTAGAAATGTAATTTCTATTTCTCCAAGAAAGGCTCCTATCACTACCTCAAAAACTGAAACAAATTTAGTGTTAACTGCAGGATTCAGAAAAAAGATTCACCACTCACTCCCAAGTCACTTACAGCCAAACTCAGTCTGAGCAGCCTCAGCAAAGGGCAACAGGCAGCTCCACAGGCCTGCTGTTCTCTTGCAGATTTTCCATTTCAAGTGAGACTCTTGGCAAGTCACACCTTCAGTCTCTCGCTTGTCAATAAATATTTCCACTTTCAACTCCAACCCTGCAATCAGACTTCTGTGAAGGCTCAATGTTTACAGTTTCTCACCGACTTCAACGCGTGGAGTCCAACAGCTCCTCTGCACGAGCAATACTGATAAATGCCACAGCAAGGGCTGCAGCACCTTTGTTCTATTTCCATGAGATAAAGAATAAACCTGGGATATTGCAGAACTCTGATTCCCTGACAACTGATGCTGTAACTGCCCTTTGTAGACGATTGCTTTCTCTTTTGCTTGTTCAGGTAGCAGGAGGCAGCCAGGGGAGATCTATTTCTGTCTGATCCAAAGTGAAATCTGTGTCTTGCGGTGTCCCTGCAACGCCAGTGAACACGAATTAAACCCACACTCTTCCCTAAATGAACGTCCTCTGTCAAAGCAAACGGAAGGAAGCACTTTGAAATGCAGATGCTCCAAGGAGCGGGGGAAAAACCCCAGTCCAAAAGGCTGGGAGCTGTGTGCTGGGTCCGTCCGCAGGCGCGGGAGCGGCGCCGCACTTTGCCGCTGCGGTCCGCAGAGGGAGCCCCAGTCCCGCCGAGGAGCCGCCGCAGCGCCGCGCACCTCCCGCCGCAAAACCGCGCTCTCCTGCGCTCCCACGCCGCTCACACCCCACCGACGGACAGGCAAATGCCGGCAAGGCACGGTGTTAAAGGGGGAGCGGCAAGCGGGCTGGAAAGCAGGTTATACGGAAAGGCAAGCAATGCCTTCGCAGGGCACATGAGATCTGCTCAGGCACGACTGGAGCATCACCTCTGGAGGTCATCCACCTGTAGCCCCTACCTGTGCAAAACCCTGATGTTTAGCAGAAGGATGAGGGGAAAAACTGTTCCTCCCCCGCCCACTTCACAAGGCAACTGGCTGAGGCAATGGCAGCATGCTCAGAGCTAAAGAGCAGTGGCATGAAGGTCCCAGAATTGCTTCAGCTGAAGCATCATTTTTAAGTTGTAGATTCCAAACCTATTCACCCTACTGAGACTGGAGATGAAAAAGTTGCACCACTCAAAGATCTGGTTAATCAACTTGGGGCAAAAGTCACAGCAATCTGGGCAATGGCCATATTCCTAGGTTCGTAGTGAAGCCCACGTCATGGGTGCAAGTTGTATTATTGACTGCTAGGATGTGAGAGGGGTGTTTGCCTTAAAAAATGGTTTTGACTTCAAAATTCAGTACAAAACCTCAAGTGGAGATTATCTGGTGGCAGAAGAAACTGGCTGCAATTCATCACACTCAGGGAGTTAACAGCAAAGAAGTCAATCCCTCCAGCACAGTTACTAGTGGAGATGCATCCTACTCCAAAAGTCTGCTGAAGCCCTGGGAAACTGCTTTTGGGAGTGTGAGCATACTGCATGCTGATGTGAAAGAGCTAGCAGCAATTTCCATCAGTTACAAACTCTTCTAATCATAAACAAAAGGGTTCTGGATAAAAACCCACCCACTGCTATTTACCTTCCTCTGACCCCAACCCATCCCTGGTTAGCATAAAACTTCCATCAGGCTACTTAAAAAGAAGAGGAAAGTCGAAGTTCTTCAAATGGAATACTCTAAGCACTGAAGTAATTGAGACAGATTAAAAATGCTGTAAATACTTGGTGAGTAGAATGTCAAATGGCTGAGTGCCCCTGCTCCCCGTATGTGCAAACACAACTCTATCAGCTGTCAGCAAAACCTCCCACAACACTTGAGCCACCACCACTCCTTTTCCTCAAAGAGCCTTTCTGGGTAGAAAAAAAAGTTCTTCACCCAACAGGCTGTGGAAGTCCCAGTTCAAAGGTGAAAGGAAGGACAGAGGAAAATTGCCTTTTCTCTCTCATCCAAGTCAAACATTTGAAATGTATTCAAAACAGCTTTTAATTGCAGCTTGTATGTTGGTGCTGCTGTACGTGTTACAAGGCGACAACAACGCCTTTCCGAGTTTCTCTCACTTCTGTGCTCACTCTACAACTACACAGTAACTTCATAGGCAAAAATTCTCAGCTGGCATCAAACAGCCCAGAGCTCCCCTTGACTTCAGCAGAGCCATGCACATCAGACATGTCACCGGACCAAGTGTTGCTTCTAGTTGCACCTTCTCCCACAGCACCCCTGTGCTTGGGGATGCTCCAGCCAGCACATCCCACTGAAGCTGGCTATCATTTGATGAGAGAAAAATCTGTGCACCTCCATTTCTCTTTGTTTCAGAAGAACCTTCTTGTTTCATTGTGCTTGGCTGAGTCACCAGTTTTATCTTGTATTTCACACTTTAGGAAAGCCAGCCAGGCCTGCCAAGTACTGCAAGGTTTTCTGTCAAAACTTGGACAAGCTGAAAAGTTTTACATTCTTTTAACTGTAAACCTTAAAGCAACTCAGACTTTTATTTTACTCACAGCTCAAGTTTAAGTGTTTCATGACATTTAGCCAACCTGGCTTGAGTTTTCTGTTTGAGGTTTCATTATGAAATCCTAATTCCAGAACAGTGTAATTAATGCTTTTATTAATGGCATCTGTAGTAAAAGATTATAGGACTTGGGAGAACGGCTCCAAGTGCATTTCTCTGTCCAGCAGACTACACGTAGTCCAAAAAGATCTGTCTTTTAATTCAACTTGCAAAAACTGTGTGCTAACAGTAAAGTGGAGCATTTTGGAGACCTAAACGCAGGACTGTTCTCCAAGCTGGCTTCAGAACTGCTTGTTATACATACTACACCAACAGCTCACCAGCAGACACCAAATAACCACAATAAATGGTGGTTTCTGTTTCCAGAAAATACTTGCTCAGTACAACACACAAGTTCTGGTTGGAGGAGCCCTCAGGGGTGCTCTCGTCCAAGTCTCACTCCAAGCAAGGCTGATTTAGCTCAGGAGAAACCAGGCTGCTCAGAGGAGATGTGGGAATCTCCAACGGTGCAGATCCCACAGCCTCTAGGCTGAAGGGACCTGCCTCCACAGCAGACATGAGCACTTATGGATCCTAATCTCACCAGCTTTATGCTGCTCTGTGCTCCCCAGCACAATTTGGTTGGCAGCCAACAGGCACCACACTGCACCACCATGACAGGCCACAACCTTCTGATGGCAGATGCCGAATCTGCAAACTGCTCTGGTATTCATTTCCCCTGTTTTCCCAAAATATGATGAGCTTTAGAGTCTGAAGATTAAATGCAACCCTCTACTTTGCCCTCGTGAGACTACATCAAGAATACTGTGTCCAGTTCTGGGCCCCTCAGTTCCAGAATGACAGGGAGCTGCTGGAGAGAGTTCAGCACAGGGACACAAAGATGATGAAGGGAGTGGAGCATCTCCCTTGTGATGAAAGGCTGAGGGAGCTGGAGCTCTTTAGCTTAGAGGCTACTGAGGAGTGACCACTTTCATGTTTACACATCCATAACGAGTGGGTGTCAGGAGAATGGAGCCAGCCTGCTCTCAGTGATGGCAAATGACAGGATAAGGGGCAATGGGTACAAGCTGGAACACAAGGGGTTCCAAAGAAATATAAAGAGGGTGAGGGAGGACTGGAAGGAGCTGCCAAATGGGCTGTGGAGTCTCCTCTGGAGACATTCAAACCCAGCTGGATGAGTCCCTGTGTGCCCTGCTCTAGGTGGTCCTGCTCTGGCAGGGGGCTTGGACTGGATGAGCTTTCCAGGTTCCTTCCAACCCTTAACAGTCTGTGATTCTGTCATTTAAGCTGTGCCACTTTCCAGGTCTGGGCAGCACAACATGAAGCAATGCTTTTGAAGGACAAATTGCCAATGCTTTTGCCAATTGGGTTAAGATTGTGTCAACTCTCTCATCTGGATTTCAGTGGGACTACTACCATGAGAAACTGTTACATATGCTTGTTATGAAGCTCAAATGTTTTTATTAACATAAATGAACAGAAGTTAGGTTAATAATTTGAATACAGTGACAGATGTTCAACAAATACTTGGCATTATTGTAGCCAGAACAAGAAAGAATTAAATGTAATCTTGGAACAGCCTGCAGAACAACACAACCCAAAGCAACAAAGCTCTTGTACCAGGTTAGACAAATAAATATGAAGAAAAAACATCTACAAGCATAAGGGAAATGGAACTATCAAGGGAATGTAAGTGGGCTGCAATCTAGGAAGGGCAAAAGATTAGAACAGTGTATGTGAAGATTTGCCTCTCGCTGCAAGAGGATATTTGCAGGACTATTATTCCAAACACTTCTGCACTCAACAATTTTTTAAGGGGTGGCAGACCTGGAGAGGCTGACAAGTTTAAATCTTAGGCAATTCAGAGTCTGTGTGGTTTGTCCAGGTGATGTCTCAGAACTCTTACTGCCCACATGACTCGCTCCAGTGCAATCAGTACAGCTGGGCTGACTTTCCCTTCCTGGAGGGCAGCGTAAAATAAGTAAGGAAGAAACAGATTTTGACTAAATGTCAATAAACAGAGGAGTGTTTTAGACCCTAAATCCCATCAGTTTTATTAAGACTTTGGCTCCTAAGCACTTTAAGTCACTTTGGCACTGAGATTTGGTTAACCAGCTTTAGAAAATGAAGCCTGTATTTCCAAGAGAGTAAAACTGAGGCAAAGCAAAAGGCGTGAAAGAGTTGTCAGTGAATTAGTTTCTACTTTCCTGATACATTTGAGCGTGCTGGACTTACAGAGAGATGAGAGGTTTCTTAGGAGGGCACATCGATACTGTTTATCAACATTCCTCAGTTCTAAGAGGCAAACTTCACTCACTCAGAGGCTGTAACATCACAAAAAGATCCTCTCATGTAAAAGACTCAGTTTATACTGTTCTAATGACTTTCCACAGAAAAAAATACATTTAATTTCATTCCATCATAGGGCTTTAAACTGCACAAAATCACTTAGAAACAAAAGAAAAAACCCTGTGAGCAGGAGAGTGGAGAAAGGCCACAGCAGTGTTAAAACAAAGCCCAGGATGACTTTGGACTTGTAACCACTTTGTGTCAGTAGCATCATTTTACAAGTTAAATGTTTTTCTTTAAGTGCTAATCCAATCTAAACAGGGGTTTGATTCTAAATTAAACAAACTCCACTTTTACCGGTATTAACTAAAATATGCAACGCTAATTTCAGCCGACACTCACTAAGGAGAGCAGCTCTGCAGACTCTGCTGCTCTCCAGGGCAAAGAAGGAAGGACATCCATTTAAATCCTTTTTTCCCCCCCCAAGGAAAATGCATTCTATTAAACAATCCACAGCGATGCTTATTAAAACAAAAAAACCAAACAACAACAACAACCCAAGCCCCAAAATTTCCTACATAGCAATGCTTTGAAAGAGTCTTTAAAAAAAACCCAAACAACACTTTCATTGCATCTCCACTTCTGATTCAATTTGCTGTCAAAGGTCATGAGCTAAAATATACAGTTTACGCTAAAAGCAGGAAGCGGGGTGAGTAATTGAATAACATCAGGAAATGGAAGAATACTGCCATTTTCCTAATGGATATAGTACAAGGTTTACTCTCTCCAAATTGAATTCTAGGAGCTCCTGTAGTAAGGAGTTTATTTTTCTTCGGCTTGAATTTTAGCCTACGAGGTATAAAGAAAAATCCTTGTGCAATCAAAAGGACAAAATACCACAGCAGCTTTATTTTCTAACAAAGATGATCATTTCTGCAGGAAAGAGAAAACCCCCATCAACAGTGTCTCAAACAGAACTGGTGCAGCACGTTGGCTGTTTAATATACATGGGCTGGAAATAATTCTAAATCAGATCTTTGAATTATTCATGAAAAACAGATTTTCATGATTTAAATTAGAAAGACTTAAAATTACAAGCCTTGCATTGCTATTGATAGGTAAGGTCTCTTTCCCCTGATGTGATGTTACAATCTCATACAGTCCTACTCCAGGAAATGCTTTATGATCCCTCTGACACAGAGTGCAAGATGCCATGCCACTTACTGCTTCTGCAAACAACACACCCACTGGTTCCTACTGCAGACCACTAATAGCACACCAGTAATAATTACATCTAAATGTGTCATTACCATAGACAAGAGAGTTTGAGGGGGTCGTTTTCAGTGTTCATTGCATACCAAAGCACAGGTTCATTTAAACCACTGGAAGCACAAGCCTTAATACTGAAAATAACATCTTTCCAGCTCTGAAAACACTGCAATTCCTAGAGGAAACAGCAGACCACAGATTTTACATCAAAAGCATTCTGCAATGACACACCTTCCACCCTCCCCTCTGTCTGGCGTTACTAATTCATAAATACAATGCCACTAATGAAGGTCTGACATTGCTTGTGATAGGCACTCTCTGGTCATTCAACACAGCACTGGTTTGTGACAGACTCCACAGCTGGAATGGCCACAGTGCTTTGTACTAGAAATGATTAATATTCATCTATCACACAGGTACCGAACCTTTCGTCTGAAGATCTCCAGACACTGCACAAATTATCTGATTAAACCTTTACGCCTTGATTAGGGATTGGTAGACAGGTCCTTTATGACTAAACACAATTTGCATACAGGATGAACACGGGGCAGTGCGGCTGTGACATGCCAGAGACCACAAAGCACACATCTGTGGCTGGAGGGCAGTGATCCCCACCTTCACCTCCCACCCCGACATCGCGACCAAACGCTCTCTTGCAGGGGGTTATGCCATGACACCAACAGACAGATTCAAATCCAAGTACATGGCAGTTTGAGACAGCTAGGGCTCCCTCCAAATTGGAAGAGTATTTTTCGTAAGTCCCCAAACTGAGCTACAGCTAAAATGCTAATATGACAACCCTAGAATGGAACAGAGTAAGTGCAGCTCAGGCTGGAGCAGAGTCCAGAGCAGCAACTGCAGCAGTTGAGCAAACTCAAGATCCAAAGGACTTGCTTTTGGTAACAGTTTCTGTGGGCCAAGGAAAAACCCTATTTCTGAATCTTTGGCACAAGAGGTATTGAGACTCAGCTCCTTACACAACCACAACCATCAAGTCCTTAGCACATAGTTTATCATCAAGTGAAGACAACTAATATCAAATCTCGCAAGGTGAGAGCAAGTACCACCCAAATATAGCTTTTATTTGACAACACAACACTAAGTCATCAGTATCCTGCCATTTTCTTCTTCAGAACCAAAGCACAGAGCCCTTGTCTGTATATTAATTTATTTTCTTAAACATATGAGCTATTTTCCTTCACATAGCAAGCTCTATTGAATAAGTTCTATAATTAACATCAAAGCCATTTGAAAGCTGCTTGACTTGCTAAAAGCCAGCAAACAAGCAGGGAGCAATAAGGTGTGCTACAAGGGAAGAACGTGTTAGGGGGAAGGGAGACTATAAAACATTAAACAGATTGATTAGTAATTTTAACAGAATTTCCATTTTTATTAACCTTCTGCCTGCTTTGGGCACTTGATTTTTATTTGTAAAACTAGGAGAAATTTTTGTTCCACTAGATCAGAGTAGAAACCTGTTCAGAAGGAAATGGTGAGCACCATTGATAAAAACAAGTCCCAAGGAAAATTTTCATGCACCGAACGTTTGCTGCTTCATATGGCTAAGATAACATCCACCTGGTTTATGATTTAAATATTTTCATTAACATATTTAGACAAAGTCAACCTGAAATCTCTTAAAGAAAAAGTACTGAAGATCACTTTCCCGTTCTACACCAATTCTCAGCTTCGCTATTTTTATTCAGTCAAGGAGTCCTTTAGCCCTGGGAGACGGAGGGAGGGCAGGCAAGGAGAGCTGGGCTTAGGCTTGACTGCATTTTATAAGCAAACTCGGGTGTTTTTCTCTTGTTTCTCTGTTCATGCAGAAAAGACTTGTGTCAGAAGGAACTTGATTCTCCTTTCTTAAGCACGCAAGTTCCAACATCTATTTGTACCTCTACTAACTGGGAAGGTAAATGGGCATACAGAACACGGCAGCTTCGAGGTCAGGGATTCAGCTCAGCTGGCAGAGACTCCAATGGCACATAGCTTTTTATTTTTATATGATCTAAATCAACTTATTTTCCTGCTTCTCCCCGCTCCCACAGTTTCTTGCAGGATCTCACTGGGCTTTGGGTTGAAAGCTTAACTTCCTGCTAAGATGTATTTTACCCCCATTTACAGTTATATCACCATTTGCCAAACACTTTCTTTCCCTTAAATAGCTCTTATGCTTCATGGATGTTCACACACAGATGTAGAAAGGCGATCAAGGTATTTCTATGTATTCATTTTGTTGGACTATAGAGAGAGCATTCTACTAGTGTCTTCCATATCACAAGGAATGGATTAAACTTTAATAACAATTCTTCTTTAACAGGAGAAAATAGAGGAAAATGTCACTAAAAGTGCTGGCAGAGACCAGCAGGGGAGGAAAGCAGAGACCAGGAAAGCAGCTATGGCCGAGAACGTGCTTGTGTGCTTTCCTGAGTAAGGGTGGACCTTGTCCATTTAGGACTCATTCCAGAAAGTCTACTCATGTTAGGGTGACACATCTGAATAATCTTTTTAACAGCTGATCCAATACCAGAGAATAAATATGAAACTGATCCCATGTTGACTATTAAAAAATGTCAAATTAGACACATTATGTGTGTGTACTCTGCCATAGCCTGTACAGCATTGCCAGTGTTAGAGGAAAACTTCCAACAGCACAGTACGTAAACCACAGCAATTTCTGCAATTGATCTTCTATTCAAATATTCTTCCTTTAAGCAACAGTAACTTTTGCTTAAGGGTAACTTAATACGGAGTTTTAATACGGAGCAGAGAAAATTGTTCCAGGGAAAGGTCAGGACAAAAGGACAAGTTTGTTTGGTCTGTTTTAGGAGTCCCAGCCTTAGGTAGCAATGCCCATACTGCCTTCTTTAACCAGCAATGAAACAGATTCAGAATATCCCTTTGAATTATTCAAGAGTACAGCAAGCTTAGTATAAAAACTAAAGCTATGTTGCATTATTGCTATTAACAAAGGAGGCTTGCCTAGTGTATACAGCTCATATACTATGACAAAGGGTTAAACATAGGAAACAGGGAATCACATTTAGAATTTTGTTCCATTTCAGTGGGTTTGAGCACACACAAAGTTTAAAATGTTTAAATTGTATAGAAATGCAACACAAGATAGGTAATAACCTCCTCAGGGTTGGAGAAGATTATCAGTAATTTTCCTGAGCTTTATGCACAGGGTTTTTTTCTGACATGAAATAAATAGCAGTAAGCTTAGCAATGCACACAGGTTCCTTGCAGCAATGTCATGCCATCATAGTGGGAGCGTGTGGCCTCTGGGGCTGGCCAGAGCTGTCCCTCCACTGCCAGGCTTCAGCCAGGGATGGTTCAAAACCTCTGCAGCGGCACCACAAAGCACTGCAAACTGTGACAGCAAGCCTGAGAGCTCAGCATCTGAATCACACACCGCCTTAGCTTACCATGCTGCAGTAACCCTGCCACTTACGCTGCCATTTACTTTCCACTTCTAATAAATCTCAGCCAGAAAGCAGCTGTTCAGATCTAAGGAAATTACAGTCTCCCTCCACTTCAGAGTGGCTGTAATGAGTCTGCTACAAAAGCAAGAGTAGTGCCTTTGGTTTGCAACGAGATAGGAAAATACCCTACTTAATTCAAGGAATGGCCTCTTTACTCCCACTGCTGCACTCCCCCTGGAAAGGCCAAACAAGGGTCTGGCAAGGGAACAATTGCTCTGAGTGTGGTTCACTGACCCTTTCAAAGCATCCCCACACATTCCTCAAGCACATGGCACAAGTCCCTGTCCCTGAACCCCTGGAGTTAGGGCACTCAGGAGCTGGACCTATGATTACAAAAGCCTAGGAGTCTAAGCATCACACAGGAGCCTGATATGCTCCTGAGGCTGCTCCTCTGCTCTTTGTGCCTGCATCAGGGTATGACAGCCCCCTGTGCCTCTCTGCCTGCCCCTGGCACAGGGCCTCACTCCCAAAAGATGCCACACATCCATGAGTGCACTGCTGGAGGCTACAGCCACATTGAAATACATCACTCTTACACCTCCTCCTTTTGTGAATGCAGAGTTTCGGGGGAAAAGGGAATTAAGCAACATAGCAACAACACTTCAGTTTTCTCATTAAAAAAAATGAGGCTGAACTGCTGTGTGACCAGTTAGCACACAGGCAAAACTATAGGTCAGAAGTCTTGGCTTAGACTGAAGCTGTATTTATTTGTGGAATATAAAATCAAATATTTACCAAAATGTTTACAATTCTTTACCAAAGAAAGCTAGAAGATCACTTTATTATATTGTCTTCTATCACTTAAGCTAGAACTCAATTTCTCTCCAAGCTGTCTCAGTTAAAATTAATTTTGTGCTGAATGTTTATTGGTAACATGCTTAGGAACTTTTAAGGCAGCAATTGATTGCTTCACCCATTTAAAATATGGTTCACTTCCCCAAACAGCACCTTTAATAATCATTTCAGTTTTCAATTAAAGCAAGGTGCCAACATTAAAGGGAAAAAAAGATACAATCCTGGGAGACAATAACTGTTCCATGCATAGTAATTTTTTTTACTATTATTATCAAGATGCCTAATTGATTTACATAATTAGGTTAACCCAAAAGCCACTGTTTTTAATCTTTTTTCAGTCTGGAATTTGCTGGGAGTTTGCTACAGTGGATGGAGAGGGTGAGTGGTGCACAGAGGGGCACTTTCTCCCAACAGCACTACCTGGTCTGGTGACAGAGTGGTGACGTCTCTCTGGCAACTCCATTTCACAGCTGCATAAAAGGTGCCAATAGACAAAGCAAGATGCAGCAGGGCAGATCACAAAGCAATGGCAAAATTTGCATTGGAAATAAAAACATGCCAACATTGCTCATTTTCTTACAAGCCTGATCACCTGCAACACAACAGCAATGGCAGGCAAAAGCAGAAGAGACAAAGGAACTGCACCAGCAGCTTCAGAGAAATGTGAGATATATTAATATCCCCCCATTTATTTCTGTTTCTAGATTCTGTTCTAGATTTCTGTTTCTAAGTTCTTCCATGCTCTGCCTTGGCTGTATGAGCTATACTATCAACAATAACACTAGAACAACAATTACACAGGCCACCAGATCTGGTATTAATCATAGAATCATAGTATGGTAGGGTTGGAAGGGACCTTCAGAGATCATCCAGTTCAACCCCCCTGCAGAAGCAGGTTCACCTAGATCAGGTCGCAGAGGAATTAATGCCCACATTTGAGTCCTGGGTAAGAGATGTTCCATGCTGCTGAACAGGCAGTGTTTCCATAGAATCACAGAATCTCAAGGGTTGGAAGGGACCTGGAAAGCTCATCCAGTGCAACCCCCCTGCCAGAGCAGCACCACCTAGAGCAGGGCACACAGGGACTCATCCAGCTGGGTTGGAATGTCCCCAGAGAAGGAGCCTCCACAGCCCATCTGGGCAGCCCCTGCCAGTGCTCCCTCACCTCAACAGGGAAGAAGCTTTTCTTTCTGTTTCTTTGGAACCTCTTCTGTTCCAGCTTGTACCCATTGCCCCTTGTCACCACAGTGGGCAGACTGTAACTAGATTTTGAGCTTATATTCTTCTGCAACTACAAATGAGGACTCTTTGTGCCTACACCAAGACTGTTCGTTAGCTTTCACAGGAGGCTCCAACCTGGGTGTTCAACACAGCAGCATAGAGACATGATCAAAATAGTAGTAATGTTATTAAACAATTATCATGGTACCAAAACTAAGATACAGGCATTTTGTACTTTGGCTTCAATAAGTCATCCTGGACAGAGTTCCTCTTACCTTGGAGCACATACACTCATCCACAGGAGAGGGATACAGCAAAAACAAGGCCCTTTTCTCCTTTTCATTGACCCTGAAAATGAACCTCTCCACAGGGGAGTCATTTTGCATCCATGGGATTTCCCAGAACATATTTTTAACCTACCTAGCAGGGATAACATCCTTAGCAATCAATTTGACTCATGGTTACTATTTCAAACACAGCCTCATACCCAGACGAAAAAAAGCAGCATACTTTACATGGCAACATACACAGAACAATAACACTGCCAGATGGGATAATACTGAACAGAATTAATTTCACACATGATGTTTTCAAGGTGTTAAAATATGTCACAGCTTCTGCTAATAAAACATCTTCCTCTTCCCTCCTCCTTTTAAGAACATGCCACATTCCCACCAGCCCATATTTTACGTTATATGTGTTTTCAATTCTGATAAGGGCAGCTGATTGCTTGCAAACCTAATTACAGTCAAATGAAAGTCTTTCAGAACCATCATTAGCAATTAGGACTCACTGGATTTGCAGTGTATCATTTTGAGAGGTATAATTCAATAGCTTATTGAAAAATTGCAGGTGAAACTGGTGATTATAAGGGGGGGGAGACGCCCGTGACACGTCACTGCAGGCAAATCTTCAGTAAAGTGGCAGCTTCTACGAGTGGCTGATCAATGAATGCAGGTGTTTGAGCAGCACAGCTCCACGCCTCGCTCCCAAAATGTTATCTGCATCCTGTTATGGTGCTTGGTTTTGTGAATGGCTCTGGATTTCACATTATGTGCCTGGTTTTGTGTGTTTTCAAGGAATCCAGAGAGCCTATTCAGGAACTTCATTAAACCTGGGGGGGATGTGCAGCGCAGAACAACAGGCACATGAAGCAACGCATCATTTTTCAGGCCGCTCTGCAGAGAACAACAATCTTTTCTGTGCCCATTGAGCTCAATTATATATTATCAGGGCCCAGAAGTTGTTTGGATGCTTTTGAGCAGCTGGGTGCCTTCACAGATGACGCACTGGATATGGTGACTGTGGGTTAAGTGCAGCTGGAGATTTCTGTGGCCTCTGATCAGAAGCAAACAGCAGTTGAGAATCATAAAACGCTTGTAATTCAAGCACTGTTTGTCACCAGTGGTGGTTTCTGAGAGGGAAATTAGAGGGGCAAGTGAATAGCAGCCCAGCTTTCAGACATGCGTTCTCTCACACACACAGAAACCCACATACTGTGGATGTGTGCAAAATACAGCACAGTTCGCTTTCAGGGATGAAATTACTGACTGGCCAGCACGAAGCACTCAACGTTTCAAAAGCATGATGGTAGTCTAGATAACACTGAGCTGGACACAGATGATGGTAATTCACACAACAGGTTGTCTCTTTGTGTACACCTTTGTGTAACGTCTACCCTTCCAAAATGCAATGCTGCCCAAGCTGGATCTGTGCAAAGTCCCACCGCTTCACCCTTTCCCCACAGATGTGCTCCTCTTTCTCCACCCTACAAAGGCTTCTGAAAGTCCCAATCTCCCTAACTATCTCAATGCCATTAAACCATGGCAGTATCTCTGCTGACCTGGTTACTAGTTGGTACTACTCCTACAGCATGAGGCTTTTTGCTACCAACTTGTTGAGCGTGAGACATGTTACCATGATCTTCAGTCATACAGAGCCAGGTCTCCAATAGTGCAACATCAGCCCAAATGCACCAGCACAACTCACAAACCCCTCTGTTTTCTTGCCTATTTTCATGGCCCAGGTTTCTTCCTGAGCTTCAGCAGTTTTACAGTCACTGAAATCCATTCTCTGACAGTAATCCCACTCACAGTAGCTATGTAACGGGAGTTTCAAGCCTTTATCACTCATTATGGCTGTGTGCATGTTGTATGCTGCGTTTCCAAGGTGAGTGACCTCACACTGCACAAATATATACACATTTTTTTCTTCCCCTGCACAGAAGTACAAGTTGTGAGTCAAAGAAATTAAATAGTTCTCCGTGGTTGTGTATAATACTTTTAGATGCTATTGCACTTTCAAAGCCCACCCACAATTTCATTTTCAATTAACAGCTCTTGGAAAAGCAGTAATGAAAGCAGTTGCTAAAGAGCACTCAGATGTCATTGAGAGACTGCAAACCCAAACTGTAAATAGCACATTGTAAATCGCTTGTCACCACAGTCAGCTCTCCCTGGAGTCACACTGCCGGTGACAATCAAACCCATCTGCTCAGCTCCCCGACCAATGTCACCACAAACCATACAGCTAGCACCCACCTCCTGCTCTGCTCTCATTACCTGTCACATACAGGCTTGTCTAAGAGCATGCAAAAGCCATTCCTGATTGTAGTACGTTAATGCAGATCACACCATGGTTATTTCACTCCCTGCACCAGGCGCCGAGCACGTTAAATCTGCAACACAAGGAATGACGTGATGTGCACAAGCGACGATGACAGAGGATGGCAGTGGCCATCCAGATCAGCCACCAAAAGCTTCCGCAGTCTCACATTTAAGATGTATAGAATCAGGGCAAAACTGCCAAGGGGATCATGGACTTCACTCTGAGAAAGAAAAGCTTCAGTAATTCCCTCCCTCCTCTTTAATTGAAATGGATTATGACGTTTCAGCTAAGTTTACAATGCTTGTAGTTGATGATTGCCAAAGTCAGCAGTGTATCTCTTTTTGCTTTATTAAAATAAAGCATAAAATACCTGCTAATTCATCTCTCCATCACGAGTTTTCTCCCCGTTAGTCACCACATTACCAGCTTATCTCCTTCCTTGCACTCACAATCACCTGAGATTGGGATTTGCTATTCTGCAAGTGACCTTATCAGACAGTTAAAGGAGAGCCCAGCAGTAGCTGGCTCTCATATATACACAAGTCAGCTTGTGTGTACCACTTGCCCAGCACACAGATTGCTGGTTCAAAAGCATATGCCAAAGACAATCCTTTCTGTGCAAGGCAGCACATAAATCTCCCAGTAGATAAAGAAAACAATGAAGAAAATGGTAGAGGTAGCAAAAGTCTGTGTCTTCTGCTTTTTCCAAAACACACACTCACTGGATAAAGAGAAATGATCCTTTCCTCTCCCTGTCAAGATATTCTCACCATTCCTTCTGCAATGAAAACTCATTGTCTCCTAGCATGTCCCACTCCACTCAAACCCTGATGAATAAAAACTCATTCAAAACTACTTAAAACATTTTTGCCACCCTTTTACTACTTTTAAAACGTTCACTTCAAAATCTCCAAATGACTTTTACCGAAAACACAAAAACATGCCATCAGCAATTAACATAAAGGAAATTAAATTTAAAACACTGGAGAAATATTCTGATGAGTCTTAGATTTGTTTAACGCCAACTGAAATTTCCTTGAGGCATTTAATAAGTAACGTTTATAAAAGCTCACAAAGCAGAGTTCAAAAGTCTTCTCACTAGTAAAATATGAGCCTTAATTAACCTAGAGTTTCACATTTTCTGGATTTCAATAAACCTGTAGGCATTTCAGCATAGCTGGATAAATACCTGCATGAATACTGCAAGGATTTCCTCTGAAAACTAATTAGCAGTCCTTCCAAAAGCTGGCTTCAACTAAATCCATTTGATGAGGGAGCTTCATACTGTAAATCCTGCTCGTGAGAGCTACTTGCAGCAGGTAACAGATTTCACAGAAAGGTGTATCAGACAGGACTGTTAACCACTGGTAAAACAACAAACAAGATCTCCAGGTATAAAACATTTCCCAACAGGCACAGACTGCAGGGAAGGCCCTATGTCAGCACAGGAATGAAAGTGACAGTACCAAGATTGTATCCTGCCATTCCCATTATAATATTCACATGTGAAAATTCAGGGTCCTTCCAGGTACAACCAAGGCAAGACGTAATGCTTACATGTAAAATATATGGCCCTAATACAGTAAAGACACCATATATATCCAGATGCACACTGATCTGTAATCGGATTTGCACCTTCCCACTTTGTCAAGCATAAAACACAGTAACCCCAGTTCTTGGCTTGTTGTCATCTGAGAAGGTTCAGAAGGTACTTTACTTCCCATCAAGAGCCCAGGAATTCAGTAGGATTGAGCAAGGTGGGGAAACAAGCCCAAGGTGTGCAGCCAAGAGTCAGTCTAAAAGTGTTACATAAAAAAGTGTTTTTCAAGGTCTTCACCATTTGTCTTGAAAGAAGACAGAACATTCTTATCAAGAATACTCTATATAAAGGTTGTGGGCATGTCTTTTCAAATAAGTTTATAGTCTTTCCCATGACACCTTTTTTTCCCACATCAAAGCGCCAAAGCCACTTGGATTTGTCATCACCTAAACTCTTTATGAGACTAAAATGTTCTTGTCTAAGGATCTATACCCCTACCCAATGTATTAAATTTATACTGAGAATGATGTTTTATTTCTTCTCAGCCTTATCCCTCAGGAATTAAGCAGAGTACTCAGATTTATCAGCTAAAAGGAAAACCATTTTCCATGACATTTGTCAACTCAATACCTTCCAAGCCAGTGTATACTTATCCTAAAAACATAACCTCACAAGTAACCTCCATCAGCAGTGAGGCCAATTCCTTCACAGCTCAAGTACCAGCCAAAAAAAGGTTTCACCTAACAGCAGGCTATACCAAGGGAATCAAATAGTGCAAAAAGTCAGCTTTTACAAAGGCCAGTTCCTCCTGCACAAAGCAGATACATTTACCACTTGATATACTAAAAAAAGAACAGAGTGAAGACTGTGTAGTTGAACAAATAAAACAGTCAAGGAAACCTCTAATATCTGCTTAGAACATGACCACTGCATCAACTATCCTGAAGAGTTTCCCATCTCTCTTTGAAATATGAAGTGAGATTAAATCAGAAGCAAACTTTTAATGAGTGTCGTGCTGTAGAATATGGAGTTTCACAGAACAGGCATTATACAGTGATGAAGCACTGTATCATCTCTTATTTGATTTCTATATACAGTGGGGGCTCAAAAATAATAATGAAAATGTGGGTTTTACCAGATTCTGGAACTCTGAATATCAAAACTGAATGCAAGTCAATGTACTTGTCATCCTCAGTGTTCCTTTTATTTCCCTGAATTCACAAAATGAGCACCAGTGAATTCTCACTATTTTTACTAGTTTCTCTGTAAAGCAACGTTTGGTTGGCACTAAACAAGAACTCAATATCAATCACCTCCCTAAAACACATACATTTTGGTTAGAGAGTCATTACTATCACTAAAATTTAGGTCAAAGCTGACCTCTTTACTGTTACTTTAGTCTTCAGTTTCACAATGACCCAAATGACCACATGCTACACTTGAAATACCCATCTCTAATTTAGTCTTTTATATAACACACACAAGGGACATTTATTGATTAAAACAGCAAAACATCACTCTTTTTTCTACACCCTGTTCATGAGAGAAACCATGCTTTCTTCCTCAAAAAAAAAAACCCCACAACACTGCACAGTTCTGAAGAAGACAGCAAGATTTCCAGCCTCAGGCTGTGCAACCCCCAGATGCCACATGCTCCCTTTTGTCACACGTGTGCCACAGCTACTGCAGTAAGGGAACACCACAAGTTCTTGTTTAACTGGTAGGGAATCAGTAGCCTAAAAGAGCACAATGGTACACATACTGGTACCATTGACATAGAATCAGCTCCTTGCACTGTATTCAGTCTTTCAGCTTTGTCTTGACTAACAGCTGTCCCTCTCCGAATTACCTCACCTTGCTCTTGATGATCAGAGAGTGTCTTATACCTCTGTGTACAAAGTCCAACGACAAGAAGGCATGTTTGTAGTACAAAGCTGGCCTAACAACACAACAGAGAAGCCACGTTTGTTTGCCCTGACAGTCTCACAGCCAGTCGATAGAAAGCTTTTCCAGCCTTCACACATCTGTTAATCAGCTCAGCTCTAGCATCAACACTGCTCACTTTCCCAACTCAGTTTCCACTCTCATCTAACACCAGGACATGGTACCAAGCAGCAACTGAATGCCCACACAAAAACAGCTACTGAGGGGTTAAAATAACTGATCCCTCAAAATGAGAAATACACTTCTACACACCATGTACCAACAGTCAAAGCCCTCCCTCCCCACAGCACAGAACTTGTGTCCCACCTGTCTGAGGCCCTTCGGTATTTTCTTCCTTTTCCCGAGGTGCTGACACAGATTTCGATCATTTTCTCTGTCAGAGCTGTACTGGTGGTGGTGAAGTCTGTTCTTTTTTGGAAGATATGACAGCCCGTTCGTAAGTGCTTCCCGTTTCTTCTTGGCTAGAGGATTCTGTCGCTTTTCCACGCGTTCCTGAGGTTTCAGAGCTACGTCCTTCTGCAGAGAGAGAAGAAAAACACAGTGGTTAAGAGTCAGCTCTGATTTGGTCAGCTTCACAGAATCATAGAATGGTGGCGGTTGGAAAGGACCTTTAGAGATCATCCAGTCCAACCCCTCTGCAGAAACAGGTCCACCTAGATCAGGTCACACAGGAATGTGTCCAGGTGGGTTTGGAAACCTCCGAAGAGGGAGCCTCCACACCCTCCCTGGGCAGCCTGGGCCAGGGCTCCCTCACCTCAACAGGGAAAGAGTTTTTCTTTATGTTTAAGTGGAACTTTGTGTTCCAGCTTCTTTCCATTACCCCTTATCCTGTCACTAGACATTGTCACTGTTCCTTAAGCTGTCACTGTCACAACTTGACCTGTCGCTGTTCCTCAAGCAACAATTCTATGTGACCAGCAAAGCATTCTAAAGGCAATGCTCCAGTCACGAAGAAAGGAAAAGAAGTCTTCACTGATGTTCCTTTAACCAAGATACAGGCAAATGCAACATAAAATCTTTAAGACAAAGTGAGTGCACAGAAGCAGACACATACTTTAGATCTCACACCATCAACCTCATCATTCTCAAAAGCATCTCATATATCAAGTGAGCAGACATTTAGAACACAGCATATGTTTATAATGTTTAAACTCACAGTCATCTTTGATTTAAACAAGGCTCAGCTTTTCACATTTATTTATATTATTTCTTATATTTGACAAGCCAAGGCAAGAGCTGACCAGAATCCAACTAGAGTCAGTGAATCTCAGTTGTCTTCAGCAGATGCTCCCCTCAAGCCTGACCTGAGCAGATTTACAAATCTGGGGGCAGGAGGGTGGGGGAATGTGTGTGCAAAAAACCCAAGAAGCTTGAACTTTGTTACTGAGCTTTCTTGAATCCCAGATTCAATGTCTATGAAACACACTGAAGCCTTGTAAAATAAACACAAGCTAAGTCACTTAGCATTCATCTAGGCTATTTTCTTACTGATAACCTGCATCACACAGCAATCCTGGTTTTGATTTCAAATAGATGTTACTTGCAAAAAGCCCTATCCTACAACACAATTAAAAGCAGAAAAAGAGAAGGATGTAGAATCATTAGGAGAGAAGAATTAAAAGCTATTGTGGCATGAGGTAAATTACAATGTATACTATGCATTTAAGAAATACAATCTGCTGAGTCAGGTCTACTCCAACAACTCCATACACAAGACTATGGTATTGCCATATAAGGGGCATATTACTTAAGCTCTCTCCAGTAACATGCCTGTCTGCTTTCACCAAAAGCAATCCTTCAAGCTGCTGTTTAGTGTCACTTGCTATCATAACTGACAGCAGGAAAGAAGTTGGGCTATTGGTCCCCGTGTCACAAAGATTCAGGTTCAGGAGAACATAATTCACATTATGCCACTTTTTAATGCAAAAAAAGCATGCCTAAAGGCAAAAATCAGTTTGCCTTTAATTAAAGAATGCTCCCTAAATGCCTATCCAAAACACAAGAGCCTCAAAAAAATCGTAAGTAAAGCCAGTGAGAAGATTAATTAAACTGAAGACAGTCAATGTTTGAATTGGATATTTGTTACAAAGAATAATTTTACAAGCATTAAAGAAGAGAGCACTGACGAGAAAAAATAAAGCACTTCCTCTTAGACACTGTAGGAAACATACTAAACTTTTCTCCATGCAGCTTTATTTATATCAGGGAAGTCAGGAGCCTTACCCAAGCTCATGAAAAAAAATCTTCAGCATCCTTAGCTATAAAACAGGATCAGTATTTTACGAATGTCCTGTGTCCCTTCTCTGGTTCCTCTAGCTACTGAAAAAGAAGTCATACTAACATCAGTTTTCCTAACATGCTTTGGTATCTACTTGTGAAAAGCACTGTACACAAGCTGAGAGATCCTATGGAGCAAGCTCCAGGAAGTACAAAGCCAAAAGAACCACTTTTCTGAGCACACTTTCCAACTCATTTCCCAGGAAGGTTTTCGATTCAGATACATGTCATACAAGCATGAGAGGAAGTGTCCAGATGTCATATACTGCAGCAATGATTTCAGTGCTCATCAGCATTAGCTTCATAACAGAGCAACTACAGCAAATGCAGATACACGTTGACCTCCTGGATAGTAAATGCAGAGCACCTCACCAAGCCACTCACACACTCAACCAATGTTTTGCTACACTTTATGAAATAAACTAGAGAACTAACACTGCAATTCCCATAGAGGGGAAAATGACACCAGAATTACAGCTCTTTCAGTGCACTGTATTGAAACAATGAGATATTTTACCATAAACCACATCTATACCTTCAGATAATTTTCATCACGCTGCTAATGGTAAACAAAGAACTTCCCCATTTCCAGACCAGCATAAAAAATCCAATCCTTTATGGGTAGTACATTATACCAGCACAGGACTTCTGTTAAAACTATTGTAGACAGAAATACCATTGAATGAGTTCACTGTAAAGGGGAAAGGCTGAAGGAGAGAGGATAGGGAAACTTTGTGAGGATGAAGCAAAAAAACATCTCCTGAAGACTAAATAGCTTTTGTGGGATTTTTTCTTCCCCCCTGCTGTCAGTGATCTAAATGAAACAGGGGCAAGCTTCCAGAAGCTTATAAAAAATCTAGCACTACCATCAGGAGATTACTAGTTCCCATCAGCCTTTAAAGAGGATGTAAGCTGGGTCAAATTTTGCAGGTCAATATGGGCCTATGTGGGACAACCTCCCTCATTAGAAGCCCATTTTCTAGCCAATTGCATAAAGTTTCATGATTTGTCAGAGACACCTAAAGAACGTTTAGCTCATGTCTGAACTGGGATCAAAGAATGTGCCTATATACCTGCAGCAGAGTGATGCCAAATTCACAAAGCCACCTGCAAACACAGTGAAAATGGATCTTCCAACACAGAAGGAGCAACTGGTAGAAATCTCAAAAAATTAAGTGTCTCTTCTGCTCAGGACCAGAGAGAGGACACGGAGCTCCATGTGAACACAGGTTGTCACCCTCCGAATTGTGAAAGCCAGTCTCACATTCAGACGTAAAGATTGATGTTTAGACAACCCCGTTCCCCCAGAAAAGCCATCTGCTTTTCACCAGCTGACATCGCTGCAGAGAAAATTACACAGTGCTGGGGGTCAAAACCTCCTTTATTGAGTTGCATGGTAGAACTCCTCATTGCTTTCAAAAGCTGAGTGATCTGGCCTTAATATATATATATAAAATATACATTAAATCCTTCATCTGCAGAGTGGACTGTAACATGACACATTAAAAGAACAAAAGCTTAGACACAGATGGACAGGATGCCTTCAGACCAGCTTGACTGGAGATCACACGGGGTGTGTATCCCCATGACTGAGGGCACAAGTGGCCTGGGACAGTTCTGGGCACACTGTCGGCACACGGGGCCAGATTCTGCCCCCTCAGCAGCCATTGGGTTGGGCAGAGGCAGAGCTTGGCTGGGAACAACAGCCCTGCATAAATCACTCTCCTACCTTCTGCCCTTTCTCTCTCATGCCGTTGTTATCTCTCTGTTGTTTGGATGGGACAATAGCTGTACCATGCCGCGTGCTAGTACATTAGCCAGCACAATCTTAATTACAGACTTCAGGCATCATCATGATTAGAGTAATAAGCTGTAATTACTCTAAGGTGACAGGACTGCACAGACCTTATCTACACAGATAAGGAGATGTAGCAATATTTCATGTTGAGACGTATTTTTTCAGCAGCTGCCCATGGAGTTGATTCAAACCAAGCAGCAGACCCTGTGAACAGCACATTCAGACTTTAATGGAGGTTTTTCTCCTCTCCTGCCAGCATACAAGCCCACACATTATTAAATAAATCCTGCAAACATATTAGGCATGGTTTAAAGCCATCTTACTCAGAGATATCTTTCATCAGCAAAGTGCCTTAAGTGTATCAGAAAGGTGACTTAAATGTATAAATATGTAATTACATGCAATTCAATACAAAAGTACATTAATATTTATGAGTGTACTGTATAATCTTAAAAAATTTCCATTTGTTTTATTTCTATTGGGCACATTCATCAACCTGATGCCACTGTACGTGCTGCAGAGGAGAAGAGCTGCCCATGCTGAACAGACTCCTGCCACGACATCAGCGAGCAGGAGGCCTGCTGAAGCCTGATGGGATGGCACTGCAATCATCTCAGCTCCAATTAATACTAACAGTTTCAATCCCAGCCAGGCATTTGGTGAGGGGAGGAGAAGCAGCCTCTGTGGGTACATCAGATAATTCCTCGAGGTAGGAGGCTTGAAGGACACGCTGGATTCTCATCAAGTGTTGAGCTTTCAGGGAGCTACGCCTGATTTATTTCAGAAGAGTCCATCTCCTTGCTATGTAAATGACAGTTCATTAATTATAAATCAGATCCTCAGCAGCAGCCACAGTGCTGTGCTCCACACTGCTTTGTGGGGTACACACTCCACTCCCAGGAACCTCACCCAAGAGCCAGTCCATCACCACTGCCCTTTCTCCTGCCCTTGACCTCCCACCACCTCCCCTCCGATGATGACTTTAAACTACGTGTAATCAACAGGAACTCTGTTCCACTCCTTGTTCCAGCATTTTTCTACAGGAATGCCTGATGAAAAGCAATGCTGGAATTGCACTGTGTAACAAACATGTGGCAGGCACTTATCTGGATGAATATTTCAAGCACTACTCAGGGATTTGAGTCTTGAACTTTCCAAAGCATTCTTGTGGATTATCACTGTGATTCCAGTGTTGTGCAAACTTTCTGAACTCACACTGAGCATTAAGCCCAGTAAAGTGCAACTTTTAAAAACTGATTATTAAAAACAAAAGTAGATCACACTGCAGGGCTAGAAAAATCAAACCACTGCATCAGCCTACTACTATTCTTGCTACACTCCACAACAAGCTTTACACCAGAGCCCAGTAACGTATCCTTCACTCCAAAATAAGCATAAAGACACTTTTAAAACCCAAAAATTATTTAGCAGTCATGAAGCACCAATGTAATGTTCCACATCAAGCTTGTTTTTCCACCTGTGTTTTAATGTACCACTTTGCCCTTGTCCACTACTTGGTCACCCAAGCATCTTTGTCAAATAGAATTATGAGAAATGTACTTTTGGAGCCTTTCACCTATTTTCAAGGTACAAGCAATTCACATCTGATGAGGGACAGTAGTGCAGAAGGAAGATGCCAATTAAAGGGGAAAAAAGAAGAGACAGACATTTTCACTAGCTACAGAACTTGATTTGAAATTCTTTCCAAGTTATGGACACAACCATAAGCCAGACTCAGCACCTCAGCCCTGGCTGTCAGCTGCAGAAGTGCTTCATTTGCCAGGGATGCTACGTGAGAAGAAGTAAGAAGCAGCCAAAGGGCTTCCTATGAAGAAACACACAAACAGAAACTCTGACAAAACCACCACCTCCATATTCGCTGAGAACATTTGTTCCAAAACTTTAGCTTGCAACAAATTCAGCTGCTTAGAAAGCACAGCTGAGAGAAACGCTGCAGCTTTGTTTGCACCACGCTGTGGGTATCGTTAGCTGGGAATCCAGCAGAGCAACACACACACACACAGAGCTGCACAAACTGAACCAAAACCCCTGAGGATCAGGAAATGGTGCCAGTCTGAGGGTACCAAATTTGCCTTCACATTCATTGACTCACACGGTGTTTTCTCTAACAGTTGAGAAAAAAATTCATAGCTGATGGATGAAAACAGCCTAAGACTTCAATATCTCACTCATATTTCATAATTCATTATTTTAGTCCTGGCAGTAACAACAAGATGTAAAAGTCTCTAAACAATGCACTGACTAGTCCCTGCAATCTTCCAAAATCAGAAAATAAACTGAGATGTTTATAACAGTCATTCGTTTCCCTCCAGATAAGATGGTTTGACACATTGTGTATTCTTCTGAATGCAAAATGAGTTCCTCAAAAGTATTTGTCCAGAGGAAAAAATTGGAAACACTCTTCAAGCAACACCAGGGAGAAAGGAAGGTAGGTGTAAAGTGCAATGCAAATGAGAAAAGCATTCTCAAACTCTATACCTTCTGGTATTTTAGGACACAAAGGAGTGGTGAAGAGAGCCATGATGTTAACATGGGCAGTAGCCCACCCACTCAGCAGCTTCTGAGAGTCTCAAGACTCCTGCAGAAAGGTTTAATTCTGTTTGGTTTGGTTTCATAAAATTACAATCCACTGCCTCTTGCATCTGTCTGGAATCTGAAAACAAAGTGATGCAGTGTTGTGCAAAAAAGGTTGTGCAACAAGACAGAAGATGAAATGCTGTGCCAGGCTGCAGGACGCTACATGGTGATTACAGATGAAGGCAAAACAATAGAAAAGCCAGTTGCTGTCTGCTGGAGACATGTTATATAAAAGTGCTTCCATTGCAAAGAGATTGCTTTGATTTTTCATCCCAAAATCATTTGTTAACAATATCATTGATTAACAGAAGGCTCTTTTTCAGGTGCTGCTGATTTCAATCACACACACAAAGAATACATTAAAGCAACAGTATTGAGGTTATGAAGACAAGGACTTACAAGTTATGAAAGGCCAGGATTAAGGCTGCAACCACTTTAATTCAACCCTCTTGTGCATATGTGTCATGATACAATCTTTAATTACATGATCACACACTCTGATTTTCCTCTGCAGAATGGAAGGTATTCAGCTAATGAGCAGCCACTCGAGATTTTGTTTTCACCTCTTTGTCCAACACTGTGGACCTAAAACTTGTTTACTTACACTCCATTCATTCCCTCCTCCAAATCCACTATTATTAATTTCCTCAAGGGCTTTTCTATATGGCATCTCACTAGAGTATCAGATGCTCAGCAAATAGCAATGACCTATTTTACAGCTGTTTACCCAGATGAAAGTATTTCACTATTCCCATTTTATAGGTGGCAACAACAGAGTTGTCCTGGTAGTTGTCCTAAAGCTCTGACGTGTTCAGGTCAAAAACATCTGCTAATTTTAAGCACCCATTAGAAAGCACCTAAGATTTGATTTTTAAGAAGACTTGGCTGTCCAGAGCACTTCATCTAATGAAGCACAGCATTCATTGATTTCAGCAGCTACTGGGAGTGCTGAGCACTCCTGCAAATCAGGCTTTAGTAAGCACCACATCTCATAAGGATACAGATAATGACTGTTTCTAAAATATGTAGTGTGGTGGCCTCCCTCGGTGCCACATACTAAATACAAGGAGGCAGAAGAAAAATGGATTCTAATTACATTCAATTCCTATCAGCAAGAGGAAACCCTCCTGTAATCCTTTCCCTCACCACCAACCTTACAGCTTCAGACCCAGGTGGGAAAGGGGCTCAACAAAAGAGCCTCTGATTTCAGAGTAAGTCAAACCTATTTGAGTAAATGATTTCAGGATATTCAAGAAATAAAGCAGGCCTTTAATTCTGCCCAGCAGCATCACAATTCACAGGCCAAATTAAAAAACAAAGAAAACAAAACAGCCCCAAACAAACAGCCCCAAGTTCCAAACTTGGAACAACTACATAGTTGCCTGCTACATAAGAGGCAAATGTAAACTGGGATCCTTGTACACATGCTGCTACATAGCCATGATCATACACTTTAACTTCTATGTTACTCAGCATTATTTAAATACTATATGGCTGGCAACTCTTCTACTTGGATTTTACACTGTTTATTGTTGTAGTGGGATAGTAATCACTCGAGCACAACTAAACTGTAACTGTAACTAAGGAAATAATTCTAAAAGAAGCATTGTACTCATAAAATAAACGTCCCTCCCTGATCATAAGTTCAACCAACACAACATGCCTTTCCTCAGCATACCGTGTGCTTCGATGCAGACTATTACTCAATAATTTATAGCACTTGATATTTCAGGGGAGATCTGATTTGTTCTTTTGCAATTATTCACACAGACTACATAATACTGTTTCAGGGCCTCACCTTAATATCTTTCTTATATTTAATCTCATATACATGTGTGTCTAAGTCTCACAGCACTCAGTGGGATCTTATCAAAATCCTTCAACTTGTTCTTAGCTTTTGAGACCGATGAACATGAGCAGACACTTGAATTTTTACCTTGACGTAAAGCACACGTTTAAAAACAAATTTTATTCAACTATTTGAGAATAAAACCCCTCACTTTATTCCTACACACCAAGTTTGACAATAGCAGAAGGTAATTACTCAAGATTTCAACAAAGGCACCTCGTTCTACAAAACAGCTGCAGCAACTTTGCTGAAATGCAAAATGGACAGTCTTACACATTTTCCACAGCATTCACTAAGCCCACAAATGCTACATCACGTAAACATCCAGCTGAAATCTAAGATAACAATGCCAGCTGTTGAGATGAAGAAGCTCTGTGAAATTATAAAACCTGGCAAAGCCTGATGTCATATCTGAAGATAAATATCAGAGCAATCGATTGCCATTCATTTATTTCACCTCTTTCAAACATGATATGGTATTCTCACAGCCTTATCCTCCCTATTCCCTTATCATTATTAGCACTCAAAATACTATGCCATAGCATGCTACACTTGTGGAGAAGAGTCATCCAAATAACAGCAGTCTGTGCAACCAGACTGCAGGAAAAAGCCTACTCATGGAGCTAGTGTTGAGAAAATGCTGAGCAATATCAGCTTAGATTACAGAGCCACTGAGCTGTTTTCCTTGAAGCTGCCCAGTTTTGTAGATGGCAAAGTACACACAGCTGACTCTGCTGAGACTGATTTAGCCAGAAACCTGCCAGAAGCAAGAGATGTTGAAGCTCCACCTAGCTTCTGCAGACCAAGATGTCCCATCATGTTTTATCTAGGTCTTACACAAGCTGCTAGCTAATTCCAAGGTTATCTCTTTCTTGCAGATTTGACTGAAGCACCTTCATCACACTTAGGACTCTGCTTTTTTTGAGTCTATGCTGTATGAAATACCAGTAAGAATTAGCTTTTCCCAGCAGGAGAGGATCCTCTGCTGGCATCATCTCAGCCACACTCTCTCCAACTTCTCCACATACAATCTTGCAAATTCTTCAAGTTATCTTCTATATGTACCTGTCTTTCATAAACCTACAACCTTTCTTACTTGGTGAAGCTCTCAGGGCAGCTCTCACAGCACACAGGACTGTGCTGCCCACAATGGTTGCCTTTTTGACCCATCACCATTCTGGCAGCACAAGCTCCAGCAGAATTCAGGGCACAACTCTGAGTACTTCTAATGAAACAGGCATGTTACTGCTCACAAGACACTCCATCCCAGACATGCTTTACATAATTTACATCCCTGAGACTGCTCACACACAATGCAGCCCTTGCAGTCAAGAGAAATCTATCCCCACAGGCGCTAGGTTTATTTATTATGGGCCTTAAGTAAACGTGCCTGATATACCTTGTGAGCAGCATGGGCATATTCTCACAAAGCATTCATCTGCTTTATTTGAGGAATTGTCATGATTTAGGCAAATCTAGGAACAAATCACCACAATAAGCCATAAGTACCACTCACCATCCTGGGCAAAACATACAAAACTACTCACCTTGGGGAAGAAAATGAAACTGAATTTAACCCTCCTCCAACCAAAACATAACAAACAGAAATCAACACAGTGAGACAATGATGAAGAGCACAATGAGCCCTTTCAGACCATCTTCCCCCTTCCCCCTGAAGGGGGCAGGGAATGGGAGTTTCACTCAGCCCTTTCCCCACGGCTCCCGAAGCTGGACGCAGGACGGGCAGCTCCTGGCCATTGCCCTGCTCCAGAGGGTCCCTCACGGGCCACTCCGTGTGTTCATCCCCAGGGCTGCAGCTCCTCTCCCCTCCCGTGTGTCCTTGGGCCCGCGGGCTCTGCAGCACGGCCTGCGCCATGGCCGCCTCACACAGTCCCTGTCCGCCCAGGCACACTCACCCAGAGCTGCTGGGGACTCTCAGCCCTGCTGTTGCCCTCCATGGGTGCAGGGGCACAGCTGCATTCTCGCCATAGGATGAGGGAGCATCTCTGATCTGGAGCTCCTCCTTCCTTCCTCCTTCTCTGACTGTGAGGTCCACCTGGTCACCTCCATCTTGTATCACACCTTCACCTCCTCTTCCACTGCAGATTTCCCTCCTTATATAATGATGGCAGAGGTGCCAGACTGGCCTGGCAGGGCCAAAGGTGGGTCCCTTTAGAGCTGGAGGAAGTTTCGAGAACTGCTTGTGGAGACCAGCACTGCAGCCCACTGAAGCCACTGTTACCCAGCAGAAAGCATCTCCACACACACACCCAGGAGAGGAGAGAAATAGAAAAGGGGTATGGAGAGAAAAAGAGTCTCTAGGGATGCACTCACTTTCCATCTTCATGCCCATGAAGACAGGCTTCACTGCTCTTGCACCGCTCACTTACAATTATAGATCAGGCAGAGAGAGAAGCATTAAGCCAGCTCCTAAAACAAAGGTGAACTTGGTTTTTTCCTTATGCTACAACATACTAGTTCCACATTTCCAGTAACAATCCCATATTTGTATGTAGCACTGTTATTGTACACGGTCAAGGCACGCACAGCAGTGCCTTGACCTGATGCAGAAATGCATTCAACTACGGACACAGGCTGGGACTGTCTACGTTTTATGAAGATGCCTGCACCAGAGGTGAAGGGTCAGCTTGCTCAAGGGTCACAGCAGCACCAAAAATGTTTATCCTGGGAAAATCGGATTTCATGGTGGAGACAATCCAATTGAAAACTCAAACACCACACTGAGGCCAATGAAACACAAATAGTTTCAGTTTGTCTAAATAATTAGGTAACTCTTCAAGTTCCACACTGAAACTTCTGGATTTTTTTTTTTCCTTTACAGTTGAGTTTTTTTCCTTATTTTCACCTATTCTGATTTGCAATAGAAATCATTTTTAAAACTTAAAACTTTCTCCCCAAAATAAAAAGTAAGCATTATGTGTGCCTGTATCTGTAGTTATACAAGATCTCTATATAATGACCAAAACACTCATACTGGTTTAAGACCAAATTACATTGCTTTCGTAGCATTAAGTAAATAATATGTCTCCTTTTAAACTTATTTATTTCATGTCCTTTATTTTTGCACAACACCCTGCCAACTCTACGAGGAGATTTCTGCAATGAACTCATATTTCCCTCAAGCAAAGCCTTTGGCATGAAGCTGACTGTGGGCTCCTTCACTCTCCAGCTACATACAGCACTCACTGAATAATTCAGATGGCACTTCTCTTGGCAGGCCACAGACTGAGGCCAAGGAGATAGTGGGCCAATAAATCTTACATTTAAAGGGTATTCCCTCTTCTTGGTAAGGTTAGAATAAATGTGGGTTTAGATAGCTCTCATCTCTGCTATTCCTGAACCAGGGCGAAACAGATGACTTCAGCCTCTAGGCTCTCACACTGGCACCATTCATTAGCATAGCACTCAGCTTTCATAAAATATGTATTATGGTTTGTAAATCAAATCAGAAGCACCTCTGTATTCCTTGCCTTGCAGAAAGATGGTACAGCACCAGGAAAACCCAACATATTCTAAAGGTCTCAATATGCTCACTAAAATATCACAGCCACAGAAAGGAACTGAGTTGGGACACCACAGAGGACATTAGCTTTGCTGCCTTGTTAGCCTCACGACTAGACCAGAAAATCTGCTCTCCCAGAGTCAAGATGAATAAATCACATAGACAACATAGGTAAAAAATAACTAGGAAACTGTACTACATAGGGAGAGATAGAAGCATCCACATGCCTCATTTCTGTACCCCAAACAGCCTCATGAGCTTGCAGGAAACCATCCTCTGCAGATGTGAGCAAGCAGGACCAACCTGGCTCTTTGGACATGCAGGATTGAAAGAAGCAAGGAGAGGGACAGAATTACAAGAACTACTCATGGATTATATCAGATGGTAAATGCTCTAATCCACAGATATTTTTAACCAATCACCTCCACATAATAATGGGTTATAGTTATTGAGCTTTTCAAAATGAAAATCTATTTAGAAATACATTTCCATCTTGTGGGTCAAGAAGTTGAACTACTTAACACACTAGCTTTTGTTTTCTAAGCTCCTTCTGTCTCATGTTCCTCTTGGTTGTCTTTCTCCTTCTCTAGGAACCACTTAACTCTACCAGTGTTCCTGGCATGTGGTGTACAACCTCATACACACGACTGATGAAGGTAGATTTTAAAAGGAAAGAACAGTGAGTCGAAAATAACGAGGGAAAAGGAGAGAGGGAAAAGACGGAGAGAAAGAAAGCAAGAAAGAGCTCAGAACCACAGGACTGCATCACTTAAGGCAAGGTTAGGAATATTCTCCATTAAGAGAAGGATCAGAACTTTTGTGTAATTAATTGGAGGAAAGAAGGAGAAACACCTGTTCAAGTTCCCATCTGAAAAGAATTCTCCTTCTAGCCTTCAGGATGAAAAACGACCAGTAAAGAACAAAAGTTTAAGAAATAGAGCAATATGTAACCTTTCCATTTGCTGGCTTATTCTTCCCCTAGGAAACAGATACAGTGAAGATAAATTTGGTGATCAAAAAAACCAGAGGGATTACATTCTTGTACAGAGCTGATCATTGACAAATCCCCCTCTCTGCAGTTCAGAAGCACAGCTTAGCATAACAGACAAGATTTATCATTGCCTCGTCCTTCACACCACTTACAAAGGAGATACAAGTTGCTCCTATCTCAAGAGCCCTCATTCACATACACAGATGAAACAAATATCAGAACTATTTTGTTGTTACTTTAAAAAAAGGTATGAGCCACTGTACCAAATGCAGAGAATCAGACCCACTGGATAACTGCCACGTGCTTTCTGTCTTTATTTCCCCACTTCTGCTAACGCGTCACATCCCTGCAACAAAGCATGTTTCTGCTTTAGGCCAGTAGATGCTCCAAAGTCTACGTGGCATCACCCAAAAAACCATCTGGTATGTTGAGCAGTTGCTAGGAGAGGAAATACAGTTCTTCCCTCCTGTATTTAGAATATGGAGTCTCCAGTTAAGTGGGCACAGAAAATAGCACAAATAAAAAGAGGAAGAACAGAGATGACTACTTTCCTCAGTTCTATTACAGGGCACAGAGTTTGTAAAGCTACCCTGCACACCAGAGAAAATTTCCTTTACGGTTGTGCCATGGCTAAAAATATTATGTCTTCTGCAAATATTCAACTTCTTTAACTTACTTTGCTAACAGCTTTCTTAAAACTAAAATGTCATCTAATATTCAGGGCTGTTCAATGTTTGGAAAAGCAATTTCTGTAATATTTCTTGTTTATAGCCACCCAGAAGCTACAAATTTAGCTTGGTAGGGATGCACAGTCTGGGGATCTGGTTGCCAAACAGAACATCTCAAGTCAAGAGCTTTGCTAATGCCTCCAGCAAACTTGCAAGGAGTTACAAAAACTGTGAATCGTAGTGCTGGAGCAGTACTTACATTCAAACCACATTTCACTGTATACCCGGCTGTCTCGACTGAACTTGTAACCATTTCTTCTGTAGGAAGCATTCGAACTGCTGTCTCTCTGTAAAAACTTGCCTCGAGCAGAAAGCAGATAAAGCTCTGCAACGCATCTCTCGAGAGCAACGGAATATGTTGAAGAGAATTAGAACCATAAGCAGGAATCAGTGTGCACTTGGAAGGAAACCTTTTCCTATTGAAGATTTGTTTTCTAAGCTGCATGTTGGTGCCAGTATCCAAATCGCTCCTGTCTGATCTTATCACTGCTTGTACCCTGCCAGGCATAGGATTGGAGCTGGCCACTCTGAGATGGTAAGTTATTAATGTGGGTACTTGGAGATGTACGTTGAAATTCCTGGTCTTCCCCTGACTCTGTGACCTGCAGCTGTAAGCTAAGCCCCAGTCCACAAGGCCTAAAACTACTTAATTCCCATTGACTGTTTTTTCCGAAGGAAATAAGTAGCTCTGTGAATTTGGGCCTTTAGCTCTGCCATGCAGCAGTGCTCATCTGTAAAGTGGAAGCAAAATCATATCCTGTTTCATTGGCATCTCATAATGCTAAATGCTTAAAGAGGTAAATGGATCAGGCACCACAGGAAGAAAGGGAGCTGCACATACATGCTTAGAAAAAGCGAATGGGATACTGCAAAGGTGATGTGGGTTCATGGAACGGTTGGCACATCTCCCTCTGGTCAGACTTAGATCAAGGCAGCCATCTTCTGGATAAGAAATTAAGTGTACCCATCTGCTATGCACCATAAAACATCTCAGGGCTTGCACTATTCACTAGTTTATTTTGGAAGCAGTAGTAAAGTCAGTCTCTCATCTTGCAAGTCCTTGCAGCCCTTCAACTCCATCAGGCCAAAGCACCACAATTCCTGGGGTATGCCCAGTGGTACTGCTGCAGCCCTCTCCCCAGCCTCTCACCCCTCCTCATCTCCAGAGTCAGGGGCTTCCTCCAAGCCTCCTGCAAAGCAAGTATGTCTAGCATCTCCTTGTTCTGCAACTGATGTGTGGGATAGGTAAGCCATGTCTTTTGTCCCTTCTCCATCATCCATACTGGCAGAGGAAGCATCTGCATCTCCTTGTCTCTGCACTTCATCCAAGACAGCCTCACTGCTCTCTCTCAGATGCATGTCTTTGTGTTTGTTTCTTGTTTTCTCACATTTTTCCCTTTCATGTTTATAGGCTCCCTGCATGCCTTACTCCCCTTGCTATACAGAAGAGGCACAGCATTTCCTCTTCCATGTTCTTCACCCTAATTCCAATCAACTCCCCATCCCTGTCCCGCTCCAGAAGGATCAGTCTCCTCTCTCAGGAGATCCTCACCACCAGCATCCTGCATCCTCTTCTGTCCCGAGCCTGAGCCTCTCCTCCACGAGGAGCGCTCTCCTGCTATCCCTCCTCCTCACCAACAACTCTTTCCACACAAGCTTCAGTCTTTGAAATCAATAAAGGCTCTTCGTTCTCCTGTGGGTTCAGAACTTTCCGACATCTGCACAGGAATGAAAAGTGCAGGGAAAAAGAGAGAGGCTGCAGGCAGTTTTCTCTCTAAGCTCCCCATAGCCCTTGCTAGCTGTTCTGGAAGAGCAGTGCTGCTTTGACAAAACACCGAACTGCAAAACTGCACAGAGACAGTATCTTGTCAGCCTGTGCCAGACCCTCTGCCCTCCCACCTCTGAGAGTCAGACCCACTGTGTTGGGACGGACCTTTCGCCTGCCCAACATCGCAGAGGTGCACAGACACTCCCAAGACCACGGATGGGCTCTTTCTCACAAGGAATTCAGGTGTTTCACATACAGTACAATTCAGCTGGTATGAAATCCAGCAAGCACTGCTCCTACACATCCTTATAAATTCGGGCCAAACGCATATTGGCCTTGGGAGGACGTGAGACGATCCCTGTGAGGGGGGAACAGGCCTCAGACAAAGGAATTTGAGAAGGTCATCCCTTTTTCACAGTTCTATAACATGTCCCCTGTTCTGTAGCCTATTTCACATCTCACTTAACTTGGACCCTCCTTGTAAAAGAAGTTCAGGACAGAAAATCCAAACGCTTCGAAAAGACACCCCAAAACCTGTAGTTTTATTTTGAGGCAAAAAAGACCTCAAAAGCTTTGACTAAACAAATGCCTGGAGTGAGTGAAAAAGATGGAATAAATTAAAGGATATAATTATGGCTGGGAAAAGAGGCAACGAGGTCACTCAATAGGATGAAAGAGGGATTTGAGAAATAAGAAATGAAAGGAGATGTCAGCTTGAATCAGCCAGGCTGAAAACTGCTGCTGATTTTGACTGACATACTGAGACTTTCCGATTGCACACTCTTTCTCTAATCAGCTGCAAATTCACCTCTACGTTTTTGCTTTGATCTTAATGCAAATGTTTTATAACGGACAGATTTAATGATGTTCAGGTGCTTATTGGTTCTATCGGTCTGGATACTGGAATCAATCTCCTCCCCTTTAGAAAGCTTGGGTTAACGGCAAAGTTTATTAAACTGCATGAAGTCATTCAGAAAAGATCAATAGAGACATGATTATGGAGCAACCAGAGGATTAAACATGAGATTTATCACAAAATTAAACTGAATTAAACGTTCTCTGATAGCACTTGAAATGCTGTCAATACTCTTAACTGATAATCTATGCTTTCTGTGTTTACTTAACAGGCAGCGGGGATGTCTGACTCAAGAAAATGACTGTAATGTACAAATGTGAGCTGCAGAGATTTGCTGAGAGCATTAAACCTCACCTAGAAAACCATTATTTCTTCCTGTTAGCAGCAGCAAAAGCATTTTGCTTCTTTGCCCATTTCCTATTGAAGGGTGAGGCGGATGGAAGTCCTCTCACATATCACATCTGCAACCTCCTTCTCAGTGCTATTATGGGATGCATAGGACTCTAGAAGATACTACACAGGATTTTGACTCATGTTTTATGGTTTCCTCCCATGGCAGTCTTTCTCTCATTCAGATTTATTTTTCCCTCCTTTCTTGTATTCTTGCTGACCTTACTAAAACTCATTCCACACCTTGATAAATCTGCCAGCATCCCTGCTTCTCCTTTCCCTCTAGCTTAGCCCAGCTTCCTCTCCAGCTACACTCAGACCTCTCCTTAATTAAGCTGGCATAGCCTTGTGTAAACTTCTCTGATGTTCTCTTCCAAAAAAACCTCTATTCCAAGCATTAAAAAGCCAGGACCACCTGCAACACAGTACTGTTGGCCTAAGAAACAGGAAAGAAAGTCCAGGAAAATAAAAAAATCAGGCTAATTTTACAGAGATAAACAGAATCCAAATTCAACTGCTATTCTTCTGGGATGAGAGCTGTACCTGCAACACAGCTGGAATTTCCCAAACCCTCTGCATCCCGAGACCTGTTATCAGAATCACACAGAGATTATTGCCATCTGCACTATAATAATGTGGTTGGCCTGGTTTTGAGAACCAAAACCTCAACTCACAGCAGGAGAGAAAGGGGAGGGAGAGAAAGGGGAGGAGTGGGAGCTGTGAATACACAAAAGACCAGATGCAAAGTAATAACCAAACACAACCTCAACTTTGAGAATTTCTTCATGTTTCTGTGGCTTTCTGAAATGGTCACGACATACAAACCCAGCTGAAGGGCTCCTTTAAGGAGTAAGGCTTGTGTTCAACAAGCAAGCAGGCCAAGGGATATCAGCTTCCAGGATGCTGTTTTCCACCCTGCTTTTCAGAGAAAGGATATATCCTGCTACCTCCTCTGCCAAAAGCTTAATAAACCTTGAGAAACACCTCAAAGGAAACACTGACCATCCAATGGCAACTAAACCACCCAAAACAAAAAACAACACACCCAAAAATTCCCTCATCAACTATCATGAATTGAATTTTTACTGACTTAGAGAGGCTTAGCTGCTTTCTAAACAGGCTCAGCTATCCCTAGTGTACTTTGCAAAATTCAATCCAGTAATCCAATCCCAGATGCATTATGTGAAATCTTATTTCTCCGAGCTCTAGAAAAGAACAAGCAAAAGGAAGTCTTCAGGAACACTAATTTGCCAATAAATACTGAGCCAATTTTGCTTTTGCCGGGTTTGGAGGAGGGGTTGGAAATAAAAGGGAAAAAAAACTCACCCAAACCTGCTGAGTACTGCATCCCCTCATTAGAACTTCACTTGTGGATAGCAAAGATACCATGGAACACGTACCCTGAAATTAGCCCAGCATGTGCTGCCCCAATAAACAAATCCTCAGAAACTAGATTAGAGTCATTCCCAATAGGTCTCCTCTGCAGAAATCACTACCAGTTCTGTCCAGAAAAGGAAAATCGCTGTAATATCTAATAAATGGACCAAAACACTTAAATGAATAGCAGGGCAATAGCACAGCATGTTCTAGCAGCAACCAATGAAGCTATAGTCAATACACACAGTGGCTGTTAAATTTTACATCAATACCATCACACAATTAAGTCACTGAACGCCTGAGCAGAGTAGTAAAGCACTCGTCCTTATGTGAGCTCAGAGACCGCGTGTGTGAGCGAGGGGAGCAAAGATCCCCCACGGCACTTCGGCAGGAGCGGTGTGCATCGCTGCCTGCACACTCGTGGGACACTCTGCAGGTGCCTCAGAGGGCATTAGCAGCACATGAGCACTGACAATCACTCGCCCAAAGCTCGGATGCTAACCCAAAGTAGCAGCTGTTTTGTCAGGAGGACAAGGACTGGGGTTGCAGCTGCACGTGACATTAAATACCCTGCTCTGACAGCATCCTTCTGTCGTGACACTCCAGCAGGATCTCAGTTGATCTGTCTCCATTTGAGCAGGCTGCTGGCCTGGCTTACTGGCTCTCCCTGCTGCTGCCTGGCAGCGGGGAGACAGTCTGCCCTTAAAAATAAGGATTTCTGACTTCTTGCTGCTTACATGCAGAAAAGGGGAAGCAAAGCCCACATGAATGCAGTTTCACATCTCAATGTACTTCGTAGGCTGAAGCTAAGCAACCAACGGGCACAGCTGCAAAACCGTTATTTACCACGCAGTTGTTTCTCTGCAACTGCTCTTCCCTCACAAAAAAAGGCCATTACTGCAGTTCTTGTTCATGTAAACAAGCAGCATGTTGGTACAGAGAGGCAGCTCGTGTCTGTGTGACTTGCCAAAGTGGTTTGTGTTTCTGTCCTAGGCAGAAGCAGCCTGCTACAGACAGCACTAAACCACAGCTGGGCAAGGTGCACAAAAGCCTTTGCAATGAGAGGCTCATCCCTGCCAAATGTGCTTCCTCCTCTCCTGTCTCATACTTAAGAGATGCTGCACTTGCTTTTACCTATCACTTCTGGTCTTTAGGCACAGAGATTTGAGGTTAGGGGCAGATGGCAACTCAAGACATGGAGCTCCCAAGGTTTTATGTGGCACCAAAGAAAAAAAAATCACTTCCCTCAAGAAGCTGTTGCTGTGTGCTCTGTGTTTTATTAATTTAATGGCCAGGATAATAAATTTGTCAGTAATGACAAAGAAATTCCCTAGAAACTGGAGTTCTCAAGTGTCACTGAAGCTACATCTATTTAGCAAATAGATGACTGCCTTTCAGTGAGGACTGTTGTGTGATTAAGCAGCTGTCACTGTCTCACAGAACAGCAGCTCCTATGTCAGTCACACAGGTAGCTTTCACAGCTCTTTTATACAGACTCAAAGGTGATCTCGATGTGAAAGGAGAGCAGCAACTGAAAACCCAATGAACTGACCCACAGATAACTAGTGGGTCATTCCTACCAGTCTTCTCCTCCAGCTGACTTGTCCAAGCTTAAATTTTTCATAATGGGATTCACTGAATGCTTGTTCACAAATAACAAACAAAAAGATTTTCTTTCTGACTTAAGGAAATTGAGTTGGACTCACAACTTCATTATAGAGTGTGAGGTGGTTTTTTAGAGGGGTTTTTCTTTGAATTTCAGAGTTATTTAAATTTCTACAAGGACTGAGATGCTGAATCTACATTAGTAGCTTGATTTGTTAAAAACACAGGGTGATGAGCCAGGCAACTTGTGCTTCTGTTTCAGCCTTCTGAGTAGTACTTTTCACATGTGTACCCTGCTCGGCAGTCACTGAAACTGAAAAAAGTTTTCTGGGGAATTTCTGTGGGCTGTTTCCTAATGCATACCCCAAGAGGTAAAGAACAGAGAATAGAATGGTTAGTACATGCCTCTGGCTCTCTTAATGGAAAGTCTCAGTGAAAACGTGCCTGAATGAGAGAGAACTGGTTGTCCTACGGTAGATATCAAAGATAAAACTTGGTTCACTGCAAAGAAATAACTAACTAAATATAAGGTATGAAGGGTCTTTCATCTTTCAAAACAAGAAACTGAAACAAGGAATCAGTAGAAGGTTCTACTTGGACAGAATATGGCTGCACCTCAAATAAATGGTTTGAAAGCCTTTCCCTACAATGCAAGATAAAGAAAGGAAATGGTCAGTGGACAGACATCCAACCAGAGACACACAAATGCAGTTATGCTAATTTACACCAGCCGAGAACCTGCTCTAATTAAAGGAAATATTTCTGCACAGAAGAACACAAAGCATGAGACGGCTCAACCTAAGGCCAAGTGTCAATAGAATATTAGCTGCCAAGGCTAACAGAGAGACTACTAAATATCAGGCAGCAGGGCACAAACAAATCACCTCAGGGACAAGCAGCAATAAAGTCTTCCCAACTAAATGACTGCAGGAAGTACAAACACTGCTTATAGCTTATGAGAAAAAAACTTAAGAGCTACCTAATGAGACAAGAGCATCAGAAATTCCACTGTGGATCCTAAACATTTAGGCCAATAGTCTGAAAGTCTGGCCTGCTGAAAACCTTCATAACATTTGGAAGTTTCCCAGCAAGGCAGAACAGTTGTGGAGGAAGGCCTGGGGGAGGACAGGCTCCTCTCAGTGCATTCTCAGCTGAGCACAGACACACGCAGCACCATGTTGGGAGGCAACTTTATGTGCTCTTAGTAGATTAATGAACGTAATTACCTAACATTGTGGCTGTGAATGGCACAAAACTCTAATTTATAGCATGCTGTAAAGTTCTAATGTGTTTTCATGTCCATAAGCTGCTTAACCATAATCTAATGCATTTGTACAGGAACATCCTCCTAAGTGGTTCTCAGCTCAGCAGCGGACGCGAGTCCCCACTGCCCGTACGTTTCTGCTTTATGTCTTGATAAACCAACCTCTCATGTTGGGCATCTGAGGAGAAGCAACTGCTAATGATGTGAATAATTTGAAGTTCAGCAGCAAGAACTTATTTGCTTACTTGATGAAGGAAGTTCCTGGCTGGCCAAAAGCTGCAGTGCTGCTGAAAAAAAACAGCACCAGTCTCTTACAAGGCAATATAGATGGCCCTGGTAAAGGAAGGGGTGAAACAGACCCTTGGCCAAGTGGACAGAGGACTCACTCCCACTTTGTGTTCTCACATCTTGAGCTCTCAAGCCCCTTCTGTCCTTTGGCCAAGGTAATGTGCTGCATATCTCCTCCACAGCCAGTCACCAAGCGATAACATAATCAATCTACTGCATTGTGCCATTTTCAGGGTGTAAGAACTACCTCAAACAAAACACTTCATGTTCTTTCAGTTCTCAGCTGTTGTACTCCTCTGTTTGCTGCTGGCAAGACACTGGTCACTTGATATCTTCTCTGTTAGAGAGATGTGGTTGGGACTTCTGAAGTTCATGCACTAACTTAGGCAAACCATTTAATTTCTTTATGCCCTTGCTTAACCATCTATAAAATGGGACTAATAATAAACCTCTGGGGGATTTAGTAAGACTTAATTAAATGGTTTGTAAAGTGCTTTGAGATCCTCAGGAGAAATGTGCTGTGCAAGTGCAAATTATTATTATTGTTACAGTGCTTTCTACTTCCAACACAGTTAAATATTAATGATCCAGTCTTCCTAATGCCCAGTGATACAACTTTCCTGAATAGTAATTTTCTCAGCTAAAAAGACACAGAACTAGTGGTAGAACATCAGACATGTTTCTTTGTTTGTTCATAAGTAGTCTGAAACAGCAGCTAAGAGTAAATATTTTACTGTATATTAAACTAACGATGTGGATCCAAAACTCATCGTACATGCAGTCAGTTCAGAGACAAAGCAACGCCAATGGTGATCACCAAATCACACACTGTCCATATTACACACTACCAGAAACCCCGTTCAGGAACAGCGAGTCTCATAGCTAATACATAATAAATGGCCTTTCTAGTTAAAAATATACCACTTTGCAGGAATCATGGCATGAGTGACATGATTAACGTTCAAGTAAAAGCTTCATCTTGTCAGAAGGAGCATCAACATCCTGATATACTGCTGTGGCTTTGCAGGGCTAGGGGGAAGTACTTCTTGAATTTTAAATAAAGTATGTCTACTGTGATCCAGCAAAAACGATCTGTAAATTGTCTGCAGGATAAAAACAAGCAAGTCACAATTCCTCCTCTTTTGTCAGCCTCTTCCAGGCCAACACACAAAGAAGAAAAAAAGGACTTATGACTTCAAGTCGTTAAGAGTTGAGTGAATGTGACCCAGTGTGCAATGGATTGCTGCTGGCTTACCCTTTCAACCCTTTGAGTTGCATGTCAAACTGCAGCTACAGGTACAGTAAGTTCTTTCCCAAACAACAAACTCTCACCTCTGTTGAACATGTCAGAATGTGTTAAAACAGAAGCCAAATCACCACTGCCAAACATTTTCTTTATATTTCTATGTATTTAGTTAATATCTAGAATGATGCATTACAAACCAAACCAAACCAAACATTAAAGCAAAAAAGAAATAAAAGGCAATGCCAAACTTGAAGGTTTAAGGTTACCCATAGGTGATCTCTCCTTTGGAACTGCAAGCTTTAATTATATGGTGAACTCTGATTTTTCTGTTTGATCTGCAATAATACTACACAGTGTACAACTGAGACATGCAAACTATTGATAACGAAGTGCAAATGTCTTTTTCCTATCCTTATGTATTACAAAGTAAGCCTCTAAAGAAAAAAACTGACTGATTAAAAAGCACTTCTAACTTGTTCTATTACTGGTCTCAAATGGGATTAAAAAAAGGAAAAGAAGAAACACAGAGAAGAAGAAATGCTAACCCCATCATTGTCCCCAAGAGTCCCAAGCTTTTCTCCAGGAAGTTAATTCTCATATAGCCTGTGGAGTTGGCAACAACTCTCCCTTCAGCTCTGTGCTAAAAGTACAGAGCCAAAGTAACTTTCCCAGGTCCTGTATAAAGGTAAAGGAGAGCACGAGGTCTGAAACCCTTGAAAACTGTTCTGTTTTCTTCTTCATCGTGGAGCCAAAAGTATTGTCACTTGCTTTGTTTTTTTACACCTAAACTCATCCAACCAGGCTGTTTATTACGTGTTCATGCAGTGATGCTGCACGTGGTTCATTCAGTCCATCTGGCATTTCAGACCTCAGAAATACAAAAATCCATTGTTCACACACTAAATACCCTTCACTGTGGGATCAGGTAACTGTCAATACTCACCCAATGCCAAGCTTCTAGAAAAACATCCCTGAGGAACTATATTCCCAGCTTCATGAAAACAACCTCAAGGTGACCTGTGTAAATCTTTGATGCTTTCAGAGCCAGCCAGAAGAGCTGTCACCGCAGTGCAAGGTCCATTAGAAGGTGCCCACTGGCTCTAAACCAAATTGACTAAGCCAGGACTGAGCAAGAAGCCACTTTTACAAATAAACCTTTAAAATACCAATCTGAAAATACAAAATAGGCAAGTCCACGCTCTCTAATCAACAAGGGTACAGTCACTTCCAAGAAAATAAAAATAACTGGCTATTACTACAGGGTGACAGGAGTTGCTATCACAAAGGAATGATGCTTCCCAAGACCTGAAGTCAGTGGAAAGTCCCCCACTGTTTACAAACTTCCTCAACTACAGCACATTTCACACAGGCAATCCTGGATGCCACTGATTACTAAAAACAAGGTTTGTGACAATTATATGTCAGTAATAATTTTCAACCCATCAACTTCAAAATAAGGATTTCTATATATTTCAATATTTAATTGATTTAGCCTTGCAGTGTTCTTAAATTAGGGAGATGTTTTATTGCTCTGGTTGACATTTTTATGACAACTGAAACTTGGCTTCATTTTTGAAGTGGAATTTCTGCACCTGAAGAGCTGATTAGTGTTTGTACCCACACTAGGAATGCAGGTGTAGAAATGCAGACAAGAGCTACACACATATGGATTGCCTGGGTGGAAAGATGAATATTGTTGAGAACTCATCTATACTATATCTTTGTCACTACAATAAATAGCTCAGATCCTAATCCTTTCCTGCTACTCCACAATTAAAACCTGATTCTGTGATCAAACTACAGCACTGAAATGGCATTTTCTCTTAAACAAGGGTTAAAGAATCACTTTACCACAGAGACTGGCTGCCAGCTATTATATTAATATACTCTATCTTTCCTCACTCCTGTTTTAAACTGTAAAGGAGGGAGAGTGCTCTGGCAGCCTTGAACCCCCTCCCATTTGCCTTCACCAGCTGATTATCTTCAGATAGAAACGTTGGCCTCAATGGGTACCTGCAAACAGCCTGACTGCAAGTAATGATGATATACCTGTGTGCCTGCACCAGGCCACCTGTTCACAGCCTCCCAGGAAGCTTTACAGAGGGATGAAAAGCTTCCAATATTTTCTCCTCATAAACTGCAAGCCATCCATCAAGTTGTTTACATCACCCTGAGATATGTGCACCTTTATCATTACAAGAGCTGTCTCCAGAAATGGGAGGAACACACAGACATCATAAATCTCTCCTTTTAAAAAGCCTTCCTTGGTTGCGCTGTTTTTGTTAACAGGAAACCCACCCAGCAGCATCCCAAGAGCAGCCATTAAGGGATGCTGCAACACGAGAAGGGCAGAAAAGCACGAGGTTTTTAACACGGCCAAAGCACTCAGAGGACATGATAAGGTCCGTAGCAGCGGTGTTTTACTTGGCTGAAAAGCTGTCATTCCACAAGCACTCTTGAGGCCAGGTAGCTTCTGCCAAGATTTTGAACTACCTACAAACCTCCCTGCCTGGCCCTTAGGTTTTTTTTTCTATGAACACAGCCAGAGCATTGCAGCATTCAACGTTCTTGTGCTGTTTAGTAAACACAGTATGTCAAACATGACAACGTGCTCAGGTTCTGAAGGCAAGTACTCAGAATATCCAGTGCTGAGGAGACTTTGTCTGCTCAGCCAACAGCAGCCACTTCTCAGAGTCACCACCAGTGCTGCCATAGAGACACCCACTTGCCCTTTCAGCACAGAACAACACACATCACTGAGACTAAGTCCTTACATCCATCCCCTGAGAGGGGAAAATATTCATCTCTAGTGAGGAGTGAACTACCACAGTTCCCACAATGTAGGAGCACATCTTTTAAATGATGAAGCTAGTTGCATGGCATGATGTGCCATGGTTAGAACTGGTTATCCTTTGCAGTTAGACACTAATAGCTCAACTTGTTCAGCAGCTCCTCTTTTAAGCATCCCCTAAAGAAACAAAGTGGGAAGTGGCAGACAGGAACCTGGGAGAACATAATCAGCAGTACCTCAAAAGAGATGTCCAAAAAGGAGGGGGCAAGCGCAGGGGGAGTGAAAACAAGCCCATTTCTGCATGGGGTCCGAATTAAACCCAGAAAGAATCTACGCTGGGATCATGCTCAGGTGGGGAAAAACTGAAGTCTCACATCAGTGATCCAGGGGACTTAGACAAGTATCCAAAATGGACCTACTCTGTATTTACTTTGGACACTGCTTTCCTGTTTATCTGCTAAAATAAACAAGGAAAACCAGAATTTGCTGTTGGAAGTGTCTTTCCTTTTCTCGAGACATAAATTCTCTCACAGACTAATAATTTCTTTTTAATCACAGTATTTAGACAAAAATAAACCACTTGAGAAAAACAGCACATGCAAAAATAGCAGCACATCTTAAATAAAGTCTGGACCTTAACACAAGCTACAGAGAGAATTAAGCAAAAGCAGATTAAAAGTGGTATGGGAAGTGGCAAAATGGTTACCAGAGGTGCACATGAAGTTACAAAGATGACCAGAACACACTCCACTCTCATCCTATGGTGTCCCATTGCTGTGACCAGAAGAGCTGGAATTAGTCCATTTTCACACCCAGGATTCTGCAACAAACAGCTGCAGATCTCAAACCTCACACTCAACTATAGCAGAACTGGATTGGTTTTGCCACTACACGGGAACAGTTGCTGGTCTTAGAAGTCTGCAATACAACAAATGACCGTTCAGTTCTCTGAAAAAACAGGCACAAGATCATTTTCTTCTTTTTCCCCTTTCGAAATGCAACGACATATAAAATTACAGCATGTGTTTGCTATTTCAGTAGGAATGTTTTTAGCCCTGTCAAGCTGAAGAGACAAGAAAGGATTTCAGGGAGAAATAATAGCTTTTATGAGACCCACTGACATCAGAGGAAGCTTCTGGGTGTCCATGCCCTTTGTGAGGCTTGGTGGCCAGAAGTCTGCCAGGTTTTCCCACAAGCCACATGCCAAGGGCTAAAGATTGGTAACATGTGATGGGAAGAGGTCCTGAATCCTGGAGAAACAGAGAAAGATATTCCCCTCCACCTCCATTTTCATTTCTTGTCAAAAGCAAACCATCTCCTGAGTAACACAAAGAATAAATCTCCCTAATACATAAGCCTAACACTCAAAGCATCTTTGGTACTTCCACAAAGCACTGGAGCCTTGATAAGCAGAATGATAAAGACCAAACACCACAAATGTCAATGAAAGGCAGCTCAGTGAAGAGGATAAGGCTTTATGTACTAAACACATTTCCTTTTCTTCTCTTTATCTGGGGCTCTGTTTTGTGGTCCCAGTTTGTTCCTGACTCTGTATGTGCACAACCAAACACAGAGAACAAGTAGCAATTTCCACCAGTGGCAAATTTGAACATCATTGGTTGCCACTCTCTACAGCCTATATGGAAATCAGTTGGAAGAGCTCCTCCAAGAATGGATGTTCCAGCTTTAATCAGCTGGTACCAAGTATTTGTTTCTGATAACCACATTTGCAGAAGCACAAGCCTGAACTTAGTTTTGCTTTTGCAGAAGTATATGAAAAATCCCATTTTCCTATAAACCATTCAGGTCAGTTTATCATACCCTGATAACAGATATGTTTTTAAGAAAGTCCCTATGCTTAACAGCTCTGTGCTGTCATCTAAAGTTATAAATTGTCTCTCTTTAATCTACAAGGCTGTGATATTTTTGTGGCATTGACATTTTCCTTTCAAGCATATCAGTTCTTCCTTCGTTTCGAATGATAGTTGCTCATTTTATCTGCCCTTTCAGTGTTTCAAAAGATTCAAACTGGATTTAAAAAAAGAAGAAAAAAAAATAGAACTCCACAGTCTTTTCTGGATCTATGTGTTGTTCTGATGTGTGTTTTCCAAGCTGTAACCAATCAGATAAGCTCCTTCGTTCCCTCCAGTGAGGGATTATTGCATTCATATTTACATTTCTCCTTATTTAGCCTTCCAAGCACCAGTTCACTTGTACCAATGTCTCAGCCTCAACTCCCATTAAAGAAAGAAAAAGCCTAGAAACACGATGAGCCTTGGAGATTTTATACCCTTCTCTGAACACATGTGGTCTGACTTAGCAGGAATGGTGCTCTCCTCCTAGCTTGGTTTCCCCATATGGGTTCAACACAGTCTGAAGATCACTCACTACCTTTCACACTCATTTGCTGACATAGGATAAATAGGAGGAAAATAAGGAGAAACAGCACTGAGCAATGAAGGCCAAAGATAAGTTAAAGACTGTAATCTCCAAGACAACGCCAGGCTTTGTATCAAGTGTCTTTCCTGATCTACACTCACTAAGCCTGTCTTTCCTCTCCATGAGCAGGTAAAGAGCTGCACACACTTTTAGACTAACGGTCAGCTTCAAATGAACACCCTGTGGGTTCCTCTACATGGAAAGATTCCAAGTCTTTAAACTCAGTCCTAATATACTTACATATTTTAATTCATGCAGAATTGTTCTCAAAAACACTGCATCCCAACAAGCTCACTGTGAAAAGTGTGAAGACATTAGCTGTGTTAATAGCACAATGCTGTCCTTTCCATGTAAGGGCCAGTCCCCTTCACACAAGTTTAGCTTTGCAGGATGGTGGAGACTTAGTTGCTGAAGCTGCTTCTGGCACCAAATAAACCTTGCTTATACCCAAGAACAGCCTGAATTGCCATAAAGCAATCTGCACTGATCCCCAACAAGAACGTGCTGAGACTTTCCCAACCTGAAGGACACATTCCATCATGTAAAGTCTGATTAACTCAGTTGGTAACACTGACTTATCTTCTGGAGTTTTATGCCTGGTACAAGTTACATCACCTAAGGATGAGTTGGAATTTTTCCCCAGGTTAGACACGAAAAGAATGAGTAGAAAGCAGAACTGGTGAAGAGTTGGAAACTATAAGCTCTCCCTGCACAGAAGAAAGAGAAAATGCCTGTATACTGTAACTTCCTGGAATTAAAGGTCATCACAAACCTCACTTCTCTGTGCTCCAGGTGGAAAACACATGAATTCACACCTAAATATAGACTATGCTCTGTGAAAGCAAGACCCCTGCTGCATGCACATATCTCCTGTAAAAGCTGTGTGTCAGTCATCACTTACTCTATGCTGCCACAAAAATCTGTGCTGCTCCAACTCCTTAAGAGCTGAGACCACATTATTAATAACAGCTTGCTTTCACCCTATACAGGTCTATTCTCTTCCTGCTCCCTCTAGTCTTTCATATTCTTTATCGAGCTGTGTTCTATGTATGGTAATATTATGTCATATCCATCACCACGGTACCACTGAGGTCAGCTTGCCACTGACAGGTTCCTGAAAGACAGTAAAGAAACCATTTTACCAGATCTTTTACCTGTCACCTGTGCAGTTATATAAAGAATAACACTGCAGAGCTTCATCCTTGGGATTCATCACTAAAAGACGACACAGACTCCTGACACAGCTGCTGGCTGTTATGACCTGGAACCCACTAAGGCAAATACAGCACTTTCAGGAACGTAACACCTACTAAATTCATTGCAGACACCTTAAAATACACAGAAAGCATCTCCTAATGTTAACAGCCACTGCTATGACACACCACTTGGTTCATCTAAATTTAGTGTGCTTCTAAGTGGCTATTAACATCTGTGAATAGCAAAGATCAGGAAATCACACTGTCAGCAAAAAAAATCCATCTCCTCTCCCATATACTGGATTGCATTTCACATTTCAAAAAGAATTAGTTTACCATATAAGATGGCAAATCAACTATAAACAAAATTGTTTATATAACCCAGAGTGGACTGAGAGAAGAGCCCTCAGTTCCAGATCTTTCATTCATATGCACGCAAGATCAAAGCAGGGCTTTCTGTGGCCCAGGGGCAGACAAAAACCAGGCTGTTCTATCATTGCTCTTACACAAACTGCAGATTGATAGTAATATTTAAAGGTACAAAGAAGTCCCTTTGATTTTTGCCTACCTCCTGAGCCCAGTCACCTTAGCTGATGCCCACACCAGCTGTACAGTTACACTAGTTCTCTCTGCATACAGGTTGGTGCTGAAAGCAGCACACATACAGTGTACAGAACAAGGGAACAATGACCATCCAATGCCATTTCACAGTGCATCTGCTCCTATTTGTGGCATTTGTTTTCATCCTACAGAGATATTAAGGCAACCTTGTTCCAAAGCAGGACCAGGACAGGGGAAGAATCAAATGGATTCCTCTTAAGCTTGAAGATCTCAGTGCACTGTAATAACTAATGACAATGCCTGAATGTCTTCAAGTTAGATTTTGCTCAGTCATCATATGGGGAGTGATTAACCCTGGCTTGCAGCCTCAGACCATCCAGAAAAAACAAGAAGGGAGGAAGGCAAGCAAACCAAAAGCATGGAAAACATCTCTGAGTTGTTCAGTTGCATGAGAATCACCACTTCTTGAAAATCCAAGGCTGTAAGGTCCAATTAACAGATCCAAACACTCTGCATGACTGAGGTAGAATCTCACTGAAAACCACTCAGATATTGCCAGCAGCTGTATTAAGTAGGAAGAGCTGAGATGTCCAGATTTAAGTGCTTAGAGCAGCCAATAAGTAGAGAGGCGCCATAGGAGGGGAAAAGGGAATGACTGGCTGTACATGTACATGAGCTTAGTTTGTATTCAGCCGTATCAGTGCTCTGTGTGCAAGAGAGGGAAGGTAGTTTTTAAGAGCAACGTGAATGAGGAAAGGTGTCAGGTTGGTCTCTAGTGGCTACAAGGGTCCAGAAATTCAAAGGTGTGAACATGACCTTGTCATCAACAGCTATTAAGCAGACAAACGCAGCTAAAGGTTTAGCGCAACAGAGACACCAGCCTACACAGTCCCCTGGCAACAGCAGTTGAACTCTTTTAAAACAACCTTTTGTTAAAGACTTTGGAAAACCTGTTAGTACATTACATTTTGCAGTGCTTTAAAGAGGGCTTTTGTTTCAAGTGACACTTTCCCTGTAGTTGTGAATAGCCTTTACAAGGAAGCACAACAGCTGAGCTGTTTTCACTGGGATCAGTGTCAGATGTTTTTTAGGGGACACAGGGAGGAGGCAGGTGAGAACTGCTGGAACTGGCGCAGTTACACCACTCACTGTGGTCTTAAACCTAGGCCCTTAAAGCCAAGAGCAAAAGAATGGAATGCAAAAAGGGAAAATGTGGCTTCCACCCTTACAGTGCTGCTGGCTGACAACCACACTGCTGCACGGCACATGCTCTAACCAGCCACACGCAGCCCCTTGGGGCGCAGGGACGTGCTCTGCCTGCATCAAGCTGGTTAAAGCACTGATTTTTCACTGCTTCCCCAGTTACACGCTCACAGTGCCACTGCAAGAGCCTGAGGTGAGACTCTCTAATAACAGAAAGCAAAAAGAAGCAACAAAGTTAGGAAGAGAAACGTAAAGCAGCACTGGATATAGATTGCAGAGCCTCAGCCTCATCATGTGGGTGCTGCACGCGTGGGGCTCCTCCTGGCAGAAACACGTTGTTCAAGGACCAAGACAACAGTGATGGTTATTGCAGCTTCTAGGAGACACTGAAGATAGCTGGTCTGCTTATTTCTTCTTTGTAAAATATAATTTTTAACTTCTCTCAGTGGTCTTTACTGACCTAAAAATGAGATGACAGGCAAATATCTATTCCTCCTGCCTGTGCAATGTCCACTCTCCAGTATACCAGTACCTGGCTGTTAGTTGTCTAGTCTCTCCCTCCATTGAAACAAAAGTGGTATCACAAGTGCTGGAGTGTTTCAGCAGACTTTAACATGAAACCAGGCTGCCATTCCTTCTGTAATCTCCATGGAGCATTTTGAACTGGACTCCTGTTAGCTGGGATGAGGCAGCATAGAGACTTCTGTTCAGCAACAGTCAAGAGAATCTAGCATTAGTAACTGAAAGGATTTTCATGTCAGTTCAAAAGCAAGCTTAATCCTGGCATAGTTCTGTGCTTTCCTTCATTCCTCAGCACAACATACTGATTTGGTAATGCACATTAGTTCAGTACATATCTGTTACAAAGCAGATGAACTGCGCTCTCCCTTCTGCTTCCATGCAGAAAATTAAAGATCCGGGGTTTCACAGTCTATACCAAAACCACCGGCTCAGATGATGAGTGAAACACTTCTTTCGGAGGATTAAGATGGAATGGATGGCAAAGGAAGGCAATCACACTTTGGATTCAGTGACGTTAGGCACAAAGAGTATCTTTAGTTTAGGGAACCTGGCAGTGTCAAAACTCGGTTGATGATAAAGATGATGAAGGGAAAAAAAAGTCAACATGGAACAATATGCCACAGAAATATGCAGCTCTGGAAAGAGAGGGCTAAAAGCTGCTGTGATCACCTCAGGAGGCAGCGACAAGTGCCATCTCAACCCAGAACTGCTGGCACAGGCAGCTTGAAGCAAGATGGCAAGGGTAGTTTCCTTGAAGCAAAAAGCACAGTGGGATATAAGAGGTTTTGGTCATCAGCTCAGAGAAGAGCTATAAAACCAAAGAAATAGGAGTATGAGCTGGGAGCTGAGACTGAACATAAAAGTCCTCTCTGAGGGAACAGCGAGAGTAAAAGCAAGGGCAGCCAACAGATTCAGAGGGAATGGCAGATGAGCAGAAAATAAAGCTGGAGAAACAAAAACTGAAGAAAAGCATCTAAATGGGACACTGAGGAAGTGTAAGTCACCTCAGGAGGCTGGAAATGACCAGGAGAGGTGAAAGAAAAGGACTGCAAAACTCTGGGAAGCCTTAAGCATCAGGGCTGTTGCAGGAGAGCTTTAGGGGAAGCCTTAAACACCCTAGAGCAAATAGCCAGATCAGCCTAAAGAAATCCTGGGGCAGAACAGGGTCTGAGTCAGGGAGATATAAAAGAGCCTGCAGAGGATAGTGGGGAGGAAGGGAATGAGGAAACTGCACAAGCCACAAGCAGAATTGATTGACAACTAAGAACTGTCCCTTGGGAACAAAGTGCAAAGAGCCAAGGGGCATGTGAAAGGCTCACATAGCAAGTGACAAGGAAAGACTGGATGCTAAGCAAAGGGACTGCAGGAGCAGAGAAGCCCATCTTTCCCACTGTTCTCTCTCCAACAGTGATCACTGCCAGCTGCTGTCCAGAGGACATGAATTAAAGTTACTTTAAGCAGTGTAGCTAGGTAATCCATAGCAGTTCATAGAAAGAGATATGTCTTATTGCCTCTCAGCTGCTGTTAACCTTCACATACCCACAAACACTGCAGGAAGGACACATTTGCAAATTTTTAAAAGAGTCAATATTCAGGGAAGGAAACTGGAGCACAGCATCACTGTCAGATTGACACATACTGCATCTTTGTGCTCTGAGCATGGAGCGCAGCCCAGTCAGCAGCAGTGGCTCACGTTTCATTTCTCCCCATCCATTTTAAACAAGAAACAAGGAAATATTCTAAAACAAGGAGCCTCATTTAAAGCTAAGGACTACTATCTTTAAAGGCCCAGTATATTCTTTGTGACTACAAGGCTAAGATATGTGACTAAGATTTGACTGTGAATTCCTGACTGAACTCCTCAGCGGGTTGTACACCGGGTAAGCAAAGAAACTGTCGTGCAAAGTGCACGTGGGGTTGACAAAACGTTAATTCACAGGTTCCCTGTGTGCTTCACCAGTAACAGCAAACCCACCCATTTCTAAATGGAAGAATTCTCCCTCTGTTGTGCACTCATACTCCATTTGCCACTATGAAGCCCTGATGCCACACTGCTGCTCTTCGGCCATCGCTACCCTGCTGAGAGAAATACCAGTGAAAAACACAGCATTTAAACTGGCTGCAAAAGCCAGCAGTCAGGCAAAGGCCACAGATCCCAGTAAAAGGCCAAAAAAAACCAGAATGAGATTTATTAATTAGTTATGTGACTTCTCATGGAGCACAACTGTAGGCTTTAATTGCCACTGACATATTAATGCTCTAGTTGACTCAAAAAAAAGAGACAAACAATTAATAATCAAGCCTAAGGGGTTAGCCCATCAAAACTGGAGGAGTTTCTGCTTCCTTTATTTTCAAGGACAATCTCAGCAGGGGCAAAGCCAACTGCTCAAGGAAAACAGCCCAAAATCCAGCATAAATAGCAGCACACAGAAAAAGTTAACTCTTTTTTGTTAGCACCTTTCTGGAAGACACAGGAGCAGCTACTTGCTATCGTTACTCGACTGTCACTAACAGCAGCCTTTTCCTTCCTTTTCCCAGAAGTGGGTCATTAATTTCTTTCCTCCTTAGTGAATCCCAAATGGAAGCACAAATACTTCCTCAGTGGAAGTCTCTGCTTTTAGATTTTACCAGCCATGAAATTGCTGTGACTAACATGCTCCCTTCCTACAGGTTGATGTGTCAGACCAGCAGAGAAGGATTCGCTTTTCACAGTACAAAACTTTATCATCCCTTTTGCCACACAGACTTAATAAAAGCAAGGTCCTCACTTAACACACTTCCTACTATGCTTTCAGCACACTCTAAAGGGAAAAGAATGGCATCTTAAAGCTCTATCACCTGCCAATTTTTACTTGTCAAACTATTTGCAGGTATGGCAAAATCTATCATTGCCTTGCTGTCCCATCATGACTGTTCTTAAAAACTCACTTTCTAACCTAATAAATCAGAAAGTGCCCAGCTTCCAAATTCAGTTTGCTGTTCCTCACTGACTGACTTACTACATTTTCTTTCTTCTCTTCATTTAACTCTGTGAAATGAGCAATGCTTTAAAGCACCATCATTATTATTAAATTTTAAGTATATGGTAACTAGATATGTATAAAAGATAACTTTAAAGAATCCCTCCAAGACAAAGCACTACTTTGGTATGCCATCTGATAAGTATCTTAACAATCAAGCATTTAAGCCTTGGCTGTAATTTCAGAAGAGCTACATACAAAAACCTTATTTACAGCTGTGTTGTTCCCATCTTTCTTACCTCACTTCTGGTCTACTTAGTCCTTAGAGAGGCTGTACATGACAGTGGAAATGAGGTATTTCAAAAAATGAATATGGGGGGGTGTGTACATATATATATATCTATATCTCTTGTATTTAACAGATAAGCCATAAAACTGTCACTCCTTGATATTATGACACCAGAGAGTGATGTCATGCCCCAGTGCATGTTCAGAAAAGCAAAGGGACCTCACCAGGAGTAATTCCTTTGCAATATGGAACTGTGTGGGAACTACTAATAACTTTTTCAACAGTTAATTTACAGTATAGTACAGAAATTGTACTGAACGTGCAAGGTCTAGTACACCACTAGAAGCCACACATACAGCTTAATATATCTTGTCTGATTTCAGAGATCACAGACTACATCAACTGATTTAAGTACTAATGATAGCTATACACACTGTGTGACCTTCTGAAGTTTAGATGACCCCCATTTCAACCATCAACAGATAATCTCAGCATCAGAATCAGAAACTTTTATCTGAAACACAAAAAACCCAGCTTCTCATGCAAGGAGCCACAGCACCACGTTTCCACCTGGCCAAAACGAACAGAGATCTCAAGAGATCCACCCACACAGTGCAAAGATGCCAGGCCAAACAGTCTGGGAATTGAGTCCTGAGGATTTACTAAAGCACATGATCTGCATTTAGATCTTTCTCCTACAAAGTGTTTCTCAGAATAAGGACGCTGGGGGACTCTGGTCCTGCCAGGCTTTGTTAATGCCGTGCTGGTTGCACTGGGAGATGCTCACCATGCACAGTGACACGGCGTGAAAGGCCTGTTGGTTTGAAAGAGGCGCTTCCTGTAAATGTCAGTGGGTTTTTAAAGGTTAAGTAAGCATCTTCAGAAAGGCCTCCCAGCTTGTGTGCTTCACCTCAGCACAGCCTGAGAAAGAATTATTGAAAAAGTGCCTGCAAACAGACAGAAAGCTCACAGGTTGATGCTGAACAATTGCAGTGTTCTGATCACAGGGTACAGTAGTAGATTACCAATGGCAGATTTACCATTGTTAATCATCAGAGTAAAGTACTAAAGACTAGGGTTTTTTTGCCTAATTAATTACCTCATCTACAGCAGAATATTAGTTCATATACATGATTGCTTCTTAAAGCTACAGAAGCTTTTCTTTGAGTGCCTCTCTGAAACATGAGCCCTTAAGACAAGAATTAGTGGTGACTGTGATGACCCAGTAGCTTAGTGATTCAAGCCTGGAAACAAGGCCTAAAACCTTATGAGAGCTCTGTGTTGTACCATCAGCTTTGTCATTGATGTTACCTGAAGGATAATAGGCTGGAAAAGCAAGCACCAAGAAAAAGTGCTGCCCAGGAAAGGCAGCCTCAGCTAGACACTCCTTCTGAGAAACAACACCACTTGCTTCCCTCACAAACAGGACTTTTGATGTGGTATCACACACAGCACACAGGGTGTGAAAAAGCTGGACTCAGAGGCCTAGCTACCTTCTCTCCTTTCCTCTAGTAGCTCCCCACACTCTCTTCACTATTAAAGGACCGTAAAGTTAAAACATACTAAATGGATGCCAACTACTGCACTATGAAACGAGCAAGAGGTTTGCTCTCTTCAACAGACAGAAGGCAAAAGAAGTAAAACAGAGTCAGACAGTAAAAAGAACTAACATCAGTTGTTCTCAGTTTCTTTATAAATCTAGAGAGTAGAAAAGGGGACTAAGGAAGTGAGGGGAGAGGAGGGAACCAGGGATGGACCCTGGATGCAAGGACCACTTTGAGCAAGAAAACACAGAACGAGGGACAGAAGATGATGAGGAAACAAAATAAGCTGCAGAGAAGAAAAATCCATCAAGGGAACAGAGTAAAACAAAAGAGCAAGAGCAGAACAGGATAGGGCAGGCTGGAACAAGAATCACTGAAACAGCTCACGAAGCTCAGACATCTCATGCAAAAACAAAGAAAAAAGCCCCAAATCCCAAATAGAAGGAAAAAGAAAGGTAAAACTACAGAAAGATCAAAGGCAAAGGAGATATCAACTTTAAAGATTACTGTACAGAAAGCTTGCAAATGCTATAATAAGAACATAAGGCAGGTTACCACCAAAATGTCAACCTCTACTCAAAGATGAGTCACGATGTGCACAAGTTCAATCAAAACCATCAGCCTTTCCAGGAGCACAGCACCTTTAGTGGAAAATACCACTTATTTTGGGTGATTTGATCAGAAAACTACTACATATTGAATATGATCAGGAAAAAAAAAACCTCTCTGAAATACCTTTCCTTGAGAGGTCCCTGATTTTAGTAGTAAATGGTACTGGAGATGCTTCTGGGATGGGAAATGGCAAAACTGCAGCTCCTCAAAGGAGAAAACTGCTATTATGTGTCCTGCTGTGCCTTTCTGGCTACAGCCCCAGAATAGGCACCTCTGGCATGTACCTGCCAACCACCTACACTGCAAAGAGGTGCCAGTCCCCACTGAAAGCCCTGCTAAGCTCCAGAGACAGCTTCACCCCACACCCCTGAGTGAACTGAGCAGAAGAAGCCCCGCTGCAGCAATCGTACAACAGCCCACTCCTCATTTCTTCTGTCATCTCTGCACCCCCTTCACTGTCAGCAGCAAAATCAAGCACAAATTATCCAAAGAGCATGGCATAGAGCTGCTGCTTTTGAAGACAGAAATCTTAACAGAATATCTCTGTGTGTACAAGCTGTACAGCGTGGCAGATGCAGGGAAAGACAGTTCACACAGTCCGAACTACAGGAAAACAGTTTCAAAATCAATGCCAGGCGTGAGCGAAGATGTAAAAACCTGAGGGGTTTGTGAATTCAATCATTCTTGTTGCCAAAGGTTTCCCAAATGACTTGGAACAACTGCCCTTCATGCTTTCTCTCCCTTTTGCACCAATCTGAAAGGAAACTGTTCTCATTCATGTTGGTAATGTGATTTACGTGCGGCTCAGAGTAGACGCACAGGGCTTTATTCTGCAGCTCCTACTTGAGTGCAGCTTCTCAGATGTAAGGTGTTTTCAGTCACCTAAAGCAGCATCATTTAGGAAACATTCCTAATTTTCCTTGCAATTATTTCTGAACTACTTCATGGCAATTTTTTTTCTGTCCTTGAAACAGTGTCAGAGGAGACACTGCGGTAGGTTCAGCATGAACCTAAACAAAAGACAGTACTACTTTGGGATAAATTTGCTCTCTGCAATATCTGCTGGCTGCTATTTGTAAGACAACAATAATGAGACATGTTTTTTGAAGAGAAATGGGGTGGTATAATTTGAATGAGTAAAATCAAACCAGTCAGATTTTTCAGAGGGTCACATTCTTTGCGTTGGTTTAATATTTCACAAATCCTCTAAAGCACAGCAGCGCACAAGGATGTGGTTTGTTTCTCTTTCAAACAGTCATCTGCTACCAATTTCATTCAGTTAAATATCAGAATTAAATTTTAGCCATAGTAGTGCTTCTGTGCAAAGGAAATGATGTTTTAAATAGGCCTGCAGATGTGATCCTGTAGATTTGGGCTTAAAAAAAGAGTAAATAACTAAAGGGGAGAGAGGCTGTCTACACAGGCACTTATTCCTGAATTGCTATTCCCAACTAGTTCCCCAAGGAGACTGTTTTACTCCAAATTGAAAGCTCTTTATAGGGAGCTAACCAAACCCACTTCAAAAATAGAACCAAACTACTATGGAAGAAGCTTTTCTTACTCCCAGAAAATGACAATAAAATTAATAAGAAATACTCTGCTTCAAATTCAAAGGGTGAGTTTAATTCCTACTAATTTCTCTGTTCAGGTGAGTGCAAATAAAGCATTCTCAGCTATTCCACCTTCGAAACAAAGAGCAGATAACACTGTTCAACAGGCACAGCAGCAAGGCTTCCTAAGTTTGGGTTAGTACAGATCTAACCCAGCTACACAAGTGACTCCATGAAAAACTCTGCTCATTATCAAAAACTACTGCTGGTAGGTGCCTCTCTGGATGGTGCAAGTTCAAGTCAAGCTCACTGGAATATGCAGGACTGGCTTCAGCTACCAGGGGCAGGATGAAAAGAAACTGTGCCTAGTTGATAGCACAGTTTTGCAAGAAGATAACACACATCCACCTCAGGCTGCCTGTCTCAGAGAAAAACCACAGTGCTTTTTGTAATTCTTCATCTCTTCCAGGTGAGCACGGGACACATCTCTGTTCCCCATGAAGGATCAGTGGGCAACAAGGCTGGAGGACACCACTTTCCATGTGGAAACTCTGGGAAAAGTTAAATACAGAAATGTCTAGAGAAAGGCAAACACTGACATACCTCCTATAACCACCCCTCAAACCCTAGATAAAAACTGTCATCCAAAATTTAGGAGAATGAGCTTCAAGTTGGACAGAAAGCTCAACTGACCCTGTGTTTTCCAGATGTCATTCAAATAGCTGGTGCTCAGACTTGTAACACATTTTGGAGTGGAAGGCTTTTGTACCTTTTTTGTGCCCCTGCAACAGCTATTTTGGGCTGTGGAATCACTTCAAAAGTTTTATTTCAGTATTTTGTTGGGAATATTCTTTATTCTGTCCTAAGGCTGAATGGTAACATTTTGGCATGACTGAAAAAAAATGTTTGCAGGAGCACAAAATAATTTCCTCTCCACTTCAGTTGTCTTGGGCTCAAGGAAGAGCTCTACTCATCATGGAGAAATGCCTCTAAAGAAAAAGCCTTCTGGGACAACTTTGTTGTATCCCATACCCACTATGCTCACAGACATGATCTAGCTTTGTTTCACCTGGAAAATGAAAGGCTCTGTGTAGGTCGTAAATATTTTATTGTTGAAAAGGGATCACATCCAGCTGAGAGCTTTGTTTGCAACTTGGCAGAGTAAATGGAAAATATCACATGATGATATTTGCATTTATCACCTCTGTGCATTGGGAAATGGGTAACCACATGCACAGACTAAGTACTGGCAGGAGCCTGCAGGCAGCTAACCACCACCCTCATATTCACACCCGTGTCTTTGCAAAACTATTCAATTCCTCAAATTGGAATGCAACAATACCTTTAAATCAGAAACAAACTCTCTAGTGTTTTGGGAATGAAATAGTGCTAAACTATGTGGTAATGCCCAGTAAAGTAATATCTCCCTCTCTATAATAAGCCCACAGGAGACCAGAGCCCCTTACTTAACTGTTTGCTACTGTGGGATTATTATTATTGCTCAAAAAGAGTCTAATAAAATTTGAGTGAAACCAGAACCATTCCTACTGTTGTTATCAAAAGACTTGTCTGTGTCCTCATGACGAGCTCTGTTGCAGGGAATGAAAATGAGATTATAAAAATCCATTCTGATGATGTCTTCCTGATGAAAGTAAAATATTTATCACTTAGCTATTCTTACTTATTGGAGTGAAGTATTCTGGGGTTAGATGCCTAATGGCTACAGAATTAAAATGCATCTTTTCATCAGGACAGTCAAAAAAATAAAGAGGTTTTTAAATTAAAGATCAAGCTAAAACAAGCCTTGTGACAATAACAGCATTTCTGGGGCCCACTCATTCCAAATACTGAGTGACAGATCAAATCTGTCTGTGCTAAGGGCTAAATAGGTGTGCCATGTTTCTATGGGCTTTTTAGCAATTTGTAGGAAAGCAACAGGTGAATTAGTACTATTCTGTATTGCTACAACAGGCATGTGAGTGCCCTTAATTGCAAGTGGTTTAAAAACCCATGGACAAAGCTGCCATTTAACTCTGTGGTACAGTGACAGCTTCATAACCTGGACCCTTCACAGCTTGCGACCAGAAAGGTGGAGAGGAAAAAACAAACCACCACAAAAAAACAAACCAAAAACTCACATCACAAAAAAAAGACTTAAGCCTATTTCACAGAAGACAAACGAAGGCATGTAGAGAACAAGCATCATACGGTTAGTGGGAAAAGAGCCAGGAATGGAATTTTAGCCGTGATCCACTCTTAACTCTCAGGTTTTCTGGTCCATACCATTTTTCATCTTCCTCTGAGTCCCTGCCACCCCCTAAATTCAGGCCTGAATTCCAATTTATTGATTAAAGCAATGGGCAGAGAGTTAGCATTAGTCTGGGCTCTTCCACCAACTCAGGGTCTGACCTCTGACGTGGGTGTTAATCTCAGCACTCTTGAAGTCCTCTGAACGAGAACAGTTCAATTTTCATAGTCTGTTGAGCACCCACACTTCTCATCAACATCAAAAGAAGCTATGGGTGCTCTGCTTCTCTGCAAGTCAGGCCATAAGTTCAAAGTATAATGATCACTGCAGAACGGTCCCATGCTAAGTGGAGTGCGAGCTGCTAAATGAGAGCTGTTACAGTTGACGAGGTCAATGTAATTTTACTGCTGTGCTGTTACACTGAGAACACTTGCACTCAGATGCTTGCAGTATTTCCTGGGAGTTAGAAATGGATTTTACAGCCTTCCTTTTCTTTGTAATTTTGGATCACAATTAGTGAAGGAGCCTTCTCTCCTGGGGGGGAGGCGAGGGCAGCTGAGGGGTAGACAGAAACTCCTTAGTCTCATTACTTGTGTTTCATTAAAAATAAATAACCTACTTAAGGGAAAAAAAAACCCAACCCACAACAGTATTACCAAAAGTAAATATACCAGGAGTTTCAACTAATGTTGACACAGCACAAAACACATGTCAAATATTTGTCAATGAACTTCTTAAATGCTATTTACAGGAACTTTTGTTTGGGGTTTTTTTGATATTTTGACACCTTGTCATTATTTATTCTTTTTCCAAGGCAGGCTTTGCTCGTAGCTGACAACCATTTCTTTATTTAAACTACTCTATTCACGTACTGAATTTCCAAAAATGTTTCTGAAAGCATGTTATCCCCAGCATTTAACCACCAGCTTGTCATACAGCTGAGCCCTCTAACCTCAGCATTTCAATAGCAGACTTTACAGCAACCACTTGCTTAAAAGAAGAGGGGAGGGAAAGGGCAGATTTTTAGATGACAGAAAGATGGCATTTTTACATTGATAGAAAGATTTATGATGTTTAAATTGTTCAGACAAACTACTACAATGTAATTTCTGAGGTTCAGATAGCTATCCTATATTTAAATGCACACATATACTCTACTGCAGCTACTTGTAGATTGCTTTGATGGACTAATTCACAATAAAACATAAGATTTCAAGGAAGAACCTTGAGGAGTCAAGCTAGCTGGAGAGATGTTTAAAATATAGCTTTGACTTCAATGCTGTGCCAGCTATAATGACTGCACACCTCCAGCTAAGCTGCTCAGCTCACGTGATGCTGCAAGAAGTTTCCTCTGACTTTCCTTAGTGACATTCAGGCTTAACGTCACGCTAATAAACATCAACTACAGTCCTTTTTTTCTAGGACAAGAAGCCCAAGGAATACTCACATCACCTGTTTTGAAGTCATATGAATGTATTACAGGATCAGGAATTAATCAACATCTGCTTTTAGGCTTTTAAATTAAAAATGTCCACCAGTTTTGAAGTCGAAATGCCAAACTCTGTCAGTCAGAGTTGGGAATCTAGCCAGAAAATGCCCCACACTATATTAACAGTTTAGAAGTACCTGCTTGCAGGTTAAATAAAAACCCTCTGACACCAGAAGACATTCTTCCTGTGCTTCAACATTTGGTGGAAACTGACTTCAAAGCTACACAAAATTTAGCACTTTAATCACCTTCTCTCCAAAGTCAGCAAGCAATGTTTGGTCTTAGATGAAATTTTGGGCCAGGATTCAGGTATTTCAACAGAACTGTCCCATCCTTGCTCAAAGCTGAGGAACAGAAGCCACCACCATCCTGAAATTAGTCAGGACAAACCTTCCACCAAGTCTTTATGCAGCAAATAGAAACAAGTTAAACATCTAAACAAAATGCTCCAGAAATAGCAGAGATCTCTGTGTGAGAACAAGTTCAGCTGAGTTCCTAGGGGAAGGTAAAAAAATCCCTGCAAAGAGAATAGAGTTGTCTGCAACAGCTGACAGAAGTTCAGATACAGCTAGTCAAGTGCAGCCAGTTATGATTCAGTTGTATAATAGCATTTCCACTGACAGACAAGACAATCTTTCTTACAACTGTCTGTAGCTTTTTGGCTTGAAGAATCTTGATGCTCTTATAAATTGCAATTTCCCATCACATTCAAAATGTCTATATATTTTTACAGGACACAAGGCATTTGTATGGCATCTGTTGCAAAATATATATTCCTACAGCCTAGAGAATGCATTTGAAGTCTTCATACATTAAGTCTGATTTATTCAAGCTCATGGAAAAACTATTTCCAGCAATCTGTCTTGAACACAAGATGCACAGCAATATGAAGAAATGGGGTGCCAAAGACTGGCTTCTGATTCTCTGCCCTTCGGCAATGGGGTAGAGAAAAGTTACTTTCACCTGAAATTAATGTAAATTGAAAGTGCTGCAACCTAAACTGCTCCAAGAATGTAATTCTAATCTCATTTACCTGCCATCATTAATCTGCAAAGCACTGATCATCAGTCAGTTATCTCAGAGTTCACTGCAGTTGTCAGAAAGCATCTCTGTTTACAGAGACATTACTCTTAAGCACAGAGATTGAGTTTTTTACTGAGACAACTTAGAGATACTATTTGCAGGCTATCTCCAGCTGACAGAGGCAGATCCCAGTGCTGCAGTCCCAAGGCTGGAAGGGTGCATTAACACACCCAGTAACACGGTAGCTAATCAAGTGGTTCTGGTAGCTGTTCTTGAGCACCCTGCACTGCTGTCAGGTACTACACACTGAGAAAGGAGTCCCTCCAATTCTGAGGCTGCAACAGAACCATCAAAACCAAAAGATGTGTTTACCTCAAAGAACCTTTGCAGTTTGATACTCCTTGTATGTCAGTCTGCAGTGATAACCCAGCACTGACAGAGCTGGCACTCAAAGCCCAGTCAAGAGTATCTGGCTGGAGACAGATCAGCACCAGTCAGCAGTGGTGGGTAGGAGCTACATGGAGAAATCCAAGCATGACAAGGGCACAGCAAAGACAAGATGCAAAAACACAGCATTGCACTGGACGTGTTTCCTAAACTCCTCCCTCTCCTGAGCACAGTCTCACTAGACAGTAACAGAGAGACCTGGAGACAGCATGAAGCAGATGTGCTGTGCCCATGTGGCAATTGCTTCTACCTCCCATTCACATCCTTTGCCCAGACACTTAATAGATCTCTTACAAACACCGAGGAGCCACAGATGAAAACTGATTTCTGTTGAGAGATCTCATGCTTACCTATAGATTGTCTTTACTATTACTCTTATTAACACAGATACCGATATCACTTCCCACTTCGGTTTATTTACTGTCTTTGCATCCTACTTGTGACCCCTCCTTCCAGAGCACTGAACCAATCTAAGCCTCTAAAAACCACAGCCAAACTGTGGGGAGCGATGGCAGGTGCTCTGCTATAGGACCAAGGATTGCCTTCATCCAAACAAGCTGACACTGCTGGGCATTCAACCCAGCACACAGAGAATCATTTAGGCACATACACAGTGTCCCTACTTCACTCAATACAATAGCAGGAAAAGGCAAACAACAACCTCCACACTTTAAATGAGAGAAGAAGCTTCACCGTGACACCAGTCTGGAAGAGATTCACAAGACTATCTCAGCAGCAGCTCTTTACAGGAGGGGGACAAGAGGCAGCGGAGGCTGCCTTTTGTTCGCTGCTCAAGTGGGCAGGCACTCCAGGGTAAGTAGGGAATAATGCAAGGAGAGAAATTGTTAAGGTAGCAGAATGAAGCAAATATTCAGTCTCAGTTCAACCAGTGTCTGTCACAGCACACGTGGGCAGGAATTGCACTGCAGATGCACAGCTGCTCCATAGCTGGTACCAGAACAAAGAAGCCCAAAGGGAGCGTTCCCTTCCCGCACACAGGACACGTCTGGAGCCCGCTGCTCCAGCAGACACAGCCAGACGTGCAGCACATGGCTTTTTGCACGTTACTATCCCAATGAAGACATTTAATCTAGAGACCATAGTTCAGGCTTTTCTCCTTAGAAACCACAGCCCACACCCGTTTGGCTTTTAAATAGAAAACACCAGGTCCATGGGAAGTATGAAATACAGTCATTTGAATTCACCCTTATAAAATTTGTGGCAGAGCTCGTACAGTGGTGAACATCAGCAAGTCAGCCAAGACATGTGGGGAGCTTGCATGGGGAGAGCCCCCCACTCCTCTGAGTACATTGCTGAGATGGTGCCTTTTACAGGAGGGAATGGAATCTGCTTTATGTTATCAGTAACGTTTAACTGAGACTGCACATTGGACAAAAAGGCTTCCATAAAAATCTCTCTAGGTTTTGGACTCACAAATTGTGCTAATCTGCCTCCAGTGGACTTTGGTGTAACAATGTTATTTTTATGATAGAGTGGAGTAAAAGCTGGAAATCCTATCAGGTCACCAGAATGTACAAACTGCAAGACTCATTACAAGGGCAAGCTCCCAGTCTGATTTCAGCAAACCAGTTTTAGATTTAATGATGTGGAGCCAAGCTGATCAGTGAAAAGAAAACAAACCTCTGCTGTGAGTCTTTTCTATACCACTGACGTGGGCAGGATTTCAGCTATCAGCTTCAGCAGGGAAACAGGGACAGTGTCTGTCGGAGCTGCAACAGAAATCTCTGCTCCTGTCAATTCAATTGCTATTTATTAATGATGTTTCAATGTTGGAATTTTGCTTTCAAAAAGTGTCAATAACAGGCATCTACACAATCTTAAAATTCACTGTTTTCAATACAACATGAATATGTGCTTAAGTGTGTTACTGGTATGGGCTTGACTGATTTTTGAGTAACAAGAACACAACATTCTTAAAACAGAAATTAAAACAAAACAAAACCAGACCACCAGATCAGTGGGGCTTTGAGTGGTCACTCAATCAAACGTTCAGGGTATTCCTCTGTCAGGCAATGTTACCTTCAATAAACTTATGTGTGGGAGTTGACAAAAGCTAGTCATACAACTATAACAAGGTTTATTTCTCCACGTCATAGCATCACAGAATGGTGGGGTTAGAAGGGACCTTTAGAGATCACCCAGTCCAACTCCCTTACAGAAGCAGGTCCCACCTAGATCAGGTCACACAGGAACGTGTCCAGGTGGGTTTGGAAACATCCCAAGAAGGAGGCTCCACACCCTCCCTGGGCAGCCTGGGCCAGGGCTCCCTCATCTCTACAGGGAAAGAGTTTTTCCTCATATTTGAATGGAACTTTGTGTTCCAGCTTCATCCCTTCACCCCTTGTCACTGGATACAACAGAAAAAGTGCTGCCCCAACCTCCTGACACCCACCTTTTATATATTGGTAACTATTAATGAGCTCCCCTCTCAGTCTCCTCTTCTCCAGACTGAACAGCTCCAGGTCCCACAGCCTTTCCTCATAAGGAAGATGCTCCAGTCCCCTGGTCATCGTGGTAGCCCTGCACTGGCCCCTCCATGAGCTCCCTGTCCCTCTGGAGCTGGAGAGCCCAAAACTGGACACCTCATATGTACATTACAAAGTACAACCCTGCATGAAAATCACTCTCAGAAATCACAGAGGTTCTTCTAAGACAGACCACAAGGTATAAACAGCAGCATTAATAGTCTCCACGAATGTGTATCGGCATCAACCAGTGCAATTCACAGAATCATACAATCATTTCTCCTTTGAAATAGTTGTAAGGAAAGGTAAGGCTGCACAGATTTGTGATGTTGGATTGCTTACACTTCTCAGTGCACAGGCTGAGACAGCAATGTTTGTGTTCACCTGCAGAAATGTCTGCTGCTACAGTGCCTTCTTAGAGCCTTTAAACTTGGCAAGAACATATCAATCGCTGCAGTTCAACTGAATTTGTGCACTGAAGCATCTTCTTCAGCTGCATGTGGACACTGGGAAAAACAAGGGCTTGAACCCCAAAGCAAAGTCTAGGTGAGACTGCCCTTCCTTGCCAGAGGATCATTTTTAAGGCAAACACCCCCAGGAAGATGTATCTGCTCCCTGCTCAGCACCATGTGTTATCACACCATGAAATGGGGGTGCTGCTAAAAACCACCCAAAAAGTCAGAAAACAGAGAATGCAGCTTCTGTGTTGTATTTGAATTGCAACATTTGGCAAACTTCATGCCATTTTGAGTCTGGATCCATAAATTATTACACAGCTACAGTGAGATAGAAGAAGTGATCACTAAATTACAGCATGGAAACATTTGGTGGTATGAAGAGCACAGCCAAACCCTCCTTCACCAAATAAAGAAATCACAAGTCTTTAATAAAACTCTAGGAGCTATTTTGACTAATTCAGATAAGTTTCAAGCCCCAGACCACAGTTGTGTGTTTATCTAGTGGTAAGTACAGCACTGAAACATGAGATTAATTTTTCATACTGAAATCTGAAGCATTCACACAACTCCTTCATGAGAGGAAAGAGCAAGAGGATGTAGCACAGAGCGGGGCTGTGACTGTACAATAGCCTTTTGGTGGATAGTGCTTATGAAAGCCTCAAAGCCATGGCAAGAGACTTCTCTGGGGTCTGATGCTTTCTTTAACTCAACCAGCTACTAGTAGAGATTTTGCTAGAACAATCACACACATACACATTATCTTGACCTACTGTGGCTATAAGCATTTGGTTCTGATCACAGCCTATAAAGGAAACTGCAAGAGGTAATTCATTTGGACTGACACATCTGTAACACCAGATGTACAATCACCCCTGAGTTCATTCCAGACAGTCCTAAAGCCTTAACAAACCTTGACCAGGCAAGTGTACCAGGCTGGCACACTGCTGGTCCAAACACAAACCCAACCAACTGCACTTACAATATAACCAACGGGTTATGCTGTAACTGCCCACTAAGGAAATTACTTCTTCAGCTCAGCTCTTCAGGGTCTGTGTTGGAGGTCCTGGGATGAAACACTGCTAACAACATAAAAAAGAAGTCATTGTCCAAGCAAAGCCAAATGAAACAATTGCTGCTTGGGAGGATACAGACACAGCAATGCTGGAATATGGAGCTGACACATTTCAATGACTTGAATCTTCTTGCAGATGCCTTCTGTCACCCCAGACAAGTGTAAAAAGAGGAAAGAAAGCACTAAGCAAAGAACAAGGGCTTGTGCACAATTCTGATCCTCAAAAAAATAAAAAGCAAGAGGGAGAGGGAGCGAGAGAACAAACATTTAATTCCCTTGTAAAACAGATGACTGCATTGTAATTTACTAGCAGCTGCTGGCAACAAACACCACTCTCATATTCCTATTAACCAAGCTGCAGCTGATTTATTAAAGGCTCAGATACATCAAAACAAATGACTGTAACATCATTTATATTACTATTTACAGCTCTTTAATAGGGTTACACGAAGGGGCAATGCAGCACAAACTGGAATCTGGTTACAAGTCTGTCAAGCAGCAGCAGAGTATCATCTCTCCATTGCACCAGGCTCTAGCACTGAGCTTCTCTGTATTCTTTCCAACCCTTTCCCTTGTGCCTGCGAGGCACAGGTGTGCTGGAAATCACTGGTGGCAAGGCAAGCAAGCCTTCCCAGGCTGCACAAAGACTCAGCAATCTGCTGCTAGTCAATATAATGCTGATTTAAAAAAACAAAACAAAAAGAAAACACAAAAAACAAACAAAACCCGAAAACAGAAAAACTCCAAACCAAAACACAACAAAAACTGAAACCACCCTTCTGCCCAGCAGTGGGACCTCCATCACATATTGTTGCACCAGGAGTGAATCAATGTTATCACTCCTCTGCAGAACACGCTGCTCCTACGGCTGCTGCTGAAGCCAAAGGCATGATGCTTGCAAACAGGCTGTGGCTAAGGAAGCCAGGGATCAATACCATCCCTGGGATTAGACTCAGCCAGTTGTTCAGAGTATTCTCTCTCCCTCCCCTAGGCTACCTGGTGTGTCCCTTAAGCCAGGGATTCCCAAACTCGGTTTGCTCAGGCGTCTCTATGATAGACAGGGAATGATGTGCCCCTTACAGAAGGGCACCCACAGGCCCAGCAGCAGGTCCTGGCTCTGCACAGGGCTGCACACAGGCACAGTGATGCTGTCCAGCCTGGCCCTCTCAAATGACTGCAGGGTGTAGGTGTGAACAGTTCTCTACTGGACAGAAGATGCTAAATCTGCTTTTCCCCACATCATATTAGGCAAAAAGCACACTTCTGGGCTTTTTATTTCCTTTTCTCATGCTGCTTTGAAGTAGCATACTGAAGGTTAGTGGCACAGCTGTCACAGCCTGGGAATCTCAGACTCAAGTCACTGATCTTAAACCCAAAACTGCCAGGACTGGAAAGTTGGCTGCCCAGGGAGGGAGTGGAGGCTCCTTCCTTGAAGGTCTTCAAGATCCCACCTGGACACGTTCCTGTGTGACCTGATCTAGGTGGGAGCTGCTTCTGCAGGGGGGTTTGACTGGATGAGCTCTAAAAGTCCCTTCCAATCCCTACCATTCTATGATTCTATTAATTAGAAATCAGCTCCTGAATGGAAATCAGGAACTGTTCCTGCCACTTCATGTCCTGACTTAAGTGATCTACAGGATCCTCTCCCCATCCATGTGTTTCCCCTCTCAAAATGACACAGCTTTTCCCATGTATTTGGTGCTTTGATGAGACCACAACTGCAGCCAGAAGAAGTGGCATTGCTGGTGGTCCCCACTGCCTTCAGGGCAGGCTCCCCTGAAACCTGAGCCTCTGCCAACCCCTGCACACAGCAGCACTTCATCTCCTCCATCCCTGGAAGAAATAACACAGCACCGTTACAAGCCATAGATTCTGCTATCTACCAAGATAATATTGGAAGCAGTGACAGGTTCTCTCATCTAAAGACTCTTTTCTAGCTGACACGACATACTTAAAAGGATTTTTAAATTAAAAGAGAGCTCTGTATTAAGAACATAAACCCTTTATCAGAGGTGTGGATGGAGGTAAACGGAGGATTCCTTTTGCTGTATAAATCTCACGAGGAATTCCCAGCCCACCCCAAGAATTTTGAACCGATGTGTTCAAGCCTCTGGTTTTCTCTAACCCATAAAAGCTCCAGATAGTCAAATATTATGCTTCTGCTTTTTAAATATTTCCATTTAAATGTAGATTTTGACCTTCTTGTCAATGAAATATTAATAAGAGAATAAAATATATATTACTCTCTTTCTGAGGGAGAGGTCTCTCTCTCTGTCATGTTCTCCATCGGTTTTTTGAAGAGCATTTCTTCAAACCATGGTGAATTTATTCCTCGTTCCTACATTTTTTAGGCCATGGAAGCTGAAAGCAGAAAGGTGATCACTTTATTTTTAACATCCCAGAGGAGAAAAAAAAAAAAGGGGGAAGAAATTCTGTTTCTCTGGATCAATGAAAAGTAAATAAGGACAGCAAAGAAACTGTATCATCTCCAGCAAGATGCAAAAGGCTAATTTAATTTGAAGTAACTGTGTTCCTAAACAAGGAGACAGTATAAAGATTAACTGAGATCTCCATTTCTTTATATAACTGCAGCCCATTAAGTGGGATAGAGAATAAAACTCACAAATTGCCCTGCTTATCCATCTTTATCTTCATCATTGTTCAAAGATAAATACCCCCCTCACCATGACGTTATTTATCTCCCTCGCTCCTCCTTTTTTGTTAGCAGAAGGGAAAACAACAAAATACATCATTGGTGCTGCAGCACAAATGCAGTACAGTTTAAAGGGGATCAGTTCTGCTCCTGCTGATTTAAATGAGAATCAGTCTGGACCCTGAGGATGCTCTACAGTTGAGAAATGTATCAACAAGAAACTGTAATACACTCTTTAAACACCATGGTAGGATGCACTCTAAAAACATAGGTGGTAAATGCTGCAGGTATCCAACACAATATCCTCAGTACCCTGTTGTTCTGGGTATTTTCACTTTTGAGTCCTGTCTCGAGTAACACTGCAAAGCTACCACAACAGTGGTGGGGAGTGGGACAGAAATAATCTAGTAAACTGTTGAAAGATACATGATTTAGCTGAAAAATCTAAATCAGGATGGACTCAGACCTTGGGAACCTGCAGCTACCAGATAAGAAATATGTTGTCTGATGGAGATGACCCTGGAAGGGTTCTCAATCATTGCTGAGTGCTGCCCTGTGCTGAAGGCTTTCTGGAAAAGGCCATAAAACAGAGATTAGCAGTTCCTCAAACTTTACTTACCAGTTTTTGCTGTTTTCATGCTAGTGCCTCTCTAATCTAAGTCATAGAAAGTATCTACCCTGACTTTTCAAGTATATTTCTCTTATTTGGCAAAGTTCCAGCCCTATGCCATCAGCCCAGGTACTCCCATCACCTCCAGAGCTGGGCATAATAGACAGAGGATTCTGAAAAGGCAGCTATGAGACAAATGTCCAATGCCAGTTAAATTTCCATAAGCACTGGGTACCTAATTCCCTTGGGATGTTTTCAAATTCTAGCACTTCTTTTCTTTAAGATGCTAGTGAGGAAAGGTCAACCTAATTTGTCATAGCAGCAAGCGAAGGCAAAAGTTCAGCACGTGCTGGCAGGCTGTCTGAGAGGTTTCATTATAGAGCTGTTTACAGCATTTATTTTTCCTGTTGCTGGTGCTGTTTTCAGGGTCAAGGAACTGCTATCCCATGTCAGTAGCAGAGATTACTGCCCAGGGAATAAACACCTGAATTTCACTCCTCCCTCACAAGTTAGTTGACTCATGTACTGCTAACTGCTGAAACTCTTCTGAATGACCACACAGTTGTTGAAGATTATACTAATACATGTGGCAACATAAAGCCTAAATAATAGTCCTGACACCACCAATTAGCATTAATACAACTGGAGATTTTAAACGGAGTGTAACACCAGTCCTGATTCACAACAGTGTATCAGTCAATCAAGTCAAGTAAATTCATTTAAAGCTTGCTCCTTTTGGGAGAAATGCATTAATGTGTGATAATTTCTGATGCAGCCTTTCTTCACAGCTTTTTATATCCTACAGTTCACAAAGAAATGACCTAAAGGTCTACACCATCACTAACACAAACACTTACATACTACATCCAACACTAATGAATGTATTCAACTGCCATTAAAGTTCTCGCCAGCTCCTGCCTCCAACGTGAAGGTCAGATGCAGGGTATGGCAAGTTCATGTAAGACTGAGGACACTTAGGGCTGTCCCCAAGTCAGGAGACATGGGCACCCACTGACTGGAGCACCCACGAATGAGCAAAATAGGCCTTAGGAAAGAACTGCCCTGGTGAATGCTCTTTGACCATCTTAGTCTTGACCATAGCACAAGAACAGAGAAGTGGCTTCAGGGAGGCTGCTGCCAAACTTCTCATGATTCAAAGAGGACAATGAAAAAGAAGGAGTCAAAGCAAGCAAACTGAGTGCAATTGCATGGCCAAGAGCCAAGCCTCGGAGGTAAAAGACAGTAACAGAAGACCTTCAGCCACAGCCAAAAGTTCAGCTGACAATAGAATTTCTCTTCCAGTAGCAGGAAAAGAGGAACCTTTAGGTCAAGTAAACCACATCTCCTGACTTGGCCTCAAAAGACTGCTAAAAAGGTCAAGAGATTCTGTATCTCCCAGCTATGTGATGAAAGACTGTGCCACATATCCATTTATTTCATATTGCTTTTGTCAAGTGATGGCAATATTCATGTGTGATGAATAGATCTGCAGGCAATGGAATCTCACATTCACATCTTGCATGCTCACATCATCTTGCCTTTGTGCTGAAGCCAAACATATCAGTATCTATACTTGATCTGTTTAGCTGGTGAAGAGCTAGAAAGACATGAGAAAGTTTCTCAGCTGAAGAAAATTAAGGGTGAAAATTACTCCAGAAGATCTCTTGGAAGCTGTGCAGCCATTTATGATACATCTACAGATTGTTTTGCTTCAAGAACACAAATGGGACTTTAGACAGTTTGCCTTTTGCTGTCTCTCTGCATGGCCACAATCTCTTGCTGCCTCAATCTCACAACTGGTATTTCTTCACGCTATCAAAGGTTTACAAAAAACAAAAACCCAATACAAACAGCTTCTACATGTGGGGGTTTTCATCTCTCCTTTTTAAAGACTTTCAGGATAAGCAGAGAAATGTAACTTCCAAGTGGCCACGCACAAAGCCCCACAGAGTCAGAAGACAGACAGAGCCTTTCACAAATAATTACTTATGCCCATCCCCAAGCACACAAGGCTATCCCATCAACACCTGACCTTAGAAGCACCCTGCACCAGGACAGAAGAGATTCAGTGACAAATAAGCCTTTTCTTCCCATTCAGCAGCTACAATTCCAGAGAATCCATTTTCAGGCAAGAGTCAGCAGAGGCCCTACAGCTTTCCACTCTGGATTTCTTTTCCCCATTCAAACGTCCAGTAAGAGAAGGAAAAACTCCCAGTGCAATTTACCTAAGTGTCTTCAGCAATATCCTTTATAGAATTTGGAAGAGTTGCTGGCAGTTGTTAAGCTGGTGCTGTTTAACTTGGACATCTGTCTGCCCAGGCTGCGATGACCAACTCGCTTTACATCACCGGCTAACAATCAAATAATAATTACTTTGGGTTACTACAGACTGGAGCTGGATTTGAGTGAATGATTTCAGAGCACTGGAATCCATTACCAATAACCCAAACCATCTGGGTTCTCGTCTCTGTTACAAAGAAAGCAGCAACAATTCCAAACATTAATTCAGACACTAAGTACTCGCTGGATCATCAGTCCATGGGAACAGTGGCATGTATTTTGATATAATTACCTCAAGATGGAAGCTACACGGGCATCCTATGGAGAGCGGTTCAGAGTTTACATTCTGTGCCACATTTAACTCTCTGGAGCTATATGGGAAAGGTTTGTATTAAATGAAAAGCTCCATTTAACATTATTTCCTTTGCAAAGGCAAGCTGGATAACGCTGGTGGAAAGTGAGGATTTTGCAAATGTAGCATGCAGCCTCCCAGCAAAAGGGGAGCCAGCTGATGAGCAGTAACTGTGATTTCTGTAACAAGTAAGTTACACTGTGAAACAAATTGGTACATCCAAATAAACAAATCCCTGAATCCCCTCCGTTTGCCTTTATGAAACAATTGAGTCGGTGCTGACTAATCGTATTATAATACTGGGAAGCTTGTAATAGGCTTACAAACCGTGTGTTTACAGGCTCATTATTGTTCAGGGCTTGCTGAGATAATGAGGAAGCTATGGGAGAAACACTTTGGAGTCAAAATCTTATCAGATATGTTGTAGAACTGAAATCAGTTTGCAATTCAGATCAGGCTTGGGTAGGAGGGAGTGGGACTGAAGTGTCTGAAAAGGAACAATATTTCCCCATTTGGGATCAGAGATCTCTTCTTCAAAGCTACATCCAACCAAAGGGGCCTGAAGACAAGAAAAAACACAGATTCTCCCAATTTCTACTGGAGAAACAAGGACTGAGTACTCTCTGGAGCCAGCCACTAGTCTGACAAACCTCCTCCTCTGAAGGGCCAATTTCACTGAATAAAGGCAACACACTTCACAACACTCCCAAGAAGGACTGAGGTACATTACACCCTGGATTTCTTTTCCATTTGCTACTTAAAAAGGCAGCTTTCTTCAAGAATCTGCCAGAGCCACACAAATAAATTCCTAATCCCATCAGACATGGGAGCCAGCTGATGGAATAGAGCAGGCAGTTGCACCTCACCTTTATAAACCCATTTGTATAAACAAGATAATAATTCTCATTTCCTACAGACTTCTAATGTAAAAAAAATCAGCAGAAATCTGCAACTTTTCTCTCTCCTAAAAGCTGCAAGCCTGTTTTATTAGGGTGGTGCATGCATTTCATTCACCAGCAAAAAGAGATGCCTCTCCTCTGTTTTCTGATGGCTCATCATAAATCAGAGATGCTTTTTCCCTAAACACATTCACATGCAAACCTGAGAGCCATTGTTTCTGCTGTGACAAAAGGAGAGCTCATATGCAATAGTGTTACAAGTTCTCTAGGAGATATTCTTTGCTGAGTTCAGTAGCCTCTGGATGAACTCAGCAGTCTGAAGCACTGTGAGAACTCCGTGGTTTCTCTAAACACACAGCACAATGTGCCATGCTTAGCTTCAGGAAACCAGGTTCCTCCACCAGCAGCAAGTCATACACCTTGTTTACTTTGAGATAGTCAATTAAGAGGTTTGCAAACACCTTTAAAGTTGCAGTAAGAGAACTATTTGGTAGCCACCCTCCTCTGTCTCCAGGGAAAAGGATATTTGGGATATATGACAAGCTGATACTAACAAGCTATAGGGAAATCCTGGAACGCTAAAACGTTTTTTGACTGAACATTTTCTAAGTGACAGTGCAGAGTGGGCAGCAAAATGCCAGAAAAATTATCTTAAAAGCCCAGTTCAAAATCCTTGAGGATTACTGCTTTTGTATTTAAAGGCCCTTAATACATCAAGCCTATAGTGGGACAGGCTGATCTCTGTTGTGGCCAGTTCAGCCCCACTGGTCTGGTAATGGGACAAGGTCAGCACAATGCCAACAACATAAAGGACAAAGAAAGGCTGAAGATAAATCTCTTCTGACCATGGTGTCACTTAGGTCACCTTAAAGGCTAATATTATGTTTATCCAGCACCACTGAACTCCACTTTTCCCTGCACACAACTGAAACCCATCTGAAGTCAGGCAGCTCATCCAGAACCACTGCCAGAGATGGACCCGAGGCATCTCTTAGCAGGAGCCGTAGCCACGCATTTGTCTCTCCCCAGTAATATACTGAATAGCAACAACCAAGCTCAGCACATGTAGTCAGAGAGTGCAGGTATGCAGCGGCAGCAGAGAGTGGTACCACACAGGCATGTTGTGGGTAACACATCTGGAGTAGCATAAAACCTACAAGAACCAGGTCACCTACATTCTCTTCACAAGCCTCCAGCCCAGACACTGAAGCAGCTCCATCCTTGGAGATTTTTGGGTCTTGGCCAGACAAGGCTGTGAGCAACCAGATGTCCTCCAGAAGATTGTTCCAACTGAAAACACATTGTCCTTTGTTTTCAGGAGTACAGCACCTCCTCCTGCTGCAGGTTTCCATGCATCCCATCTGCCTTTCCTCTCATATGAAGACATTACAACATGCCAGTTCAGAGAGTGACTGGTGAGCAGTCTCTGCCTTCCTAACAGCCTTCCAGAGGGCTGCACCAAGCCTCATGATACCACCACTGCAGCACCATTAAACATCTCACTCTATTGGCAGTTGCTACTCCAACCATCCGTGGCAGTCCCAGCCCTGGGGCAGAAGCATCCTTGGCTGCTGGGAAGCTTCCCATTTCTGCAGCATAACCAAGGCATGACTTTGCCTAAAAGCAGCGGGCACAAAGTCTTGAAACCTTCTGATTATGCAGTTGAGGAAGCCCTCTCCCTCTGAAATGATGATAATGAGAGCACAAGACAAAGACTAAGGGTGGGGTGGAGCTGAGAGGGAATATCTATGGCCCTCTGCACCCAATTCTGTCACTCTGACATTTCTTTCAAATACAATTATTTAAAGCCTCCTGATGGTAAAGCTGAGGAAATGGACTAATAGCAGCTCGTACGGTACCTCTCCATCAGACAGTTCAATAAATCCTGGCAGTGCTGTGATTTGTGTTAGGAGAATGAGCTTTTCAAGAGCAGAACTATCACTTTACACCGTCAATAATCTCACTGTCAAAAACCCCCCGAGTAACCCAACCAACACTTCACAAGCTTAATTTATAGATGTGCTATTTGCCTTCAAGGTATTTTATGCAGCTAAATAATGGAAGTGGATATTATCCCAAACTACTCTGCAGTTTTCTCAAGTGGAGTCCAAGAACATACAGGAGGACAAATTTGCTATTAGCTTAGGGCTAAATTCTTCCCTCTGTGACACCTGTTTGATACCATCTACCACCAGCAGAGTTGCTTCCAAATTATACTCCAGGAAATAAAAGCAGAAGTCAGCTCTTACACTTCCCGAGGACGATTAGCACTTAAAGAGCAAACCAGTGCATGGAGAAATGCCACAGGGTCTTTGCTTTGCTGTGGACCACTCATGCACAGATTTGCAGAAGAGAGCTCTGACCAGTACTTTGCCCACCCAGGACACTTACAAGCTGTGGTGGGGTTGCAGCAGGCTGAAGCATCCACCCAAAGTTTGAGGACTGGGATACTCTTGACTACACAGAAGTTGCAATGATCAACACTGATAAATAAATGCATCATGTACAAAAATCTAGGCTCTGCTGTTGATTTTCAGGGTTAGGGACACATGCATAGAATCACTCTGCCAAACTGGAAAAGCAGGCTTCCCCCCTACCCCCACTCCCTTAGAATAGGACATGGGTTTTTTTCTCTTCACCATAACCCATGACACTATTTAATGAAAGAGGCTGGTTTTCATTTATTCCTGGCTTAATACTGATCAGGCAAGAATTAATTTCTTTAATGGGAAAGTATTTGTGCAACTGTTACAAAGAACACCAGGGAGAGACTCCAGGCAGGCACCAAACATGACAGTGCCATTGTATCCCACACATCTGAGAACTCCAAACTCTTTCAACCAAGAACAATAAAAACCAGTTTGCTCTGGAGCAGGGTGAGTCCTTTACATAATAAACCAGCAGCAAAACTACGTAAGTCACAAGCATTTGCACATGTTTTTGGTTCAAATGTGTCAGAAAACTCAAGGTGATGATAACCCCAGCCTATGGAAAAAACTCACATCAGATATCACACACATTCTGTAGCTTAGATTTAAGTGTATTTTCATAGTGACACATGCACATTCCACACTGCAGAACAGCCCCAGTACTTTTCTTGGTCAATACCTAATTAGATTGCTTCCTTTTTCAGCTCATAACTAAGCCACTGTTAACGGTTATGGCTTTACAGCTGGGCTTGTGCCCTTGCTCTGATAAAGGAGGAGACCTGAACTGCCCTTCATTTATGTTGCTCATCAGTTTGGTTTACACAACAGCATTTCCCTGACTAATAAGTCACATGCCAACAAATCAAGGCAATTATCCAAAGGTGAATACATCATCAGGGTCTCTTTTTGCCTGTTTCTGTGATTCAGAAGCTATCTGCACAACCAGCCTCTGACGTCCATTTGACAAGGATGGCAAAGTCAGCCTCAAGCTAGTGGCTGTCCTGCAGCTTCTGTCTTTGTATGAATGAGGAAACCCTTGCACTGCCTATATACAGAGTCAAACTGTGCTCCTACTTAACAAAATGGAATAACCAAACAAAGTGAGAAAGGTTTTAAACAACTCCAAATCCCTTTGTCTTGTCAGACCAAAGTAAGCTGGGCACCTGATACTCTCCCTCAGAATTCCCTATAACCAATTTGGTTTACCAGAGCCTGCCAAAACCACAGAATAAATGAATCTCATCTCACTAACCATGCAAACACGTGCAACCTCACCTGGGTGGAACTGGAGTAGCTTAGCTGTGTAATATAGATACCAAACCCACTGCTAGCAGCCAATAAACCACGATTCGATTGGTAGGATTCCTTCTTCCCACCCTTTCTTTCAGTAACATAAAACTCAGGACCATTTCTACACAGTTCCAGAAGCAGCCCAGCAACAGTGAAAAGCACAGCTGCCTTGTCCTTACTGCAATGTATCATGGCCATCAAGATTTAAATTCCTTATCCCCACCCAGTTCAAACCCATCAAGGAGTCCAAGTCACCTACCCAGTGACTCCAACTCAGCAGCTTTGCACTGCTGGCTTCCCTAACGAAAGCCATTTGATGACTCTGAACTTGGCAGAGTAGATGCTGACTTCAGACAGTAGGAATATGCAAGTACACAGCCCGCTCGACTTGCCAGGGAACAGTTGGGGGTGTTTTTCCTTCCTTCTTTGATCACCCTAGTGGTAAAAATTCAGACTTGCCTTGGCCCAGATCTATCCTATATAAGTCAGAACGATCACCTGGTATTTATCTCAAAACCTCCTTCTCTTTTTAATGCACGAACTGCTGTAGATTAAAGTCAGTGCCATGCAGCAAGGAAAGCTCCTCGCTAAGCCTGAGCTGCACAAAGCTCTCTGTGGGAATACTGACAAGACTTGACAACTTCTGGTGTTCAAACCAAGTGTCAAAAAATATTTATGCAAGGTTTTTTCCTGCCCTTTCTGTCCTCACTCCTTAATCCCGGTACAGTTAGAAAAGCAACTCGTAACAAGTCAACGAGCAACACGGTCCAGGGGAAATATTTACACTCGGCTCAGATTCCGAAATCCCCAGGGCTGGGAAAGGGCTCCTGCAACAGGCAGCTTCAGTCCTTGCCCTGTCAGGGCTTCTTCACACCTGTGGCACCAGGCTCAGATGGAGTGTGGCAGGGAAATGCTTGGCTCCCCTGTGTTCCCATCCAGTCTCCTTGATCTCTACTTTGCCATCCACCCCACAGCTAAGGATGTCTGAGCCACTGCACGTTGCAGTAGGTTGTATTTGATGTTAAATTTGATGGTCAGGCGTTTTACTCCCCTTGTACTATGAGTGGGTGCCTAAAGGCAGGGCTTGATCTTTGGTTGTTAACTCAAGGGCCAAATTCTGCCCACAGTCAGTTTAACTGCAGATTAAGGTACAAATCAGTGGCCTTGTTTGTGGGTATGTGGAGTCTCTCAGGCATATGAGCTACCTAAGTGATGGAAAACCCAAGAATACATCTGAGGGCTTAACACATCAGTGCTAAAAACTCTTTGGAATAATAAATGAGAGATGGCATACAGTTGGGTTTACATGTAAAAACACCTGGGCAAGGCAGACCCAAAATGAAGTTTCCCTTTCTTCCTTGAGACAGTTCGGATGAAGGGCACAGGAGGGATCCTCGTAGTCAAGAGGAAAAGCCTTATCAGCCAGGAGGCACCAGTCAAGCCTTCCAGACACACAGAGATGTCTTAAGTTCTTATTGGTTTTCTTTGTCTCTTATTGTCTTATTTTCTTATCACTTCACTATTATTGTTCCTCATCTCTTTTCCCATTGCAGTGCATATTGCTTTGTCTTGCTATGAACAGCAGCAGTGTTGAATAGCCTCATATCCAAAGAACCATAACACACACACACATACATAAGTGAGCTTACATGCTGTTTGTATGCTGCAGCAACATATTTCATGCAATTTGAGAGATGCTAATAACTCCTGCTGTAATATGTACCCTTTCTGCTGCCTCTCCTGCCCATCACTCATTTAAACTCATTTCTTAAAGGCACAGGTATATTGTTTCCCAAAACAGGACACTGTTCTCTTGGGGATCCTTCAACCAGTAGAACCAATGTATGAAACAATCCCACAGAATTACCTTTTGGCAGCCAAAGACCTTAAACCAGCCATCTAGACTTTCTTGGTTTTTGACAACAAGGAAACAGGAGCATCTGATTACACAAAGATGTCTGAGAGAGCATGTTACTAGAGCAACAGTGTGTCCTAAGTGGTTTTCTGTGCCTGAGCTCTCTAACTGCTATAGTCTCAGTAACCCCAGGAGACAGCAGCTACTTGAGGGGGGGCAAAGCCGAGCATCCACAGCTCCTCAGGTGAGTGACGAGACAGTTACGTGTCTACCTGATGCAGAACACTGCTGAAACCCTAGGCTCTCCAGAGGAATGAAAACAGAGGCTTTGACACAAATCCCTACCTGAGCACTGAACAGTAAGCTGCCTTCCCCACAGACAATGGGTGAGGAAGCAAATTAAAGCGAACAAAGACGGTGAATGACATGTGAGCCAGAGAAACCTTGTGCTCTCCCTCTGTGACAGCACAGCAAAACTGCAAAGTGCAGCTTCTCGTAGGGGATGCACTTGGATAAAATAAGATTGACTGCACTGCCACCCCAAAAAGGAGTCTGAAAGACCTCAATCTTCTCAAGTAACCTCCCAAAAATCTTAGGAAATGCCTACAAGAATACCATTAGGATGCTTCTATTTTTTTTCCCCATTTAAAATACATCTTTAATTCCAAGTAATCTTCAATCTACTTGAATCTCTGAATATAAAACTGAAAGTAAATTGATCTTGTCCTCATTAATTAGCTCTCAGAGGAAAATGAGCATTTCCATCCTTTGAGCCCAGTGCATGTGGATTCAAACATTTAAATTCAGTTTAGGCAGATACAAGTTAAGTTCAGCTCATTACCACAGGGAATGATTTACAGATCCTTCTATTTGACTGAAAAGGATGTTTTGGCCCAGGTTCATGTGCTCAGCTACACAGGTCTGTAATTTAGTTCAGATCCAATGAAGCCTTAAATCTGAAGAGCCAACATCAAGGTTTCCATAACTAACACTTGACTGAAATGAAATTCAGGCTAGATCTTGAAATGGCTATGTTAAATAGTACATCTTCAAAGAATAAGGCTGATGTTAGTTCTAGGATGACATTAGGTTTAATGCTGCTTGGAAATCAACAAATATAAAGAACAGGGGTGCAGTCAATGTTATACAAGATGAGCTAAAGCAGTGCAGTCTCGAGCTTGGCTTTTTCTCTAGGAAGCAGATAAATGCATGCATTGCTGCTACTGGACCATGAATGAAGTATCTTCAAAGTTTTCACTCCATGAATAATACTTTTCATGCCAACTTAGTGTATGAATCAAGACTCTACTCTGCAAATGAATTTAGTCACAAAAGCATCACCAAAGTGTGTGGCAATGTACAAAGTGCCACAGGCCCAACCAATGGCCTATGGATTATATAGAAAAATGAGATGCTATTTCATTTCTTCCTGGAGCTTTTACCAGTGAAGATTTCAGCTGTGGCTACTGAGCACTTTCAAACCATGTTTTTGCAGCACAAAGAGCGAGGCAGGGAGGGGGTATCTGTAACATGCTCACACATCACCCTCCTGTCACCAACACGGTGCTGTGCCACAGTGCTCTGCTCAGTTTGGACTGATCTTTTGGCTGAAGAACTCAAAGCTTCTGACTAGCAATAACAGACTAGCAATTTAATACACTGTACTGAGCAAGGATGATGATGATGATGTTGTTTCATTTTGGTATTTTTAGGAAGAGGTAATCCTGGAGATTTGCATCTCATTTTCCAGAATGCCCCAGGGCTTTTCCAGCAGTTGGAATCTTACAGGATAAACATCTTCCTCTGATTGTAATTGCATTATTAAATATGATTGCTCTCATCTTCCTTGAACATTTTTTAAAAGCAGCAACAAAGAACACTGCAAGAAAGCATGTTGTTGACAGCATGGAGAACTGCACAATAGAGGCACAAAAGAGTTATTTCACCTTTAACTTCCAGATGCAAAAAGCCTCTTCTAAGCCAGGGAATCCTATACCACTGGACAAAAGCTTAGTGTTCTAAATAACTGCAGTCATAAGAATCCTTCAGCTATCAAGGCTGAGGCCATCACAAATAACAGCCTCCATTACCAAACACATTGCAATAGCTCCAAGAAATCCCATCAAAGATTGGGGTTCTGTTACTTTAAATCCTATAGACACAAGTAATCATAATCATACAAAAGTCACACAGAGTAACTGCAAGAAGTGGAAGGGGTTATGGAGGAGACTGACATGATCCTGACCAATATCAATGTGCTGCCCACTCTTAAAAGTTACATTAAACAGGTTTTTACACCTAACACACTACCATCAACTCAGAACCTGCACACTCCAGTGGCCTGTAAGGTTAAATTCCTTTTCCTCTAAAAGTTCCTCTTCTCTACAATGCCTCAGCTGCACCTTTTACAGCCAAGGCTCTCAGTTTGCTGAAACCATGGGAAGAGAACCAGGAATGCTGAGTATCTACTCTCAGCAATAACTGTTACTATTCCTGCATTGAAAGGAAAAAGAATCAAAATGTATTTAATTAAATGTGTGTGCACATTGCTTCCCTGCAATTTCTATTAATTTAAAAAACATTAACCCATCTGAAGTGCACCAGCAGTTACAGAACCACAACAGAGCACACAAAACCCAACTATGGATGTGTTTCTGCCTTATTTGCATAATTCTGGAAACCACACCAGACCTTCTGATGAGAAAACCTGTGATGGAGCACATATTTTCCACACTTCCAAAGAATGAAAACAGTTCCTCCTGTACTTCATCCAGGCACACAGAAGAGCTCGGTTCATGAATACAGAGTCTCATCTATGTCCCAACGCTTTGTCAATGCTGTCACTCTGTATTTATGCTGATATTTGATGAGTATTTACACTTACATACCAAAAAAATACACCTTCAAAATGTATTGTACAAAAAACCTTGTGCTTTCTATATGGCACTATGAGAATTCCCCACGGAAACCCAGCTGGGCTGGGGGTAGGTAGAGAAGGATGTGCCAGAGCAAACTGTGCACTCTAAGTAGTGGTTAAACTGCTTGAGACCACTTTTCTGCTTTCAAGAGCCTCAGCTCAAGTGTTTTCACTAGGCTTTCCATGTCTAACAGCTTCATGGCATGGGAATCCATAATGCTTCTTCAGTGTACTCTTCAAAAAAACAAGTTAAATGTCTATAAAGCCAGGCCTACTATACAACAGATGGTCTAACCTCTTGAATGTCAAAACCCTTCTGTGTCAGGCAGCCCAATTAAAGGGACATTTTTAGCAGCGTGCCTCTCTCCACTGTGCCCTTCCTCCCACTTTAGCCTCAATGTCCCAAAGGGTAATTGCTCACCACACAATTACAAACACCAGTTTACTGTTGCTCCTTCTCCCCAGTCCCTAATTGGGAGAAACTATGATCATGGTTAATCTAACTCTTGGGTCTCGATGAAGAAAACTGTTTAAAGAGAGAAGACCTTAGAGAAAACATTAAAATCTTCAGCTAACTAGCATAGCTCCAGATCTCCTGATTAGGATCATTTCGGTTTAGCCACTTCAGCTGCAGCAAAGGTCTTTGTCATTCACCTTGTCTTTCCAAAGCACTAAAAAGCAGACGTGGCTAATAAACAGAAAAAGAATGAAAAAACAGAGGAGAACAAGCACTAGAAATCATTGTCTTCTAGTGGAATGCTGTCATCTAAGTAGGATGTGCTTCAGTATAAAAGAGATGCCTTGAATTCCTCTAACCTATAAAACAAGACAGCCCTTATGACATGCAGGCAGCCTCTGAGGTCACCAGCAGGTCCCTTGCCTGAGGTGGGGCAGCACAGGTCAGCGCTGGCCTAGGAGCTGCAAGGGCATCAAATAGGGTGTAGAGGACAGGAGTGCAGGACCAGCAGGAGTTGCTGAGGCTGACAACAGTACTATCCCATAGGCTTTTGTGGAGCATGAGCCTGCCTCAGCCCTCCCTGAGGATCCAGGGCATCTCCTACTCCCGGACTCATGAGGCCCATCACACTGCATGGTACATGTATGGTCACTCCACTCATACAAAACTTCCTGGCATGTGGTATGTGAAGTCAGAAAGGTTTGTCACTCTATTTCACAGCTTGACAAATGTCTCCAACTCCTCTTCCAGCCATCAGGAATTGATGTTGTAGAGATATTTCTATTCCTGATTTACAATCAGGAAATAGTAACAAAGATTAAAAGAAATCTGTCCAGGAACCTTGCAGCAAGTGCTTCAGACTTGAACTCAATGTCTTCACAGAATGGCAGAGGCTAAAAGGGACCTCTAGAGATCATTCAGTCCAATCTCCCTGCTCAAGCAGGTCGGGAATATGTCCAGGTGGGTTTGGAAACCTCCCAGGAAGGAGGCTCCACACTCTCCCTGGGCAGCCTGGGCTCCCCTCACCCTCACAGTAAAATAGTTTTTCCTCATGTTTAAGTGAAACTTGTTTTCCAACTTCATCCCCTTGTCCTCTCACTGGACACTAGAGGAAAAAGTGTTGCTCCATCTTCCTGACATCCACCTTTTAGATACTTGTAAGTATTAATGAGGTTCCCTCTCAGTGTCATCTAGGCTGAACAGCCCCAGGTCCCACAGCCTTTCCTCAGAAGGAAGATGCTCCAGTCCCCTCATCATCTTGGTGTCCCTGCACTGGCCTCTCTCCAGCAGTTCCCTGTCCCTCTGGAGCTGGGGAGCTCAGAACAGGACACAGGACTCCAGATGAGGCCTCAGCAGGGCAGAGCAGAGGGGAACACCCTCCTCAGTGAGAACATCTATGTAACTCAGTTCTCGGCCTCTGTTCCTGTTGGTGGAAATTCACAGTTTTCACACTGTCATGATTCAAGATGGTCAGACTGATTCTGAAGAGACTTGAGATAAAAACCAACACAGCTTTTTCCCATCCACCATCTGACAGCCCCAGAAGCTCCAGTGTTTGCAGGGAGCCAGGGCTTTAACGGGACCTATGCCTGAGAAATGATTGCTGAAAAAGGCAATCAGATTACCAACAAAATCCATAATCCTGCTCATCCCCAGGTGCATGCTTCTCAGATAATTTACTGTATTATGATAAAGTGAATCTCACCTTCAGAGACAGCAGGCTGGAAGACAGCATATTACACATAAGACAGCTCTTTTGATGCTGCTTCAGCACAAAGAGACTGTTTTCTCTCTTCTGCTTAGAGGAAACAGTCACACCACAGACAGCTTCCCAAGACATTGCCTCGTTCTACAGGGCTGCAGGATGGTGTAATGCAGCATTTAAAGCACATAACAAAAATAGCTGATTATTTTAAACTGGCTGCAACCCATACCCAAGCGAGGAAACCAACTCAAGAATCAGGTTGTAAGGTTGTTAGGGATTTATACTTGCTACTGAGGCATAAGCAGTGATAGCTTGTGGGTGGAGGGGCAGTAACGCTTGGAGACTAGGATAAAAGACTACACTCCTCATGAAGTGAGTTTCATCCCCAGCTCAACATCAATTTCTTCTATTAGAGAAAAAAGTGACTGATCAATTTAGAGTGGATTCTCATCAAAAATATCATTTATGACTAAAGACTTTATTAGCATCAGTCTTTAGATTTCCATGTATGTAAAGTTGCTGTTAAACACACAGTGGCAGAGTTAGCTGGGAGTTTCTTCAGCACTTTGGAAACAACAGACTCCACTTAAGGGCAAAGTTGTCATTAGTATCTAAGTTGAAGCATTCATTTAATGTGTGGGATATGCTAAAGAGGAGTGACAAATGAGTGCTATCACAAATATTAAAGGGAAAGGGTAACAGTTTCTTAATCAAAGGGATTAAATAAGCTATACTACCATGCCAGGTATTAGCTATTGTTTGGCCACTTACAGTGCAGGGAAGTTTATTGTGTGTCTAAAAACCCTGCATCATGGAAAGCCTGTTTCAATGAGCATTATATTCACCAATTTCACTTCAACATCTCCTAGAAGGCTGATAAGAGTAGGTTTAAAAAACAAACAAAGCTTTGAAAACGTGCAGGAGCTAACCCATTTCCACACTCATCTTCCTCTTTTGACCATGTTGATAAGCATGGTGGTATTTAACATCCCAGTCCTTAGCTTGTGAGAAAACTGTACAACTGGAACTTAGTTCTGCAGGTTCAGTCTCCTCTGAAAGCATTCACACTGCATGAAGCTTTTAATAATTTCTAAAACCTTTAACTTACATAGGAGGATCAAAAGGCAGACAGAAAGAGAATCTAGTCTCCACTACCCTGCCTTCCTTTCCTCCAGACAGATGAGCTCCACCCAACGTATCTTTTATGAGGGAAGCAGAAAAAAAGAAGCAGGCTTTATTTTAATCAGTGGGGGTGCATGAAAAAGTTTTCAGGAGGTGCATTTTCAACAGCTTTCTTGACTTCCATCTGCCTTTCTGAACAGCAGCAGCTTCCCTGAAAGCTGCAGAACTGAGCCACAAGCCTCATGAGAAGCTTCCCCTGGGAGATCCACCACCTCCAGCTACGCTCCGAGCAAGAGACACTGCAGGAACAATTCCCCATGGCACTTCTTCCCCAGTGGAAAGCACAAGTGCAGGTGCACAGAGGGAGTGGGAGGTAGGGAGAGGATGGAGGACAAGGCCCAAACTTTTTCAGCCTTGAAGAAAGATGCACGTTTCCATGTCTGAAAGGAAGAAGGTGGGAAGGAATCTAATTGCATCCAGATTGTTTTGTCCTTCCCCACTGGCAGGTTTGACTGTCAGTACCTGCAGCATTTCTGAGCCCAACACCAGCTAATTGTGGTCCTTATATACATACCCCCAGATCTAACCTGACACAGTGCTGTATAATTGGCAGCTCAAGAGAACGGGGAGAGACGGGCGTTGAATGTAAATTACCTCTCACACCTACAGCAGGAAGATCCTCCGAGACAGGGGCTGAAGTTACTGGCAGGGAGCTTGCCCTGTGTCTATGGACACAGTGGCAGGTTTGCAGACAATATGATGACTTAATTTTCTAGTGCTGCCAGTTTTAAAAGGCCCTAAAAACAAATATTCTCTGACAGGGAAAAGCAGGACAAAAATTAAAGCAGGACAACAGGTCTGAGTGAGGGAAAGGAGACACTGGAAACAGATGCTTCATAGAGGAGTTTAGGCTGGAAGTGAAAAGGAAACACAAAGTTCTCACTCTGCCCCCTCCAAGGAGCTCACACTATGTCTGTGCATTTCTCTTGGTTGTCAAATGGATAAACATAAGTGGGACATTTTTCCTCTTGACTCAATGTTTACTTGACAAGGTCACTGCCACCTAAACAGGTTTCAGTCTCAAGCGTAGGAAAAGACTCTTTAGGTGCATGCAAACAATGGCAACATATCCACACCTTCTCCACACTTCCTTTCCCTCCCCTGTTCTTACTGCAGGAACAAGACCCAGCCCTGCAGACAGAGGCTGCCAGCTCTCTGTCACTGCTGCTGACACTGCATCTCTGTGCATCAGCACTAACATCTTCCTGCACAGTTCAGGTAAGGGGTTACAAGGGCTCACTGCTCACTACTTAGCTAATTGCTACAACAGACTGTCTTGCACAAAAGAGCACAGTTTCTTGTTTACTCAGAAAGATTGACTTTAAGTGCAAGATTAATCACCAGAGTCCAGAGTATGGCAGCTTTATGTTTTGTCTCCAACCTCCACATCTGGCTCCGTCTCCCTGGGCTCCATCCACTACTCCTTTTCCCTTCGTGCCTTTAAAGAAACCAGACCTTTTTTTAATAAACAGACACAGTATGTGAACCATAGAGATGTAAAAATCTTGAAAACAGCTTAAGACAAAGCATGTGCTTATGAGAGGAGGCTCAAATCACACAGTCTCCCTAGCGAGACTGCAATGGTGACACACAGCTCTGAACACCAAAACATCCATGGAACCACTCAAGAGTTACCTGGATGTTGTTTTTGATGTTGCTTTAAGGTATTCACCTCCAAGGTGGAAACAAAGCTGTCCACCAGGCTAGATTATGGAGGACTAACTAGAAGTAGGCAGACTAACTGGAATTAGTTCATTCTGGAGGCAAAATGGGGAAGGGTTTGGGAGGGATGTCCTCAGGGTTAAGACAGGAAAGCAGCAGAGGATAGCAGCATGGAAAGTAAAGCAAAATACAAACAGAAGAGAAAAAGACAGAATTGGTGTCGGTCAAGCAAGGAGCAAATTTTCCCTTTGAAAGTGACAACGTGGCTCTGAATAAGTAATAAGAACACAGTTACTGCATAAAGGCCATGATCTCTGTGCAAACCTCCCACTGTCATCAGGAAGAGATCTGCTACAGATGGCAATTTCAGGTGCACTGAATTTTATAGCCTGGCTCAAGAGTATTAATTTTATAAAATGTACTTGTTTCTCTCCACCTCTGGTTTCGACACTTTGCACAATCTGATGTTAATCTCCTACATTCCATCTATCCTTGTGGAAGGTCCCCTATTCTAAAATGATGCTGCCAGGAACAGCAATTCCCTGAAAAGCAATGACAAACACTTCCTTTCAAACAGATGAGATTTTTATGTTCTAGGAGTGTAAAAACTTGCAGAGAAAGCCAGCAAGAGATGGCCAGTCACCAGGAGAGAGCATTTCAGAGGCCATAAGGCATATCATCTATTTGAAAATGTGATTCTGAAATCTTCACGTTCGAGCGTGTCAAAAAGTCCGTGGAATTTTGATTATTAAGGCCCAGAGTCCATGAAGAAAAAGTAACCTGGGCACATTTTAAAAGTTTAGCAGCGGTCCTCAATTACACATTTGTTAGATCTCTATTGAAATCCTTGGAGAGGGTTCGAAGCATCAACTTAGAGTCAAAGCTGACACAAAAGACAGGCTTTAATGCAGGTTTCACTGCATCATCACACAGAAGTTGTTTTCTATTCTTTGTTGGTCAAGTGCTTTTGGGGATAAAGATTTTTTCAAAGCAGACACAATGAAATCTGCATCTTAAACTCTGATAAAGGGAGAAACTCCACCACTAATGGCAGCTCAGTACATTGAACTTCACTGCAATTGATGTTTATTACTTAGTGACACTAGCCCAAGCTGTTATTTGCTTTCAAGCAGTGCTACCTGACTTCTAACAGCTCATGCAAATTCCATAAAATGCAAGAGCAATTAACCTTGTTGGGTAGGAAAATAAGTTTAATGCCAAATTGCTCTGTTGATAGGTCAACAAAATGGCATGGTACTGAGTGACTTCCCTGATGATGTACCAGAGCTGCTGAACACATCCTGAGCTGGACACCGTGAGCATACACTGGCCTTGATGGACTCAATTTTTCAGTTTACTATTAGTTAATCAAAAGCAAGATGTAATGGGATGACATCTTTGCTATTTATAAGACAAAGAGATGAAAGAAGACACAACAATCTCTTTCCCTGCATTCAACCAAAGCTTTCAGAAACTTATTTCTTCTCAATTCTGACAGCCAGAAAAACCCTTCTCCTCTTCATATTCAGAGGATGAAAACTGCTAAGTCCCAATGAGATTTCAGAGTCATTTGCAGCTCGCTTAGAATCCAAGAAGATACATTAACTCACATGCTGAAGTTCAGCAGTTTGCAGGGTACCCATAACTGCTCCAGTTACACCAAAGAGGTCCACCAGGCTTAAAGAAGCAAAACTCCTGATAGCTAAGTCATTGGTTTCTGACACTCGAGAATATATTTCGCATATAATAAAGCTAAAACAATTGTAAGAGTACAAAAGCATCACTAAACACCTCCCTGCAACCATTTGTACATTTCAGTGCCACGTTGCAGTGGCAAGTGGATAGCAAAGATGACTTTGCTTTGGAGCGGAACAGACCCACCAAAGGCCATGCCAAGGTGACGGAGCCTAAAACCTCTCAGCTGCACAAACAGCAATTTCTATGCTGTTGAACCATTTCATTAAGGAGAAACACTCAGACACTAAAAAAGAAAGAAAACAAAAGCCACCTCTGTCACAAGAAAGGCAACATCCACTTCACTACTACCGCATGCTCAGGTCCTTGGTGGTGAGGAGGAGGTAAAGAACACACTTCCAATGTTACCAAACATTCCTCTACCACCACACACAATTCCACATGTTCATAAGCTAAGCTTTGCAAAAGCTCAATTGTAACTGTTTTACAGCTGGAGAAGTACTACACAGCAAGACCGAGTTATTTCCCTGATGTCACACAGGAAGCCTGTGGTAAAGGAGGGAGCTGAGCACATCTGGCTAACATCAGCTCGAGAGCTTGGGATGGGGAAGGTAATGAGAAGCCTCCATGCCAGAAGCTAAGTTTTATGAAGCCAACATCACACAGAAGCTGGAAAAAAAAAATCACTGCAGTGAATCACACTTACTCAGTATTCGGAGACACGCTCACGTTACAACCACAAGCACTTATTTAATTAAAAAAAAATGATCTAATTGAGATGCATCCAAAATTGCCTCCAACACCACATTAGCAATAACATACGTAGGCAAGAAAATATGTTGGTTATGAAGGTGTGCGCCTTTGCGTGCGTGAGGAAGAGAACAAGGGCAAACTGTCAGCCTTGCTCTGCACCAAGCTCACCAATAACACCAGATACATTTATTAAACACAATCAAATTTTACAAGGCACTGAAGTGATAACTCTGTAGTAGTGGAAAGTGCAAGTAGCAATAAATATCTTGTAAACACAGAGGTCGCAGGCCCAGGTGCTCAGGAGCACGGGAAGGGTGGGTTCCTGGAAGCAGTATGCTCAATCACCTCAGTTATTTTTTCACCCTTCCTTTCTTGGAGGAGGGGTGAAACGGGACAGAATGGAATAGTATTTAATTTACTGCAATAAATCACGAGTCAAAGCAATTCAAAAGGAATTTATAGCTTATCATTATGCAAAGAAGAGTCAAACCTCTATCAGCTCAGATCTAAATACAATTACAGGAACAAAATAGCTTTATGTTTAAACCATCTAACTGAGCCTGACAGATGGATACTGTTTATATCCATTTGTATTTATTGAACATAGTAAAAGATTGCAGCTGTTCTGTCAACACCTAGGTGCTTCCAGGGGGCTTGGAACCGTATATAACTATAACAGAATTCTATGGATAAATATATCCCATGGAATAAACACGTTGGAGATACTGCAATACAACAAGTATTTACATTAACAACCATAATACCTTGAACTGGTTTCTATTGATCTTTAAGCACTTGACAAAAGTATGGATAAAGCATCTGCGCTCCCACCCTACAGACATAGAATTAAAGCTCAGAGATTAAGTGCTGCCGAAGGATTTTACAACAACTCAGTGTGAGTGATGGGATTAGAAGCCAGGCCTATCGCTGCGGGCTTTGTCTTCAGTGCTTTCAATCACACTTCCCCCACCCCTGTCTACCTCTCTGCGTCTTTCTGCGCAGCACCCAGGAGCCCGGTTCATTGTAAGCTGGCATTTATTCGCTGCCTCATTTTCATCTTGTACAGCGTTGGGTCAATCCAAGCCAAAGCCACAGAGCTGCATCCCATTAGGCTCTGTGCAGCCTTCCCCCAGTCAGAGGGCTGCACACAATCTGTCCATCAGCTGAACCCCCCGAACCTGCACCACGGCGGCACGGCGCCGACAGCTTCTGCCTGCGCTTAGAAATTCAAGGCAGAGCCCCCAGCTCGCCAGCCATCTAACCCTCACCCAACCTCCTCTGACTGGCCAGAGGATCAGAAAGAACATTGTAATTAGCAGAAATATAATCCCACGCTCCTCATCAGTGAGGTTTTGCATATACATAAGGAATGAGCAGTAGCGAAGAATGATGACCGCTCCTTATGTAAATCACATGCTCTACAAGGAAAAGCTTTCAAGCATGGCATGTGGGAGATGAACACAAGCAGACCTTGGGGTTTCCTTGGGGGATGGGGGGTTCTCCTGTGTTCAGCTCTCCAGCACTGCACCCTGGGGGAAATCCAGCCAAGCACATACTTTGTCTGTGTGAAATCGCACAGGGTGTGAAGTCAGAGCACCACTGCACATGGTTCATCTTCAGAGAGTTGACGTTCTTTCCCCTTTGAAATTTCACAAGTAACTGTAGACTATGCCCCACCACAGCCATTTGTGTTTGCAGTACTAGATTCCGGGAGGAGAGGGAGGAGAGGGAGGAGAGGGAGGAGAGGGAGGAGAGGGAGGAGAGGGAGGAGAGGGAGGAGAGGGAGGAGAGGGAGGAGAGGGAGGAGAGGGAGGAGAGGGAGGAGAGGGAGGAGAGGGAGGAGAGGGAGGAGAGGGAGGAGAGGGAGGAGAGGGAGGAGAGGGAGGAGAGGGAGGAGAGGGAGGAGAGGGAGGAGAGGGAGGAGAGGGAGGAGAGGGAGGAGAGGGAGGAGAGGGAGGAGAGGGAGGAGAGGGAGGAGAGGGAGGAGAGGGAGGAGAGGGAGGAGAGGGAGGAGAGGGAGGAGAGGGAGGAGAGGGAGGAGAGGGAGGAGAGGGAAACACTGGCTGGGAAAGAGGAAAGTTTTAAACTGGAGGTGAAACAATCTGAGGATAGAACAGGACTGTTGTAGGAGTCCTATGTAGGCAGCTATTTTGGGCTGCTGAGGCTCCATAGAATATCGGTGTAGGAGATGGAGTATTTTTCCTGCTAAGAATTGCTCCCTCACCTTCACAGTTCCTGTACCACAGGGTATCAAAGCACTGTGTTACCTGCTTTAATGCTTCTCAGATGACATATAAGGGGAAACAAATTTTATGGAGCTCTCTGGAAAGAGGGAATAGAAGAGCTGTTAACCTGGCAATGAGAAAGGTGCTGGACCACACCAGAAAACATATCAGAAACAGAATATGATTCCTCTGAAAACAAGCATCCAGATAGAAATGGGGAAACACAAGAAGAGAGGCATTTCCCAGGGGAGTGGGGGGTAGAAATCAAACTTCCCTTCTGACTAAATAGCTAAACTCTCAGTCATTTCTGAGCAGTGGGAATCACAGAGCTCATTTTAAAACCATCCATCAATTGCCAGCCAAATTCTGTTTTATTAAAAAAAGAGATATTCTCATCTCCGTTCTCTGCCTGTGGAAAAGGCAGTACAGGGAGAGAAAAATGGAAGAAAAAGAAGAGCTGGCCTGCTAATACCATATGGCAAACACAGGAACTGAGCACAGGCTCCCTGATTCCCAGACAAGAGCCATATCCCCACCGGACCACCATCATTTTTCCTCTGCAAATATGCACATGTGCACGCACAGACACACAGGCAATAGCAGCATAATCGTCTCTATACTGCCCTGCCACTAAGCCCTGAACTCTGAAATGAGAGCCATCATCTCAACAACTGAAAGGGCATACTAATAGTGTTGCCAGTTAAACCCTCTAGAGAGGGGCTGTCTCCTGCATGTTTATACAGAGCCAAGCACACCAGGGCCAACACTTGCCTTTTGTTGCACAGAAAGGATCATTATCCTGGTTCTTCCCTGGCTGTGGTCGGCCAACTGCAGCTTTGATAATTACCCTATAGAAACCCAAAGCTGCTACACCAGCATCTTAAACACAAAATCATACTGTACTGCCATTTTTCCCAGAAACATTTTTATGGCAGACAGCAGTTTCTACTTAGGCAGCAGACGGACCAGAAAATACTGCTTGAAATGCTTTTGAAGTGGAGATGGGACCATAATACCAGATTCCCTCCCTTCAGTGAGTGCAGATGTTGATGCAATTCTGACCCAGAGCTCCAGGACTTTACTCCTTCTCAACAGCTCAAGTATTTCTAGTAAGGGATGAGCATTTGGGGTTGCTTCTCATGTGAGAGGAGAGGTTTAAGCACTTCTTCATCCTGAACTCAGGACTTATCAGAAGACCAATGTGCCTCTTAAACTCTAGTCTGAGAGCTTAAGCAAAACATCATCAGAGCACAGGCTGTGTGCTAGCAGCCTGCAGAGGGGAGATCTGCTTTACAACCAAAGCATGACATCAGAACTTATTTTCCTAGATGAGCAGGCAGAATAATAGTGTCCATGAGCACTAGCACATCACCAATGCATCATCAATGAGTTTTTGCGGAGAGAGGAGGCACAAGTAGTCCAAGTGCACCTTTTGAAAATAAAATACAATGGAACAAAACAACACAGATCCTTTTCAATTATTTGCTTTTTACTCTTAAGTTCTGCAAATCACAAACAAGGTGGCTGTACAGAGGTTCCTGTCAGCAGCTGCCATTAACATACATAAATCTTACGTTCAAAGGAAGCCTCCAGCAGTCAGTTTTTCTATCTTAATTTGATTCTTTTGACTTTTCCATCCTGTCTGTTTTCATCTTCCCTCATTAAAAGGATTTTTTTTAAAGAAAAGAATTTAAAGAAAAAAAAAAGCCAAACACAGCTAATTATTTTAATGAGCTACCAAAAAAAAAAGTAGTTGCTTTCTACTCTGAATATAAGCAAATGTCAACATTGCATGGGGAGTAGAAGCACAGCATCTTAATACTACACCATCAGCTCCTATATTTGATTAATGAAGACTCACAGGACTAATTTTACACTGCTTCATTAAAAGCCTGGGGCAATTAGCATAAAGGTTAGACTACTACATTATGAAAATGATTTTTTTTTAACAAAATGATGTGCCTCTTTCCCTTTGGAAAAAAAATAAAGCACACTAGACAGACAAAACAAGCTACTGTCCTTTTCAACTTCTTATGCAGAGAAGCAAGAATTGCTAGATCTCTCATCAAGGACACCGCAAAGTAACTACTCAGTTTCTAGAAAAGGGCAGAGGCAATGCTCTGTTGGAAAGCTAACACACACACAAAGGAAACAGCCTTTTCTGCTCCAGAGGACACAGAATGGTGATAAACTTAAAATTCAGCCAGCAAGTAGAGGGAGGGGAAGAAATCGCACATTCCAAATGCATCCATTTCTCAGACTACTAAGCCTGTCTTGCAAACTTCTCCAAATGCTGATCAAAGGTAAAAAGCACGTATATGCAACATTGCAAGAGCTGAAGTGTACATAACAAACAGCATTGTCATCTCTTATTCTTTGAGGCTTTACTGAGACAACTGCTTTTGAACTTGCAGGTGAGCAAGTCTTTAAAAGCACAGTGCACCAGCAGCCTTGCTGTGCTCTTGATTCAGTATCATGATGGACAACACAATAGAGCAAGGTTCAAACCACCTAGCCACTTCCCTGCTCTGTTTTGACTCTCCTTCCACATTCTGAGGTAAGCAGCTCAGAAAACACGCTTCCCCCACAAGCCTCCACCTCCTTCTGTGCTACAGCCCCAGGAATGGAATAAAAACATTAAAAAGCAGCAGCAGCCCCAAGGAACAGACTAGATGAAAAAGCAAAGCTAACTGCCAGACAACGTTTCAGTCTACTTCGGAGCTGCTTTCCACGTGGGAGTACTTGCCAAGACTTGCACAAGGCAGCACTCTGCCTCGCTGCCCAGGCTGGCACACAGCGGGTTAAGGGGATGTGAGCCAGACCTGCTGGAGCTGCACTACAGCAGGAAAAGAGAGTTACAAATGATTTTTCTTGGCAAAAGGAGCTCATTGGAATAGTAGGAAGATTGTGCTTACTCCTCATATATAAATGCCAGAAGTGAGGCTTGCTGACACTTTCCTGGCATGCCACAACCCTTCTAGTGGCCCAGGACTTCAACCAAACTTTTGGAGGGACAGAAGGACACACAAGATGTTTCTTCCCCAACCAACCAACTTCTCCTCTGATGTGGCAGTATAAAGCATCTGTGGAAAGTGTCTGTCCACCAGCACCACCACTGATCAGGCTCAGCCTCTCCCTTTCCACAGCAATGCCTGTTTTTTGTGGCCTGTGCCTGAGGCTAGGGGTTGTGTGAAGCCACAAACATGCATGAATTCTGGGTGCATGTTGGTGGGGAGATGAGGGATAAATGAAGACCCACAGGACTATTTTTAGGTTAGATGAAATCTGCTGAAACATCAGAATTTTACAACTTGCTTAACCAACAGCTCAGCTTTCCCCTTAATCCTCTTCTCCAACACCTAGTAGTTACCTAGGCAAAGAACTGGCAGAGTTTTTAACATGCCCTTTTCCCTGGTTGTCCCTCTCAGGTTCTAGAGACCAACAATTTCTGGACCTTGAGAGCTGGGAGCTGCATCCAGATCATCATATTTAACAGAGACTAATCTTCCTAAAGGTCTGATCCCTTTGTACTGCTTCTTTAGACTTACATTTTTTGGCTTCCACAAAACCCTTTCACATGAGTTTTGTAATTTCATTTTGCTCTGCTAAAAGAAGAGAAAAGAAAAGAACAAAAAAAGACAAATAAGGCTTATCAATCCTTACCCTGTTATGATTTAATTATTCAGTGTTTCATCATATGGGAAAAGTGGCTCCACAGCCATTCAAGAGGTTCACTGTAGGGCTTTGAGAAGATGGAAGTCCAGTGGCTATTTTGGGAGTGATTAGCATGTTCAAAGGCACATGTGAGGCACCTTTGGCTTTTGCCTGGGGGCTGCTCTAGTGCTCAGCAGAGCAATGGCTGAACTGTCTTTGCAGCTGAGGAATGAAGTTGATCACTTCCAGTGACAGAGTAACTTCACTTTCTTCACGCCAGGAACACTGAGGCTTTGCAGTAGGCAACTGGTTTTATCACTCTCTATCATCTCAACGTGTAGCTGCTCCCTGACACTTCCATATTTACCAGTAACCAATACCTAGGTGTTTTGCTTTTCCTTTCTCACTTGTTTCCCTGTCTCGGGATGACTTTTTCCAGTCATTTTCTCTCTCGCTCTCCAACAATAATGAACATACACCTCCAGAACCCAAAACAAGCAAGAACCTGCCCTTCTCCAAATGTCACTGTAGATTCTCAGATGATTATTTTCACAAAGCCAACTGAGAAGAACTTGCCAGGGGATTTGTATCAGGTCCTCCACCTCTATGGAGAAAAATTTACGTGTTCACAAACTGAAAGGGAGGAATCAGCTCTCTGAAACAACAGCATCCACTGCAGCCCTCCATCAATGGAAGCAGTTATCTCCCAGTTAGCTTGCTGCTTCTAGAGCCTCCCCAAGATGAAATCCACAAACCTGACTGCTCTCCACATCTCTTTAAGAAAATAAAGTGAGCCAAACTGTGTTAGAGGAAACTGGAATAATTTTTACCAGGAAAACCAGGAAATTTTTACTGGTTTAACTTTTTTTTCCCCACCAGATTTTGACTCCTATACTAGGACTATAATGAGCAACTCCTATTAGTTATGATTTTTCTCTCCACATTCCTATCAGAAATCCATACTGCCTTCAGCCATGTCCACTCAGGCTGGAAGGGTTTATCACGAAAAGATCATCACGAAAAGATCACCAACTCATCCCACAAGAAGCCTCATTAGTTTGATGCACTATACCATGACTGCACAAGGAGATTAAACAGCAGTGTCTGCGAGGCAGTTTTTCCAGTACTACTTCTGTAAATAAACATACAGTATGGGGCTTCCAGGATTGTCAGATTGCTTTACCAAAGAAAGAGAAGGAAAGAGACATTATCCCTTTTCACAGTCTGGGGAGGCACAGTGCCACATTCTCAAAATATCACAAGGCAATATACTGTGCAGCAAGTGAGAACTCAGCTTGGACCTGCTATCTCTCCTATCAGAATCACATTAGCAGAAGCTATGGGGGGAAAAGTAAGAACTGAAGGTGGTTTACTGTGCTGCTGTTGCAGAAAAGATAAATCGAATCCTATGGCCTAAGTTATGAAGAGAAGAAGGTGGTGTGGTGGCAAACCAGAAAACTACCAGAGATGTCATCAGCACTGATGGAAATATCACTCCTACCACTAAAGAACACCCAAAATTGCCCTGATCTAAGTCGGTCCATTTTTATCTCCTTTCCTGTGGTTGCAGGCTCAGTAATCAGTCTTGCAAATTTTCAGTTTTCAGATCTAGGCAGGAGGTTTGTTTTCCTTGAGTGATGTGCCAATGCTATTTTGTGCTGTACAGCTTCCAGTATTTTCTGAAGTACCTTGAGAGGCTTGGCATGAAGGGCACTATGGAAATGAAGTTGCAACCGACAGCTTCCAACTTCTGCCTCGCAACCTACTTTCAAAACGAGGAATTTCAGCTGAAACAGAATTGCTCCTTTCCCTGCACACAGGGAGAGCTGTACTCAATGCAGCACACCCAGACAGTGAGACATATTTCATCTGCATGTGTAGTGCTCACTGACCAGTATAATATCCATTCCCCATTAACCTGTCACTACAAATGGCACAAATTTAGAAACAAACCCCTCACCTTTCTCTGTGACCGTGTTACAAAACATGACAGACATTTCTCTCAGCCAGCTAAGGACTGAAGATTGACTCAACGTCCCTTCCCACCACAAAAATATGGTACAAGCACATGGAGAAGAAATATTCCAGCTACCCATAGAGGTCAGCCACAATCAGAATGTTAAATTCATTAAGAAATGAATGTACCAGAGCTCACTGAAATGGGCTAAACTATCTAGAGGTGTTGTGGGATGACTAATTTATGTTCTGTCCAGGCAAAATCTTCTACTTGCAAACCTTAGAGCACTATCCCCAGCTGTCATCCTGATCTGCAGGTCAGATCCACAGCATCAGCAGGAACACAAAGCGGGGAAAAAAGAGAAACCAATGTAATACTTTCCCCCATTAATACTTGACTTTGGGCACAGAACATCCCATTGCTCTTTGTCTGGTACTTTTGAATGAATATCCTAATTAATCTGTGGGGAAATTCAGGCAAGATTGCTTTAAGTCTTTTTAGCTTAAAAATGCAGTGTTGTCAAGTATTTTTCACTTTCTGATTTCACAAGGTTCTCATGTGTTTGAGGCCATTATAAAGGGGCATAAAGCATCTATAATCCCCAAGATTATACAACAGCATTAAAACACATAATATTTTGAGGCTCCAGAAGATTGATATTTAATGATGGCAATTTTCCTGCCTTTCATCCAGAAGGATCCCCCAAAATAAGTTTTCCCAAAATAGAAGTGCAGCTGCCTGTGAGACAGGACAAGGCAAAAACCTTAGCAGTGACTCATCAAGGCAGCAGAGGAAAAGACAACTCTTATTCACAGGAAGATACTACTGAAGGTCTGTCAAGTGGAATGAATCAGAAATTTACCTTAATAAAAAGCGTCTGAGGATTTGTGCTTATCAAAGTTTTGTTGCTGATCCATAGACATAAAGCCAATCATCATCAAAACAAGTCTTCTGGGCATATCTACCTTATTTCTAATGTACCCCGATTGCTGCATCTCAGTGCTTGCCCTACTCACTTCCAGAGCAACTTCCATCTAATTGTCTCAATATGTCTTATGAACGTTAAAGAATGAAGACACATTACAGTTCAGAATGGCAAGATAAAAAATATTGTTGTCCTTTGATTCAAAATCTGTTCTGCTGCAAGAAAATCTGGATCACAGAATCATAGAAAGGTAGGGTTGGAAGGGACCTTTAGAGATCATCTAGTCCAACCCCACTGCAGAAGCAGCTCCACCTAGATCAGGTCAACTGCAAAAACTGAAAGATTGTTTCTGTTAAACAGGCAAAGCCATGAAAGGTGATCTATGAAGGACTTGACTTTTAGTGCTGCAGCTTAGGAACCAGATTAGTCTCCCTTGTTTAAGAGAAAATCAGAAGCAGCAATACACAGTTGTGATAAAACAGAGCCACAACGTGCTTCCTAGAAGGGACACGAGATACACAGCAGTGTGCAGAGCTCAGAAGGGGGTGGCTGAGGGATGTGAAGCTCACAGGTCACACAGAATCATTTATGAGAGCCACCCAAAGCAGGTGTATCAGCCTTTGACTAAGGAACAAAAAAACTTGACAAGAAATGGCAATTTCCACACATGCAGTCAGAGAAAGGGAAGGCCTTCTCCCTGCCTCTCCCCCTTTGCTTATTGTCCTATTAGTCACAACACAAATCAAACTGCCAAGCTGACAAGGCCTCCAAACAAGTCAGCAATTCTGTGGGCACACAGATACGCTCCCTAGCAACACCCGATGAGCGAGGCCTTTGGGACACAGCCCCCTCCAGCACACAGGCCCAGGAACTGCACGTCCTCTCCTGTCACAAGCGGCTTCTGCACCAACAGCCAGGCTCCTTGTGATGGGGATGGCATCCAAACACACCAAGAGAACAGGCTTGAACACTAGCAACCATCCCAGCCCAGTCGACCACCAGCTTTATACTGTGCAACCAAGATCTGCAAAGTCCAAAAATGATCAGGCACTTTAAGAAGAGGGGGTTTGATATTAAGTATGTCATTTGCTACACAAGTGAAAGCATAAAGCTATATAGAAATTAACATTTTCCACCTCCAGATTGGGATATTGCTTTAGATGTAGTACAGCACTGCTGATATTTGCTTTAAGATTTATTTAAGTTAGAAGTAATTTGGCCTTCAAAGAAGAGCTTGACTTTTCCCTTTGAGAAAACTACTGAAGTTTTATCTCAGTACTGTATTATTCCATTGAATCCAGAAGAGGAGGAGGATTCAGTTTCATAAGAAATAAAATCAAGAGATTAAACTTGCAAGTATTTGGGCTTTGCTCTCATGCTGGAATTAATTTTATCACATAAATAGACACAGATCTTTCACTCCCTATTAACTCCTAAGGGGTAAGACATAATCTTGAAACTACTACTGAAGAAAGAGTCACCTTAACATCAGTTTTTATCTCTATAGATAAAGAGCTCAGAAGCTATGTTAAACACTGTGGTACTTAATGCATTTCAATTTAAGGGAAAATAATTATTTCCTAAACTACACTTACATTCAGATGAGTTAGTAGAATAGGCTTAGAAAAGGAGAGGTGGAAAAAAAACGTCATACATACTGCATATAGCTGTTTGTAGTTTGCACCTGAGCATTTGGCACTTTTGGGCTGTTCCATTACTACCAGAATATTCCATTAATACCAGCTACCTTGATCAATGTGTGAACAGGTAAAATGGAAAAAACCCATCTGACTGCAGAGCAAAACCCAATGGGTTTCACTTTGGAAAAGGGTGGTTAAAAACTATTAACAGTATGGTGTGTTCAACTGGCAGAATCAGCCATTAGGAGAGTGTAAAAACAATCTGTCTTGTGCTGAGTGAAAAACACTAACACACTACCTAGTATAACCCAATAACTGAGATGGGAAGGAATCATGTGAAAGCAAAGTTTACATGAAAATCATGTTGTGGATTAAAGACATAAAAGTAGGCATAGAGAATCCACATTGTGTTCTTTTAAGACATGTTTTATATTGTTATGGTGAAGAAATCGTTAGGCTATTTCTTTGTTGATCTGGAAGAAAACTAATTGTCATCTTCAACCTCTTTTGACATGCTGGATCATTTCTAGTGTTTAGAAACATTTTGTCATTCAAAATTTAATGTAGAAAATAATTTCAACATACCAAATTACAAATTCCTTTAAGATAAGTTGCAGATAACTGCACACACCTACTTCAGCTCTCATACAGATAGTACAAAACTACCACAAAACCAGATTAAAAATGCCAGCCTTTGCTAACAAGTATCTTTCTCAACAGTAGATCTGCTCATTTAGTCTTGAATTTGAGTTTTGAAGTAACAGGAATTCTACCACTGGCCACTGAAAAATACCTCACACATGGTGAGATCCCAAGTTTTTAATCTTCATTAGTTAAATGCCACTGAACATCACTAATGCAATTTTTAACCATTCCCTCATCCTGGAACAGGAAGAGAAGCAGCTAGGGCAATGCTTTCTGTGAAGCACTTCCATCGTGTTCAAGCTTGGTGTTACATTGATTGTCACATAATTTAACTTCAGAACTAGTGTGCAAATGAGCTTTTAGATGCCAGACATGGAGAAGTCTCCAATGCAGAAACTACGAAGTTGTCCTTATTAAACACCCTCAAATCAATGTCACAGGCAATGACACCCAGGGATGTGTGGGACTGGGGTCAGAGAAGCATTTCTTATACTCTGCCGACTTCTTGATTAACATTTTTAGCTTGGTGCACTGCACCTTTTGCAGTTCTACTTTTTTTACTCCCTAAACAATGTGATTAAATGATCACACATCAAATCCCAGGACCTTGTGAAAATATGTACTTGTCCTGCTGGTTTTCTCTCCATCTCTGAAACAGTGGCTTCTGCACACAGAATCACCTCAATGCAAACACACTGAAAGAGTTTTAGGCTTTTCCTAAGCTGATCAAGTTTATACAAACCCAATCCAAACCACTCATCCAGTGCTGACTAAGTCCACCAAGACTCACCTCACCTGACTACTCTGTGTTTTTTGAAACAGAGCAGTGTTCAGGGAAGGAATCAAACCTTTGGTGGAAAGAGGACAGGATTGTGAGACTCCTACTCTCAGCTTTCCATAGCCAGGCCAGTGAACTCTGAAATCCCATTTCAGCCTGTACCTCAGTTTCCCCAAGGACATAACATCAGCTAATAATCACATCCTCCAAAGCGCTGAGACCTATCACTGAGAGTGATCAAAGGAAAGAGAAGAATTACTGAAAGGACAGTTGGACTGAACAGTTGTTTCTCACAAATTTAACATTTAGGAGGATGAAAGCTCTTTTACCTTCACAGCCACACCAGAGCTGTGGCAGTTTAAATAATATTTTATGCATACAGTAAAATTGTACTGATGTGATGGGAGTGATTGAGGAAATGATTTTGTTAGATTGGTGCAATTCCCTCGTGGAGGAAATATTACTTTGATTTCTGGATATCTATTTGAGATTTAGGCAAATCACTGTGGTTTTCCAGTCTAGGAAACAGTGTAAAAAGAGTACAATAGAAAATATCATTAGGAAGAAACAGAAGAATCTGACAAGAGCTACAAAACGTATACATTATCTTCAATTGGTAACTCTACTAAAGCAGCAACACTTTTGCCTAGTGCATGCACCTGAACAATCCCAGTCTGCTGGAAAGCATGTGACCGAGGCAGAACAGTGAAGCATACAGCAGATCAGGTATATCAAGCTAGTGCCAATGGGATAAAACTAATTTTTAATCTAGCTTACACAAGCAAAGTAGGTCGTGTCTCTGGCCTGCCTGCTCCAAGGGTAATAATTCTCACCATGTTTCCACATGAGGAGCTTTCTCTCTAAGGAGGAAAACTGCACACTAGACTGAGATGGAGTCTGGGCCAGCTCCAAGAGAGGTTTTCAAGGAATCTGGGGAAAACAACACTAAACCCCTCCTTTCCTGTGCCATTCTTAACCATCTCAAGGGCCCCCTCATTTAATTAAGCAAGACAGACAAAAAATAGACAAAAGGAACATGAATGAAGATGAGTGCACAGATAAGCTAGTCCAGCCACAGACCAATGTAAGTCTGTTGGATCTGGTTAAATCTGAGCTCTTACTACACAGCAAACTTGGTTGGAGCTGGAAGCACTTGTTGCTGCAACTGTGTCATATTGAACCAGACTACGGGTAGGCAGCCCGGCTGTCTAATACCAGAGTCTGAAGAAATTACCGTTAGATCAGTGAAAACCCAGAGGAAGACTCAATAAAGCAGGGAGGTCTGGATGAAGCTTTACTTTCTGTTCACTTCTCCCTGGAAAGATATTATAAGCCTTAACAAAATAGCGAAATCTGTTTCATTTGGCCACAGACTTTCTTCTTCTGTTGCCCCAGCATGCATGTACAGACCACTGGCATCCTGATAGCATGTGAAATTATATCATCACCTCCAGAGACAAGAATTTCATTGGGCTACAGAAATCTGAATATTTCTAAGAAAGTAGATTTCTTCCTTAAACTAGCCTCCAAGAGATTCACTCACCAAAATGCATAAGCTGTTGAAGTGAGTGGGGATATAGTCTGTGCTAACACTGAGAGCACTCTTGTAATAGCTCAAGTCCCTTTCTGCTATCTTTCAACTGGTTTAGCTCAGTGTTGCTGGTGTATGAAATTTAAAGAGCTCTGAAAAAGATGTTAACGAGCCCTAAAGAGGAGAGTGCTCTTGCGTTAGTCATTCCCAGGAACACCTGTGAACTATTGAGTTTAATTAGTCTACAGCTGGCACAGAGTGTGTGTGGAAAGACAGAGGATTTATTATTGCTAGTCCTTAGATTGTCTCTTACAGCACATTTTTTCCTGTTTGTTTGTTTTGTGATAAAGGACACACAGAGAGGGATTGCAATTGTTTAACTAACAGGGAAATCCCTTCCTGGAAAGGGTGCCAGACACAGCAGCACTAGGACAAAGGCAACGCAGGGTAAGTGCAAGCAGCAGCATCCTCAGCAGTGGGGAGAGGCAGGCAGAGCAAGATGACCTGAGCTCTGCACCCCACACCTGCAGCACAACTGACTAGCCAATCCATAACCTACAGCTAGGGAACATTTAAGAACCAACATTTTCATTTTGGTAACATAGTACACTTCTTTTTGTTACTCCTCAAGACTCAACTCTACAAGCATCCTAAAACAGAGCTAAGAGGTGGGAACAGCCTCTACTGCCACTTTACTCTGCCATCTACAACATCCAGTGACTTTCAACACAGCTAGCTGGTTTGGCACCAATTATTTCACCAATATCACACAAAGACACGTTTACTTTAATTAATGACAGTGAATTGCAATTGTTAATCCTCAAATACTTCCATCTAGTCTGCCTAAATTAATGGCTGCATTCCCATATGGTACCAATTTTCTCCTCTGTTCCATCGTTTGCCCTCATATTCAAAGTTTTTGAGAGAAATGCAAATGTGCCTCCCAAATTATGTGGAAGCCAAGCAGAGACACAACTCAGATTACCTGAGGCCTCGACTATACCCACCACAGCCAGTGCACAGTCCCCAGGGCAGCCAGGTGGCCCTTCACAGCTGCCCGCTCATGAAACTCCTGGCACTCTCACAGAGAGCAGCCACAATCTGGAGGCTTTTATCTTCAAATGAGTATTCCTCTACCTTGTGCTAAATCCAAATTACCTCAACAGAAACAATGGCCTACTTAAATCACAGTGTGCAAAATAATTATCATCCTGACATCATCTTTACTGACAGTAGCTCATCTCCACAGCGGAGTACGAGATGCTTCTCAAGCTGATCAGACTTCATTCTGCCATCACCTTGACATTGTCAAGTCAGTCGTGCTGACATTTCTTCTCGTTGACATTGGAAAGCCTTCAGTAAATCTGTACTGACAGTTTAAATTCTCCTCTTCCCCCCCCACCCCATACTTTCCTCCTGTCATGCCATCTCCATAAAATTGCCCTGCCCTTGTTTCACTTCATTTTGACATCCTATTGTTATCTCTGTGGATCCTCTTTAGCACAACGTGCTCCTGTCACAAAGGCACAACATCTCCAAAGACCTGACACGACAGCACCTGGACAAGCATGCTGAGAGTCTCATTAAACTGAGTTAAATGGCTGTGCTACTACCTCAACCCCTTTCCCAGCAAGTTACTTCTTAAACTACAGCCTCATGCTAGAGTGCTAATAAAGAGCTGTGTTGTGTGTAATTTGCATCCCTCCACAACTGCAAGAGTTAGATGTGTTCAAGTTTGAACTCCTGAGGAGACCAAACAGGTCTAGCAGGGGGAAGAGCAGGGACTAGACAAAAAACTGTCCAATAGCTCTTCAATGTTAACATTTAGCAACAACTGAAAAACATGCAGAATAGGTCTGGAAAACACAACAAATCGGATACTGCAGCAAGCCCCTCATTCCGGCCAGCTAGGGCCACTCTCTGCACAGCACCAGTAACCAGAATGGATTTAAATACAAACAAAGTTACTACATCAACACTTGTCACTTGCTCAGCTTCAGGGATGTACTTCAGTACGTTCCCAGACCCTAAATGCAAGAGTGGCTCTAATGAAAAGCTTTGTTTTGCAGAATCAAGACAGCAGGTACGACTGATTATAATCTCAGAATCACACATCCCTCCTGGATTCACAGAATCATAGAATGGTGGGGGTGGGATCTCCAGAGCTCCTCCACTCCAAGCCCTTCTAGAGCAGGTTCCCCTGGCTCAGGGGCACAGGAACATGTCCAGGGGGGTTTGGAAACCTCCGGAGAAGGAGCCTCCACACCCTCCCTGGGCAGCCTGGGCCAGGGCTCCCTCACCTCAGCACCAAAGGAGTTTTTCCTTTCAACCCTTTCACCAAAGGAACTTTTTCTCTTTTACAGACATTAATTTTATGTTAAAGATGATTAAGAGCTGGATATCAATAGCAGGAATCTACAAGTGTTGAAAAGTGCCTCATGGCATTCCTCATCCAAACCCCACACAGTGCCCACTGTTCAGAGGTCCCATGGACCAGGCTCATCCAGCCCCACAACCCCCAAAGGACACAGCCCTCCCCAGAAAACACCCCACACCAGCTGAAATACCTGAGTGCTGCCACGCTCCTGGACACTCCACAGTGAGGAGACCTCAGCCCAGGGCAGCTGCATATCTAGAAAGAGCTGGGCACCACCCTCCCCACAAGCCCAGCCCAGCAACACCTTCATTGGCACAGCTGCCCTCATTAGCAGGATTCAGTCCCATCATTAGCAGGGCCCACCCCTCGTTAGCAGCCCAGGTGGGCCTGCACTTGGCCCTCCAGACCACTGAGAGACTGCAGTCCCACAGGCCCAGCTCTGGGGAGCAACAGCAACACAGAGACTGATTTCATGCTGTGTAATTAACAGGCTTTATGAGGGGCCCTCAGGTCTTGTGATCATGTCATGGAATGAGAAGAAGAGGTATTAATGCTCAGCAGGGTGGGGAAAGCAGGGGAACAGCCCTGTGAAACTGAAAAGGAGATAAATCCCATATATGCTTTTACAGTGTCTTAACTTTTTATGCACTAATTTGCTCCTATGTTTAAAATGCTTTCTGACACCAGATATTTTGGTCTTGCTTATTGATTCATATTTCTGTGAGCTGTAAAAATCACTTACAATTCAAGAAAGCCCCAAGGTCCACACCAAGAGCCCGTGCTGATCCCCTGAGTTCAAATGCTGATGTGGATTTCGTATACACCAGCATCCAGACCAACAAAACAAAATCTGTGTAGTCCTAACTCAAATCAGAGGGGAAAAAAACCCCACTATTCCCTAAATCCGTGTATAATTTTATGTATGTAACATGCATCTACAAATTCCTCCAAAACTATATCTGCAAAAAATGCACCATTGCTGCATTTTCTAGAAAAAAACTCACCTAACCCATTCCATCCTCCTGCCCCCTGCTCTCACAAGTGCTATGGACTCTCACAGGTCTGAAACAAATTCATCTATTTTAAAAAGTGATGGAGTAAACAAACACCTCAGTGAAATCTGCCCACAGGGATACATTTACATCACAACAAGTAAGCTCCCATCAGGCAGGGTTAGTCACCTTATTAGGAAACAAACTACAACAAGCTGTATAGCATAAACATCTATACACAGTTGAAAATCATTAAATTATGCATAGATAAGCTCTAATTGAGTATGTCTGTTTAGGTGAAACAATTAACCTGCATATGTAAAGAGTTGCAAACAGCCCTACAGAGACTTTACACCTTTCAGCTCAGGGCACCTACCTCTTCATTTGACCTTGTGTATCTGCAGTGTTCAGCTGCAAGGCCTTAGAGAAATGCTGACTGAGAACGGATGACTGCACATTCAATAACTGAGGAAATCTTTCATGCAGCTATATTAGGGATGCCATTACTACACATTTTTTGATCAACAATACAACAGCAGAACATTTGACTACCCTTGCTAACTCCCTGCTGTGGTTCAGAAACAAATGCTTTAGGACATGTACTACCACACTCCTACTGTGTATACAAGAGATATGCTACTGTATCCTCTATGGAATATGACTGTCAGCAATTAGAATTAATATTGAGAAGACAGAACATGGTTTGTGATGCATTTTCCTGGCTTTTGTGAAACATTTGTTCACCAGATTTGCTAACTCTCAAAATGCAAGCATACAAGAGAGGTCTGCTAATCCAGGGAATTAGCAAGGTATTGCTCCAGCAAATTGCAAGACAACGGTGCTCTGTTTCATACAAATGGGCTTTAGACAAACAATTGGTACACTCTCTGAACAACTCATTCTTCCTAAGACCTAGAAAAATACCAGGTGATCAAAAAATAAACCAAAAAATACTTATGGTTGCAACCTTTTGAAACAAAGGCTTCTGGGTTGAGATTTTTTTGTCCCCTCTACCTTCTGAACTTTGATGGCCTGCAAAGGCATAACCTTACAACACAAGAAAATAAGATTTAAACACATCTTAAATAAAACAGCCCAGTTGCTATCACATTGTGATTATCAGCACTGTGATTAACCCACGCTGGAGACACTCTTTGAACACCACAAATTTCCAGCTGCCTTAAAAGATGTGCACCTTCATGTACCTCTGAAGCCCTGCAAGGTCAGGGGAAGACTCTTGCTGCATACCCAAAACAAAAAATGTTCATTGCAAATAAGGAAATTAACAAAGTAGCAATTTACTCAGATTTCCTGAATAATTCAAGTCCCATTCTTGATAGTGGTAGCATTATAGCAGAGTTTGCCATTTGGGGAAGCTGAGACAACCCAGTGGGAGGGTTTATGATCTCTATGAATCTGTATGAGAGGTCCACTTGATGGATGGTTCTTTCCAGGCAGAGCTATTTGGGGTTCAGCTGTTTACAACAGAATTCCTCTTCCATAAAAAGCATCACCACCTTTTTCATATCCCTTAATAGATATATTAATACAATAAACACTTCCATAATTTGTCCTTTCTTGTTGAAATAAAACCAACCCAAACAACAACAGGGCAAAATGCTCAGCAACTTTACATACTTAAATATGGACAGGTGAGTGGCTTGAACATATGTGCATTTCTGTTCACACACAAAACCACTGATTACCAATTGTAGGTACCCATACAATGTCTTTTTAAAGCAAGGTGTTCATTTTTATCACAGAAAAAAACAGATTAATTAATAGCAAGAAGCCTTTATCTGTGGTAGAGAAGACGGTACTGATCAGGAACCCCTCCACTCGCAATCCCAATATTGGCAATATACTCACATTGAAAGCTTGACCCAGCAAATGAGTCAACAAAAGTAGCCCCCTGACCCCATTCATATTACAGCACTTAAGTATATATCTTACTTTTGTATGGACACTTTGGCAAACAGGGCACAATAAACTACTCAAAACCCCAAACAAACAAGAGAAAGCAGCCCTCAATCAGGAAAATCTGACATAACAGTGTATAATTCCATCCATACTCAGCATCTACAACTGGAAGGCAACCTTGAAAACCCTTCAGTGTATGGATAAACAAGGACTCACACACCACCAATATATGATATGGAGCTCTTTGAAAAAAAAACCCATCAATATGCTGTCCCCAGAAATGCTTCCTACAGAAATCACTGATACTGCACCTAATCCTGCTGTTGACAACAATATTAAATTGCTGTTAGTGCCTGGCTTGTCCTGCAGATCCAGCACGAGGGCAGCAGTCCCTTGGGCAGCAACCAGAGCAGGCTGCTCTCCAGTCCAGCTGTACAGCTGCGCACCAGGTTTGGTGGTGCAGACACCCACATCCACACACTCCTTCATTTTTTTGTCTTTGAGGCTCGTTATCATTAATTATGATTCACAAACCAGAAAGAAGCCATGCAAACTAAATTCACAGAGCTCCCAAACCAGCCCACAGTGTCAGTTCCATGCACAAGCTATGTGTCAGGGCTGTCCATCTAAACATGTGGAGGTTGTAACACAAAAGCAAGTCCATGTGCTCATTCATGTGTTACAGAATTGACACCTCCAAAGCTCTTTGAGCTGACTTCTGCCAGGACTTGCTCATTCCCCTACATCTCCAGTGGTCCCTCCCACCTAAAGTTACTCGTTTGCTTCATGAATCCTCATCTTCTTTCCAACTAGGTGGGGAAACAGCTAGCTGCAAATCTCCCTTTCTAACCACAGTTGAGTATTGTCATGAACTAATAAGAAAGCATAGCTGGAAAGCAGTTCTGGAAGTATACTGTTCACATAAGGCTAGTTTTTGCTGAAAGAGCACCAGAAATAAACCCCCTTAAAAATCCAGTCTCTTGTATTCTCATAGCTTATACCTCCACTCAATAAGCCAGCAACAAGACCACATGCCCAGACTCTGTATCACTGGGATCATTGAGTTAAGCAGGAATGTATCCAGCACGTATTTAATTCCAAATACATTTAATATCTCTATACCCTCTTGACAAATAAGCCTCATAACATTATGAGTTAATCAAGCCAGGCACTAGTGAAGTATTTTTTTTAAACCCTTAAATCTAACAGAAGATTACTGCACCCAACCGTAGAAACAATTTTAAGCCTAAATTTGGCAAGACACATTAGTTTTATATCGAGCTAATTACTTCCAAGTGTCCAGGAAATACAATTCAGTAATTACAGCTGTATTAGCTGGATGGAAACTACACAAGAGGCAGAGCTTATTTACCACTGAGTGGCTGAGTCACCCTGGACATCCCACACAACCCAGCCTTCCTCACAAACAGATTTGCTGGAGCCTGAGCCAAACTCAAACCCCAAAGGTGCCCAATGCAACCCTGGTTGGAGGCTTCAGAGTACTGATGTGTGGGTGTATTTGCAAGGCCAGGTTTTCGAGGGAGCTCAATTCTTCTTTTCAAGCACTAACACACCGGGTTGATTTTGTGAAACGCTCAATCCCCAGTGCCTGCTGGTGTGATGTGTCTGGCTGTGCCATGCCAGGAGCCAGGCAGTGGGTGAAGGAACAAGGCTCCAAACTCTTCACATACTGAGAGGAAAACACTTCTCATGACCACAGCAGCTATTCTCATGCTCAAACACCTCAACGTTAGAAAGCATCATGCTTGAATTTAATATCAGTATGATCAAACCCGACTCAGAGAGACACAGGAGGTGAAATGACGTGACAAAGCTGGCTCTGTGAGCTAGCCAAAAAGCCCACAGAGAATGAGCTGAGCCAGCCCTCACCATAAGCACAGCTCCAGTCCCAAAGAGCTTCCAGACCATCTTCACGCCATGCCATCTCACAGGGTGAGTTCAAGGCACAGTTTTCACAAGACACTTTTCTACTGGCTGAAAACAGAGCTCATATTAAATTAAATGAAGTTAAATCCTATCATCTGTATACCCCACAGAAAAGATACTCCATCATCACTGCCAAGAGAAAACCCATAAGCTGAGCAGCAGGAAAAATAACCTCTGCTCCCCATCAGGCTGCTCTGAAAGCGCTTCGCTCAGCTTAGGGCAAAAATGGATTTGATAGTGCAGCAAGGGAAAAATATGTCATGGGACAACATCTCCAGTTCAGCATTCTCCACCCCCACATTTTCCACAATAATTAATAACCAAAGCTGTTAATGTTTAAATGATCCACATTCTCTAGTGCAGCCAGCAATGCCTCATGAGGCTTTCCACTGGGGCTAACGCTATTAACTGTGTGGATGCCCGAGGATACATATTGCTTTAATGGATGAAAGGACACTTCTGTACGGTCTCCAAACATTCAAGAACTGTCTTTTCAATCTGAACTGGCTTAACAGAGCATTTGGGTTCCCAAGGTTTGCATAAACGTCCATGTTTTACTCAAAGGTTAAAGGAGTAAAATGGTTTTCTGGACTCTCAAGTATAAAAAGCGTTATCCACCGCTCTTCCCCTTCCAATAGTTCCCTTCCAGGCCAGAAAGCCCATCCTTCCCTGTCTCAGCAAACGGTTATCCAGGGAGAACAAGCAGACATCAACTGTCCACAAGGAAGCCAAGCAACAGGCATAGGGAAGCTTCCTCTGGTTTCAGACAGTGCTAGAAATTAAATCACTCCCAAATGCAGCCCCAGAACTCCATTTTTTGTTTATTTGCTCAAGTCCTCGGGAAGCTCTGCAGTTACCAGCACACTTGTCAGCACTCCAGGCAAGACAGAATATGTTAGCATGGAATTATAATCATGATAACCACCAGTTTTTCCTGCCCTGCCTTCTCCAACCCCTCCCTGCCCACTCTCCCATCCTGGGATTAATGCACATGAAGGAGGCTTTTAAGACCAAAGCAATTTCTCAGTTTTTCTTTCTTTAAGCCTAATTTTCAAAGAGCAAGGGCTACACAAGTTCACCCTGCCTGTGAGTGTTTGCCTATCTGTTCCCCTTCTAAGAACTTTTGAAACCCACTAATTTCAAGTAAATTTGACAGCAGGGCAGAGGTCTCAACAATTCCAAGTTCCCATAAGTTCAGTGAGGAGATTGCAGACACATAGGGAAGAGGCGCCTGGCTTTTCTCACCTCCCACAGCGGGGAAGGCTGGCGTGTTAGCTCACACCTCATTAGACAGCACAAACCCACAGAGGAAATCAATTACAAGATAAAAGTCCATCGGAAACCAGCCTTCAATCATCCCACTGCTGATGCAACTACTTGATTCTTAATTCTTCTGACAGCCTGATAACAAGGGCTGCCACGGCCCCTCCCTGGGCAGCAGAAGAGTAAATACATCAAGACCTGCAAAAGACATCTTGTCTCCTGCACCATGTCACGCTCCAGCAGGGCCCTGCCTTGAGAAGAAAGGGCAAAGCATTGTGGAAACGGTCACCCAGTACCAAAAAAGCCACATGAAAGACTTGTTTTGTAACTGGAAGGACTTAGAGCCACACGCTCAATTGTAAACGTGGACCAAAAGATGCACATTCCTCTCCTCAGGCAAAGTTCAAGCCATTCAAACCAACACTTTGGAAACACTGAATGTTTCTGGGACACACAGTCTCTCACTCCTCTCCTGCTTCAGATGCCAGGGACATGCTTAAATTAACACTTAGTTTGCACTACTGGGCTTTGCAGTAATGGATAATGGTCACTGCAGCCTGCCCCCTGCACACCCAGACACCCAGCTTGCCACCCGTGAGATGAGCTCCCACTCAGACATGACAGGTTTCTCTAAACAACTCAACAACTAGCTGTATCAGCTACCCTTACCAGAATGATTTAAAACAAAACAAGAAGCAAAATAACTTTAAGTGCCTTACAAACAGCTGGACTCTTTCTTTTCCCACTTTGGGACTCATTTCTTTAAAACAGAGGCTTCATTCTTCAACATAAGACTTCAAATACATGGAAAATCTGAACCAGAGCTATCACGCCAGGCTACAGTTTCCAGCCAGATGGTTTCATGGGATCTTGGAAGGCATTCTTCAAATATTTCATTCCTACCATTCCTTTCTCTTCATGGTGGTTCTTTACAGACAGATGCATGGGCAATGAGGGAAAACTGGGTCCACAAGGACCAGACATGTCTGCATGTGTCACATCTTGTGTGTGTTATCTGCAAGACTGCAGGCTGATTTCTCTCTGTATTTTCCAATAGTTTGAACTTGCAGTTCAAACAGGTAAACCCTGACTGGCACACCTCAGCACTAAGAAGAGCAGCTGCAGTGAGCAGGAACTAAGCAAGTTTTCACCAAGGCTGTCTGGCCAGACTGGCACTGTGGGCTGTGAGCTCCACAGCTAAGAGATAAGTTGGGTCCATCTATACAAGCTGTGGAGACAACAGTGATGGCAAATCTTTCTATGGAGCAGCTAAGACTGCATCTTCCCAGGAAGGTAATAATTGGGAGGCAAATTTGGCAAATGCCTGCTCTAAGAAAGGAGTCAGGCAAGTTCTCTGGCCAGCAATATTTGCCTCCACTCCCAGCCACTTCTCCAGGATCAGTGTTTTACTCCTTACCCAGAAACCACCCCCTTCCCAACTTTCAACTACAATTTTTGTTGACACAAAAAGATCCTTCTAGAAGTGCAACAAGAAACAAACAAGTTTCAGGCAGATGAATGCCTGAAGCGTGAATGTGAAACTCAGGATACCAGTAGCTCAAATCCCAAGTCTTGGGTATCCCCTCTCAGATTTACAGTTCACAACCATCCTACCACAGTGTATAAAATGGAATCAGAGAAAGCCTCATGAATAAGCACTGCTACAGTAGAAAACTCTGCTTTCTGTGCATTACCTACCAATAATCCTGATTTGCATGCCACAAGTAATAACTATGAACTCAATTCTTCTGCTCTTCAACACAGAATTGGGTCATCAGCTATCCACAAAGAAGCTTGAGGAATCACCACATGCTCAAACACTGGAGATTCAACAGCAGGGGTAATTCTGCTTACCTGAAGGCAAACTGCACATCCTCAGCACAAAAATATGAGGCTGTGGCTCTGAGAGTACTCTGCCTTAGTAAATCAAAGTCAGATTCTTACTCCTACAATGTCGTGATTCCGTGGTTCAGTATGTGTCCACATCAAAAAACACACTCAAGCATCTGGGGCACTATGTGGGGGGGCTGGGAAGGGTTCAGGTTGGGAGGACCAGGAGATGAAGACCATAATACAGGTCTGAGAATCTGAAGCTGAAATACATTACAGTCTCGAGAAATCATCTCTTATAACTGGTAGTACAAATTGGCTTTAAGAGACATCTCAGCTGGCACGTGTATTCCCTGCTGAACAGTGATACCTATTCAAATGATCAAAACCTGTCAGTTCTTAAATTCAGGATAAATCCCAGACCTCAGAAACAGGCAAATGAAATACAAAAAAAAAAAAGAAAAGAAAAGAAAAAGAAGTTCAAAAGCAGAAAGGCAGCAAATGTTACTCTCAGGACCAATCTCTCTGATATGCCTCAAGCTTGCTAACAGCATTCTAATGCCACAGGCATGTTACTTTCCTTTGCCCTCATATTTTATTTCAGCAAAGCCTTGTCCTAATAACTGATTACAAAATACCAAACAAGCTGTAGTGTTATCCTGCTAGCTGGTGAAATATTTAGGTCCATTCAAGTGCCATGCAAAAATGAGTCTGAATATACAGGCTATAGCAGGTAGAAATAGGAATTTTGCATGCAGAGACCCAAATACCCTATTGAGACTCATTCCTCACTCTCAGAGAGCCTAAAAGCCCTCTTACCAAATCAATGCAAAACAGCATGCCATTGTGACAGGGTAAAACACCTCCCCCATGTTTAACGTGGAAATTAACACTCCTCCACAAAGACATTCACAGTAAAGGAGGAAGCTAAGTGCCAGCTCCTATCCTCTGGCCAGGCTCAGGGGAATTGCTGCTCACCTGCACACAAATGAATGCTCTGCAGAGCGTGACCCACCTGCCAAGCAGAGCCCTGGAATGGCAGCACAGCATCTCCACAGCATCCCTGGCTGTGGCAATGTGCCCACCACACTCCAAGGACTGATGTGGGCAGAGGACACTGCACCCACTGCAGGGGACACTGGCTGACAGTCACCTTTCCCATGCTCAGCACATGCTGCGGAACACAGAACCTCCGAACAGTGGGGAATGGAAGGACCCTGCAGAGCCCATCCAGCTCAACCCCCTGCTAAAGCAAGTTCCCCTCCATCAGGGGTCAAAGGAACGTGTCCAGGTGGGTTTGGAAACCTCCACAGAAAGAGCCTCCACACCCCCTCTGGGCAGCCTGGGCCAGGGCTCTCTCACCCTCACAGGGTGTGCTCAGCACAGCCTTTGCACTGGGAGCAGTCAAGAGTAAAAGGTCCTTTTAAAGCAACTGCTAAGGGCACAGATGTATCCCAAGGCTGATGCCGGTTCCTGGCAGCCCATGCCCAGGCAGAAGAAATTGACTGCACTAAGGAAACCTCAACTACCCTGCTGTGGTGAGATGAATAATGCAGAGGTCTCCTCAGAAGACACTACCCTGACACTGAGGCAGAAAACACAAGGACTGCATTCTCAGTAATGAGAAAAAGTAGCAAGAAAAAAGCCCTCCTGGCAAAGACTTGCTTGCTATTTTGTGTATTTCCATTAAAATTAACTGTCTACAATACACAAGGTTCTTGACATTGTAACATTCTCCTTTACAATCCATGCAGTTTCAATTTTGGGGGGGATCACTGTCCACTTTAAAAAACAAAATCCACATTTTCCAAGCACTCACGTGCACAAACTCACTTCAGCATTTCCTAAGGGCATTCACAGAAGCAGAAACCGATGTCCAGAGGAGACACCAAAGCATCCAGCAGCAACATCAGCGGCTCATTTAACACAGTCCAGAGCTTGACGCTCCTCCCCTGTGCCACGCTGCATACTCATAGCACCCAAGAACATGTGGGGAGGGGAGAACAACCCACCCAGACATTTTTCAAAACACAGAAGCAAACCAAACCTCTTCCCCACCCAGAAGAGCACAATGATCTAGTTGCAAATTTGGCCCTAAATCGTTGTCTGCTTCCAGACTACAAAATGTTCTCTGGTGACAAGGACTTGAAATACTCTTGAAGCACTGGTTCTTGAAAGATTTCCTCCCTGGTCTTTCGAGTGAGATAGTGAAGTTTGACTTCACTCACATCATACTTGCCAAGACCTGTGAATTGGGAATTAAAGGCTCCCACTGCTACCACATTGCAGCCAGCTTTACTGCACTCACTCCAGCAACTTGCAATGCCCAGAGCTCAGATGCAATTTTAATAAGCACCTCTACTGTCCTGTTTAGTTTAATACATTTATTGCTCCATCAAATTTATAATAATTAAGTTTATTATCATTCCAGTGGATTAAGCTCCTTAAATGTATCCACCATTATTTTATAATCAATTAACATTAATACAACTGATTGTAAAATCTAATATCTGGTGTATCCTAATGTCTGCACTCATCATTACAAATAAGGTAATGGTCTGGTCACAAATAAGGTCTACTCTGGTCACAGCCAATATCAAAGATTTCTGTACTATTAGAAGGTCTGTCATAATCTTTACTGATCTTCTGCTCCATAGATCCCTTCCACAGAGTACCACTTAATGTCTTGATTTTCCAGGCTTCTCCCAGAGCCAGCAGCAGGCCTGGCTGGAGAGAACTGTAAAGAGAGTTCACATCTGGCACCAGATACAAGCAAATGCACATTCCTCCTCTCTGACAGCAGCTCTCAGCTGTGGACAAGTCCTGTTTGGTAACTGGACAGAAAATGGGATCCACCTCAGCTGCTCACCTAGGAGTGATTTCCTAGAAATGAAGCACTTCAACTAAATCAGAGCCAGGTTGTCCTGCCCCCTGATAACTCCTCACTTTCTGTCACCTGCAGATTTTATGCTTGCACAATCACACAGCCATCTCCACACACACCCCAGCAGGTCTGCTGCCTTACAGCCTGAGTGTTTCCTTATCACTTATATCTCTTCATTTACTAAAAGCATCAGAAAATAACTTCCAAAGACTTCACTTCTCCAGAAGAACACAGAGGAGCTGGTGGAATCACAAAGGTAATAGGATTTTTGGTCTAAGTACATTACCTTGTGGAACTTCTTGCTACAGGGTCCTACTGGGGCAAACAGTTGGACAACCATTATTTTCAGCAAATGGCAGAGAATTGTACTTTTAGCTGTAAGAACCAGGCTGAAATCACAAGATAATAAACTCATCAGCACTCCAAATTATCTGATGAATTTCTGCTGTCAGAAGGATCTTCTGCTTCCATTTACAGTGGTGGACAGTCATGCTGGTGCCTGTCCTGCAGAGTGTGGTACTCACCAGGGGCAGAGAAAGAAGCTGAAATAAATGTCACCCACTGGGCTGGTCTTGCACTTTCTTTTCCTATTTCGGGGTTATTTAGAGAGAGAAGGATCCAGAAAAATAAACTGCCATGAAAAATGCTGTGATCTGTGGGAAAGCAGAGTTACAAGGCGAGGACTCATACATCTGACTCTGCTGCAGCAGAATATGCTTGGAAAGAGGAGCCTGTGCTGTCTGACTGCAGAGCTAATGCATCAAGGTCTTCAGGAAAATGAAGAGGCAATCTATAAAACAGCACACAAGGCCCCTGAATTTCTGGAAAGCTAACAAGAACTCTCTTCCCTTTGAACTTCCCTGGGAGGAACTTTGCTTATGAATTACACAGTTACAAAACCGCTAACCTTTGGGACCAGGGACACAGAGCCCGGCAGTGCTCATCACACTACATTTGGCCTTTGTTGCCCTGGACACACAGTCTGGTTTCTCCCTGCTTCAGTTTCCCTCAGTATTACTTTAATCCTTTTGGTTCTTGTTTCTGCAGCACCTGACACAGAAGCCCCTCGGATCTTGAGGTAACTCAGCCAAGTTCATGTCTAACACTGCAATGCAAAGTACAGTGTGATTTGGGCCTCCTCTGAACTACCCCATTTTCCCAAGTGGGCACTGGAGCAAAAGGCTCCAAGAGTGTGGTGTTACTTCTTAATTTGCACCGCCACTTAATGGCAGCTGCTTTAATTATGACACTGCTGACTGCAGGCCCTTTCAGCACTTGTCAGGCTGCCTTGCTCCGAGCCTCTGCACTCCTGCTTCCCTCTCACTGATATCACTCTCCACCAAAATGTTCTTTTCTCTGTCAGCTTTGGGGCGGGATGGGAGCTGCTGCCCATCACAATCAATGAGTGTGAACTCTCCCTGTGCCATGGGGCCTTGCCACGAGTGCATCAGCGTGGGAGGTGGCACTTGTCAGCACCGCCAGCTCCGCTGCAGCCAGCAATCAGCTCAGCTACAGCCCTCCCCGAGACGCCTGCTGCACGACAAGTCATTTCTCTGGCTGGATCCCCTGCTCCCCGCAGGAGAAAAAGAGAGTTACATCACAGCAATCTCAGAGGAAAGGCAGGCGATCTGCTTACTCAGAGCAAGCTCTTTATTTTTAGCCTCGGAGGAGGAGGCAGTGGCTATATAAATAAAAAGGCTGCTCTGAGTCTGAGTAAGCACGATGCCTGCATGGCTTGTGTCAGCACGCTGACAACGCTTCGCTGCCCGAAGGACGGGGTGGGAGCCCACAGCACATGCTCTTTGGGTGCAGAGGAGAGGGGATTTCACTGGAAATGCTCTGGCTTCAGAGCCAGACATGAACAGGAGCAAAGCACATGGCTACAGAGACTGAGCTCCAGCACAACAGCAGCACCCAAGGTCCCCATGATTTCCAAAGAAGTCAAACCACTACAGCCCTACACGACAGAATCCCAGAAGAGCATTCATGACCCAGGTGTTTTATCTTGTAAAGCACATGTTCAGAGAGCCTTTAGCAGTCTGGAGCAATAAACTCATCCTTCTAGCCAGTACCTACATGATTTCCTAACGCAGTCCCCTCTGACAGTAAGTTCAGAGACAAGCTCCCTTGGAGAAAGCCCAAAAAGTGCTGGTAGATTCTAAGCTGCTGCGAGGAGGGCAAGGTTTGTACCTTGAGGGATCTAAAACTGGCAGCTTAACTCTTCTTTGATATCCTGAGCAAATCTCCAGCATCATTTCCATGTGCTCATTGATACACTTCCTTGCTTCCTCTCTATAGCAGGAGTAGCTGTTCTTCATCACTTCCATCAGCTGTGGAGTAATAACTGGCTTTGGAAAGAGTGAGATGGATTCTAACTAAACACTTGCTATTTCATCTACCCTCCAAAAGAACAAATACATAAAGTAGCTGGAATGTCATCTCTGCAGCTACATGCAATATGCCCTGCTGTTAATCCTGGGCACACAAACACCAACATTTCCCATTTATGGGTTCAGACTTCTTTTTTCTCTCCCTGAGCTATTCTTTACCCTCTCTGCAACACCATCTTCCTTCCAAGCAGCTCTCCCAGCTAAACAGGCCTTGAAACAGCACGTCTCTGCTTTCCATCCGAACAGGCATGCTTCATTGTTCAAGGCATTACAGTTCTTCTGAGCCTAATAATATTTGAAAGCAATAAATAAATTCATTGTTTTTGAAGCGAGTAGGCTTTGGAGAGTTTGTGATGCTACAGAGAATCCCATCAGGCAGGACAGCACAGCATTTTGCACATCCTGCTACTGCACCTCGCAGCAGAGCTGGTGCTTGCAGCCGTCCCACTCCTCCCACAGGGACTCTAAACCCTGCAGATTTCTGCCACAGCTCCTGCAAAGTTACTCACTATCTCTTTTTCAGTGTGACAGCTTTTTTATTGCCTAGCTGATCCTACTAGTTGTGCTTAGTTAATTTGGAAATAAGAAATGACAAGGCTTGGGTCTTGCTGCGTGTCCAGCAGTACCCTTGGTACGTGCAATTCACACAGCCAGAGATGTCTCTCCTTAACAGCCAGTTCTGCACTGATGGGTGTTAGGACCTCTAATACATGTACTTAACATGTACCCTAACCCATGCTTCAAATCTAACCACAGTCCTCTTAGGCACAGCCTCTCTGACAGGCTCCAGTTGGGAACTCTTCCGAGAGAGTCATTAAGTACATGTATAAATCTTTTTGGGAGTCAAGCCTACTTTTTGAACTCAAGTCACTGATAGTTCAAATCTAAATTTACAGCAGTTCCATGCTTCCATAAAAGGAACAACAAAAACCCTACAATAAAATTAATGGTCACTTGTGTTTACAGTTCTGTTGCTCCATTTCAGTCACACATTCAGAAGTTGCAGACACGTTATTCATAATACCACCAGCTCAGAACGTCCTTCAATCCTCTATGGTTTTTGCTCAGTTCTGCACTTTGGTTTGTAAAATGCTTACAGGGGGTATGCATTCATTGTGTGGAGCCACACTAACAACACCTGCAGACTGAGCAGCAGAGCCAGGGAGACAAGTCACCATCAGATGTGTCACCACTGCCTCAAGACGTCCACTCAGCAACCCTGAGCTTGGCTGGGCACGTTTCGTGGCAGAGTGAGAGAAGGTGGCTCTGCTCCTATGCTACCAGGTCAGACAACCAGAGCTACTCTGAAATAAAGCCACATTCCAAAAGCATCTAATTACACAACTCTTCCTGTTCTACTATTCCCTGACACCATAAAAGAAGGTGGAGTTCAACCTCCATCCATCTGGGAATACACTGCATAATTTCTTATTGCACATTCTGTTTATCCCACAAGTATTTATCCAGCACCAGGATGAGATTCTGCCTGCACAGATTGCTGACAGCTTTGTGTGCCAGAGAAATCAACGTCCCCATTTTCTTGTTTCTTGTTCTTCTTTTAAACTCTCATCTCTGTCCTCTGTAATTGGGAAGAGGCGAGGCACAAAAACCTGTCAGTACCAGTCCACCGGGTAAGGACTCCCAGACAAGCTCTCTGCCTCTAAGCTGCACATGCAGGAGTGCTGATGGTACTTTGCATACTAACAAGACTGCATTCATTAGGGACATTTTAGACTGCAGGCAAGCTCCTGGACTTTAACTTGGGGAGCTCCATGATATACTCAACAGTCACAAGTTTTATAGTATCTGAACTAGGTGTCCCCCTGAGCAAGGGAGAAGGGGAGGGAAGGATTAATGACTGTTTCCATGAATTATTCAGCACTCTTTGCCATCCCAGAAGGAAAGATGCTGGGCAGTTGAGACCAAGAAAGAATATAAATATTCCCTTATTGATTCACAGACTATTTGTTCATTCCTCCAACAGTAAAGTACATGAGAAAGAGCAAAGCATTCTGTACCTGAAATAAATCATTTCTATTTCCTAAAGCACCACCATTCCTTTCCCTGCAAGTACTAAGGCAAATACACTAATAGAAGTTACATTTATTATCACAAAGTTTGTTAGAAGGAAGTCCTGACCTCTTAGAATGGGATACAGACCCTATTAAACATAGTTGAAAATACATCCCAGTTTGGCAGAAATTCATTTGTCACTTCTTACCCACCAGCATCAGAGCTTAATTTATGCCTTGGTTAGTTCAAACATTGGACAGGGAGCGAGGCAGAGCTGTATGATGAAGTCAAAATCCTGGCTTTGCTGAAATGAATGGCAACAAGCCCATTGGCTTCCAGGGAGCTCGACAGCTCCTTGAATTGCAGCAGAAAGCGAAGAGCTGCTGATGGGGGATGCTGCATCGTGTGCTAGGAGCACCCTGGCACTCATCGTCCATTCAGCACAAAGCACTCATGACACGTGAAAGGACAAAGGGAAGGCTTTGATTAGCAGACATGAAAGATTTTCTTAGTCATGGCATTACCCTGCCATTCAGGAAAGATATGCTCTCTCCCTGTTGAAAACTCCCTCTGTAAACTTAGGAAGCTCACTTGAGAAACCTATTCCCCATGACAGAGCTGTCCCAAATGCAGCAGTGCAGTGATGGTGAGTGAAAGCATGACCAGTAGAACAAAATGAAATCAGGATGGCTCTAGACATTACTGGTGGAATTCACCTCACCTAAGTTCAGCCACATAAGTCAGTCTCAGTTGCCAATGGAGAGAGGAGTCTTTGGAAAGGGTTTGGCTCCTTCTCATCATCAGATGGCAGAAATCACCGTCTGCAAGTCCTCAGCTAAAGAGGGATACCAGCCTTTCAACAGGTAAAGTTAGGTAAGATAAATCCCACCTTAAACAACCAGTACCGAAAGAATGACCTCCTGGTCCCCAGCCTACAAAATACAGGTGTACCCAAAGCCACTGAAATGGCTCATTTGGCTGTTGGCTCAGGCTGCTGCACTGAGTGCCTTGGAGCAAGTCACAAACTTGGCATGGACACAACAGGATGAGGCCACATCATAAAACCAAGCTCATGTCCTGTGTGCACACAGCTCAAGTGGAAGAGGAAGCCTCAGCTTCCCCCTCCTCACTTTGGAGGGTCTGGCTTTGCAACCTCAATATTCATGAAAACAAAAATAAGGACCCCTTCTCCATTTTCTCCAGGGAATGATTTTTAAAACTGCACTTTAATCATGTGAAAGTTTTAATGGCATAACCTCCATTATTGATAAGAACAGCACATAGAACACCCTAAAGCAAACCTTCTCCATAGCAATGTTTATTCAAAGAACCAATTAGGCAGGCTCCGAGTTGTAAAACCACTCGAGGACCATTTCCAGTTAAAAGCAAGGACATTCATTAGAACTGTCATTATCTCAAAAAGGATTGCAGCTTAATATCACTCAACTTACAAACCTTTTCTGTGCATACTACAAAAATCACCTCTCAGCCTTGCATATCCTGGGCTGCAGTGAGTCCTTGGCAGCCCTCCAGCCTCTCCCCAAAACGAACCAAACCCAGGTGTCTCCGTGCTGGCAAGGGAAAAAACTCACTAAACTTCCCTGTTTATGATTTTATCTCCATCTAATTACAGCTGAAATAATATAACAAGATTTGTGCTCCCTGTTTGAGCCTGATATATTTAATAGATTTTTCAATATTGGTTTATCCAGCTATGTCAAAATGACAGCTCCACTTAATGTTAATCAGAGGTTGTGTGTGAGCATCAACGCTGAGCTCTGCACAGCTCAATGGAATTACCAGAGTTGCGAGACATCGTCGATATGTTTTGATCTCTGTGTCAAATGAATTTGGGTACTTGTTAATTTTTTTTCCCTTTATGTTTCGCTGCTGTTTAATTGTTTTGTCATCCCTATGCATGCTGCTCCATCTAATTGCAATATTGGATGTTTAAGCAAATCAGAGGGCACGGTGTGATGTTCGTTGTCACTCAAGATTGGGTGTTTTCTGCAGTACCAGCAGCACACAGCACGTGTTCATCTGGAAAGTCCAGCTCCAGCTTCCAAGGAGTTGTTAAAAATCATTCTCACAGTTCTCTAACATCATCCAGATACCAAGAAGTACTATCAAAGAACCCACAGGGCTTTGGTAGTCTACAGTGAGAATTATCTGAACTGAAATCACAATTTAGTCAGCCTGAGACCTCCACTATCCACACAAGCCAGGGGTAAAGGGAAGGAGATCTTGAGTTCTTGCACAGAGCTCACCAAGCTCATCCTTCAATGTCCAAAATGCATAATCAAATATGAGAGGCTGGAAGGAACCTTCTCCTTTTCCAGCATAGCCCAGTTGCCTGAAGAGCCTGTTAGGCAGACCTCAGAGTGAAGTGAACCTATGCTACTGCCCAAAACAACAATCTTCTGTGGATATTGGTTCTAGAATAAGGGATGATCAGCATGAAAAATCCTTTGACTCATTCCTGGATGCCACTGTTAGTTTGGTGCAATTAGAATAGATCCCTAAATTAGTGCCTAATTCCAGGTCTCTATGGACTTTACTTAGAGCAAGATCATCTTCCCAAATGAACCCATCCCACGTTCAGTGTAAACCCCGAGAGCACTGTGACAAGGTGACAATCTTTCCATCTCCAAGTTAAAGCTCTGCATCAAGCTGACTGATTTAAATGAGATTGATTTCTTCTGATGCCACTCATTGATGCTTATTAGGGTCACCATGAGAAAGTTAAATCATGCCTGCATTTAGATCCCTATTTTATCCAAATTCGAGGTATGGCAACAGATTTAGAGCAGTTGGCTCAGTGGATCCAGTCACCCAGTGCTCAGCAATCCCTGTCTAGGTGCAACCATCATCAGCATTTTGAACCCAACACTCCAAATCAGGCTCATCACACAATGTATTATAATTTAAGCTAGATAAACTGGCAACAGGGAGCTGAAGACAAAGCAGCTGAAAGACAGTCCTGCTTGATACATGTCACTGTCAGTATCTTTGAGAAGTGTCAGACAAGCCAACACATGGTCTATCCATCATGAGACTCTCTTTGGATTGACTGACAGATCCTACAAAGCACTTGCAGTTAACTTGGGCTTAAAATATCATCAGTTGCTTCTTACACCTTACCTACTACAGCCTGCTTTGTTTAAGCTGGATAATAGTTTCACAGAACCAAACAGACCCTTGTCCCTGACCACCATAACTCTGATGCAATATTGGAAGGCACCTGAAAGGCCAAAGCAGACAAGTCAAGGTCAATTAGCAGAAACACAACAACTTCTTAAATCAGTAATTTCATTTGCTACTACAGGTCTGGGATGTAGGATCCTTGCTGAGGTAAGAGAGGCTGGAAAGTAGCCAGATGGATTTGAGGGATGTATATTTTCTTCCTTAATTGAGCACATCCATTGCCCTGACATTTGGTTTTCAAATGTTCAGTGAACTCACTGATGAATTTTCCCACACACTGCAGCCCAAACAGCCCGTTATCTAACAACCCACTCCAGCAAAAACCAGTGAGTCCAGCAAAAGCTGGAGCAGGAGGCCCATGTTGAGAAAAGCTAACCAGGAGATGCTGCCTTGTTCATGCAGACACATAGGATTTCAAACAACTTGGTCACAGAGTGGATTTAGAGTGTCAAGGAATACCATGAGATTATTTCTGGCACCAACAACATGAACAAACAAGACCAGATCTCAGGTGAGGAAAAGCAAATTCCATTTTAACTGTGTAGCCTCTGTCATGATTTTCCAAAGTCATGGCAGACAGGAGGGGAGTTCAATGTGAATCACCTTTAAAAACCCCTCACTTCTTGGAAAACTCTGAGTTCAACCATCAGTGCTCAGAACAAGGAGACCCTTCTAAAAACACCATCCCCGAGGCTTTACTCTGACAGCTTTAATCTGCTGCACTGCTCAAACAAAGGCAAATCCCAAACTGTTATCAGCACCTCTCACAAGGTTTTGCTGTTTTACTAAACCACCCTTTAGACTCTCCCTCTACATCACCGAGCAGTATCTCAGAGCCACATTTTGGGATCAGCTCTGCACCACACACTGCAGCAATCCCACCACCTGAGAGCCTGGATGACAAACAAAAGAGAAATCCCCTGGCTCCTCCAGCTACTGGTGCACACAACTTTGAAGAAGCACGAGATACTGTGATGCTGTCACAGTTATCAGCTCTTTGCTGAATTTGATGAAGGGGTTTGCGCTCTGCCAGAGCTCAGAGCGCAGCCGTGGCTGGTTTCACGAGGATGCACATGAACTGAGGGGCTGCTTCAGAGCCACCACATCCCAACTCATCCCACCTCCACTGACAAGAGGCACATTCACCTCAGACAAATACATGCTTTTCTCTCCCAGGTGTATGTCTATTTCTTTTTCCCCTTAACAAGAGGAGGCAGCTCCTCTGACGGGAACACAGTTTTGCTGACTACTAAAGTGGAATCTGCTCTGTGGCAGGCTGCACGCAGGAGATGGCTTGCTCAGGAATAAAGCTGCTACCTCTGTGCCAGTCTGACTCAAAACACACACCAGATATTTCTAAAACTTCTCCTAGATGCAGGTGTAACCCTGTTTATAGCAAACTTGTGCTAAAACATCACCCCTCTCCTGTCCTCTTCTGTCCATGGGAATTCCAGCACAGGGTCAGCAGGATGATCAGGGGACTGGAGCATCTTTCTTAAGAGGAAAGGCATTAACAGGTTTGAGGTCAGTTGTTAGACAAACAGATCAATAATAATGATCACAGGTGGCAACTAAGCATGGACTGATGCTGCTAAAGGTATCAAAAGCCTATTCCAAAGAGTACAACCCCTCTCTCCCTAAGAGTCCTCGTGGCAGATGTGCACTCACAACATCCCAGCAGGTATTATTTTACTGTGCTTCTGAAGGCCAGAAAGATCAAGTCAAGTTGCCTGAGGTGACTCAGTAGGTGACTAGCAGTGTCAGGGATTCAGCAGTGTCCCTTCGTTCAATTGCCCGAGAAGCTCAAGACACAGTGGTTCCCATCCAAGGAGCAAACCCAGGATGAAACATGTCTGTGTGCTTCCAAATCAAAAGGTACTGAGAATCTCCTTGTTATTTTGCCTTCTTTTACTTGGTACACCCTTTGCAGTATTTCTCAGAAGATTTAAAACAAGAAATGTTCACTGAACTTCCTTTCTCCACTGGCTCTTTTGCATTTAATGAACAAGGGCTTACCTATTTGTATTTCAAATGGAATTTGAAATGAATACAACTGTATTTCATTCCTTATCATTACACCAGCAACACCAAGGGACATCAGTGCAGCTGTTAGAGTTGGTTTGCTACCAAGTCAGAGAGCACAGGCTCGTGTTGCTTGTGAAGCTTGCATAAGCCTTGCCACAATTCCAAACCCAGCTGGTTGAGTTCCTGTGTGTCCTACTCTAGGTGGTCCTGCTCTGGCAGGGGGGTTGCACTGGAGGAGCTTTCTGGGTCCCTTCCAACCCTTAAGATTCTGTGGTTCTATGAGATGTGGATGCTGGAAAGAGGGTAAATGGGATACAGAGCTTTAATATTTCCCAAGCAGCATTTTAATCTTTTCCAGTTGTTCAAAATGGTACCTTAAACTCAGCACCACTTCCTTGGTTTCCTAACCAGGAAGGATCCCATCCACTCATACATCCACTGTGCTGGCTATGTATATGTGATGGCTTTCCTCCATATCTATATGAGCTGAACTGTCCCCCTTCTCTCCTCTGGGCCAGTGCCAGACACATCCTGGCTTCCCTATGAGCATCATGACTCTGCTTGTTCAAAAAAAACCCCACAATTGTTACTTCTGTGAGGGAAAATATTGAATTTGAAGTTTAGACAAAGAAGTATCCCACATGCAGTCATCACTCCTGACAAAAATACTGACAGGCTCCAACAGCAGGACCAGCCTGGCTAAGAGGCCATTCTTGCAGCTTAACTGTTGTTTTCATTTGTTCTCTTACCATATTGGTCACAAAATGCAACAGGTAATGGTCAGCTGTCCACATCAATGCCACTGGCAAACACTCATCAAAGCTCCAATTACTGCCAGTGAGGGCTGACAAATCCAATACTGGCAAAAACATGGGTACATAAAACTGAGCTTTATCATACTCCTGAACGCCCGGGATGAGGATTTCATCTTTCCTCATGTCTGAAGTTATGGTAGCACACACACCAGCTAGTGACAGCATGGACTCCTTCCTGCTCACTCATTAACAGGTTTTAAAGATCACTTGTGCTGCCCAAGAAGACCAAACAGGCCAGTTACTTTGCCTCCTTAATATACCCACCACTGCGGGCCACAGCGTAGGGAGGAGAACAAATTATTCTCTCTCCTCTCCTTGCCAAATGAGTTTGGAAGAGCAAAGAAAGATGTCTTCAGACATAAAACACAGACTCAAGAGGCACCTCAGCAACAACTAGGTTACCTGGGTATCTTAATTCCTACATGCTTACACTGCTTGAAAGTTTATAACATGGTCTTGTAAGACAATGAAGCTTTTTTTCTGACCTGGCAGAAAAGCTCCATCTATTTTCTATACACTAACAGACAGGTATCTTTCTTGGTTTACATATATAAATAAAACATACTAGAAACTGAAAAGCAAAAGATATATGTTGCCTCTTCCCTGAAGAGTCTAATCTAAGAGTCCTTTTGCTCTCTTAATACTAGAATGCAGAACCACATCTACGAGCTACAGGGTTAGAAGAAGCATTAAGAAGCAGCAACCAGGAATAAACCCACATCCATACAAAAATGAGTGTTTGTATGCTCAAATGCTGAGATGCCAATAAAACATTTCTGTTGACCATAGTTCTCCATTCCCATCTTCCCCCAAGCACATTATACACAGCACACACTGGTTCCTCACACACCACCAGTAGCTTTCCCCCTCGCCCTTGCCCTGCTCAGTGGAAGATCCAACATCTGCAAAGCCCATTCTGAGGCTCTTTGAGTTAATGGCCACTGCAAACACCACTCACCATCCTTTGCTCTCATCCACCCTTTGCTCTCAAGGACTTCAGTGAACTCTGCAAACCACCCCCAGGAATTCAAAGGGCCCTGACACTTGGCACCCACTTGCTGCAATGAGGGAAAATACCACCTCCTTCCAAAAACCTCCACAGATCACAAGCTGGGAACTGAGAAACCAGTCAAAATGAAAATGTGGTCTCAAAATCAACCTGAGATCAACCAAATCTCTTCACCAGAAACCTTTCTCTATCCCTGCAGCTTGACTAAAGGCTCTTCACATCTTGAAAGACTGGGAGAAAAATGGGCTCTTTACCCAAAGAAACCTGTTAGACAATGTGTGATCTGTAAGCAGGGAAGGCTTTTGTCTTCAAGGAAGCTTCATGTCTTCTGGCCCAAATTCACTTTGGGAGTATGAGGAAGTCACTGCAAACCCAACCTGGGCCCACAGGCAGGTCATGAGCAATCAGTGGGGGAAATGCTGTAACAGCAGCATGTCTGCAGAGCTCTCAGCTCAGCCCCAGCCTCTGCCACCAAGCCCTGCTCTGCCTGTCCCCAGAGCACAGAACTGCCTCAGGAGTACCATGATACTATCTGGAAGAGAGAATGATATCTGGGGAGACTGATGGATGTTGGGGCAGTGGGACATGCCTTGGTTCCCATGGGCCATTTAAATGATGACAGGTATATTACGAGCTAACCCCAGATGAACTGTCAAGGAGCCACGAGGATGCTCTCATTTCACTGTTGAACCTGGGGAAGTCAATGTCAGGGGCTGCAGCTGGCAGGCTGCCCCCACAACCCCGATCCAGGACCTTTCCTTCTTCAGCCTTAGAAATCTACCTCAGAAGAAGCTACTTTACCATCTCTAATGCCAAAACTTTTAAGAAAAGGGCTGAGTCCTCCTCCTGTGTTGATTTAATCCCCACAGTCAGGCTGTGGAATCAAGCATAGCCTGAGCCAGAAGTGCCTACAAACCTCTTGCAGGTGCCCCATCCTGATGCACATGTGGCTGTGTCCTCAGCAGGATCTGCAGCAAATCCTGCAATGTCATGATTCTAGTGAAGAGAGAGAAAATTCAAGGAGCAGAGCAACATGCACCCTTGATCTCCCCACCTCATCCCCAATGTGATGGTGAAGCACAGCTTCAGCTGGGCCATAGCCAGCCACAAGGAACATCACACACATTAGACAAAGTCAGTTTAACTTCAGAGACCACACTGAAAGAAAGACTTGATCAGGAGACAGAATTTAACCCACTCCTCCCATGACATCCATCTGAAGGACCACATCTGGTTCCAAGGGGAGGAAAAGTAAGTCCACGGTGTCAAGTGAAAGAAGGGAGCAGTGGAAAGCAGCTCAGGTGATTATGCAAATCAAACTGAAATTGAAATTTCAGCCTAACCTGCTGGGAAGAAAACCACAAACTAGGGCAATTAGAAGAAGCAATTATTACTGGATATAAATAAGAGAGATAATTGCATTTCTCATTGAAACTATAAGGGCTTTGGGACCTCAGCTGATGGAGACAGAGAACTTTCCAGTAACACAAGGGGCAGCTATTGCTCCTCCTCCAAAGTAGTGGCATGTGTGTTATTCCCACAAGCAAAGATAAAGCAGCCCATCTGTTTTCACCATGGGGCAGAGTTTTACCTTTCTGGCCCCCAAGACCCCATCTGAGATGTTCAGCATATGCTGCTGCTGCCATGCCAAACTACTAGGAGAAAAAAAACCCACAAAAGCCCCCTCATTTGGCACCATCCAATACTCAGGGAAATGGACTGGATGGGGAGTTTAAAATGACTGAAGGTTTCATGCAGTCCCTTGTGAGAAATTATGACCTATTTCCTTCCTTTGATTGTATCTCCTTCCTGAACTGACTTTTGGATCATTCAATATTAAAAATGCATTGCCCTATAAACAGGCAGGGTAAAGAAACATCCCTTGCACTTTAAATCACTCTGCTCGAGCTTATATTCAAGCCTCATTACTCTAAAGAGACCTGGGATCCTCTTCCAAATGACTGAATTGGGACAGGCATTTTTTCTGACAAGATCCTAAAAGTATTCAAGTCCATCCAGGCAGCAACGTTGGGCTTTTGTTTGAAAGAAGAGATTTCTTGTTCTGAGCAATGCTACAAAAGCAATGTCATGTCATGTTTACTACTTCCCCTCTATTGACTTCTGCAGCTGGTGAATTTTTTATGACAGAAATTACAAATATTTAGCCTGCTGATGGCAGGATGAGCCAAGTATTCCCAAGGCTCATGCACACCAGCCTCCTTTGTTTCCTGGTTTCAGCTGCCCATGTTAGATCTGCTTACATCCTGGAATATGCTGGCACAAAGATAGGAAGGCTGCACGTAAGGCATCCATCCCAGGGAACAAACAACTCCACTGCATCCAGTTTGGACAAGGGGGGTTTCTTTCCCTCTTCCCACGCTCCACAGCACATTGTGTAGTGACATCCCAGCCCCGTGCCAACCTCCACACACAAGGCTACACCATGACCATGCAGAGACCTAGAAGGGGCTGTTCGGCCTCGAGAAAAGAAGGCTCAGGGGAGACCTTCTTGCTCTCTACAGCTACCTGAAAGGAAGCTGTAGGGAGGCAGGAGTCTGTCTGTTCTCCCTAGTAACAAGCAACAGAACAAGAGGAAACGGCCTCAAGTTGCACCAGGGAAGGTTCAGGCTGGATGTGAGGAGGGATTTCTTTGCTGCCAGGGCTGTCAGGCATTGGAACAGCTGCCCAGGGAGCTGCTGGAGTCACCATCCCTGGAGGGGTTTCAGAGCTGGGTGGGTGTTGCACTGAGGGAAATGGGCTGGTGGGTGATAGGGCTGGGACACAGGCTGCACTCCATGGGCTTAAAAGTCTCTTCCAGCTAAAACCATTCTATGATTCTAATGGGGACTCATTGTGGTGACTTCTTGGCTGGCAGGAGACTGCCACGGGGCTGAGCCAAGCCTGATGGTAAAGCAGCACAAATCCTCATGTAGAAGATGCTACAAAGTGCTTACAAGTGCTAGTTATATAGCTTGAATAGCTACTGCTCATTCTGTGCCTCACTAGACTTCTCCAGTGCAGGAGAGCCCCAGTGCCATGGTTTGGTTTCTTTAAGTAAACATCATCAAATAGAAACTATTAGATTTTTTTTGCCCTGATGCATCACAACACATGAGCTGAGCATCTCTATGATTTTTTAATTCCACCACAGCTGCTGTTTATTACTAATTGAAGCCTTTTTTGTGATGTGCATTGTGGGGAGAGCATCCCCCACCAAGGCCATGTCTGGATCACACTTTGGAAATGTGACGACAGCGGGAAGTAACATATGTGGAGCCACTTTAATTAGTCAGCTTCTGCAGCAGAGGACATGGCAATGTAGCTGAGGATCCAGCGAGGCCACATGTTGATGTGTACCAGAGCAGCCACCCTGGCTGAAGCTTGTGCCAATCTTCATTATCACTGGCATCCCATTTAGGTGAATCAATGTTGGATGGATATTCCAGCACTCCTTGGGGCTGGAGCATGTGATGAAGGAGAAGAGTCTGAGGGAGACACATTCATGCAAGAAGCTGAGGAGGACTTTCTTGCTGACTTCATCCACCCAAAAGCAGGCTGGATAGCAGCTGGAGGTAGGCTCTAGAGAAGTCCTCCAGGACAAGCAGGTTGCAGCATGAAACACTGAAACATCAGTTTTCACCATGGTGGAGATCCAGCGCAGAGAGGCTGAGGAATTGGCACTCTTGGCTGTATTCAGAACTCAGCAGGGTATGACCCTGAGCAGCCCTAAACTAACCTCAAGGTTGCCCTAATTTGAGAAGGGGCTTGGATCAAAGGTCCTTCCACAGGCCTTTCCAACCTCCATCACCCAATGATTAAATCACGCTGCAGCTCAACTTCAGCCATATCAAAAATCATATTATTTGGGAACAAAACACTTTGAAGTAGGAAAGCAGGGGTTTCAGTCTACAATAAATAGCAGTTGCCTTTAATGATTTAGAAAATAATCCCATGTATCAAAATAGACATATCTTATAAATATAAATAAATGCATTAGCTACAAATCAAACCACACCATGTTATGCCACCTGAAGACTATAACTCAATGTACTATGAAAGGCAAAAAAACCTATTGGAGAAAGGCACAGACATAAAGCTTCCCTGCAACACTCCCCAGTTCAATGCTGACATTTTTCTGGATCTACATATTTTTATTTCCAGACTGTTTCTCCTTGGGAATTCCATTGAAATTGGCACATTTTTCTAATAACTTCCATTTATTAAAACAGTTTTGTTTTTAATCCAAAAGCTTTAGGCAAATCATTTTTCCAGCTCTGTGTGTAACACCTTCCCCAATCCTGTGAACAACAGAGAAAGGGAAATGCTCTGGACTTTGACAGCATCATGTTTGTCACTGCAAAATGTATACATGAGATGTGTTTGTCCCACATACCTGGGACAACTCCAGGTTGAACAATCACTACCCTGGTAGCTGAAGACCTTTTGAGACCCAGCTGTATGTACCAGGTGTGATGCTCCTGCCTCTTCCTTCTCAGCAGACACCAGAGCATGGCCAGAGCTACCCCTGGTTCCTTTGAAGCTCCCCAGGGGCCTGAGCACAGTCCCAGGGACACAGGACTTGCTCATAAAAGATTTATCTACTCTGTTTCCCTGCCAACAGTTAGTCTACATTATTACACAAGCTGTACTGAATTATAAAACAACAGTGGCAAACACACCATGTCGGATTTGAAGGTGGCCGACGGCTACACATTTCCCTGGAAGCCAAACCTCTCTGCTGGGTTACACTAATGAAGCATTGAGGCTGTATTTTTAATCCTAATATCTCACTATTTCACAAGCCATCTAAGTGGCCCAAGTTGCCAGCTACAAAGGCAGCAGCCTACAGGTTGCAAATCAGAAAGCGACGACGTGTCGATGGAGATCTCTTCCAGCCCTTTTGCCACACATGATCCTCTCACCTGCCTCCAGGTTGCTTGGCTTTTTTAAAGGACTGACTGAGAAAAATCACAGTGTTTAAATGACTGCACACAAATAAATCACTGGGCTGTCTCCTCTTTCCCAACTCATTATATACAAATGTAATCTTTTCTCTTTTTCCAGAGAAAATCTCATCAGTCCAAGGATTTAGTGCATTAGAAACCAATTACTATTTGAAACAGCAAGAACTGCCCCAATGTTTGTTTCTTCCAAAGCCAGCACCTGGCAGATAGCACTGCTCTCTAGGACTATGTGATATCTTATTCTTGAGATTCAGGTTGAGATTCAGCACTGGATATAACTCAAGTGAAGACAGGGGTGATATGTCACCCATATCACCCTAAGCCAGCCCCCAGAGCCAAACCTCCCTGGCTCTCTGGGCTGAAATGGCAAAGTCTCCTCTGGAATTGCAGACAGGTTGCAAATCCATATAGAGCTGTGAGAGACTTTCATAAGTGACTTTATTAGTCACTTAATAAAAGTGACTATTTCAAAGAAGAGAGACAGGTAAACAACAGGCTTGTACCCAAATGTCCCAATGGACAGAGAAATCATTTCACACATATCTACAGATAAGCATCTACATACACATGTCCATAAGCACCTTTCACACGTGACATTTCCCTACAGATGCTCACAAAGGACCTCTCCATCCTCCTGCCTCCCTGTGCCCTCCCCCCAGCTCCATCCTCCCCTTTCTGTTTGCCATCTGGTACCCATCAAAGGCAGTTAGACCCATGACACATGTGTGCTTACCAAATCCTTTAAACCTAACTAGAGCCCTGCTTTGTTTCTTCCTCATCAGAAGCCATGATGAACCCTGATTCAGTACATCTGGACCTTCTAATAGGGTAACAGCCTGGTTGTGCCAACTCTGCTTTCTGTCTGACTCCATCTTAATCATTCACAAATCACAAAAGAATTGGGAGGGGAGCAGAGCCAGCACAGCAGCACTTGCAAGGATGGCGGCTGAGAACAAAACAGTGGCCACAGATACTGCTTGGATGAGTGCTGGCATACGGCACATACATCCTTTCCTGATTTCTATCCATGTCCCAGTGCTCTAATCTATTGGTCTGTTGTCGGGTGACTGGTGTAGCCACCAAAGCTCCCAGGTTTGCTGTTTGCCTTGGAAACACAGCCTGATACTCCCTCCATGAAGCAAACCCGATCTGGCTGTAGGAGCCTGTGCTCAGATGAGACACCACATTCCCAGGGAAATGTAAGGAAGTGGAAATGGTTCCTCCCAGCTTTAATCAGCATGTGCATTTAGTGTAGTGCTGGTGATGCCTGTGAGTTTATTGCAAAGGTTTCCACCGCTACTTTTTGCCTTTACTCTGGCTGCTCATTTTTAGGCTGCCGTTTCAGGAACCACGGGCTTTGGGATTCTCAGCTTCCAGGAAAATTAATTTCTAAATATCAGAACAGGATTTGAATATATGACCCTGTGACAGATTAAAGTCCCTCTCCTTTCTTTTCATTTTGATGGTTTTTAAAGCAGTATCACAGCTTGATGTGGGGGTCTAACTCCTGAGGTTTACATTACAGGGCTAAAGATCCCGTAAAATCAATGAGCCGACACCATGTATCACCCCCAGTTATCCCTCAGCCAACAGAGACAAACCTCCTGCTGCACAGTGTAACCTCAAAGCCACACAGAAACACAGAATGAGGGGCAGCACTGCTTTACTGTTTGCACTGAAAAGCTCCACAAGTTTCTCATTTCTCCATTTGCTACGTTCTACCTTCAGCCTCTGACCTCCCCCGAGGCCCAAAACCATGCAAGGGAATCTCAGCCCATGTGTCACTTACCAAGGAACACAATATAACACAGCCTTTACACAAACATGCTACCTCCCACTTTCATCTGACCCTGAGACCAACGCAAAAGGCAGATGTATATGTTAGAAGCTGAGCCCAGAGCTGCTGCTGCCCACGGGCAGGTGCTCAGCTTCCCTGCTCCTCTCTAAAATGGCCACGTCCTCCCTCCGACACAGAGGGATGGGGGAGGCTGATGTTTGACCAAAATAGGCCATTAAAGACCAGGCATTAATCTGACTGAGAAAAAAGCTCAACAAAACAGAAGAGGGGGTCTTGACTTCACGCCAGGAGCTTCAAGACTTATATTTGTTTATGCTTTTCATGGGAAAGACGTTCAGAGGCAGTAATCCATGACATCTGGCAAGAGAGCAGGGAAGGACCTTTACTACAAGTTGACTGGTATTTTACCCAAAAAAGGGGGAAAAGAAAGCTCTAATTGTTGGTTCTGCAAGCAATTGCAGCTGACAGGAGACCTTGGCAGACTCTGAATGTGCATTTAAGGCTGGGAGGTTGGGCTCTCCCCATGGCTGCACAGAAACCCTCCTTGGCTATGTGGAGAGCAGGCAATGCTACAAACTGATTCCAGAGGCATGACAGAAAGCAAAACTCGAGCTGGTGGGTGAAGAAACTGCACAATAGGGATAATTTTGACCAGAGGGCTGGGAGAACGCCTGGGCTTCCAATGCAAGAGGAGAGCCTTCAAACCAGCCCAACTTTGCCTCAGCAGCTCAAGCTTTTCCCTTAGCCATCTCTCCAAGCCTTCACACGGGATCCTGGTTTCTGATACAAAGCAAATAAACACGAGGTATTTGAAACAATAGGACAACTCAAAGTGGTGTGCAATTCTGATAGGTCAAATACACATCAGCTCAAAGTCTGAAATGAATATGGAAAGTGATTCATAACAGGAGGAGACAAAACAAGTCTATTCATGCTACTCCATGTCAAGCCATCTTAGAGCTATTTTGGATCCAAATCCTCTCTTCTTTTCCAAAACCACAAAGAAAAGCAAACAGATGTCAGCCATTGCAGATTAGCAAAGAAATGAAGTGAACAGCTCATAATACCAGTGTTTTTCTTTAGCACTTTCCACCTAAGGGATACAAAGGCATTTCTGGCCTGGCCTAAGGGGAGCGAGCTGAGGCCGTGCCTGACCGGCCTGAGACTGGGCACAGTCCCACACCCAAGCTCCAAGGGCTCCATCACATTATTTCCTGCTGAGACATTATGGGAAGGGAACAGACACCCTGTCAACAGGCAATCTAGAAAAACACAAGTATTTCACAGAGTGGAGGAGCAATTTCCAAACAGCACACACAGGGCCCGACCTTTGAATCCCCGTGTTCAAAAGCTGCTCTGAAGCACAACAGCTTCGGCACCACTGGAGGTCAACGAGTGAGACAATACTAATTGCTTCACAAAATGTTACCCATATGCAACCTGCATTATTGTGAAGCACCTTTGATTGTAGGGGTTTTTTTAATTTGCTAGCTGTAGGCACTGTAGCACTGAAGCCTGTCACTCCCCAAGGTGCCTTAAAAGTGGTGTGGATTTCTAAAAAGCAAATTTAAGTGTTGATAGTGTTCAGAAGCTCTTTGGTTACACACCAAAGGATTCTTTTACAGAGCTCTCCCCTCTTCTCATCTATTTCATGGCAAATTTTGTGCCACTAAGGGTCAGTCTCGGAGGCAAATCCTTCCAAGCAGCCCACGTGTGTGTGAATACAGGGACTCTGGATTTGTTTTCTGGTAATGCTCTGGCAGCTTTTAGAACAAATGTGAGCAGCATCCTAGAAACAAAACGATTTCATTCAGCTTTTACGTTTTTCCTTCCCTGTGCTGTTCTTTATTTGTCAACGTGGCACTGCAGAAGCTGCTCAGCAGACAGCGGGGCTGCTGCACACCGCCGAGCCAGCCACGCACCGCCACAAGAGCCCAAGGGAAGCTGCCACTGAAAGCTCCAGACAGTCAGAACTACAGCTGGATCTGGCTGTCCTGGTAGCTTCCACAGGTTACAGATTTACTCAAGAGAAATTAGGGGTAGATAGCTGTGTCAGGAGCTGCTTTTTCCCCAGGAAACACTGATCCTGGACATGAAACACAGCTGAGCCTTGCTGCATGGCCACTGGCCATCTCTCTCCTCCAGGCAAGCGGTCTGCACAACCCTCCCCACAGCCCCTGCTCCTGGCCACACAGACAAAGCTGCCCCAGAAACTCAAAAGTGAGCAATGTCTGGATTTCAGTTATTTCTTTTTTCCCTACCCCAGAATCATTAACCTATTGTTTGCTTCCAAATGCACTCAGAGAAGTCGGGAGACTGAGAGGGTCTTGTAGCAGTGACTTCATGCACAGCTACAGAGCTAAATGCTGTTTTAGACTCTGTTTGCTACTCACAGCTGCTTTTTAGAGGATGTGCATCTCTGCATTACTCAAATGACTATCATCACCTCAGTTTAAAAATATATAAACCCAAGACTGACATTTCCACATATCCCTTCCCCTGTGTAACTTCACCTTCTCATTTACAGCTACAAAATTGAATCATACATTAGAATTTGCACAAAAATGAACAGACCTGCAGCAAGATATTACATTTTGAACTTACACACAAGGGTGGTCAAGGAACATTAGTCTACCCAAGAAGTTTGTGCCTGTAAACTTGAGAGCTAGTAGATGTAACAAAGCAAATTGGTACATTTCAGCAAAACCGAGCTGATTGAAAGGCTTTGAGGCTGTTGTTACAGAGCAAGGACACACACACCCAGACAGCAGAGGTGCTACACAAGCAGTGCACCATCTGATCTAGCATGGTGTGGCCAGGACCTGTCCATGCAAGCAGTCCATAAGATGGTTTTTTAAGTTCCAAACCAATGCTACTAAGGCTCTACAGCAAGCTGAAGGCTGAAATGCTCCAGGTGAAACCAGTGGTAAAAATTCCTTGCTGTTCCCCTCAGATGGGAAGATGGACAGGCAGGGCTACCTCATCACCCCTCATTACTAGAGGTGCATGTGACTCTGTCACAGCTGTGTATTCAAAATCTGGGGGCATTAGGGAGAAGTGATAGAGCAACTGCATGAGGAAGGTGAACAAGGACGCTGCCCCTCAGCTGCCTTGTCTGTGACAGAGCCATAGGCTCTGGCAGCTCTAAGAAGTCCCTTAACTTGACTCACACAAAAGCCTCCCCCTTAGTCCTCACCAGACAGCAAACAGGGCCCATTACAATTCCTGTTCTGTCCTTTCTGAGGCCAAAACCTACTGCAGAGCGTCACTGGAAAGCTTCCATCTCCTCCTGGCCACCCACAGGGCTGGAAGGAAACCAAAGCAAGGGCAGAGGCTGAGCAGATTACACACATTGTATTTCAGCCCTTAGAATTATCACTTGGGATCTCACAGGCATGGCTAAGCCCCGTCCAACAGCCACACAAATGGGATTGAACCACTACCTTAAAAGAAGTTAGAAACCTAAAGGGTTTCTGTCCTGATTTCAAGGAGAAATGCCCCCTTCCTCAAAAAAATCTGTTGCTGAAGGTGACCCCTGGGCTAGGGGCAAAGGGGCTGCTCAGTGCTCCTGATGCCCCAGCACCCCCAGCCTACAGCCCTTCACCCCCCTTGTTTGCCTCTCCCTGTCTAAACACCGCTTGCTGCGCACCTCTCCTCGCCATGATCAAAAGGGATGAGCAATCACTTCCATGACAAGACAGTGCTTTGTTCTCACCAGCCTATTTTTTGCTGCCAGACTCCCTTTGCCTGTACTTTGCAGACTTCACTCGGTGCCTCTGTCACTGCATCCTCTGTGCGTTACTCAGCTGTCAGGTGCATGTCGTTCTGTTACCAGGTACCTTCTTTCCCTTGGCTTTTGGAAACTTTGTTAACTCAATTGCACGCTTTGGACTTTCATTAACTTGCCTCTGCCACAAAGAAAACAAGGGTTTAACAATCCTCTCATTCCTTACCTAGTTATAACTCAGAGGACTGAAATTATTTTAAGCTAAAGTATTTTCTAGTCCTCAATCCAGTAAACCACCCAGTCTATGATCACTGGAGTGATAGTAACAGTGTCTTTTCAAGCCAACAGAAAGATGAAAACCAAACACCCTGAAACTGAGATGAACTATCTCATCCTCCCTGGTTGCAATCCTCAGCACTCAGCTTCACCCACTCTCTGGGGAGCTCTTGAGATGCACCTGGAAGCTTGGCACAAAGGATCTTCTCTACTGCACCAGTCCTAAGCTAGCAGAGAGCAGCAGGTCTGATCCTCACTGTCATTTTGGATGACCATGCTGACCCTCCATTGTAGCCACATCATCTCTGGTGGACACAAAGGCCCCAAAGTCTGAACCACAGCCTTGAACTGAGTGAGCAAACACCACAGGCACGTGGTGGAGTGATGCCACAAAGGCCATACAAGCATCCATCACTTTGCAGGTGACAGGTACTGTTGTTGACTCAAAAACAGCCTGTGGGGAGTCTGACGAGCCAAGAGCTTGTCCACCCCTGGACCAAGGATGGCTGCAAACCACCTCTTCACATGGCCACTTTCTTTCCTGCAGGAGACATCTCCAAACAGTGCAGCCTGATCAGAAAGCACGTTCATTTAAGATGCAATACAGCAATCAGTGAAAGACAAGAGTCCAAAATGAGATCCAGTGCAGGAGTAATTTGGTGTCTTAACGTCACTCCCTCACTCATACACCAGCTTTTCTACTTAGACATCCTGAACAAACCAGAAATAGCCCTTGCCTTGTCAGTTTTGAGCCTGACACTGTCCCACTCCAACACAGTACCATGTCCATGTACCTGTTTTGCCCCCAAGTTTCTAAGATGTCATACTTAAGTCGAGTGTGTTCCCAGGACTGCTTACCATCAGATCTGCTTCATGGTCTAGCTGCCTGGGCTACAGTACTCATCACAGATTGCTCAGGATATCCTCCTTTTGAAGGTCACCTTCAGGGTCATCAGTAACAACACATGATAGTAACAAACAAATCAGCAAGAGAGTAACTCTCTCAGCAAGAAAATTATTCCTCTTAATAAAGATCCAAAGAGTGCCTTAAAGACGAGTCCTTTAGATAAATCTCATATACAGGTTAAAGAAAAACCCTCTTTAAACTACTCACAGTAATATTGTCATGGTTTCTGTTTTTAGCTTTGTTGGAAAGAAAATCCTGACAGTCCCCACATCCCTCTGACTCACTGGAAAACTGACAAGTGTGACATTCCTGCCAATGGTGATTTTCAAGGGGCTGGACACTTTAGATCTATAGACAATTTCTAGGAGATCTCTAAGGGTAACAAAGAAAATCAAGCTTATTAAGTTCACTATATACACCTTGAGGAAAAATAACAGGAATCTTCAAAGAGAAAAGTGGCAGCTACATGTTAGTAAAGCTAAAGGTGAAAACTACCATAGAATTAAAGCCCTTATGACTATGGTGCTACAGGTTCAGTCCCTAACACTGACTTGCTACTAGTCCTTATCCTGGGACCTTCACGCTCCCCAGAGTCTTCAAAGGGAGTTCTGTATGTCTTTGATACTTAAGCCAGGCTTATGCTCTTCAATATCTTCAAGGACCTGAGCCTAAAACCCTTCAGTGTTTCAGATATGAACGAAACAGTGACATTAGTATTCCTTCTTCCTTTCTACCCTGTTTGAAGGGTAATTGTTTATAAGATATTGACCATCTTTCTGTGCATGCAATCCTCCCAAGCCTGGTTCAGTGTAGAATACACGTATTTTTAAATCTCCTCTGCTGACATGAACAGGAGCACCGTGCCAACACAAAAGCACTCAAGTGAATCTGATCGCTGTCATCACGACGTTCAACTTGAGTGACACGTTAAACATCTAAAACTCAACAGCAAAGAGTTCTGGACTAAAACCGAATCTCTGGCAGAGGGTAAAACACAGACAAAGGCTTACTTTTTCTCTTGACTTTTATCTTCAGTGTGATCTTCCAAAGTGTGGGCAGGAGGAGGGCAAAGAAGCTGCTGAGCCGTGACATGACTCGTCCAACCAACAGCCATGCAGCAGGAGAAAAAACTCACACTGACGTGTACAGCCACTGATGAAGGATACACTGAGCAGAAGCTATTGCTTCCATAATACCCATCCTTTTATTCCCATGCTGATTAATATAAATCAGAATCATTACTGACCACTTTGTAGGCAATCAAAGAACACCTGGGCACAAGAGCTGTAATTTGCAGAAGACTGGTTCAATTCACCTAGATCGTGTCACCAATGCACACCCAAGCAAGCAAATATAACATGCACAAGCATGCCAGAGGATGCCAAACATCAGAACTCATCGCCAGTCTTCAGTTCTCTTATCACTACTCCTGGTTTTTTACTTGCCTGAGACAGGCAGTGGGCTGGGGGCTGCCTGCACAACGAGGCCAGCTCAACCTTCCCATGCTGGTGAGTACGTTGAGAACCAGCTCAAAGGCTCACGGAGGATGAGGTTTTATAGTAACCAGCAGTTTGCAGGTTGGGTTTCACAGTTGAAGTTATAGTAGCTTGTTTCCTAGAGCCCCAGAGTCCCAGCTCTTCCCCAAGGAGAGCCAGGTCAGCCATTACCACATGGCACGACAAACACAAACTACCAGAAGCACTCCCCTGCCTTCGAGAGCAGACGAGATGCTGTGCACTGCTTCACCAGCACAGTGCAGAGATGCCACAAAGCAACTGAAAATACCCTCAGCTAAACCACTAGCAGGTAAAAACTGTTGCCAGACAGCTCCATACTGCAATCAGCCATCCCACACAACTCTGTCCTGGAGAAAACAGTCTATTACAATCATACCATTGCATGGCCCTGCAAACCACCTCCCATGTGCTGACCAGTCTGTATGTTGGTCATTTGTGCACAGATTTCCACGTACCAAATGCCTAAGGAGCATGCACAGGAGGAGGATGGTTTTAGCAGTGCCCATTTTTTGAGTCTCCAGCACAGAGACTGCTCAGAAAGGGCCAAAGGGAAGGGCTCACCACTGCCATCCACGGGCACAGCCCAGGAGGAAAGCTCTGTGTCCCATTCTGGTCTGCAGGCAATGCAGAACACAGAGCTCTCTGTGCACAGTGAGACTGAGCAGCAGCAGGTTACCCTGCCTGTCCTACTCCAGCTAGATAGTATTTACACTGCCAGCAACAGGACTTGACCCACAGTCTTTAATGAGAAAAGACTCAAGGTTCTCAAGAAGCCTCTTGGCACAAGCTCTCATCTATATTTTAAACTCATGCTTAAGAAAGCCAAATCTGGGATTATATTGTCCTTTTCAGCCCAAGTGCTGCCAAGACTTTGGTCCCACCACCCAGGACAGATGTGCAGGGCACACACCAGCCAGTTACTTTTCAGACAGAGCCAACCATGGTTTTCTTGAAAGCATTCTGAAGAAAAGCTGTCAGTCTGGAATGCATATTAATCCCATTAAGGAAAATATGAACAGGATGGTTGCTTGGTAGCACTGTGGGAGCCGTTTTGTAATTAATATGACCTTCATCTCCATATGGTAATTAGCAAACATTTATATTACCATTAAAAAGACCGTGTTCATCACACAACCCCACTTCTTTCTATTAGCTAACAGAACCAGTAAAACCAATTTAGTCAAAGCCTTGAACTTTCACAAATACTCCAAATAAACACATTCAAAACTACTCTTGTTTTAAACCTACATGGTTTGCTGGCTGATTGTAAAAGCCACCAGAAGCTGTTCCCTGAGGCTCTGGCAGGAGCCTTTCCACCCAAGGAAAGGGCTCACACTTTGTGCCACAGCAGGAGAGAAGTGTCCCGTGTCTGCACGGGCAACTCCAGCAGTGAATCCTCACTCACAGTCCCAAGCCCTGTGGCAATTGCAGCCAGGCTCCTGCGCTGGGAAGGCTTCTGCCTTTCTGAGGGGACACAGACCCCAGGTCTGGGGTGTGCAGGGACTTGGCAGAGACACAGTTCCCAGCTCCACAACAGCACGTGAAGCAGCCTCTCGCATCCGTTTGCCTCCTCATCTATTTGAAAAGATGACACCGTCTCCTTTGTAAATGCCAAAAGGAAATGTCTACAGAAATCACACTGTGTTCAGTGCCAGAGGGACACTGAGGGGCTGGAGCATGGCCAGAGCTGGGCAATGGAGCTGGGGAAGGGGCTGGAGCACAAGGGTGCTGGGGAGCAGCTGAAAGAACTGGGGGTGTTTCATCAGGAAAAGACGAAGCTGAGAGGAGAGATCATCACTCTCTACAACTACTTGACAGGGAGTTGTAATGAGGTGGGGATCAATCTCTTGCTCTCAAGTACTGAATGATAGGGCAAGGGGAAACAAGCTCAAGTTGCACAATGGGAGGTTGAGATTGGAGCTGAGGCAGAACTGTTTCCCTGAGAGGGGTGTGAGCCCCTGTGCCAGGCTGCCCAGGGAGCTGGGGCAGTGCCCAGCCCTGGAGGGATCCCAAAGCCGTGGAGCTGAGGTGCTGAGGCTGTGGGTCAGTGCTGGGCTGGGCAGGGTGAGGGCAGGGCTGGGACTGCAGCAGCTTCAGAGGCTTTTTCAACCATAATGATTCTATTCTATGAAAATGTTAAGATTTCACCACTAATGCCAACATCAATCTATTTTCTTCTCCTCAGAGCCAGATTGTTCTACTTGAGGGAACAACCGATGGTCAGCAATTCTATTGATAGCCTCTCTGCCTATATTAATCCAGAATTTCCTACGCTGGTTTTTGTGTGCTGCAATCACTCCTACTCCCTGGAGTGACTCACCATTTAACGGGTTTGCTAACAGAAGACCCGATGTAGCAGTCAACAACTACAACAACAACCCATTATCACAAAGCACTTGCTTTTCACAGAGGCAGAACTTGTGGTAAGTCACTGAAGAGGCAGGGGATAAATAGGAGTGAAACCAAAACGAACACTTGCCCACACACTTCCCTGCTCCTTTAACACATCTCAGAGTTAAAAAAATAACCCAAATCCTAAATCCTTCTGCATTTTGAATGCTGCTAATAACAGTTACGTTTCATGAACATACATTTCCTGCTCCTGATGAAAGCTGACAGCTCATGAGGAAAGGCATGAAGGGGGGTGGGGGGAATGACACCAAACGACTCTGCTAATCAGTGCTTTCATCAAAGGGTATGAGATGATGTAAGTCTAATCCAAGGCAGCTTTCTCTTTTACTTGCAAGCTGTACCTCGGCAGAAAAATAAGGGATTTACTAATTGGAAAGATGATATAAAAATGCTAATAAGGCTGTTAAGCTGACAGGGCTGGGAACATCTAAATTTTATACACATGTATATATGTATGTGTCTCAAATAATTCCTGCACTATGAATGACTTAAGTAGGACTAGCAAAAAATATGTAGAAATCAAGAAAACATTTGGTCACCCTGACTGGGAGTTGCAGAAGAAATTGAAAGGTGCCCAGTCCTCCTGGAACTCACAGAATCACGGAATCTTAAAGGCTGGAAGGGACCTGGAAAGCTCATCCAGTGCAACCCCCCTGCCAGAGCAGCACCACCTAGAGCAGGGCACACAGGGACTCATCCAGCTGGGTTGGAATGTCCCCAGAGAAGGAGACTCCACAGCCCATCTGGGCAGCCCCTTCCAGTGCTCCCTCACCTCAACAGGGAACAAATTCCTCCTTGTGTTGCTTTGGAACTTCTGTTCCAGCTTGTGCCTCTTGCCCCTTGTCCCATCATTGGCCATCACTGAGCACAGCTTGGCTCCATCTTCCTGACACCTACCCTTGATGTTTGTGTAACCATGAATGAGCTCACCCCTCAGTCTCCTCCAAGCTCCAGAGCCCCAGCTCCCTCAGCCTTTCATCACAAGGGAGATGCTCCACTCCCTTCAGCATCTTTGTGGCTCTAACTCACCCAAGCCACACACACAACTCTGGCCATCTCTCTGCAAATTGCAGCAATTTTATCCCCTTGTAAACTCCAGGTTATTCCTCATTTTTCACTGGGTGAAAGACTCCTGTTAAAGGGCTGCAGTGCATCAGGTTAAAGAAACCCATGTAGAGGTTGATTAAGCTGAGCAGTGGGATGTCTGACTGAGATTGCTCGAACCAGTCCACAGACAAGTGTCTCATAAACCCAGAATATTCACCCTCCATATGTGCAGCTGTGCACCAGGAAGGTTACCTTCAGAATTTAACCCAAAAGAAACACACATCTCATCCATAAACACCACACAAGACTTCAAAGCAGTTGTTTTTTTTCCTTTCCCCCCTTCTGAGGCAGCCAAAAAACCGTGTAGGATCGAGTCTGATGATAGCAATGTACTGTAAACTTATCGTAAAAGCAGGATGGAGAAACCAGCTACCAGCTGTGAAGAATATTTACAACTGCAAATATTATATTTCAACTGTAGAGCAAGTAAATACCATGTTATGGAAATGCTGCCTTTATCGACCAGCTCATCAGAAAGGAGAAAGAGAGAATATAATTTTGCAGTTTTCAGCTGCACAGCGTTTTGCAGACATTGAGAGTGTGGTTTGGAGATACTGACTTCTGCAAACAGCAACAGAGAGATCAGCTTGCTGATGAATGAATGCAATAACTCCCGTTCCAACACCTTCAAGGAACATCTTGCTACCACTTATTTTGGGAAGAAGGCAACTTAAAAGAATCAAAGGGTCACGACAATTTAATTCCCATTGGTTTAATTCATTTCCACTGATGGCACCTCTTATGACACCAACCCAGGGCAACATCCACATCTGAATTTTTGAGTCTTTTTCCATTCTAAGAGAACAGAGAATCCACTGACACCCACCTGCAGCATAAGTAAGGGAGAGAAGTAGCAAAGCAAGCCACATGTACAGTAATGCCCTTAATTTAAAGCTACAAATGAAAAATTAATGTGCTTGCCTTGTCCTGCAGTTAAAAATCATTAACCTATGTATGGAGATTAATGCAAATCCTACTGACTTGTTTTAGTATGACCTATCCAACTTCTAGTGTGACTAAGAGAGATTGGAGCAATTAGGAGCTCGTCCAATAGCCAGGAGTTTATGACTAAATTTTAACAACGTTGGCATTCCCACCAGCACACACCTCACAGCTCCTGCAGGGTAAACCCTCTGCACTACTCAAACACTGGGTAAGGGGGGCCTGAATAAGGTTTATTTCTTTATTTTTAGAAACACTCCTCTCTGGGAGCAGTTGATAAACAAATGTCAATATTATCAACATGAATGACAGTGTAGAAATGTATCAGTGCCTTGGAAGCACTGGGGGATACAAGAAGCTTCCAAAAATCCTGCTGTACAAACGAGACTGTTCATGGCTATGTTCTGGACAAGAAACCTCCCCATCCCTCCTCCAAAAGGAGATCCAAAGTCTGTGCAGATCTAAGTTCATTCTTGTTGGTTTTAAATGAAACTTGAGTAACATACAGAGCATTTCACCTCCAATTTCCCAAGTTTCACTCTACTCTGGACACTCATGGCCAACATCTACACTCCCTCTGGCGAGTGTGCAGGCCACAGGCCATGAAATTCAAAGTGAAGTGAAGCAGAGGGGAGTATAACCTGTACTGAGAACACTATCTTTCATTAGTTTATCAGAATAGAGCAAGTTCGGCAAAAACACCTTTTTTCTACAGTTTTCTATACAGCTGAAAACTTGACAGGCAGAGGGAAAGGCATTGGGTTCCTCTCTCATGCAAGGCAGGTCTGAGAGCTCTGGATTCTTTTGGCATGTACCAAGGTCCGCTTGGCAGAAAACCTTGATGCTAAGAACCTCTCTTGGTCAATTTATTTACTCTGCAGTTACAGTTCCCCACCTGAAACTAAAAGTAGAGCAAAATGGGAGTAAATTTCACCCTAAAGTGAGATCTGTTATCCACCATGTCCTGACGAGGTGTCAGGACATCACATCAGTCAAACTTCACATCAAGTCAGTTAAACTGGTGTAAAACCAGAGCAGGGTTACAGTCCAGCTCCTCACTCTGGAACATTTTGTGAATGAATCACCCTCCATTTGCATTGACTGCAGGGATTTGTCAAGCAATGACAGCAGTTCCAGTGGACCAGAAATCAACAGACAGACCAGGAGATGACCTGGTGAGAGGCTAAAGCAAAGCCACGTGCAGCAGCGTGCTGCACCCTGCAGCACAGCTCGAGGCATGCCTGGAAAACACCTAGGAAATGGAGATTAACGTCTGGCTTAGTAATTCCTTTCTATACACATGAATTCTGTTTAAGTGACTATTAAATTCTATTTTCCTTGGGGTTGCACTTAATCAGCAAGCTGAGAGGTAACTGTGTAATGCAGCTCAACACAAGAAAGTGGTTTAATTCTGCAGGCCAAGGCAAGAACATTCCACCCATACCTGGGTCAGTCCCAGTGCAGGATCTAAGGGCAATACCCCAGTTTGCATTTTTCCAACTCAATTCACAACACACCCAAAGCAGAAGACTCCTCAAACAAAGGCAATAGTTTTTGGCTTTTCAAGTTCATTTCCACAGAGCCCATACTACCCTTCCTTTGTAACCCTGGGATAATGACAGGTTCCAGTCAGCCTCTGCTGGCTTTGGGAGTGTCACAAATACTTTCCACTGTTCTGAGGTCCTTTGGTGAACCATCATTATGCAACTAATAGCTGGATAGTGCTGCAGATCAGCAATCTTGGCAAGTAAAACAACCATCAATAAATAGTATGAGGCCACTGCAAGCACAGCACAGCCTCATCACCCACGCTGGGCTCGGGAGAGGCGGTTCTCACCAACCACCTTTAACTCCTTTCAGAGAAAAAAACCCTCATTCAGGGGTTTTTGTGGTTGCTTTCAAACAAGAAATGGTAACAAGCAGCCTATTTATGTAATAAAACAGAAGTGGTAGGATTCTCTTCTAGTTTAAAACATAAATGAACCAGTTCACCCACATCAGCATCCCAGAAACCTGGAAAGAAACGAAGCTGAATTCAGAACTCGCCTTCCTAACGTCCTTCCAGGCTCCTTGATCACAGGTAATACAAACATTGCAAAAACACCCCAAGACTGTAAACACACGAAAGCTTGCTGCTTTCAAGTAAGATACTGCCCTGACTGTGCACTGCTAAATGTAAATCACTGATGGATTTTCCATGCTGGTGGCATTTAGAAAACCACTCAGAAACCTGGTGTTCATCTGAAACTTGAACGTCTTGAAGCAGACAGATACCAGTCATTCCCTAGTGAAGATTTTCCTACTGCTGCACAGGGGAGCTGAGATTAAAGGTATGCTATCCTCTACTGGAAATTAATTTTCTACAGTTGTTAGAAAACTTGTTTCTGTAGGAAAAACGACTCACTTGACTAGATAAACGCTTCTATCTCCTCCAGGAAAGCGTGTTTCCTTGAACCTTGTGACCTTACACATTACACAATTTAGTATCATCACAGAACAGTATTTGGCTTCTCATGCAATCTCAGAAGGTAAAATCACAACCACCAAATTGGGAAGACATTTGAAATATCTTTTAAAACTGCCTTAAAAAGAATTAACACACGCTTTTTTTCCTCCCCAACCCTGCCACCATCTTGTAATTACCAGGCGTGTTCCATGAGTATTTTCAAAGTGGGGAACAAAAGGACTGGGAGGAAAAGGAGTTTAATGATGCAGGAAATGTCTTGCTGAAAATGGAAGGTGTTTTTCAGTTTTAAAACAAACCTGGGTTTTCATTTGTGTTTCACTTTCAGTGTGGACACAAACTGCTGTCTCGTGCAGCAACACAGAATCATAGAATGATGGGGGTTGGAAGGGACCTTTAGAGATCATCCAAGTCCAATCCTCTGCTAAAGCAGGTTCCACCTAGATCAGGTCACACAGGAACGTGTCCAGGTGGGTCTTGAAGCCCTCCAAGGAAGGAGCCTCCACACCCTCCCTGGGCAGCCTGGGCCAGGGCTCCCTCACTCAAACACTGAAACAGTTTGCTCTTGTGTTTAAATGGAATCTTTTGTGTTCCAGCTTCATCCCATCACCCCTTGTCCTGTCACTGGATGCAACAGAAAAAAGTGCTGCCCCAGCCTCCTGACACCCACCAGTGAGATATCTGTAAATATTAATAAGCTCCCCCCTCAGTCTCCTCTTCTCCAGACTGAACAGCCCCAGGTCCCACAGCTTTTCCTCACAAGGAAGATGCTCCAGTCCCCTCAGCATCTTGGTGTCCCTGCACTGGCCTCTCTCCAGCAGTTCCCTGTCCCTCTGGAGCTGGGGAGCTCAGAACTGGACACAGGACTCCAGATGAGGCCTCAGCAGGGCAGAGTAGAGAGGGAGCAGAACCTCCCTTGAGCTGCTGGTGTAGCAGCACTGGTGTACACACTGGTGTAGCAGGCAGAGCTACAAGCACTCCAGCAAGAGCCAAAGCCAAACCTACTTTTTGATGTGAAGAACGGAGCTCCTGAACCCCTGTGACCTCAGGGGGAGAGCCATGCACACTGCATCGTTGTGGGTACCCCCTTCAGTGCTCCACCCGACCCTGGATGTTGCCCAAAACCACAGATTGTTTTAACAGAAGAATGGAGCCCTCACTTTTGGCTAAACACTTGATTCTTGTGGGTCTAAGCATGCTCTGGAATCAAAGCAGCGGGATCAAGCCGCCATGTGAGCGTGCAGCTGGCTGGAGCCTTGCAGCAGGTAACTGTGTACCCTGGCTGCTGATAGATGCACATCCAGCAGGGACAGAGAAGTCCTTTAGAAAGCACAACATTGAATTCCCTTTTCATCTCAGGGATGCAAGCCAGGCTCAGTATCTTTAAAACTTGGCGGTGTGATAATTTTTTATGCCTTTTTTCTTCTTTTTCCTCCTTTTTTTTTAAATGAGGATGCTTTCATTTCCCTGTGAAAGGGCTGATCAGAGCCTACAGGCACCGGTGACACCAGCGCTGCAAAGATTTTTTGAAGGAAGCCAAAACCAAAGTGCAAGAGATTAAAGAGACAACTCCCTCACAAGCCAAATGATTAAAGCCATTGCTCTTTGGAACAAGCATTTCCTTGAAATAACAAAAAACAAAAGGGAGAAGTGAGAGTGCTCCAGGTCTCTGCAGCAGTTTGCACCGCTGCACGCTTGGCTTTTTTTGGAGTACTTCATGTACGTTGGACACCCCGTGGAAATCAATAAGGGATGCAGCAGGATTTTAAGTGGGGCTGCAGCTGTAATGTATTCTTTGGTGTTTCCTTCACATGCAGACTGGATTAATAGGAGCTTTCCCCTGGATTATGCACCAGAAAGGAACAATTATCAACAGCCTGCAAGAGCCAACACCTAACCCTTGTCAATGACAGGGAAAGTTCTTGTGATCTCAGGATAATTCTTCCAGTGTGTGAAGAGAACCGTGGCTTCAGAACCACACTAAAGATATCTATAACCTAACTCCCTGTCCCAAGCTCAGCAATAAATCTTCTGGTTACTTCTCTGAGCAAATTTCCAAGTGGTTATTTGCCAAAGGACAATTTGTAGCAGCGTATAAAGGTAAGATTAATGCCATCCAAGCCCTCATCCTGCAAGCAGATCTGCCCTTTTGATCCCAAACATGGAAGAACTGCAAGAGAGATGCATTCTCAGGCAGGAGGTCTTCATTACATCACCGTTTGATTTTTTTTCTTCTTCTTTGCAAAACTGCAGTGCTCAAGAAAACTGTGTTTATTGTGGAAACACTTCACAGTCTTAACACTTATCAAGTGTTAAGCTCAGGGACAGTTTAAGGGAGGAAAATAAAGAAGAAAAGGCTAACCTCTATCTTGTAATAAATACAGATGACAGCCCTCTCTTCTGCATAAGTATGCTGCCTAGGGAGAACAATTCTTCTCTTGGTAACAATACTCTGTCTTTTTTAATACACTTTTCATCCATTAACATTGTCTCCTTATGTGTCTAATTCACAGCTACACACCAAACAAATTATCCAGAATCAAAACCATCTCGCTTATTTCCTCCTTCCCCACCTCCACGTTGTGTCTTACAAATCATTTTGCCATGACACATCACAAGGACTTACTAATTTCTTTGCAGGGGGCTGGTGGGAACTCTGACTTCTTTTGTATGACATAATGCTCCCATGGTCAAGGTCTGGATTTGAAGGAATTGATTCCAAGAAGCCCCCCAACTTACAGGCTCCCCCCATTTTCTGCCTACATGATCAACAGGGAGACACTGCTAATAGCTGCACACTGGGCTGCTTTTCCTCCCCCCTGATCAGCAGAGTCCTCCACATCTAGCTTAAGAAATAATTGCAGAATTTCATATTCACATCTCATTTAGTCAGCTCCTCCTTCTTCTACAGCACCTTCTCAATTCATCACCTATTTTTTTCTCTGCAGTCATCACTCCTCTTTTTAATTTACACTGCTTTCTCCCCTCAGGAATTCTTGAGGAGGGCAGATGCTGAATGAATGGCACTGTGGACCCTCCAGAGGCAAGTCAACTCCTTAACTTCTTTGCTCCATCCTTCATGGACCTCAGGCCCTTTTCTGCCCAGTCACACCACTCATACTCACTATCACTCAGGTACCTGTTGAACACAAATGTACTTCTACTCCACTGGCCTGTACAAGCACGTCAAAATTACTTCATTTGCTTCTTGCAGCTCTAGCTCAAACTCTTCTCTGGCTCCTCCAACTCTGCCAGTTCATGATCATCAATTTATGTGGCAGTTTTCTTTAACTGGATTCCATCCAACTAACGTCGTGGCTGCTTCCCTATGAAAAGATGTGATTTTACTCTCCAGTAACCCCAGCACTGCTATGAAGGAGCAGAACTGTCATGCTGCTTGGTATCAATCACACCCAGACTGACTCAGTGTTCTACTCTGTTCATGGATCTCCAGGCTATACTGCAGTTTCTTCCTAAGTGATACTGGTAATGATGATTAGTTTAATCCTGAAGGTACATACCGCATCACACCACTGACACCAGAGAAGTTACTCCTGCTGCAGCTGCACCCACTGACTCCTTAACAGCTGCAGAAAAGGTTCTCTGTTAGGGTTTGTGAACTTCTCTTAGACATTAGGGAAGGGGAGGTACCATGGGAATGGAATGGAAATGTTGTTTCAAGTGGTACAAGTTGAAGGACAAATCAGGAAGAGGTCAGGACTGAAACCAGTTGAGATATATCAGGCACACTGACACAATCTTTATGCTCCAAGACTGACTCAGCCCAGAGAAACCAAGCTCATCACCTTTGGAAAGTCACACCAATTTCAGCAGACCAGAGGACAGACTGCAGACCCCAAAGTCTAACTTTTCCCCCTGGCTTTGCATCAGCCATATAGGCCAGGTATGGTTGCAATACAGATGGGAACACACAGCACACATCAGTAATGGGACCAGAAGTGGTAGCAAGACTCATTCCTGGTGTTACCATTTGCTCCCTGCAGTCTTTAACAAGCCATCTGACCTCTCCAGGCAAAGTGCATAGGTGCCAGTAAGGGCCAACCAATTCAGAAAGGAGCCTGCTGGTCTTTCCAAAAGTACACTGGAAAGTTATGACACCAACTGACTACACATCTAAAGAAGGGGGAGGAAAAACAAACCACAAGAGATTATGCCATCTCAGTTAAAATGACGTTACGGTTCCCTGAGCTTGGTAAGATCTCTGAATGTTAACAAGGTAGCCTGAACTCCATAGAGAGCCTGTTCTTGTTTCAAACATCTCCACTCTAAACATCTCCACTCTAACAGGCAGCCAAACACAGCAACCTTCAGAGTAACCCATCTCAAGGGAAGGGAGGGTCTGCAAGGATTTGCCACGCAGGACATGCACATCATACTTTGAAGAGCAGGGAAACATAACAGGCTTCCCCAAGCTTAACCATAAGTGACCCTGTAAAGAGAAAGGGAACAACCAACTTAGCATGGCCTATAAGGCAAAAGAGAGACACTTCCAGGAGGCAATTTTCTGAGTGAGTAGCCACATCCTTTAAAGTAAACTGAGGGTGATGTTTTCAAGTCTTTATTTTTAATTTTGGACACAAGTTTGGTGGCAACAAACCTTCTCCTTGTAAGATCACAACCTTTCCGTGACTTATTTTCAGGCAATGCAGAGCATTAGAGGAGATTTATGTTTACTGCTGAGTTAAAGGCCAGGAATGGAAGGTTTCTCCCTTCCCCATCTCTCCTCTCTTCCACCAAGAGACTAAGGCTGCATAATCTGCTGCGTTTGTTTTCATACAAGAGCTGCTTTTAAGCACTGCCCTGACGATCGCACAAGGGTAAGCAGATGAAATCCAATCAAGTGGCTCTACAGGACAAGACACATGACGAGACAGCCTGCCAGACTCCTGCTCTAATGTACACGCTGAAAAGAAGCTTATGCAGAGCCTGGGTAAAGAATGCTTTGTTAGGGAACACAGGCAGCTCACACTGCAGTGTCTGTTCTCCATTAGCCATCCATTTAAAAACACTTCTGATTATTTTGGAAGTACTTGCACTGCCCTTTCTCGAACTCAATACTTGCAGTTAATTGCATAGCCAGTGTACTTGCCTCCAATTTAAAAGCACATTAAGCTTGATTTTTATTTAAAACAGCAATATTTCCACCCAAGTGCTGAAAATATCAGCACAGCCAGCAGACAGCTTTCTAAAGCAAGACATCTCCTTGCTTCTGAGAGTGTACACAGCCACTTTGCTGTGCCCAAGTTACTGAAATAACAGTATGGAAATAAAGAATCCCTTTGGGCTTAAAAGAGGGAATCGGCCATCATGTGCCTTTCTGCAGATATCTAACACACTGCAGACCAACAATGACCAGGGGACTATTCTTTGCTGGATGGGGTAGTCCCTGAGGCCATCTTAGCACTCTTCCACACCTTTTAGGGAAGGCTGTCTTCACCCACAATCATTTATCCTGATGGAGGCTGGACTGCAGCCACAGGGAAAAGCAGAGCATGGGAGAACAAACCCTGTTTTATTTTTCATGTACATTTATATAAAACACAACTATGGAACCCATCAACTGGATTTATGGGGTTTATTCTTTGCTTTTATGAGAGTAGTTAACATGGACAAGGCAGAGCGATGACTCTGACAGGCATCAGCCCCTTTCTCGGACATACATCTTTCTCACATTTAGTCATGGGGCATTCACCACTCAGTGGGTTTTCCAGAGCTGGGAGATTTCCCTACATCCCTTGGCAGAACCTGCTGTACATGGCCCACTCTCTTCTCTCCAGCCTCACCTTTCACTAAGTTCCTCAGCATTCAGCACTCACAATCATCCGCTCCAGCAACTCCTCAACGCTGCAAGCTTCGAAAGTCACAGCCAAACAAGTTTTATACAGGCATCATCTCACCAGTCATAAATCTCTCCCTGGAAACTTGACTGAAGTGCTGACATTACTGGCTTGCTGGAGTGATATGTTTTGCATTCCCTGGTGCCCTGGTCTTTTTCCCTTTAAATAAAAAGTGGGCAAAATGACCAGCTTTCTGCATTTATATTCAGAATAATTCATTTGGCTAGTTGAAGCTCACCCAGTCTGTCTAGAAGAACCAGAGCCACTGTACCACATCTCACACTGTCCAAATACACACAGGAAGGAGCAGAATCATAGAATCATTACAGTTAGAAAAGACCTTTAAGATCACCAAGTCCAACCTCTCCCCTCACACTGTCAGGTCCATCACCAAACTAACCCATGGCCCTCAGCACCTCACGTATGCATCTTTCGATTATGTCCAGGGCTGGGGACTCCCCCACCTCCCTGGCACTGGGGCTGACAACCCTCTCAGGGAAAAAGTTCTTCCCAATCTCCAATCCAAACCTCCCCTGTCATTCACTACTGGAGAGAACAGATTGATCCCCAGCTCACTGCAGCCTCCTTTCAGGCAGTTGCAGAGTGCTCCTGTGTTCCCACAGCCTCTTCTCCAGGCTGAATATCCCCATTCCCTCAGCCCCTCCACAGCACCCTTGTGCTCCAGCCCCTTCCCCAGCTCTATGTCCGGCTCTGGACATGCTCTGACACCTCAATATCCTTCTTGTAAGTGAGGGACCCAGAACTGAACACAGTAGTGGAGGTGTGGTCTCACCAGTGCTGAGTACAGGGGGACAACCACTTCCTTGGTCCTGTTGGTCACACTATTTCTGATACAAGCAGCATTCGTGCCAATTGGCAGGGCTTGGCTGGTGGCATCACTGTCCCTGCACCCCGTGGCACTGGGAATCCAACCTCTGACCATACAGAGCAGCAGAAACAGCTTTAAAGAGCACTTTAAAGAGCACAACAAACGCAGCCAGTGCACACAGGTCCTGCTTGGGAGCCGAGGTACAGAGCAGAGCTAACATTTGCCATCAGTCTCACCACAAAAGCCACATCATTCCCCATCCCTCTGTACCCCTCACATACCACCCATCCTGTGCAACTCCTTTCTGGGAAGGTTTTTTAGACACTTGGCTTGTTTGAGTTTGTAAATATTGGCACACCTAAACAAATACAACATAAATATGAAGACAAAGGACGTTCTGTTCCCCTGTAATATTAATAGTTAATCTGTTGGCTTTGCTTTCTTTAAATACTCCTCAAAAAGAGTTCTGACATAAATGAGTAGAAGGGTGTAATTAAGATACAGGGTATTTTAATTCCTTTAAGAAGTAAAAAAAAGAATAGCCTAGAGAAAGTCCAAGTATAGCATTTCAAAAGGATCGACTCCCATGAACTAATTAAGATTTAAACCATGACAAGCTGCAAGTATCCCAGTGTGCTCTCCAGCTGCAAGAAACAGACAGGCAAAGAACCTAAGAACAATTTGGAAATGACTGTTGGGAATTAGGAGAGTTGTGTAATCTGATTTAGTTGTCAATAGGAAGATATGAAATGTTTTGAATTTCCATGAGAGTTTGAGAGTAAGTGGGGGGGGAAGGGAGAAATGATCAATAAACTAATCTATAATTTCATTGATGGCTCGGGCCACAGCTTGTGCAGGGCAAGTGAGGGTTTGTTGTCAGAAGAATGATTTGCTCTTGAGACCCAAAGCTGTCTTGATCTAAGTGTATAAAGCTCCCAGTCAATGCAGAGAGGTTGTGTGTGCCTTACCAGGGCTCAGTTTGATCTCTAATGTCCTGAAAGGATAGATTTGCAATAAAAATATGTGAAAACGTTTAGAGACATTAAGTTTACAAGATGATTCTGATCCAGTGGATTAGTGGCGAGTCTGTAAGTGTGCTGAAGCCTGCCAGGGAGAGTGAAGCACTGTACTGACCTTACACTAAGAGCAATTTCATTTGTATGTCCAGATGTTCATTTCAAGGTTTTTATCCACTTTAAAGAGTTGCATCTCCATTGCCTTGGAATAAAAACATAATTATGTGCCAGTCATTTGTGAGATTCCTGTGGCAAATATTGCTAACCCTGCTGGGTTATTCTAGGGCAGCAGAGCCATAGTTAATACAAGGGAGGAGGGAGGACTGTTTGTCAGAACTATTGAAATAAATAAAAGGACTTGCTCAAAATGCATGTCAAAGCACGTGAAAACGTGAAGGTTACTGAAGCCCAAGAGATCCTTCAATCTCTTGCCAGGCCTCGAACTGTTGGGAAATGTTTCTAGCAGCAAACTGTCCCACTTTGCATTTCTAAGAGGCTGAATCCCAAGAATAATAATGCACAGAAGATTGCAGCCCTTGGCTTTCCAGCCAGACAGTAATTCAATGAACAATGCGGCCAGCCCATCAAAACATCCTTGCCAAGTTACACAAGTACCACTTGTAGGAAAAGCTTTCTTCTAGCAAGAGAGACAGTAAGAGAGAATATGCTGTCAAAGAGAGAGCTGACGGGAAGGGCTCACTCCTAACAGGATGCTTCGTTACAGCACTGCTCCCACGAGGGTTTGCCAGGGTGCCCAAAGGATCACATGTGCCGTGTTGGGACTGGTAGGAAACAAGCAGTTCAGCAGAGGGCTTGAGGAGACCAGCCATGCCCTGGCATCAGCCTTCTCCTGTCAGGATGTGGCCTTCTCCCACCATCCCCTAAATGAGAGAGTGGCAAGGTCCCAGGGACTATTTTAGTAGTTCCCTTCATTTATTTATTAGGAGAGGCTCTAAATGCAGCAGAGACTGAATAAGGAGCACAATGCTGCACCACAGAGAAGGAAAAACATTCCAAAGAAGCTGCAAATTAAAGTCCTTTGCTTGAAAGTAGAAGGGCTTTGAATATGCAGGGCACTGATCCAAAAGCTAATAAGAAGGCTCCCAAAGATACAGGACACATTTTAAAAGGAAACAAAGATAAGCATTTTCTATTTTCAGTGTCCTCTGCTCCACCAAGTCAAGTCACTGAACAGCTGAGGTTTGGGCTTTGCAACCTGAAAGCCTTCACCCAGCTTTCCTAGACTGTTTCCTCATTTTTGGCTACATGAACATGTCAGAGTAAAATACTCCTGTAATTCTGTAGCATTACCTCTCATGGCTTCCTTGGCAGCAGTCCTGGGCAGAAACAGAGCAGTGTAAAGAAACACAGCTTCCAAGTTTCAGATCTGAAGAGCAGTACCACACAAACTACGAACACATCAAAGGATTTCCCTCCTGCAGCACTTAGCTTGGGTCAGACTTGGTTGACAACCATGTGAGCAGTATGGAAACCAGAGGAAGAGAGAGGTATTTTGGAAAACAAAGCATCTGGGCCCAGTGATGGGCTATCTGGAGAGATTCCAGGTCTGCCCAGCACCATGGGGATGGAATGCACCAACATGTAGGGCAATGGGCAGTGGGGCTGTCTCACTGACAGGGCAATGGTACAAGAGTGAGACCCAGGGAAAGCTGCAGCTCCAGCCACACCATCTTCCCTCACCTTTTGAAGTAATAAAACTATGATATGCATGTATTCCACAGTACCTTTGAGATGGGTATTAAGGCTTCTCAAACTCTTTTCAGACAGACTGCTCCTATGCAGCATGAATTTCTCTTATCTTTCCAATGAACTAACTGATCTGACTGGGATGAGTCGGGCTCCTCAGAGACAATTTAGCGCCTGTGTCACTCCTCCATCTCACACTGCCAGGATCTCAGAATGCCATACTCATTTGTGTATTGAAAATAACCCCAGAAATCCACAGCCAAATGCACAAAGGTCTGTAGCTGAGTTTCAGCTGAGCCTCTGAAGGTTGTACATCATTTGCTTCAACATCATGCAATTAAGTTTCACTACAAAGCTCCAAGTGTGTACATTAATCACTTTTGTCTCTGGTGCTCTTTGGCTAAGGACAACTCATACAAACAGAGTCTTGGGTTGGCCTCACCTCTTGAGAAAGGTGTTTATTTTCAAAAATAGATAGAAAATGTGCCAGAAATATCAATTTCAAAAGCAAGCAGCTGCTGAGAGCAAGGTAAAACAACAGACACAAAAAACATTGAATCTAGAATTTAAGAGAGACCAAACAGACCAAAATAAACCAAATATATTGCATTTACTTGCTGTTCTGCTTGATTGTTTGCTTACTTTGGCCAAGACAAAAAAGCAAATGGGACTCAACCACAGAGGCCTTGAGAGTCAGCTCTGCTGCCAGGGCTGAATTACTCAAATGGGCCCACATGAGAGCAGGCTGCTCCTCGGCCACTCTGCTCCTCTCCTCTTGCAATTCAGTGCGGTAAGGCAGGGCTGAGATGTGACAGGGGTATAAGCATGGCATGTAATGGGAATGTTTTGATCTTGCATTCAAAACCAAACACCTTTGGTGCAGCAGATGTAACATCACATCGCCTTGCTACCGAGCAGTCTGTGGTGTGAACGCTGGTAAGCTGGAATCTCACTCAGATGTCAAATCACGGGGGTGTTTTGGGGGCTACTATCCTTTTCATTTGGTGAGGCCAATTCTGAAACAAAGGTGGTTGAAAGGAGTCTCTAGGAAACTCTCTTTTGAGAAACACCAGCCCAAAGCAGCGATGCTTCAGTTTCAGGGTCAAATCTGCTTTGATCCAAACAACAAATTGACTCTTCTGCTACTTCCAACCTCTGAGACAAAATACATCCCCAAATGAGTGCAACCTTCGTTTTAAGAAAAACAGCATTGTGCTAACACAGAAGCAAAAATAGCTTGGGAAACTGAAAAAGGAGCCATCTGGAGACTCCCACCATGGCAGCAGAAGAATGCTGAAGGAACTAAAAGGTGCACAGCAACTCCCATCCCTAAAGCTCATCTCCAAAGCACTCAAACACGGTGAGCTGAGAACAAACACCAGCACATTTCTCACGTGGCCAAGAATCACCGCAAGCCACACAACATCCAGCTGAATCCACCTGCACCAGTGAAGCCCTTTCCTGTTATTCAGCAGCAACAGGTACCACCAGCAATGTTTTTATTTCCCAACAAAAGCTCCTTCCACAGAAGAATAAACCACTGAAGGCTGCGCAGACACAGGGTGGGGTGCTGAGCAGCTCGTGTGCTCCTGTAAGCGACACAATTAAGCTCAACAGCTGCAGTCTACAGCTGTTCTTTTCTAAGATTCAGAAGTCTCTTTTCTTTTCCCCCCTCTTTAAAAGTGGGATTGTGGGATTTTCTTAATAAATATTCAGCATCCTCACCAGAACAAAATGGGAGTGAAAGCAAGACCGTTGGCTTTGGATCTGCTCCGTGCCTCTATTTTTCTGTGTAACCTGCTCTAAAAGTATAATGATCGGCATTAAATCGAAGCTTGAAGGCACAGTACTAAAGCCCAGGAAAACATTTACATTTCTGCAAGGATGAAGCATGAAAATTCAGTGACAAATCCATTTTTCTTATGCAGAGCTGTGGCTTCAGAGCATTTGTAAAGACAGAAGAGGCCAGCATGGGAAGGATAATAAAACTGCTGGTTACACTTCTCTATTTCTTACACAGGCAGCACTCCACTTTCTTTGAAAGAAAAGAAACAAAAAGGCCCCCAAAAACAGGGAGGGGAAAAAAAAAGATATAGAACTCTGCAGCGTTTCTTCCTTTAGAAATTTTCTACTGGCACACACAAAGCAACTGAGTAATCCACTACAGACTGTAATGATCTAAAATACCAAAACACTGCAGCAAGTGCCCTACTGCACAGGCCTTCCTCCTGACCTGGAAAGTTTGGTGGGCTCTCACACACCAGTTGCAAGGACAAATGGCTCAATATGTGGGTGATGTTAAGGGAAGAGAAAACAGAAGGCACTTTGTTACTAGAGATGACCACAAAGCCCCTCCAAGAAAGAATAAAATGCCTTCATTGATGTCTAAAGTGTATTGGAGTTCCCTCCTTCCTTCTGCATCCCTCACAGTGGCATGGAACTGAAGACACGTTCCCTCTTGAATACTGCACTGGGCTGTGCACCTTTGATGAACCTGAAGCATGTTATAAATACAAGTGAGGCTTCACAGCACATCAGCTCAATGGACCAAATAATTAGATAGCTCTTCTACTCCTCTAACTTTAGAGGATTTAACAAACCCGAAAAAACCACACTGTTGGAAAGACAATTCCCACATTTCTCAAACACACTCTCTGAACCAAACACATCAATTTTGTAGGTGAGATCCCAGCTGACTTTCCTATGCCATACAGATGCTCCTGACTGTTCTCTGCTGCACATAATCATTTTAGGAAGCACAGCTTCTGAGTTGGGCAACCAAGAAGCCTTATATTGTACCTAGTGCCACTGTCTCACTTGGGCAGCCTTGCCCACAGCCTAGTAGCATAACCCCCCTTGAGTCAAAGATGTGCCACTTGGAGGTATCTGGGCTATCCATCTCCTGGGTTATGCACGTGCAATGCAAAATGATGCTCAGCAAGTCAAGAAGTCAGACTTTATAGAGACAAAAGGGATAGTCTTGGAATGAAGTCAGACTTTGGAGGTTAGAAAGTCATTTCTCAGCTCTGTTACACACATAATGTAAAGTCTTAAGATGCACCCTTCTCATTTCTACAAGGGGAACATTCATATCACTTTTGCCACATACATTTGGAGCATTAGAGACTGGAAGGGCAGAGGGAAGGGACCGTATCTAATGGGAGGTTTATTGACACAAACACCACAGCGTGTGCTGGGCCCGCACTTTACTGGAGACTGAGCGCTCATTAGCGGACACATGTGAGAGTTCAGGCCCAGCATCTTCCATGAAATCAAGCAGCAAATCAACAGCAATTAGAGCCATGCTACAGAGACAGGATTTTAACGTGCTTCCCATTATCATTTATAGCTCTCTACAAACTGTAGAGCTGCACAGATCCCACTGGCTTTGAAAGAATGGAAGCAATCCTGACTTTGAGGAAATTTCTGATTATTCATTAATGGACAATAACCAAAAGATTGAGTGGGAGGAGGGGGGAGTACTCCTAAATGTTACACAAGCCTGAGTCCCACTAGTATTGATGGAAAAACACTAAGTATCATTCAAGCTACCTGGAAAAAAAAGCACAATAGAGTCTCGAGACTTCTTTTTTCTCCACCTTCTCTTTTCAAGACTTGCATCAAGTGCATAGAAAAGCAATCTCTGTGCAAAATACAATGAACAGGGCCCATCTGTCCAGCCTGAAACACATCACACAACCAGGAGCAGCAGCACGCTCGCAAAACATTTAGCATCAAAAGCGAAGCAGAAAGCTGGGGGTGGGAGGCAGCAGAAAAGCACATCGCTCCTTCCTTAAAGATCAGATCCTTCCTCCTTAATCTCATGTGGAACACTTTGCTATTCCCTATTTCAGATATCCAAACATGCAGCTTAATATTTAGAGGAAGATCCTATCACAGGATAAGAGGGGAGGAAGATTGTCTACATATGAATTTCTGTTGAAGAGCTGTTTATAAATAATTCCACATGTGGTTATTGCTCATTGCAGAGCAAAACCACCTTGTTCTGGTTTAGTTTAACGCATCTTGGAGGTGAGAGGCCCAATTCTCCTCCTTTTTGTACAGATTTTACACTAACCTCACTTCAGTGACTGCAGAGTTACTCCTTAAATCAAATCCAACTCCACTGGCCAGTCGCTGGTTGTACTGGAGCATGCACCAGTGCAGGTTGGTTTCCCTGGCACAGTCTGCTCCATTTAAATCACTGCTGCTTTTAGCCTGATGGATATAATCCCCCAACAGAGCTGACTTCACCCCTCTGTCACCCTGGCATCAGCTGGTGTGCAGATTTCAGGGGAGCTGCTTCACACCAGGCAAGGGGGACAGGGGGCCTGCAGCCAGGCAAGGGGGACAGGGGGCTTGCAGTTAAGCAAGGGGGACAAGGGGTTTGCAGCCAGGCAAGGGGGACAGGGGGCCTGCAGCCAGGCAAGGGGGACAAGGGGTTTGCAGCCAGGCAAGGGGGACAGGGGGCCTGCAGCCAGGCAAGGGGGACAAGGGGTTTGCAGCCAGGCAAGGGGGACAGGGGGCCTGCAGCCAGGCAAGGGGGACAAGGGGTTTGCAGCCAGGCAAGGGGGACAGGGGGCCTGCAGCCAGGCAAGGGGGACAGGGGGCTTGCAGTTAGGCAAGGGGGACAAGGGGTTTGCAGCCAGGCAAGGAGGACAAGGGGTTTGCAGCCAGGTTGAGGGGGCAAGGGGTGCCTGCAGCCACACAAGTCCCATTCAACCAGCCAAAAAGAGCCCCTCGCTGCCCCTCCTGCCACTCAGGTGTATTCTGGCAGCTCACTTAATCCCTATTGAAGATCACAGTTAAGTCTGGTGAAACGAGGACATCTTAAACACATAAAGCACCTCTGCGGCCTTAGTGTCTTAATCAGTGTGGCTGAGATCAGGAGACTCCATTTAAGAGTTACTGCCTTCTAACAAAATGTCTGCTCCACTCTGGAGGTGCAGCAAAGATGCCCCAATCCCTCCTGGCAGAAAGTCCTATTATACTTCATGAATTTTTGAAGCTGCCTCATGAATTAATGCACTATAATAACTTTAATAGAGTCCTCGTTTACAAATGCTCCCTGGAAATGTTGGTTGTATTTAAAATATACACTTAAAAAATAAGCAAATGAATATTTAAAGGTCTCTTTTGGAAACAGCCTGGAGGAGGAAGACCATGTTCACAGCGGTGTTCAGCACAGCAAGAATCAGTGTGTGGTGGTGAACAGTGAGGCAGAGAGATGCTCACAGTGGGAGAGCCCATGGAGGACAAACTCCACAGACCTGAGCTCTCCTCATCTGTTGTGTTGCCATAAAGGACAAGTCCCATCCTCATCTCATGTCTGTGGTTAGTGGTGGCCTCCCTCTGATAAGGGTCTGAAGATGTACTGGGCAACTGCTGCACCTTAGTGCTAGGGATCATTTTCTTCTGGGCAGTGGGAGCACTTCACTGATTAGGAAAAAAGCCTTCTGTGAGATACCTGAAAACCATCACAAGGTCATCTCAGTCCCTGCTGCCGCAGCAGCAGATAAAGCACAAGTTCTCTGCATGTCTGGTTATGAGGTCCAGCCAGGTCTGCTTAGGATTAAATATATGACTGATTTACCAACAACACCTCTTGTTGAAGACAAGGCAATGTTGGTGTGCATTTTCCCTGCCTGGCTGGCTCCCACCACAGCCAGCTCACATTGCTTCCATGATGCCATGAGTATTTTAGTTTGTGAGGCACTCTGAGATCCTTGGGGATGAAAGGAGCTATATAAATGTAAATCATTCTCATTAATGTAAATTGTGGGACAATGTGATGTTTACAGCAAACAGTCCCAGGGCTGAGCTTCAGAGTGTGTATGTTTATGTATCATTTCACCAATGCAGAACACAGCCATCACTGCCCACAGCCATCACTGGACACTAGAAAGCTTCCATAAAGGACCCAGTTGGGCCTTATGACATACAAGGACAAGGGCAGCAGTGCAGCTACAGAACATGCATTTCCCTCATATGCTGTTGAAAGACTGAAAAAAACCCCTCAAGTCATGCTAGCATGATCAGCAACTCTTACCAACCTAATGCCCATTCTAAGAGGAAACAGTATTTCTTCCTATACAGCCATTGGTACCTACACACCAAAACAGAGCATCAATCAGCTGGAAGAGCCAACTTCAGGCACAGCTTAATTGTGTTTACTGGACATATGACTCAAAGGTCCAGCTGAACTTCTGCTCAGGGCATAAAGTGTGAAAATCTCCAAGTCATAATGAAACTGGAGGCTGAGGGCTGTCTGAGCAGTGCTGCTGCACACAGTCACCTGCAGGCTGGGTACTCCAAGTCTGCACTTAAGGAATAAGCTGTTCCCCAAGAGACTTGGCCAGCTGCCTGCATATATCCTGGGGCACAAACAAGAGCTTCTGCTGAGTTCAGAAGCTGAGTGTGCTCCTGTGCAGGTGGCTGCTGTGCCATCTGTATGGTTGGATTTACCTCAGCTGCCTGGGAATGCCAGGTTGGAGTGGGGACCACGAGCTGCGATGGGACGAGCTCCAAGGAAGGCTCAGGATCTACACTGACCACAGCTGAGCTGCACACGTGCACCCACACGCAGAGGTGCACACAGAACAAACACACACTACCAAACTGCCTGCACAGACTGAAAGGCAACAGCTCCAGCTTAATCCCAAACTGAGAGGCAAGTCCAAACCATCACATTTAAATTTCCAGTCTCTTTCTTTTCTGTGCTTTTGTTTCAATATTTGGAACTCCAACCAGCAGAGCACCAGACACAATGCCACCTCCTCAGGAAATACATACCCATCTCCCTCCATCTGCTTCCTCCCTCAAGCCCCCTTCTATTCTGAAAACCAGCTTGTGCTCTGAAATATTAATACTTTGCTCTTCCATCGTTATTCCCAACCCTGAACCTCAAAGCTTCTTCCCAGCTCCTCAGCCCCCCTCTTTCAGGGCTCACAGCACTCAAGGGGTTACGTTACTGCAAACTGTACCCTGTCTGAGTGGAGCTTTCATAAAGAGGTGGAAGCGATCCAGGAGCAGCTTCTAGGGAGCCTTCCATCTGCAGCAGCATTTTATTTAGACAGCAGAGGGGAAATTAGATCCCTATGTTGCTGATTGGCTTTGGGAGTTGAATCTTCAGTTCTGTAGGAGGAGTTCATTTACACCCAATACCAGAACTCCCACCGGTGTGATCGGCGCTCAGGGGGGAAGGCGGGCCAACAATGATTGTTCAGTTTAAGGGCGACGTGGAGCTGCGTTTAACTCGCACTGTGCCTTTGCTCTACCCTTCTTTGAATTCGACTTTGTTCTATTTAATCTGGATTTCTGCTCCATCTGGCTTCTGAGTAACAATGCCAATTTATCCCATGTGCTTGCCGAAGAAGCTTTTCTTCAGCGTGGGGGAGAGGTTACGACAGAGCACCGCTCCAACAAGTCTATTTCAGCTCGGCTCTGAACCTTCTTTCCCCAAACACTCCAGCAAATACGTCTGAGAGCAGGAATCTCTGTAATTGCAGATGATTCAGATAACAGAAGAGCAGACAGCAAAGGCATCCCCTTGGAAATACCCTGATCCAGAGTCTCACCAACCCTAAATCAGCTTTGGCATCGATGGTGCACAGGCTGATATCCAGCTGCTGATGCTCAATGGGGACAGCTCACTCTTCTACAAGACTCTGGACTCAAGGACAAAATGACATTTCTTCTCCTGAGCCCCTACCTGGAGCAGACAGATGGCTAATCCAAGTCAAAATTGGATATGTTTTTTAGGGCCAGACCTAAACAGAGCTGAAAAGAAGACTTCTCAGTGCCATTTCCATGTTTCTTTGGATCATGTGCTAAATTAGTAACAGGCTCACTCTCCTTCCACCCAAAGAACACGCTGGCTACCAAAACCTTAATCAACCTTCACATCAGTCAGTTATGCTTTATCTGTCTTGTGCTCAATTGGGTAAGACAAGTGGCATCTAAAACACAATCCTCACATGAAAATAAACTTTTCCCTGCTTAAACTGTTGAGCAAAGGAGCAGAAGCTACCAGGTCTAAATGGCACAGCTACAGAGAGCCCTCCATTCCTGCCATGCCCAAGATGGAGAGCCCTGAGGCAGAGTACCTTGCTGCTAGGAGCAAGGTGGGCACCTGCCATGCAGCAAGGCATGCTGCAGCCTGACTAGGCTCCTGCATCGAGTACCTGCTGTACAGCTCAGCTGTCTGGGATCCACACAGGAGCTGGGGTAACAGTGGCAGTGAAGTCACCCCAGCTTGGATACAGCTGTGGAGCAAGTGCCATGGATTCCCAAAGGGATGATGCCCAGGGGAGCTCGCCTGCCATCGCTCCCACTAACCAACCCAGACACAGGCATGTGGCAAACTCATTTCTGGATTGCAGCAGACTCAGAGTTATGGATGTTTATGTTTTTTCAGTACTGTAAGTCACCTTGCCAGGGTCCAACATTAAGGAGGATAATTTAGCAGGCTTCTCAAATGACTCTGATTCCTCACTGTTGAGGTGTAATGGCCCGAGTCCCTCACTGCTATATTTTCTCCTATTCACCTAAGGTCAGAGAAGAGCACTTAACCTTATTATTTCAGAAGGCTCAAACCCTTGACAATTATAAACAGGAGAGTAAAAAGGAGAGCTAAATTTGTGTAATACATTACTTATCATTTCCCAGCCTCTGAATCAAAGCAAGAAGGGCAAGGATGGTACTGACTTTCTTATCCAGAGACTGGCTTGAATGGGACCTAGAGAGAAAGTGGCATAAGTGATTAATACTAAAGGCCGCTTCATGCTGTGGATCAAGTGAGTTTGCTCCTACCACGTTTCTAGACTTGACAAATAGTCTTCCAAGGCAAGAAAACCTTGCCATAATAGGGGGACAAGTGTGCAAATGTGCTGATAATAGAGGAGCAACACCAGACTAGCTGCTGCTCGTACAGTCTCGATGATCCCATCCTAAGGGTCCAGTACCTCCTGACAATGCTGGACTCCCAATTCTGGCTTATCACAGACCACATGTCCCAGAAGAGACACTCTTCTGCTGCACCAAGGAACTCCCAATCACTAGCAACCCTTGCACTGAAATCAAAACACTGCACAGACAGTCTCACACCCCCACACAGCCTCCTTTCACTCATTACCAGTCAGCATCCCCTTCCCAGAAAAGGGGTCCTGCACAAGCCCTCATGTATGGAGGAAAACTAGTGCAGAAATCCCCTATCCAAACATCAGTGAGAAATGCATTTAGACAGGGCCACATCCAGTTCGTACAAAGGCAAAGAGAAAGAAAGAAAAACCCTCTCTATTTGATCTACATGATGTGGAATTTGTAAGACAGTTAAAGAGGACTCCAAACCTCCAGCTGCAGTGTGGGATGTGAGGCACCATTCAAGGCAAAACAGCAGTCTGCTGTATCACCGCTGCTTGGGCACAACTTGGTGAGCTTCCTTTGCACTAAACAGGCAGGCAGAACAAATCCCTTCTTAAATACAATCCTGCAACCCATTTCAATATCTAGTGCCGGAAGATGAAGCTTCTGTCAAGCCAGTCAGGGCTGAAATATTGTTTACTGTACCTGAAAATTAATTTCATACCTTTTGGGGCATCACCAGATGCCTTGAACAATCACTGACTGTGCACATGAACCCGCAAGTTTAGTGGCCAATTTTCTTCAGGCGTGTGCTAAAGTGCACCCACGTATTTAAGATCAAAATTCAGCCCATGGTGTTCAAACATTATGGTACATAACTCAACAGAAATGTCAGACCTGCAGCCATTAAAGCATAATATTTACTGTGCACCGCCACAAATTTACACAGCGCAACACTGCAACCCTTTGTAGGTATACAACAGTCCAGAAAGCCAGGAGAATTCATTTCTCATATGCTGGGTGAGAAGCCAGTATGAACATTTTCCTCTGTTATCAGCCATGGGCTGTCAGTGCAAGGAAGATGCACTAGGGTGTACATCTGCTGTTCTCCACATCTAGCAGCATCTGAATTGAGATACGAGGACATCCTGACCAGATGGCTTCAGCTGACCCAGAAAGGCTGGATACTAGAGGACATCACATGTGTTTGGTCAAAGTCTCCCATATTGATTTCTCAAGAACAGACTTTTACTGTCTCCAGCAGTCATAGTGCTGGGTAGCCAGGAGGTCACAGTGACTCTGCTGGTAGGCAAAGGTCTGGGGAAGAGAAAAGGTCTGAACACCAAGTTGTAAATCTCTGTGGCAAACTGACCAACTCCCCAGTGTTTCTTCTGGGCAAACGTGTCTAAAAGCAGGTGCAAAACTGAGCCTTGAAAATAAAGATCATCTTCCACATCAAAAACAAACAAGGTCCACAAGCCACAAATTTACCTTGTTCCCCTTAAAGTAAGTCTAAACACTGGAAGTGTTTATTGAGGCTTGGATGCTTATGCAGTCCAGCTGTATTTCAAATCCAGGACATGAGAAACATCAGTGCTGAGGAAAATGCATCCATGTTGTCTGAGACAACACCTGCTGCTCTTCGCACCAAAATCATCTACAAATCCAGTGAGTCGAGGCACTGAAAGCCTTAGGGGAAAACCACCACCTCCAGACTACTCCTCAAATCACCTCAGCAGTGCAAAGAGAAGGCTAAACTTCTACAGGGTGAGGACTTCTGGTCTGACTGTCCACCAGGAATGAAACCAGTGCCTATCCTGCACAGGCTGATGTCAAACCATGTGCTGGCAATGGCTTTGGGTCATTCCAACCCACAATACTAAGAGCATACATAAATAACACTTGTCCAAATGTGCATTTATACAGAGTAAACTAATAGCTCCATTAGACCTTAACATTCTATCAGCCAAATAATATGAGTTTTTAAAAACATTTAGTCCTTTAACAGGCATTTTAAGGGCTCTCATAACTCAGCTGCATCTTCACCATAAATCACTTGGCAGCTGAATACTCCATTATATGGTCTAATCCCCTTCAGCATTTTAGAAAGGAAGAAACAACCTTCCTAAGCTTGAACAACCTTGCCAGGTGCCCACTCTCTACAAAAAGGAAAGCATTTGCTTTGTCTGGGGCTACAGCAAAGGCCTGAGGGCTCCTAACAGCAGAAAAATCAGCAAGGCAGGGAGGCCAGTTAAACTCGACATGTAACCTGCTTTGGCTAAGCACAAGGCACAGTCCCAAAAGGAGCTGGTCCAACATCACAGAGGACAGTCCCAGCTCAGCACCAGGTGATGTCCAGCCCTACAGGGAACCCTCTGCAACAGCACTAACCTGAAGGCAGCAGAGAAACACTACACTTTCCTCTGAGGCTGCCCTCACTCCAGCACCATTAAGAGCTGATAACCAGGGGCCTTTCTACCCCCAGACCTGCATCCAATGGAAGGAGATGACAAGTCACATACAACTGAGCCACCCCATCCTTGTAACAGCAACAAAAGACAGTTGATCCTGACTGTGCAGCTCTATGAAATCCTCCCTTACTGTCTACCAGACTCTGGGCATTTAGCTTCAACTGGGCACTCGCTTGAGGAAGCAGGAATCCATGCACTCTCCACAGCAGATGGGGATCATCACCTCCCAGCTCAGCAAGGACAGCTGCTGGCAGAGAAGTACATCAAGCACAGGAAAGGTAGAGGAACAGACAGAAGGACATGTAAAGGGGAAGTGGAGGTAGGGGAGAGAGCAGAGGAGAAAGAGGAAGATCAGCTCAGCTAGTATTTTATCAGCATAGAAGTGCCACAGCTTTTCAGAGGAGGCATGCAGGGAGGAGAGACTGCAGAAACACTCACAATGGGAAGGGAGATGTATGCCCAGACAGAACCACAGAATCCCAGAATGGTGGGGGCTGGAAGGGCCCTGCAGAGCTGCCCCAGCTCAAGCCCCTGCTAAAGCAGGTTCCCCTGGCTCAGGGGGCACAGGAACGTGTCCAGGTGGGTTTGGAAACCTCCCAAGAAGGAGCCTCCACACCCTCCCTGGGCAGCCTGGGCCAGGGCTCCCTCACCTCAGCACCAAAGGACTTTCTCCTTGTGTTCCAGTGGAATTTGCTGTGTTCCAGCTTGTGCCCATTACACCCCTTGTCCTGTCACTAGGTGTTACAGGAAAAAAATACCTCATACTCTTGACACCTGTCCTTTAGGTATTTATCAGCATTTATGAGTTCCTCCCTCAGCCTCCTGTTCTCCAGGCTGAACAGCCTCAGGTCTCACAGCCTTTCCTCCTCACAGAGAAGTTCCAGTCACCTCAGCATGTTGGTAGCTCTGCAACTGTGGAGCCCAAAGCTGGACACAGAGCCTTTGTATGGGGCAGCTGAAAAGGTGAGGAAGCAGATCCACCGGTGAACGAGTGTGTCGGTGCATACTGGCACATGCAGATGTGAAGTACTGCATTTTGTGGTGTGGCAGCCTCCATCTTCCTCTCTCAGAAGTGGTGGGTTGGATTCTAACAGTCTCCATCCTGTCTCCTAGACCTGGAAGGCTCTGTTCTCTCATTTTCTCCTACATTTCAAGGCTTGCAGACAGGAGAAGGAGGGGCAATTAAGTCTAGATGCAGGTAGAAAGGGACTCACATGGGAAACAGTTTAAGAAACAGTGTCTCTAATGGGCAGTTTCACTGTATTTCACTCTGGCTTTATGATCCACTGATGAGAAAAAAAACCCCAAAACACACAAACCTCCTCCCCACACACATAATAATCACACACACTCACTATATATATCTCTATATATTTCTCCATCCAGATGAATGCTTTTGATCACTTAGTGTAAGTTTTTCTTGGCTGTAGAAGATGGCAGGATGGGGAGACTAAATGAGAGCAGGAAAGAGCCGAGGTAGTTGGATCTCAGTCATGCAGAGCCTGGACAGGCTCTGGTAAAAACAAGGACAAAGCCAGAGACAACCCTGGGAGATTTACATCATGTGGGGCCCTGCACAGAGAACCACAATGACATAGTGGGTATACAATGTTGGCCAAATTCCCTAAATAAGTACTTGATGAAGCTCCTGCAGGCCTAAAGATTTATTCCTTCCCCTTCCAAAGCACGTAATGCCTAAGAGACGAAGATCTCAGCTGGCTCAGTCATTCATAGACTGCATCCACAAAAAGTCCCCCCAGTGCTTTGTACAAAGTCTAATTCAAGAGCAGGATGGGACTTCTCACGAGGTCTGCTCCTGGATGGCAAAGCAGACATGAGCCTGGAAGCGAGGTGGGGATGAACACACCGTGTCCCGGTGTCTGGCACTGCAGCCGAAACACGGTGTGACTGTTGGAGTGGGCACCCCTCAGGGCCAGCTGGTGTGCACAGCTTGGCTTCACCACACACCAAACCTAACGGCAAGTCTGACACACAGCCAGCTCCTCACTTCTCAATGACAACCCTAAGGCCTCTGACAAACCCCCTCTGCTGTTTCCCTCAACATCTCCCCTCTAGGCAACTTCTGCCCCCAGTACATCTGAATATAATGTGGGCAGGACAGTGCTCCACCTTTTGAGCTGGAGAGCATCCCTCCTCTTGACTCCAAATCCCAGTAACACCAGGTCATCCCATCCTGGTGACCCATGGGGGAATACAAAAGAAAAACAGGCTGGGAGACAAAGAGACCCTGAAAAAAATCTTACCCTGCAGGCTTTGTCAGGCAAAGGAAGGAGGTGAAACACTAAAGGGTGGAAGAAGGTAAATTACCAGAGTGAAGACATTTCAAATGACTGCTCCCTGCTGTGTTCAGCAGTTTTTTCTTGATGGAGTCACTAATCACTGTGGTTTACAGAATGACCTTGTTGTGGCCATCTCATCTTCAGGGGACAACAATCCCTGGTGCAGGACGCTGCTGTGCTAACCCACAGCCATCAAATGCTGACTGCAGCCTGTCACGACAGGGCAGAGGAACACCACGTTTCATGGCAAAATGTCTCTGCAGAGGCGTTCATCATGTCCAACACACACAGCAAGCTTTGTGCTCAGGGCAGAGATAAAGAGATAGGGGCAGAAATCCTCCTGCACATCCATTTAAAAATGGTGGTGGCCATAAGCTGGAAAAAAATGCTACAGAAGAATTAAATATTTACTTCTTCTGTTTGTTAATATCTTTCATTAGTTACTCAGCTGTAACAGTCATTAAAATGCTGAAAGGGAACCTCATGTAAATTCATCACTAGCCTGGGAATACTCCTGCATTTGTGAGCAGGCTGCACGCTGCACCAGAGCTTGGAGACTTCATTTCCCTACAGGCAAGGCCAAACGTCTGGTTCACTCACAATTTACAAATGATTATTTTTGTAATTAATCATTCATCAAAAAACACAAATAGCAACAGGGCACGAAAGGCACTGGTGGTGTAAGCAGAAGGCAGAGCCGATCCATCACAACCTCCCCCTGCAACCGCTTGCAGGAGGGGACCCTCAAATGCTGTAACTCAAGTGACTGCAGGGAAGGGAGATGGGGAAACAGCATTTCTGCTCTTTACAGCTACATAAGGAAACAGATGATCTACATTCCTCTTGTGCCAAACCTCATCTGCGTGAACTGGAGCTGCAACAGATCCGTGAAACACGCTGGGAGCCAAACATGGCGATGGTGTGGAACAAGAGGGTGGGGATCAGGGCATGAGGAAAGGAGGGCAAACTCACAGCTGTGGGAGGAGAGAAAACTTGTGAAACACAATGCACTGAGGCTGAAGTGACACATGCAAATAACCCTGAAGGAAAGCAGTCAGAAGAGAGACAGCGGAACAATGACAAGAGACTTGCTAAATCACTTGCTTGGCTTTCTGCAGCAGGGACTTGGCTACAACTAACCCAGTACCTCCTGCTGCAGCCTGGGGCTGCCTGGATCCAGGGAGGTTGGTTCTCTCAGCTCTTGTGCTTCCAGACCACAGAAACACGCCAGCATGCCAACTCATTTGCCTTAGCTTGGATTAAGGAATTCTGGAACCACAAGCAAATGCTCTGACTATATAATACATCTGGATATCACCTCTCCTGGTTGCTCAGAGTTTGAATCTGCAGCCCCTCATACTACTTGCTTGCTTGCCAAATGGCTTTCAGCAGAAGAAAACACATCCACACACATAAACACCAACAGTAAATTGCAAAAGCACGTGATTTTTCATCCTTTCATCACTATTAATCCAGGTTAGATATTTCCTGCACTCCAAGGACAGGTGTTGGAAACGTGTCACTATTTCCAGGGCCCTGCATCTCTCCTTGCTTTGGCCTTGCTGTATCAGGCTGCTGGCCAAGCTCTTGCCAAGACAACAGCTCTTCAAAAGACGGTATGAACTGGTAAAAGCAGGTGGCAGCATGATATTTCAGCCTTGCCATAGTCTCCTGCTGGCTTTTATTATATTACACAGGGCTAGGCTTGAAACTTATCATCAGATTTCAAAGAGGCCGGAGTATTGTTGGCAGTCTACTTCATTCTTGACCACTGAGATTGTGAGATCTGTCCCTGCTGCTCTAAGAAAGAGAAGTTCTCCTCCTTACAGCAATTAATTACACAAACTCAAAACCTACAACATAACAAAGGACATCCAAGATAACTGGGACTTTTGCAGGACTGGCAACATGGCCCAGGAAAAACCAGTACAGTGCTGCATTTCCACATGTTGCACACTGGGGTGGCAAAGCAAAACTAGCCTGAAACAGGGAGATTCTTCCAGAGGGCAGAATGCCCCACCTATCCAAACATATATCACATCCCAGCATGAAACAGTAATCTGCCCTCTTTGTTCAGAGAAAGGGTCTTGAGGACAGAGGTAGTGTTAATGAGGCAAGCTTTAGGAAAGTTATAAATGGCCTACAGCCAGTCTCCTGGAGGTGTAGAGGATCTGTCCTGAGTGGAGTCATCCAGGTTCGGACCAAAGTGTGTTCTCAAAACTAGGTGGCCAAAGATTGGGCTGTTGTTCTTCACCTAATATTAACAGAGCTGAGAAATCTGCCCTAACGTGTTGGACATGTCAGACACGACAGCAGTGGGAAGGAGGGATGGACACCAACCCAGTGGGCAGCATCACGGCTGGCACTTGGGAAACCTTTGTTCAATGAGCAGGCCAATCCTTCCATGTTTCAGATCCTCATATATCATAGTGAGGACATCACAACACGTTGAAGACTGTGGGATAGGAAAGTCTCACGGGAATAATGGCCCATATAAGCTACTCAGAGAGCCAGGAAGGGATTTCCTTACGAGACAGAACAAGAAACTCTGACTACCAAATGTGTGTGTCAGGACATGCAGCAATCTCCCAAGACAGGATTTTACTGAATGGCTTGAACTTAGCAAAAAGGGAGCAGTGACAGTGACTGAAGAGAAAATGGAGCAGTGGCAGAGACACTCCAGGTTGCTCCCGTGGCAATTCTGCAATGACCCAACTCCATGCAGCAGAAGAATCAGCCATGCAGGAAGCTGCTTGCAAGTTACTGATGGAACAGCAACAGTTGCAAGAAATACAAATTCAAATGCAGTTTGCCTCTGAGAAGCAAATGTGTGTACAGTTGGGAAGAACAGCCAAAACCACCTTCCTACAGCTCAGCATCAGGCAAACTAGAGCCTCAGATTTACTCTATGTGAGGAGAGAATCACTCCAGCATTTGTATCCATTGCTGGACAAAGTGAAACAAGAAATTCTTGCTTGCCTTCCACCACAGAGTCCTGTAATAGCTCATAAGTACTAAATGAGGGAGGAAATCCATATTAACAGAAGGCACTGATAAGAAATATGCCTGGGTTCCAACTTTTTCTGGTAACCACTGCGACAGCTGTAAGTTTACACATTTACAGGAGGCGTAAGAGAATCCTGAACCAAGTGGCATTTAGTCTCAGGTTTGGGACACTTCTAAAAGCTTTACTGCTGGGCATATTTCTCAGAGGAAAGCTAGGACATGTCTTTAAGTACTGTTTCTAAGTGAGAGTAAAACATTACTGATCTGAGGTATTTCCTGCCATTATGTTCTTGTGTTTGTGTTCTCTCCAGTGCATCCTATTATAGCAAATCTGTTTGGAAGGGCTCCATTCTCAAAGATGATGCATGCTCCAAGAATGCCTTCTGCCCAAGCAATAGTCCTAAAGACACCACTCACATTGCTCACATGCTTCAAGATTCTGAGATGCATGAGGGCACTGTGAGGGCTAACCCTGAGCACCTAGCACACCACAGGCTGGGCACAAATGCTTTCCTTTTCTGAAGCAACCACCTTTTCCAGCCAATTTAACAAGATCTGCTTCTCACCCAAGATCTGTTTTTACATAGGAGGTAGCCCCATCCAATCTCAATGCACAAGGGCAGCGTGTTCAAAATCAAGATGAGTTTTCTATGAACATCTCCAGTGCTCATTCCAGTTCTTCAGAAATACAGCTAATCCACTCTCTGAAGGAGGACACAGTAATAACTCATCCCCTTTATTTTTAGCCTAGCTCTTCCTTCAAAGCCCAGCAAGATACGTGGAGTTTTGCAGTGTGCAAAGATTCCCTGCTCATGATTAACATCTCTGTGAATAATAAAGCTTTAATCTGGTTTGAGTCTGTTACCTACTGCTTCAGCAAGTTTAACATCAGATGGGAGCAAGAATAGCAAGGGTACCCAGCCAGCTTTCATATAACTCAAAGCAGCACTACAAGGCTTAATTAATTGAGATCACCAGATGAAGAACTTCATCAGGTATATAAAAGGTAAAACATCTGCTGATGCTCAGACAGTACTGAGATGGGATACTACAGAAACCTCAGATAAACTTCAAAGAGAAGGGACTGAGACCCATCTGTGTATCAGAAATATGTTCCTCCTGCTCCAGAGTCCCAACCTCAGTTGGATGCTAGGTCTGAAACATAATGGCAGGAACACAAGCAAAGCTCAATGCTTTAATCACAGACACATCACCTCTATTTGCTCAGCCAAGTCTGGTAAACACAACATGGATTGAGTTCCCCTTTTAAAACTGCACAAGTGTGAAGGCAGCTCAGAGAGCAAATCAGCCTCTCAGACTAGTGCACATGCTTTCCTTCATTTCACAGGTGGTCACAGTGTCAGAGGTTCTGTCTGAACAGAAGCAGAGAGGGAAAGGCAATTTATGCCAGCCACATTTCAATAAGGCTGTGACTCACTCTCCTTCCATATGTACCCTTCCCCACATCTGGAGAGGGGCTGATCTGAAGCCAAGCCAAAGCCACCGTGTGAGCAAAGTACCAACCTGGCATCTCAAAGGAACTACAAACCCACTGCACTGGTTTCTGTTCTCCAGCACAAATCAAGGGAGAGACACCACCAACTATCTGAAGATGCTTTGAAAGGGCAGCTTGGTACTTGCCAGGCCTGCTTGGACAGGAGCAATCCAGAGGAGGTTCCTGGCTTCACCACCCAGTCAGCCTTTCAGCAGGGACCAGCTATCAGCCCAAACCATTTGGTCTGAGAGCGACAGCTGTGTTCAGACATCTGCTAACCCACTGCCAGGTACAGGCTCTTCAAGTGATCCAATCTCTGCTGCAGTGGTAGAGCAAAAATCATATCCACCTTGCCCTCCCATCAGGGAAGCCACGCTCTCTTCCACGCTGTCTAGCTTCTCAGTCATCACCTTTTCTCCTCCTCTTCACTCACATCAAGTGCTAAAAGACAAAGTGGCTGCTCTCTGTTAAGCTATTCCAACTCATTCCTCTAAAGCTGTGCACAGAGCTGGTGCTCCAGCAGGCAAGGAGAGCTCCTTCAGCCCTCACACCATCCTAACAATGCAGAAACACTGCAACACCGACAGCAGGAGTTATCCACAGAGACCTGCTGCTCACCTGGGACACATCAAGTGCAGGCTGGCAACATGGCTCTGCCTGACCCCACGGCTCTGTGTCTCACAGCATCACAGCCCAACACTGCTTCCCCATCCATGGGGCACAGCATCCCATTAAATTAAACCTAGACCAACCTTCCTCATGCTGGGGATGGGTGATGTGCATCTATCTGCTCTCCAGTTTGCAATGCAAATGTGATGCTCACCCTTCCCCCCCCAAGCACATATTTAGGCCTAATATATTTTAATGGCAAAAAGATGCTTTGTTCCATAGTGGAGTGTGGGTGTGTATTTGATCCCTGTGCTTCAAGCAGATCCAGGAATGGAATTTAATACATTTATAAAACTAAGAACACATGCTGCAGATTGTTTAAACCAGCAGAGAAGATAATAAGAGGAACACTCCACGGAAGGTGAGACCAAAAGCACCACTGAATGCTGCTGGAAAGCAGAAATGCAGCGATGATTGTGGGATCTGGGGACACACAGCTCCATGCCACAAATCCCTCAGGAAAGACAGCTCCCAGCTCAGACACAGAGATCTCTTCTACATCAGCTGGAGACAGAAAAGTAATAGATTACACTAGCTGAAGACAGAGCACATTTGTCTTCCAGTATGAGAGACACAGTTCACCTTAAAATAGAAATCACAGTGCATGCAAACAGCAATCCCTTCCTTTTCTACTAAGTTCACCTCAAAATAGCAAAGCCAAATGAACACTTGGAGGTGCAGTTACATTCCTCTCCTGCTTCTCTCTCTGCTCATTTTCGTTTCAGCAGGTCCCTCGGGTTGGGCAGTCGGGTTTCCTGGGACAGGATGAAGCCACTGTCTGCACAGAGGCTCCTGGAGCTGAAAATGCTGCACAAGGTCATTCATAGAATCACAGAATGATGGGGGTGGGAAGGGCCCTGCAGAGCTCATCCAGTCCACCCCCCTGCAGGAGAAGGTCCCACCTAGATCAGGTCACACAGGAACGTGTCCAGGTGGGTCTTGAAGCCCTCCAAGGAAGGAGCCTCCACACCCTCCCTGGGCAGCCTGGGCCATTCAGTTCTTCAGTGTTCAGTACCTCCATTCCAGGTTTCAAAAAGTGATGGAAACTTCTCTTGGCTTTTGGTGCCCTGTTTGTTATCACAGGGTTTACATCCTGGGCCAAACCCAAGGTTTACATCCTGGGCCAAACCCAAGCCAGTATCCCTTTGGAAACAAACTGTTTCAGAATGAACGTCTGCCTCTCTCTTTCCCACATGGACTTACAGGAAGCCTCACACGTGAGCAATGGTACCACATTTCCATGAGGAGTACAACCCAGAGAGCCAGGAGTGGTTTCAGCCTCTCTCTCTAGCCCCATGCAGCACAGTGTGATGTTAATGGTATTGTCACCCCGCTTTTGCAGAGTGTTATGCTGAGGCATGGAGCATGTTAAGCAACTTTGGCCTCTGGTCACAGAAATAAGTACAAGAACAGGGACTGGAATTCAGAGCCTTCACTCAGATCCTGCCTCCCCCTTCTTCTTGTGCACAGAAGAGCCTGTATTGTTCTTGCAGGTCATCCATTTGCATTGCAAAGCCAGGAGCCCCCTGTGTACATGGTGGATGTACAAGCAGATGCATACTCCATAGGCAGATCTTTGGAAAATGCAGTGCACAGCGTTCTGTTTACAAGTCAAAAGCCATCTCCAATTGCTCAAACTTCAACAAAAACACAAGTTGCTACAATTCATAAGGAGCTTAATAGTTATTACTACGTATTGCAAGCGTGTAGCTATGTAGAAAGACTCCCTTACTGTCTCCAGTGATTATTCAAGGGAAGAGGAAAATAAAGAATAGCCTTTGATAGTAACAAAAAAAGCAAGTGTGGAGAAAACAATGTATTAAATCCTTTTCACAGCCAAGAGGCCAAGGAAAATGCTATATATTTATAAAGGAAATGAAAACCTGTCAGGAACAAAATGAACTGAGCAACAGAGCTTGGGCTGAATAAAGAGAAGCAAAATCTAAAGAACCAAAAACGTTGCTGGAGTGTAAAAGACATTATACTCTGCATCCCTGAAAGAGGGCTCTGAATGGACTACAACCCATTTGTGTACCAGCCAGACAGGAGGCCCCAACCACTCCCTTCTCCTGAAAATCTGCAGGCAGGGAACCAAACACTGAGTGTGGTCACAGACCCTGTTCAGAGAATGCATAATATTGAAACAACTGGAGCACCTTCTGTGCATTCCCCATACAGGGACACACTGGCAACAGGAACCCTGTGGCTCCTTGGGCTGGTGTGTGGGCAGTCTGGGGCAATCTGCTGCTGCCAGCCTCTGCAGAGCAGAAGTTGAAGAGACACAATCATCTGGTGGTGTGTCTGGTTTCCACATGCTGAATTATGGCCCCATCCCTCTGCTGAGCCTGTCAGGTGCCTGAGTGTCTGTGGCTACAGCAGCCTTGGAGGAGGAGAAGGGGGAGGCTGCAATTGCAGATATCAGCTCCCAGCCCACAAGAGAAGATACAGCCTTCAGAATACAGAGGTAAGAAACTTCTGGTGCATCACAGAAAACGTGTCCACAGGCCAAAAGATCAATTGCACTGCCTGGCCTGGATCTAACTCCTCATCTGGAAGAGGTGGCTCATCTCCTTTCTAAATACTTAAACTTGGAAGACTCTCCCTGAAAAAAAACACTGAGGAACTTAACTATTAATGAAAACTCAAAGGAAAGACAACTATGATCAACCCAAGTACTGCTGTCTTGATAGAAACGAGCTCTTTTTAGTGTGTAGAGTTTGGATTTGAAGTCTGATCTGACATGAAATAATTTAGCTTTATGTTTCTAATTGCAGGAAGTTTGTTTGATTTCAAAAACAAACAACACAAGTATTTCATAATTCAGGTACTTAATTACTATTAACATATTGATTGCAGGAAATAGGATTAACCACACGTTCTACTTTGTCAGAGGATAATGCCAACCTTAAAGTGATGGCTACATGTGAATTAGCTGCCTGTACTTACATTAAAAGCAAAATAGGAACCATGGCCATCAGAAAGGAGAATTCTCAATGAATTGGCATGCTCATGCTCCAGTCTGGACTCCCCACTTCAATCTGGGAGAGAAGAAACTCTGTACACATGCATAAAGTTCCACTTGGGCTCAGGAGAAGAAAGCTGGAAGGTCTTTATCTCTTGAAACTTTCCTTGCTTAGATGGTTCATCTCAGCAGTCATTCAAATAAGTCCAAATAATTAGCAGTACAATGAATAATAATGTTCCTTCTTTCCTGGGTTCCTGCAGTTTGGTGAACTAACAGGAGCTGTCTGCTTAAATGCATTTCCCACAAGAAGGCTGGAGACACCTGTGCAGCTGGCAAGATCATCTCCTTCTCCTGGTGAGCATGCTCTGCTGGACACTGATGCCAGGAGACAGTAAATCACAGAAGGCAGAAGCATCTCCAGCATTTAATATAAAACCCACCCAGGGTTCTGCCCTTGCTCTATCTGCCAGTATCCTCACACAAAGGACAGATGTGGGACGTGCCCATGGCAGGTGTCATGAGACATCATCAGGCATTTCCTACCAAACAAAGCTTTCCAGAGCAGCTGGTTTCACCTCCCTGCACAGCAACACTCAACTACAGCCAGGAAGTCTTTGCTATGCTGAACTCCCACAGGATACCATGAAGTACAGCCTGGATTACAGCAGCCTGGAGTCCATTTCAGCTCTCTAAACACAGGCATACTTTTATTTCAGATGGGATCAGCAAAGGTTAAGTTGTGAATGAATGACAAGTGGTGGTCTCAAATCTGAAAAATGCTTTTTGGGTTTTTGTTTTAAAGCACAACTTTCTGAGATGAGCTGGGTTTGCATCTTCCTCACAACAGGCTGCAGTTACTTCTGCTGTACATCAACAGAAGGGACAGTGTAACGGGAAAACAGCACAGGCATTTTCATTGTACATGAAAGACAGGCTGAAAATCTCCACAGAGGCACTTAAATATCTCTTCCTGTACCAAAGACAATGCTCAGATACTCCTGTTATTTGCTTTTCATCATCTTGAGGATTCAATAAATCCTGGGCTGCACTCGTGGCTGCTGGACAGATTCCACAGGGGAAGGTTGGCAGCTGTGCAGGGAGGGAACAGGGCTGCAGGGGCAAGGATGATCACCCCAACCACTGCCCAAAGTGCATCTCCAGAAATCACAACTGCAGCTTTCATCAGCCTTATCTCACTCTTTTCCTCTCACCAGGCATAACATTGGAGGAGCGTGAAAATACAAACCCCCATTATCCGGAGTGAAGGCATAAAAATGCTTGCATTTACCATGCTACAGCTTTAAAGCTGCCCCAGCACCCTGTAGGTAAGTGAGTGGCCTCAGGGCAGCTCTATGAGCTGGGTAACATTTTGCAGCAGAAATTTCTCAATGCCTTTTAGCCTTGTGAGCAGAGTAAATCCCTTCAACCCTAACTAGCATCGAAATTAGTAACTGAAGTAATCCCAGTGGGCATCCCCAGAGAAATCAGCTCTGGCAGAAGGAATTAGCACTCTCTCTTTCTCCTCTCTGGATGGCCAAGCAACACTTGTTTGCACTCACAGCTAACACAGTGCATGAGTCCAAGACACTTGTGTTGCTCCTCGAGGGGACAGCCTTGGACAGGCAGTACCTTAAGGCAGCCTGCCTCATGGTTAATGCAGCACTTCCCATTGATTTGTTTGTCTAGGATCTCTCACGCTGGCTTTACACCTGACTTCAGCCCTTACACATGCAGTGGTGCACTCAGATCTCACCCTGAAAGAACTCAGCACTTATTACACCTACACATTTTTGCTTTGGCTCTTTGTGGACAAGGTGGGACTACAGGCAAGTGATTTTCACCCTTGAAGTGAAGCCCTGCATGCAGTATTAGCCCTCCTAATGTTGGCACCACTGGTACAGCACAGCACACCCAGCCTGAGGCTGCTGCTGAGCATTCCCCAGAGCCTAGAAAAGGAGCAGACTTCAGAGAGCAGTGCTCCACAGCATCCCTATGAGGGCTTAGGAGCTAGGACACCTCACTAGGATTTCTATTGTACATCATTGTCACTCACAGAAAGAGGGCAGAAAAGCAGAGTTGGCAATTGTCCATCATCCCACTGTGTGCACCCAGAAAGGTCGATTCCTGCAATGTTTTCACATGCAAATACCCAAGAGTTGGTTTCTAAGATGGACTTTTACAGACTGATCCAAGGCCCAAACACACTGACCTCAGGCCTCAGTGAGCAGCAGCCATGGCACCATTTCCAGCAATGCCCAGCACGTGGAACAGCAGGAAACCACAGACAACTCCAGGCACTGAACTGCAAAAACTCTGGCCATTCTCTTTTCATAATTCTGTATTACATGATTCAGCTACATAAAATCCTTCATCAGATGTGACACAAAGACAAACTGCTGTGCTTACAGAGAGCAGCACATCCCACGTATGTCTGTGTGTGTGCTCACTCTAACAGTAGGAGGTCAGGCTGGGTTAGAGCAAGCTGCAGGTCTCCCAGGCACATCCCAATGCCAGATGCAGCAGTACTGACAGCTCCTTGCAGCTCTTCTCCCCTGCTCCTGCTGGCCTAGCACCCCAGCAAAGCATCACACAACAGAAACGTGGACATTTCAGATTTCCTGGTAAGACACAGAAAACCAGTTCATGACTTTGCATTTCCACAACTCCCACAGGTTTCTGTGGTGGAGGTGACTTGACCACTGTCAGGTTCCTGCACAGGTCATCAGCTTTTCTGCCTAAACCAAACAGCTCCAAGTGCTCCATTCCCACAGGAGTCAGCTTGCAGCTTTACAGAAGAGCCACTGTGGAACCAACACCACAAAACTAACCCTGTGAGGTCACCTGTGCTTAGCACAGATTTAGGAGGTTGCCAACAGAAGCTGGCCTTAAACCTCCATGTCCCTTGCAGCATGTGTTGCCCACTTTGCAGCAACACCAATCTGTAGCACAAACTGGGTGATTAAATAGGGGGAAGTGCTCATAATTAGCAGTCTACAGCAAGCAGATAGCACCCTTGATTCAAGAAGACAGAAAACAGGTTGCAGGTGACTCTGCTAACAGGGTGACCAGCAAAGCAAAGGTGCCCACACTCCTGGTACCTGCTCTGCAGCCCTCACTCCGCTCTGTCCATCACTGCAGCCATCACTTCATTGCTCTGCCCACCTCCTATACAGGGGCAGCTCTGAGAGCCCTGTACATTCAGGCTCCTAAAGCTCCATGTGCTTTTCTGGCATAGCCCCAAACTCAGTGTCGTCCAAGACATGATAGGAGCCAAGAAGACAAACCCCTTTCTCCTGCCTGGCCACAGGGCTTAGAGCATCCCTGGGCTTCAGCAGCAGCCTGAGCCAAAGCCATCAGTGGGAGCAGAGGACCTGTGTGAGACACTCTGTGCTCAGGTCTCATCACAAGGCAATGACACACGTCACCTCCTGTAAGACACTGCCCTGTTCTGAGCACGTCACCCAACTGAGGAGGCCCTGGGGGCCATACACAGCTCTTTCCACAACACTTGCTCCAGGTTTACAGTAAGCAAGCTGTTCAGAGAAGCCAAGCACACTCTCCATGGTTAATGCAAAATATTAATGTCTCATTTGTTCAACAATTTTGTGGAAATTAAAACTTTTAGGTTAATCATATACTGAACAATTTTAATTAAAGCAGTTATAAAACAATTAATCCACGAGAGCAGGCTTGGATCCTTGCCAGCCTTATTGGTTTAATACATGTAGGCAAAGCTTATTTCTCCCCCTGTTTGACTTAATGAATGCTAATAAGTGACACAAAATATGCATGCAGTGCTCCTAATATAGTTAGTCCATCTGGTTTCACTTGCATTTTGTATTTGTCATTTTGCTTTGATAGAGAAATTGGAAATGAATTCTCTGTGCTAGAAATGAGAAGAACTTTGTACCCTGCTTAATTTAAAGTAATTTTAGCAAACCTTTGGAGGGGGAAAAGAAAAAAAGACAGCAATTCAGTACTGTACATTAAACAGCTATCTTCTTGGTTGTTCCAAGGTTGGAAAAGAGCATAGGACAGAAATACAAGACTGTGCTGAGCAGCACCACAGCAGTGAAGGAAAGAACAACACTTGCTCAGCCTTTTTTTTTCCCTCCCCTATCAGTACTACAAATGATTTTTTTCCCTCAAATAGATGGTAATATAAAGGCAGAGGATAATATATGATTTTAAGTGTCTGAGACAAATCCTCTCCTACTTCAATTTGTTCTGCATTACAACTTGTTTGATCCATTTGGGGACGTACTTGTTTGCCAAAGCAAGCAGAGCTCAAGTTCTTTGTTGAATATTTAATGTATACCAAAATTTTTTTACCTTTTTAGTGCTTATGTTTGAGTTTCACAGCCATGCTCCTTGAAATAATGCTGAGGACCATCCCTGTCAGGCCCAAACACTCCACCTTGCCATGTAAAAGCCACCTGCAAAGGCCCTGCACAGCAAAAACTGCCCTGAGAAGAGAATGTTTCTTCCCAAGGACATGCCAAAAATGGAAAAAGGACTCCTCTGGGCAAAATCCATAGAGCACAACTCATATCACAATGAGATCATAATGATGGAATCCATCACCATGGCAAGTGGCTTCTATATAGAGGTTCTAGTTCCCAACACACCACTACCACCAGCATCTTCTCTGTGGTCCTTCCAGGAAGCCCCAACTGCCCCTTTGCAGTCCATGAGGGTCCCTCCATTCCTACCACTGGGGTCTGGATCAGCTCTAGACAAATCCCTTTCCAAAACCAGTGTGACACAGCAGGAGGTACACCCAGTTTCTTTCTTCCCTTCCTAAGGTCACTGTCACTTCTGCTGCTGAGATGTCCCTGTGACAACAGAGAGCCTACAAGAGCTTAAAAACCAGCTCTGTTCCCAGGGGACCAGTGTCCCAAATTCAGTCACATCAGAATAAGCTGAGGAAGGGAACTGTCTGTGTGCATGTCCTGAAAAGTGGGGCAGAGTGAAAAGGGGAGAGCATCATCAACCACCCCTCATCACCTTGAACCCTCAACGTACCCTCACAAGGTGATGAAGGGAAAAACTGACTTTCTCTCAGGACTTCAGAAGTGCAAAAGTGATGATAAATCTGGGTAACAACCACTGGTATTCTCTGCTTAACCTGGTAACTGGTTTATGAGCCAACCCTTGGGTTTAGCTACAGTTTTTCACTCACATCCCTCCTGCCCCCATGAGATATTTTCCTGCCTCTTCCTGAAAGAAAGGTGCCCATGGCAGGAAGGAAATTTGGGTGCACACCTGCACAAGGGTGACAGCATGTGCTCCACACTCATCCTGCACTCAGCCTTCTTCATCCTGCAGCGTTAATCATGGATGACCTGAAGGCCACAAGACCCTGACACCTCCACAGTCATCACACTTGCAGCTGCTGATTAGAAATGCCAGCTCACCAAGGCAGGGCAAGAGGAAGCAGGAGTGTAGGGAGTGCAAGGAAAAGACAAAGAGCAGGTGAAACAAACAGGAACAGCTTCAGGCAAATGAAGAGCTGCCTTAAAATGACCTTGCTCACTGTTATGTGAGAAAGCTCTAGAAACTGGTGCTCGAAATGGAGTCCTCTAGCAGTTCCTGTGGTGCTGGGGGGAGAACAGCATGAAGCTGCCCTTTAACCAGAGCTTGGAGGCCATGAATTTGTCAGGCTGGTTAGCCCCCACACACCTCCCAGAGCTCATGAGGAGGGGCAGATGGGTGTCCATGGCCTACACTCCGCTGCAGATCCCCTGCAGTGGCAGATCTCTGCACCGATTGCCCTTAGTCACAGCTTATCCCACAGCAGTCTGCAAGGATGAGACTGCGTTTTTCTGCCAGGAGGATCCCAGAATAGCTTACAGATCACACACACAACTCCCAGAGCCCGTGCTGCTGCCAGAGCAGGCAGTGGGGCTGGGATTCCTGCTTGGGGCAATGCCCAAACAGGTACCAGGAAAGCCCCTGGAGGTGAAGCTCTCACCTGGTAGCAGCATGGCAGCATCTCCCATGTGTGTCCTGCACAGCACAGCAGGAGAGATGCTGTGCTGCTGATGTTACCACCAGACCAACACACTGATTCTGTGCCAAGGCTGAGTGGAAAGTGAGATCCAGAACCCAAAAGGAAATTAATAGAGAGCCCAGTTTGACTCTATATCCTCGGAACTGAGAGCTCTCCAAGCAGCTCTCTGTAAGTGCTAAATACCTTCTCTGTGTGTCACTTAGAAAAATACAGATGTGGTTCTTCTGCACTGAGACACTCCAGCAGAGCAGCTTGCCTTTTTTTTTTTTCTTTTTAAGTGTTTAAACATCCTACAAACACTGTTTAGGGAAGTCAGCAGGAGGTCAAATAGAAGCCTTGTGTCTCAGCGGATAACAATCCTTCTGTGAAATCATTCCAGCAGGAACCGAGTCACTCTTACATCTCCCTCCCCAACTATTTTTATTTTATTTTAAAGGCATTTGAGCAAAGCTCACTTTGAAGTTTAAACCTTCTGCAACAACACCGCTTGCCAACAAGATAAAATATTTAGCACTGCTATGGACTAAAATCATATCTCTAACAATACCTTCCACGCCTGAGCACAGAAGTTAATTCAGCCAACAAAGCAATACTTGCATTTTGTGTCTTGAGAAGTAGCAATTTATCATTTTTGTATATATAAATTACATACACTATTGTGCCATTTAAACCTCAAACCTCCTGTTGTTAAATAGAGAATAGAAAGATCTTTAAATATAGACAAAAAGATCAGAGCTGTAGGGCAAGCCATGACAAACTGGGAAAGGAAATGCAGAGAAATCATGATGCTCCTCAGCAAATCCTCCCTACGTGTGTCCTTCATCTTGTGTTAGCTGGGTTTCTCTGGCTGCAGCATCTCCCTTCAGCAATAATGGCAACAGCCTTAATTTAGCACTGCCTGAGCGTGTGTGACTTCACAGAACCTGCCACCCAATGCTGCAAAGTGCAAGTCCCCTCCTGAGGCATCTGGGCAGCCCTGCTCCGTGCTACCAGCATCCCACCCATGCCAGCAAAGAGCTCCGTGCTACCAGCATCCCACCCATGCCAGCAAAGAGCCCAGAAGGGAAGTCTCCAGAACAGCACTAGGAAGGCACACACATGGGCCCACCTGACTTGGATAGCAGATGGGGGCTTAAGCACAGCCACTTGAAGGTGTTTACACCACCCCTGTCTTTTTTCAGCTTATTGTGCTTGGCGTGAAATGTTTCATGCCTGTGGCTGCCTCTCTCTGTTGGAGGGTCCCTGAGCAGATGATGGATGGCAAGTACCCAGCCCCTTGGATGACACACTTTGACAGGAAAACAAAACAACTGCAGGTGAGGACAGGGAGTGTCTGCCAGTGACAATGGTGTATGTACAACGTGCTGGAGCTCTTTAAAACCCTCTCTCATGCTTCCTGCACTCGCTGCCTTGGTCTAGGTACACAGCAGCAGTTAGCCAGCTCCACCATAGCAAGGGAAGGAGAAGCTTCACCTCTGCAAACCCATGTGTGCTCAGAAAAGGCAGGAATGGTGCAAGGATTGGGAAGAGAGGGGAAACACATCTTGCAATCTGACCTTTTGGGTTTGTTGTTGAAGAAAACAATGGGAATGTTGCAATGACTGCAATGTTTTGTTGGCAAGGTTGTTTCTTCTTAGTTTTGTCTCCATTATAGGTCTTGCCTTCCTTAGTTGGCTCTTAAAAACAAACTTACAAACAACCAGCAACTACCTCTCCCCTCCCAATGAAAACCATGCCATCTGTTCCCATTTCTGCTCTTGCTTTTATAGGCTGCTCGGTGCCGTGCGACGAGGCATCACCTCAGTGCCTCATCTGCCATGTCCTCCCCCCTTGCTTATCTCAATGCATTTTATTCTTTCACATAAAATTAGCTGAAACAGTCCCAAAACGTCTGTCTTTTCTCATCTCTCTGCTGATACCTAGAGCTCACAAGCTCCTCTCCAAGCAATTCAATTCCCCTCTCACATATGCTCAGTGCACATGCACTTGATAATGCCATCTCCCAGCAAAAGAACAGGCTCACAGCTCCCAACTCAAACAAAAAAAGGCAAACTAATTTAACACAAATGCATAAATGCATTCCCCTTTTACTTCTGCAGGGTGAAAACAAGAATATTGCCAGTCTGAAATCAGCTCTCAGCTCCTGAGAGCATCTCTGCAGGTTTGTCTTGCCCCTGAACACAGCTCCCTCCACTGGTCCATGACACCAGTTTGGAACCAATTTGCCTTCACATCCTTATGTTCGTCCCATCTGGCCCTACCTTGTTCTTGTTTCATTCAGATATCATCTTCAGCATCTGCCTATTCATCTCTCCAAGCTTCCCAACCAGTAGTTTTAGGCATGTTTCACATCCTCCTCTGGATTTGGTGACTATCTTAACACTGCCCATAGCCACAACCTTTCCTGAGCAGCCTGACGTGGGAGGCTGGTGGGAGCCCTGCCGTGAGCTCACACTGAGCTGAAGACATCGTGGCTGGGGGGCTTTCTACAACGTGAGGCAAACAAAACCCAGACACTGCCAAATAAGTCTCATCTGCAGCATAAATAACTGCTTTTTATCAGGTTATTATTTTCAGAGTAACAGCATGTGTCTCCCCATTCCTACAGTTGCTCTTTTAAAGGGTCCAGATAGGCTTCTCATGCCAGTGATTTTATTTTGCTCTTCTTTGAAATTAAGGGCATAATTCACCAGGTACAAACTTCAGGTAGGAACAGGCATTGCAAAAAATTCATCCCCTGCTTTCACATTTAGAGTTACACCATAGCAAGAGCCTCAATCTGTATCTTAGAACCATAGGGTGGTTTCAGCTGGAAGACACCTTTAAGCCCATGGAGTGCAGCCTGTGTCCCAGCCCCATCACCCACCAGCCCATTGCCCTCAGTGCAACACCCACCCAGCTCTGAAACCCCTCCAGGGACGGGGACTCCAGCAGCTCCCTGGGCAGCTGTTCCAATGCCTGATAAACCTATCAGCAAAGAAATTCCTCCTCACGTCCAGCCTGAGCCTCCCCTGGTGCAACCTGAGGCTGTCTTGCTTATGCCTGATGTAATTCCAAAGGCAGAAGCAGAGATACTGCTAATTCGCTCGAGTGTAAATGATGGATTTGCCTTGACAACACCGAGATCAATGGCACAGAATCAAACCCTTCCAGTTCAAGTCCAACACCAGGACAACAGCACCTGCCATAAGCTGGTCTAAGCAAGTATTTAAATAGAGCCTCCCTGTTATTGTTTCCTCTCTTTCTTGTGCAGCTGCTGCTACAACATGTTTTCAAGAAGCCTGGACTCAGGGATACAACTGAGTTAGCAACCTGATGGGAGAAGCAGGATTCTGCTGTCATGGGAGGCAGAGAAAGGTGGAGAGAAACTGTCCCTAGGAGACAGGTTTCTCCCAAAACTGCTGGGGTACAATGCTGCCCATGCTGAGAGCACCCAACAAGCCAATTGAGCTCTTGCATCCCCCACAGCAGCTGGACAATGCGACTGAGAGGCGCAGCTCTGGAAAAATGATCTATGAGAAGGACTCAAATAACAGTAATAAAAAAGCACTCCACCTGTGGGTGATCATATTTTTTAAGATGGATTAGCAAAATGACTGCTTATTTATTGAAAATAATGAATAGCCTAGTGCTTTTAGTTCAGAAAGGTACACAGGGGGAAAGGAAAAAAGTGTATGTTGCTGCAGCAGGTCTTTAAATAAACAGAAAAGCTATGGGGATGTCATGTATCACAGCCAGGAATGAAACAGCCCCTTGACTCAGGAACAGGACTAATGGCAGCTCTTGGGAAGCACACCAGGCAAAGCAGGTAAGTGTCAAACAGAGGGAAAGGGAAATATAGAGAAGAAAACATAGGCTGGCTCAGCCCAGCTCCAGATTGATGCCCCAAACCAGGATACTGGAGAAGCTGAAAGCAAAGGGAAGGATGCTCTGTGTCCACACCAACCCTTGCACCAGGCTCTGGCTGCTTCATGTCTCTGGACTCTGGCCAAGCTCACCTGCATCAACACCTGTATTAACACATCAGCTAAAAGGAAGAGCAAAACTCTCATTCTGGGCTGCAGGATCTATCAGTCAGACTTCAGCAGATCAACATTAACCCCTTAGAGCATATGACCAATTCTGGATATTTCACCTATATCAGACTCTCTAAGCACCTAAAACTTTGAGGCATCTTTCCTCAATGAGTGAAGCAGGGAAGAACTATGTTTTACAGAGCAGAACAGAGAAAGGAAGGGATCAGATATCTGGGTCTAAATTCCCCTCCCAACACCAGATGCTGTCTTATAATATGGCTGGAGATCTTCAGAGGTGTTTTGCCATGAGGAACCCTCAAGAGCCAAGGACTTAGCCCAGAATTAGCTGTTCTGTACATAACTGCACGGGATCAAGTCCCCCATCAGAAGAGAAACTGAACCCAAGTCTCCCAACTGCTCCTAATTCACATCCCTCTTCACTAGAGGAGAATTACATCAATCCCTCATTCTACAAGCACTCAAAAAACCCCAAAAACTAAAAACAAGGGCTGACACAACCAGAATGAGCTCAGCAAATGCACTGCTAGGATCTTTAACCCCCCCACAACCAGTAATGAAAGTAAAAACGCCTCACGGAGACGAATTCTGTAAATCTCAGTTGAGTTTTGCTCTCCTGTTGGGATTTCACTCTGCAGCAGGAATGGGCAAAGCAAGTGATGTTTCACCAGGACCTTCATGACAGTGGGATTAGGAGCAGCCTCAAGGCAACACTGCATCACCACAGACACGTTTGTTTGCAGCAGTTTGTACAGCAGAGGTGTAAAAGTGAGGTCACTCAGGATAATGTGATCTCCAGTATATTTAGGAGGAAAAAGGTTTCATAGAATCATAGAATGGTAGGGGTTGGAAGCAGCTCCCACCTAGATCAGGTCACACAGGAACGTGTCCAGGGGTGGTCTTGAAGCCCTCCAAGGAAGGAGCCTCCACACCCTCCCTGGGCAGCCTGGGCCAGGGCTCCCTCACCTCAGCACCAAAGCAGTTTTTCCTTATGTTTAAATGGAACCTTTCGTGTCCCAGCTTCATCCCATCACCCCTTGTCCTGTCACTGGATGCAACAGAAAAAAGTGCTGTCCCAACCTCCTGACACCCACCAGTGAGATATCTGTAACTATTAATGAGCTCCCCCCTCAGTCTCCTCTTCTCCAGGCTGAACAGCCCCAGGTCCCACAGCCTTTCCTCACAAGGAAGATGCTCCAGTCCCCTCAGCATCTTGGTGTCCCTGCACTGGCCTCTCTCCAGCAGTTCCCTGTCCCTCTGGAGCTGGGGAGCCCAGAACTGGACACAGGACTCCAGATGAGGCCTCAGCAGGGCAGAGGGGGAGCAGAACCTCCCTCGCCCTGCTGCCCACACTCTGCTTGCTGCCCCCAGGCTGCCATTGGCTTCTTGCCCACAAGGGCACATTGCTGGCTCATGGTTAGTTTATTTTCAACCAGGACTCCCAGGTCTCTCTTCACAGAGCAAAAGACCTTCTTTGAGGTCTCTCTCCAGCAGGTCAAAAGGAAAAAGCAAAACACTTCCCTCTGGATTAGCCTTCTGCCCAACTGCACCCAGCAAATGTTGGAAGCAGATTAGTTCTGGGTGTTCATTCAAGCTGTAATCCCCTCAGCCCAGTGCCATTGCCTTCAGTGGCACTAATTCAGTGAAACAGAAGATCCCATACGAAGGGCCTTACGACTCATCTTGATTCCTGAGTGATGACTGATAAAAACCAGGAGCTTATTCAAATTTCAGTGCAGAATCATGGAGTACTTCACTTTGACACCAACACTGTTAAACAGAAACTACTTCAGGGACTTACAAATACTTTATAAATCATAATAATTAAAAAAAGAGCACCTTCTGAGTGTTTTTCCTGCCTGGCACATTCCTGTGTGGACATTCAGGACTTGCACAGCACTGAACAAAAGCCACCTCTGCTCCTAACAGCTCGTTCCTATACAGGGGAAAGAGTTAGATGAAAACTGAAACTCAGCATCCAGGCTTTTAAGGAACTAATCTGGCAGATTGCATGCAAACTTCCAGGGCAAACACAAACAACAGGAGCTGAATAATACATAAAACCATCCTATGGCTCCCTCACACACCACTTCCACGCATATGATGGAAGCACTGGAGAATCTTTATGGAGAGCCAGCACTGACTCAGCTTGAAAGGCACCTTAACAAAGGAAGTACATTTAAAAAATGCAGTGCTAAGACATTATCAAAACATGCATTATAGCTTGTGAAAGCCCTTTGTGAGGGAGAGTGTCTGCAGAGGACTGTGCAGAGCATTGATCTGTCTGTGTTCTGGGCATTTTTCGGGTGATGCCTGACCGGCGTTTACAAGGGCAAGCTCATAGGTCTCCCTTGTTTATTTCTCTCTAGTCTTTTACTTGTCACTGATAATAGTTTTCAAGCCATCTAGCCTGGAAAGATTCAGACTGAGGTTTGCCAGGGGTGAAAGGTCAAAGCAATAATGTGCCAACCAGGGTCAGAAATATTTATCTGCACCAAAAAGGTTCTGGATAATCAAATAGTTGAAAATGAAGTTTCATTACAAGGCTCGTATTCGGATGTTTTCCTTACACAGCACAAGTAGGGAGCAGAGCCTATCTCTAAAGGAAAGGACACTCCAGCATTTGTCCTTCTCACTTGCTGTGCACAGAGTTTAACAGCCCTGGCATGGCATCCATCAACCTGCTCCTGCCACCTTCTAAAACATCTCTACCTCAGCCCAGCTCTGCAGAGCTTGCATTGAGTGTGAGGGCTGCAGCTTGAGAGGCCAGAGTGTGTCTGCCCCCAGCTATCAAACATCCCGGTGCCAAAGCCACGGCTGGTGTGGGAGCTCTGGTAGGGGGTGAAGGTCAGACACGCAGCTGCAGCTAAATACCAAAACTAAGAGTGTTCCAGAGATGGCCAAGAGCTGAAACCTCCTGAACAGATAAAATCATACATAAAAAACCCAACTGAAGTGTAAGCCCTTCTGCAGATCTGTAGGAACAACAGCAACTTGTATTTTCTGTCTCCTTTCCACTCTGCCAGCTGCTTTTCGCTTCATGTTTATTGGTAAAGCAGCAGAGCATCAGCCCTCTGGATTTCAGTGAAGTATTTACTCACTGTGAAATAGGAAAACATTGCTCTTGTTAAAAATTCCCATCAGACTGAAGCAGATCTGCTCCTGAGACAATATAATGACACTGAAGTCCCCCAGAGAACCCCCTCCAAAGCTAATAAAGTGAAAACAAATCCAGTTACATTAGGTTAATTTAAAGGACTTCTCTTTTTTAAGTGTACGTGGAGAGAAGATGGAAGAAACCTACTAAATTAATTCCAGCATTATAAATTTGATTTAGCAAGTACAGTGCACACCACTGTGAGAGCAATAATAATACAGGAATGTTTTAAGCAGAGAAAATAATTTCAAGGGAGTGGTGAGGGAAGAAATGACAAATGTGGGAGAGAGAACCCTCTCCAATATTAATTAGAGATCTGCTTTTCTGTTTGCATTTGGCTTCATTCATGAGGAATTGGAATTAACAGAGGCTCCAGCTCAATGGAGAGAAGCAGCTGGAAACTCAGCTAAAAACCTCCAGAGCTGCCTGTTTCTTACTCCCAGCTACAAGGACAGCTCAGATTCATGTTCCCACTCTTTGCACAGCCAAGATGGGTGAAGCCCATCTCCGTGGAGCAGTTGCAATCCCAGCTGTGACAAAAGAGCAAGAAGACTCCACGCTTAAAATCAATGAGTATACCCAAGCTACTACTCCCAAAGGGGGTTTTAAACCCATCTAAAATGAACAATGATCAAGAAAGTAAAGTGCTTCAGCAAGCAAGCAAATTAACTCAGGGTAATGCTAACTAAACATTGTGTTCCCCATGGTAAGTTGCTCGGGAGCCAGGAAGAAGCTGATCACGGGACATTCTGGACACCTTCTGCTGGGACTGGCCTTGGGCAAACCCTCTTTGCCTTCGTGCTGGAGTGAGCACACACTGGAAACACTGAAGGACTTCAGAGCAGCAAGTAAGGACAGCAGCCCTGCATAACCCCAATGCAGGGATGCACCCAGCCAAACAATGCACCTACTTGTTTGCTCTGCAGTGACAGCAATACTGTTGCATTTCCCATTCACAGTCCCCACGTAATTCATACTGTAGCACCTTTCATTTTCACAAGAACAGAGATCTTTTGTTCACTAGTCCCTGGACATACTGACCCACTCCTTTAAAGCAACTCCTTGCAAAGTAATTGGTATGTTTTCCTTTGGCTTGGTATCAATCACACTCACTTCTCAAACCCCTGTAGCTGACAAGCACCTGCTGTGGCTACAGAACTTCCCCCAAAAGCTGGGGGTGATCTGAAAAAACAACAGACACCTGCCCATCACCAGACAAGCACTGGGGAACCACCACTGCTCCTGGCAGAGCCCCTCTGCTGCAGAGGCAGCCCTGCTGCTCCTCATCCCCACTCCTCCACCTCAGCATCACAGGCAAAAAGCAAACGTAGCAGCAAATTCATCAAAAGCAGATAATACCAGCCATTGTTGGGTTTAATAATAATCATCATCATTTTTTAAATGCAAAGAACAGCAAATTAATACACAAGTATGACTGGGTTTTGTACAAAACATCTGTCAAAACACTGAAGTGTTTGCTTTGCTGTACAAGCAGGAGATCATGACTTTGCAGATAGTCATGAAGCAGGGCAGTATTATAAAAGAATCAGGGATTTGCTTCATTGTCTCTACTGGTTTACAGTTACTAATTATGAGGCTGCTAAGTGCCAAATGGTCAACAAGCAAATCTAATTGTTATTTAACTGCAGCCAGTCAGGTTGTAGATGCACTCACAATACACACATGTGCATTTAGTACAGTGCTGCTTGCATGCAGAGTCGGGTATCTACAAGGGAAGACAGCTCCACATCTCCCAGCCATGTGTTTGGACACACTCTGCCATAGGGCACATCAGAGCAGTTGAGAAAGAATCTCCTTTTATTCTGTCTTGGGCTCCTTATTGCAGGAACCAAGTAGCCAGAGACAGAATATGGAATGGTTTGGGATGGAAGAGACCTTTAAATGCCATCTAATTCACCCCCTCTGTAGTGAACAGGGACATCTTCAATTAGATGGGGTTGCTGAGAGCCCTGTCCAGCCCGACCTTCAATACTTCCAGGGATGAGGCATCCACCACTTCCTCTGGGCAACCTCACCATCATCAAAGAAGAAATAAAGATCTTCCTTATAGAATCATAGAATGGTAGACTGAATGTACTCTCTTTTAGTTTCAGACCATCACTCCTTGTCCTATCGCTACAGGCTCTACTAAAAAGTCTGTCCCCTTCTTTCTTATAATCTTATAAGTATTGAAGAGCTACAATAAGGTCTTCCAAAAACACACTGTGGTTTTTTACCAAGTCACAGGAGATATTCACATAGCACAGACTGTAGTGGACCACAATGGAGGATTTAATCCCTTATAATGCCTGAATACAGCCTCTTTCCTACAGCAGAGGATGGCAACCAGTTCATTATTTCCATAGGCTGGTAAGCGTGTCAGAGATGGTACAGAGGTAACTGGAGTAAGTCTCTTGAAATAACACTGCTGCAAGGCCACATCACTCACTTAAAAGCTCCCAGCAGTGCAGAAGCATGAGGATGAGTGCATTACTTCAGAGGAAAACAGACTGCACACACAGTGAGGATGGAGAGGGAGAGAGCAGAGGCTGAGACAGCTGCCACCTCACCTGTCACCCTAGCAGACTGCTGTGCTGAAAGAGTCACAGGATCTCAAGGGCTGGAAGGGACCTGCAAAGCTCATCCAGTGTAACCCCCTGCCAGAGCAGCACCACCTAGAGCAGGGCACACAGGGACTCATCCAGCTGGGTTGGAATGTCTCCAGAGAAGGAGCCTCCACAGCCCATCTGGGCAGCCCCTGCCAGTGCTCCCTCACCTCAACAGGGAACAAATTCTTCCTTGTGTTTCTTTGGAACCTCTTCTGTTCCAGCTTGTGCCCGTTGCCCCTTGTCCTGTCATTGGCCATCACTGAGCACAGCCTGGCTCCAGCCTCCTCACACCCACCCTTGATGCATTTGTAAACATTAGTGAGATCACCCTCAGTCGCCTCTTCTCCAAGCCAAAGCCAGGTGAGAAAGCCAGGAACATGAATGGGGAGGAGATGATGAAGCAAATCAGAGGGCAGCAGCTTCACTACAATTGCAGGGCCCATTGCCATGGCAGCATCCCACCGGGGAAGAAGCAGCACCCAGTGAAAAGATTCCCCCCCTTCCTCCTGCAGAGCACAGCAGCGAGAGGCAAATTATGGTGCTGTGCTCTCAGAAGTGATTTCAGACTGGAATTGGATGCTGCTATGAGTCCAGTAGCTGGTTCAAAGAGGGATTTGTTCTAACTTTGAATCCTGTGAAAAAGTGCTTCATGGACAGAGCCAATGTTGGGTCACCCTGTCCTGGACCAGGCTGCTCACGTTGTCTCTGAGCAAAGAGTGGACCCACCAACTTAACCCGAGCCTCTGCCACAGAAGTAACCCTCAGCCCTGCCCCAAGCCTCAGTTCCTCAGAGCATCCAAAGCCACAAGTGGGAAGACCTCACATCTATTTGACCACTGCCACAGAGGCATATGGAGTCAGCTGGAAAGGGCCCACAGAGGATTCATGAGAGCGAACGACACAATTCTTCCCAAGCAGCATGAATAAATTCAGCACATTGAAGCGAGGAAAAATACCTTTGCTTTGTATTCCTTCACAATGCAGCTATCATCTCTGATTTGCAGCTGCACTTGGCCCTGCCAGCTTCCAAGTTATTTTCAAGAGCTTGGGTCAGCTCCATAAAAATACCCAGCAGGCACAAAGCAGGGGCAGAACAGTGGCCCCATGCTTCACCAGCCCAGACAGACACAAAGACAGTCCCTCTGGCAGCCCTTGTCCTGATGGAACATGTCCTTCTGAAGCTCCTTAGGTCACAGCTTATTCCTGTGCCTGTTCACAGACATTGGATGCCACATCTCACTTCTCTGGGTGGCAAAGGGCTTCAGCACAAAAGGGCAGTAGCTTTAGCCTGTGGCTGAAGGCACCCTGTGCATTGTAGGACACAAAGGCTCAGTTTTGCCAAAAATATTCCTGTTTCCCCTGGGAGGGGGGGGAAGCTTTGACCTGTGGTTTCTGGGGTTTCTTTTGTTCCTTTTTTAACAATTTTTATTGCATTGTGTTACTGAACTTTTCTGGGGCACTGCATTGTGATGCACTCCACAGAGCTGCTCTATGACAGTTCACCTTACAGGATTAGGCAACCACAGAAAGTACTATAGCAATGCAGTTTATGCAGACCTGGAATGTATTCTCCAATGAGATTAACCCATCTAATAGGATTTGGGGAAGCTTTCAGGGCCATTAGGATGCCCTGTACATGCTAAAGGCTCCAGATGCTGTAACCATTTGATTGAATCTAATCAAGACTGCCTAGGTGTATTTTGTCAGTGGATGCTTCTGTCATTTTCACATTACATCTCAATACAACTTTCATCCAAGTTCCATCATGCACAAACAGGCAGACACATTTGAGGCTAATCTTCAATTATAAGAGTCACTAATTATTAAAGCCTGGGTTTACAGCTGGTTGTAGTCTAATCCTGCCTAAATGCTGCTGAAGGAATTCTCAATGTCCCTACTTTCATTTGTTTTGCCTTATAAACCATTCTACCCTGTTAGTATTTGTCATTCTTAGGAGTAACCCTTGGTGCCCTTGGGTGCCAGGTGCTGTGCAGATCAGCCATGCTAAGGATCAAAGGAAATAAATCTAGCCTTATCCCAGCACTCTCACCATGCAAACACACATAACCAGAGGCAGCTGCAGGCCAGCACGTAAGGGGAGAGAGTGTGTCTGGGAAGGGAGATGGAGGTGGGTCTCTACAGACATCTCATCTGATAAGCAAAGACAATGCTACAAATCTATACATTGCACTGATGAGCATTTATCCTCTGGAAGGGAGCAAAACCCCTACGAGGGATGAGCAAGTGCAGGAGTTACCATCTGCTCAGGGGCTTTTAGCCACTAACAAACACATTTCCTTGCTCCACAGTTTGAACAGAGATCCTCAATGTACATGCTATAAATCCCAGCCTGGAGATGAAATCAAAGGCTGTCTTACAGGCTTGCAAGCATCCTTGCCCAAAAACCTACATGCATCGACTTACTGTCAACTACACACACACAGCTTTCACCAAGCAAAGCAAAGCACCTGCAAGTGAGAGAGGCTGGAACATCTGGGAGCAGCTCCTGGGGCATTCAGATGTGGCTTTTGCAGGTATTTGCTGATTTGCCACCTCTGTCCTCACAAGTCCAGGGCAAATGGAGATCTTTAGGAATCAAGAGATTGCACTGAAGAAAGTCCTGAGCATCTCATGAAGTCAGTTTGCTCACAGGTCACCTTGGGTTTTGGATGTCCAGCCATGCCATTTTAGGCACACAAGGAGCAGCATCAAATGACTTCAATCTGAATTGGGCTGGCCAGCAATGCTGCAAATCTATTCAGCCCTTCTTTATGCTTACTTTCAAAGACTACTTTAGGCATCTCTTCCTCAGCAATATTCATCAGAGGAGAGGAGCAAAGATGAAAGCCTGTAGTAGCCTCTGGGCAGGATTTGTCCAACCCTATAATTCAGTCCTCCCAACAGACCAAAATTTGAGAGGTAAGGAATCACCAGGAAATGTGAATCTTTTCAATTGATCCTGACTTAGCAGGCAGTAAGGAAGCAATCCCTCACTCCCTGAGCACCTTCTCATATGACACGTTTCTTGAATGAGTATTTTTCCCATTATTTTCCAGTGGAAACAATTATTTCTCAGAATCAAGACTAAAAAGCTCAATGTGTGTTACTGACAACTGAGAAATGGGATGTTCCTGCAAAAGCTTTCAACCCTGCCCCTACAGAAACCCCACTGTCAGCCCCTTGGCTTGCCTATGCTGCAGAACAAATACTATCACTTGTCCCACCAGGCTTGTTTAAAAATCAAAATACACCCCAGGCACAGCACCTGGTACATTTTTGGCTTAGGGACTGGCTCGTATACAGCAATTTGTGGCTGCAAACAGCTAGTGGAGGTTACAAAACCAGCACTTCAGAAGATACCAAAACAAAGTCTAGATGGATGCAAGAAGGCAGATGTTCAGCTCTGTAATGCAGAGGAGCTTCATTGATTTCAGTGGCTTTATCTTCATCTGCAATTTTTGGCCTGGTGTATGTTGCCAAGTACCACATGTTCCCCAATCCCGTGCCAAGGCATAGGAGTCAGTAACAACCCCCGAGCAAGTCATGTGCCAGTGATGGATTTCACTTCCTAACAACTTCACGTGCAAATCAACCATCTCATTCCAGCCCCTTTCCCTGTTGCACTCAAGGGAAGAGACAGGTTTTGCTGTTAGATTCCTTCACAATGCTTAAACACTGCATTTGCTTTAAAATGAGAATTAAATCTGCACACAGGACGTTCCTCTGGACGTAGGTTGGTGCTAACTCAAGTTAAATTATAGTTTTGTTTTTCTTAGGCAAAAAGTTTTGTGGCTTCCAGAAGCCCTGCCAGAAACAAGAGGCCCCACTGCCTAATGAAATCCAGAGAGTTAAGTTCTTGCAGATGCACGTCTGGCTCTGCCATAGATGTTGCAGGTGACCTTGAGCAAGTCACTCAATAGTCCCAGGACTGCCCTGTCCCACAGGAGAGCTCTCAAACTGCATTTATGCTCGGTGAATACTATGAAGTCTTCAGGAAGAAAAGGTTGAAGGAAGGCAGATAATTTCATTCTCTTTCACATTGACACTGCCCAATGTTGTTTCTTGCCTTTGTGTTTTTACAATGCTTTTTCCTCTCCTGTCTCCCTTCCTGTGCAAAGGCTGTTTCTGTAGCAAAAGCACTACAAGCTGATACAGGTTATGCCATGATTCCTCTGGGCTCTCTCCTGTTTAACATTTCCCTCTTCCAGCGAGCTGCTCTGGTTTGGACAAGAGGGATCTGGAAGAGAAAGAGGCTCAGGACACAGCCCACATTTTGATGGAGACTAACACCAATCCCTTAACCTGCCATCTGGCCACCCCAAAACAGCCTGTTACACAAAGTTGCCTGAATGAACCAAATGCTGAATGCAACTCCTGTGTAAAACCCAGCTGCTGCTGAGAAAAAAAATACAACCAAAAACTAACCCCAAATACCTTATAAACCCCACAGAGCCCCATCGCTGCCTATAGAAGCAACAAGCACAGAACCAAAGGAAACACTCTCTGAAAATTACTAAGAACAGGCTTGAACAGGACACAGACAATGAGCCTGGGCCTTAAAAATCTTCAGTTTCTTCTGAAATCAGGCTTTTGTGTCAACTTTGCACGCTCTGCTCTTTTATAAAGCTGACACTGGGGGGAAAAAAAAAGAGAAGCTATATCTGATCTCATCAGCCATTCTGTCTTTAAAGCATTTGACTACAATCCGTACCAGACATACTTAGCAAACTTTAAAATACAGCCTCTCAACATTGTTACAATTAAGTCACTCTGAAATGTCATGAAAAGCAATCTAGTCCCATTAAAATCTTCACACTCTCATTAAAAAAGCACTTACAGGCTCGAAAATGTTCCTAATACATTATTTAAAGACACAAGATGTACAGTGACTAAAAACCTTGTACAGAAAGGGAATAGCAACAGTCTGCTTTAAAAAAAAAAAAAGCCTGTGCATGTGTGTGCAAATTTGTGTTGTAATTAGCTAATTGGGAAACTGCAGGTAGAAGGCAATTGGCAATAGATGGGGTTTTGTCAAGGGTTTTTATTTATTTCATTCTTTTAATACAGAGGGGGGAAAGGTGCCTCCTTTTTATGGAAGTAAAAAAAGCCCATTGTAGGCAATTTATGATTGTTATGCAGACAACATGTGATAAAGCCACCTCTTTTCCTGGAAGGGATAGGGAAAACCACAGACATCCTCCCAGACAAGAAGGGGACACTTGAAGTTGTGCCTGCGAGGACTGGAGCAGCAGGAACAAAGCCAAACGAGCTCACTCTGCAACAAAGTCACTGTCCTCCTCCAAATGCTGGGTCTTTTTTTGATGTTAAAGAGCAAGGAAGGTATCAAATTTGCATCTTTATTAGCCCAACTGTTAGATGAACCCTGTTCCTCCAGAGCCCCGGAGCAAAGAAACAACAGTGTCTGTTTCTCCCAGTGATGGGCTCTCTCTTCTCCCTGAGCCTCTCCTCATTTAAACACTTCAATTTCAGCCAGGTTTCTTGCTATTTTGACCGGTGCAATATGAGAAATGGGCTGCAGAGAGGTATTCAGACTACAGGAAAGAAGTATAGCAAGTTGAAATAACAAGAAAGAATGTGAAAAGAGAATTGGGAGAGGGATGTCCCTGTTTTCAGCAACACCAGCACAAAGCCTCTAACTGCAATCATTTTACTGGAGGGGGCAAAGAAAAGCAGTATTTACTTGCAGAGAAGAAGAGGCAAGAGCTACTTAGAAAGTCCCCACGTAAGTTCCCAACCAACCAAACCAAAACATTTCCATCTAAGTCAACTTTCTGAAGAGTTTCCTTTCCCCCAAACCACGATGCCTTTGGAAAGTAGCTCTGTCAGGCAGTGTGGTTCAGGAAGAGCCAGAGGGTTCAGACCAGCCTGCCAGATGCTTCCAGCTACCTCTCTGCCTTCTCTCCAGAAAAGCACTGACCCAGTCACAGCATCCACCTCACTGGGTGCTCTGCCAACAGCCTGCACTGAAGGTCTAAGGGAGATCAAAACAAGCTCAGTGCATCGTGAGCCTACCCACCTGCACAAGTTGTGACTAGGGCTCTCCTGAGTCACAGTCTTTAGCAGCCTTCAGCAGTGTCTCTCCCACAAATGCTTCCAGCAGATTTCCAAACCCACATCAGCTTCTCACACCCACCCAGAGGTGATGATTTCCACAGCTCACTGCCTGTTCACAGCAAGGAATACCTTCTTCTGCCTGTTTTGAGCCTCCACACTTCATCTGACACCCCTGGGTTTGTATGAAGATCTTGAACACTCACTTCCCATGTATTTTATTCATGGTTGTATCAATGTTTATCACATTCCTGCTTAATCATCCCTTTTCCACACTGAAGATCTCCACTCTGTTCAGCCATTCCCTGCACTGAAAGTATTTCTCTCTCTGATCATCTCTGATCTTTAAGCCATCAAAAACACTTGGCAAAACATCAGGATCCAGAACACTTTCACAGTCTCTCTTTGTACCTTCCAGTTTTATTACACCCTTTAGAGATGGGGGCACATATTTAAGACACAGCAAACCCACAGAGATGTACAGCCACATGGTATTTTCTTTTCCTTCTCTATCTCTGCTCAGCAAGCCCTGATTCTCCATTTATCCAGTGCGTGCTCTTGAGCCCTCCAGAAAGAGCTGTGTGTGGGTTGTACATCAGCCAAGAGGGAGCCCTTCCTCTGCCTGTCCACCACCTAAGCAGGCTCAGACTCATGGCACAACATCTACACGTGGGTACAACAAAACAGGTCTGGAGGCACCTATCCCAACAGAATGGGATCCCTCCCACACTGCTCTGGAGCCTTGACCAACCCTGAGTTAAGACAGTAGTGCTGAAGTACAATGAAGCACAAAGATGTAATGATTTGTTACTCAAGATGCACAATGAACGTGCCCAAGGGATACTCAGAATCCTAGTGACTGTTGGCACTGGCAAAGTGTCTGCTTCAGGCTGCAAACCCCAGAGCTATAACACCCATTATAGTACTAACAATAGCTAAATTGTCAGAGTAAGATTCAGCTTCTGATACCCTCAAGAGCTGACTACAACAGCAATGAGTAGACTGAGAAAATGAGTTTATCTTGGAGAATAACAAGTTTATCTTACCAAAAAGCCCACTGTAGGCAATTTATGAGTTATGCAGGTTGGGGGCAGGGAGAGGGGAGAACAGGAGAAAAGGAGATGAGAGAAGTACAAGCATCTTTTGCAAATGCCAAAGACCTGAAGTAATGTCATTTTAACTGCCAGATGTACTTCAGCTTTCAGGAAAATCAGTCATGATGACTAGCATGTCATAGACAGCACAGCTGCTTCTCAAATAAGCTCTACTGAGCTCAAAATCTTCACCTTGTAAAATCTGCTCCTGCTGTCAAACATGTCCCTAAGCCCCTTCTGAACAAAGGTCACCAATTAAAGGTATCAGCATGATCCCTTTGTGACATGGACCATTACTCAATAGTGACTCAGTCCACAGCACTGACTGGTTTTCACTTGTGAAATTACTGTATCTGAACTTGGGTCTCTAGAAGCTCAAGGCTCTTACAGATTGCACACTCCAGCCTGTGCAAAGCTCATATAACCATTCTCCCTGGAAAACAAAAGGAAAGCTTCTGAAATAATGAATGTCTTTTGTACAAGGTTTATCTTTTAACAACAGCCTTCTCAGCCGTGCTCCTTCAGTAGCAAATCCTGTCCCCACAATCTCATTCACTCTCAGACTCTGACCTGCCCCATTCAGCTGGTGGGTTATTTTTAATAAATCTTAATGTTTTATGCTGTAACATTTCTCTATTTGCATCAAACAGATAAAGAACAATCTGGATATATTTCATTACAGTGAGTTATCATTTACCACACAATGGAGGCATGCATTGTGAAACACCACACACCCCTGAAGGTGTGATACTCTGTTTTGGTGAAATGCAAGAGCTTCCATGGAAGAACAGCGGGTTTTAACCTCAGCTCTAGTAATTTCCAAAACATACAAAGTAAAAAGCTAGTCCTCATAAAAACCATGCTACTGTGAGTACTGAACAAATTCAACACAGGTAACTAACTACAGCTAGTCCTCACATGGTTTAAGCACCTGAACTTGAATCTCCAAACAAAAACGCAGGGGTTGGTACACACTCCTGTTCCCAACACTGGGGAATTCCCTCAGCTCTAAGGTTAATGTTGTGAAAATGGCTCTACAGCCAAGGAAGAGGTTTAGCTAATCAAGGCAGAGGGACCACCCCACCAGCATATGAAAATGAGTGCACAGATTGCATCCACCAACAAACTCTGACTTGGGGGATGCACTGCAAAAACTCAGCAGAGATCAAACAACAACTCATGTTTTCCTCCAGCCCATATAAAAGCAGTTTCCCTTATTTTAGTATTATTATTCCTTAGATTTCTTCATTTTTAAGCACCTCTACAGCCTTTCCTTCCTATTGGGAAGCCCAGAACACAGGCTGGAGCACTCAGCAGCACTCACAGGGACACAGAGCAGCTCCTTGTCCCACTCAGAGATCACCTTGTGTTGGAAGGAAGGAGAAAGGGAGATCACACAGCAGAGAAGGCAGCACAAATCCTGTCTGTGAATGCAACCACAGCAGGGCTGGCCTCTAAATGACTCATCCATCTCTCGGATATCACAAAGGACTATGCTTTAGCTTTTACAAGAGCAACAAAGGTTACTGCTCTGAAAGGGAGCCCTGGCTCTCTGGGATTGCCAGTGCTCTACACTATCAGGGAGAAAACACTGAGAGCAGGTCTGGAGAGAGCTCAGCAGCAAGCATCTATGTGTCCTCACGCCCCAGCAGTGGAGCCTTGCACGGGAGACTTTGCTGAGGCAACACCAGAAAACAAAGCAAACACAGAAGTCCAGGACTGAACAATGCAGGAGGAAGCGTTGGAGCACAGCATTTATACCTGTGGGTAGGAAGAAACACAGCTCTCCAATCCCCACTGCCACCCACATCCATCTCCTCCACCCACAAGCCTCCCCCTCTGGCTGCTCAGTCACGGTACCCCAATGGCTTATTTGGGATTCTGTCTCAGTTTTGGTTTTATACCCTTCCAAATCTCCTATGCTCCTAAAAAAATCTGGTTTGTAAACTCACGTCTTTTGCAGGAAAGCAAAGTGAGGAAGAGGAATGCCTCTGAGGGCACCTGCCAGTCAAGCAAAGCATCTCAGCCCTCAGAAGCACACCCCAGGAGAGCGGGGGCTGCGAGAGGAGCCGGCTGCTATGTCCGACGGGCAGATATCTGCCTGGGTCAGTGCCACGGGAGAGCTCGTTCCATGGCAAAACAATTGCTCATAAAAATCCCATTTAAGTTACTATAACTTAACATTGTCCAAATGAAAAGCCAGGGGCTACAACTGAACCCTGGGTGACTCTATTGAGTCCAAGGGCATTTTTTTTTTGTATTTTTGTCTTGCTTTCCTTTTTTTGTTGTTGTTAGTATTCATTGATCTGAGCAAACATAATAACTACCATCTGTTGTGAGAACAGCTGGAATAGAAAAGGAAAAAATAATCACATGAGACTGATGTAAAGCAGCATAATTCCTCTGACCCCAGCAGATCCATTACGCTCAGGTAAAGTGTTTCATGCAATTTCTGTCTGAAATTGTTCATAACATTAGAAATGCACCTTTAGCCAGAGGGGTTTTGGTTTGGCTTCTTTTGCAGTGCAGGGCTGCTTTTTGTTTCCTTTTGTTCTAATGCTCTTGTACACTAAGTGGAAAAGGATCTCAGATCTTGACATCCCACTTCACTAGAAAGATGGCACACGCAGCAACATCCGTGCCTCTGCCTGCCGAGTCAGGCAGTCAAGCACCTCCTCAGCCCCCTCCATTACCAGGCTGAGACACTGAACAAATTCCCTCAGCTCCTACTGAGGGTAAAAACAACAAAACACAAGCAGGAATTTTTAATGACTCAGTGCAACAGAAAATAAATGGCTTAAAAACAAGAGTGCTTTTCAGGATAGCAAGCTCTCCACTGCCGCAGAGAGACCTGAAGCTGACTGGATCTTTAACCACTGCAGGTGCCCTTGCCACCAAGTGTGGGGTCAGGTCTGTGCCTCCACCACTGAGACCTGGAAGCAGGCAATGCCCCAAATGCTTGAGATGCTGTCAGTTCCCCAGGCACCTGCCTGCTGGGATGCTCTGTGCTGGAGGAACTCAGGAGACCTTGGCTGCTCTGGTTTGTTTTTGCAGATGCACTGGATGCAGGCAGCTATAGACAAAGTGGCCTCATGGACAGAGGGTGAGCAGAACACATCGTTCCCACAGTCACTGCTCTCATGGTAAAAACAGCACCACTGTAGTCATTAAAAGGAGATAGAGGTTTACCCAAAATCCACACAGTCCTGACTCATGGGCACAGTCTTAATGAGGACATTGACGAACTCACATCCAGATCACTCAGGGATAAATCAGGGAAACAGGCTTTGATGAAAGAAGTCCTGACCACATGTATTCTTCAACTGCTCGGAATCTGGCAAAATGCTTAAGAAACTCAGTCCTCACTGACTTCAGCAGCAAGGCTGGAGTGGATAAGACAGGTTGGGAGCAGGTGTTAAATAGCAGTCCTGAACAGAACACTGAACAAGGTCACGAGCAGAAGCCGTGGCAGCTCCATGCCGAGCCACACCGCTCGGGTATGACAGCTCAAGACATCAAACACAACATAAAACAGCAGCAATGTCTGACAACAAACATGGAGGGGGGGAAAAAAAGCAGCAAAAGTACAGGGGAGATTTTCCAACATGTACATGTAACGGCAACAGATTAGTGAGATCTGGATATTAAGCAGCCACCAGTGCTTGCTAAAAACATGAATACACCCACAGAATACTAACAGCACTAGAGGACTGCTCAGACCACCTTGAGACCCTTCAAATGGTTAGAGGAATTGGTTTTGAGCAATAGGGGGATTTTTTTTTCTGGATTTGTAGCATTTTTATGGGTTCTGGTGAAAGCCAGCACTGAAACGATGCTGGACTTAGAATGGGATCTCAGCACATCACTGGAACAGCAAATAAACTGTAGGAAAGCTCAGACATGATGCAGGATGAACAGCAATTGGCTTCTATCTCTGGTGACTTGTGAATTTATTATTGCACTCCTTCTAAAGCATATCAGACTGATCTCAAACCTTCATGTTGTCACGGGTTTCCTGGACAAGCAGGATTATTTTGGTATTAATCCTTTGCTAGATTTAGCAGGGCCTTAGATGCTTAAAACTCTGCATGAGAGCCAATCTCACTGATTTCTCCACCTGACTTTTCTTGGCTCCCTCTACAAGTACTGGCAGGTACTTAGAACACCCTGGCATCGCTCAGCCCAAGGCAATTAGCATTATTTTGTAAAAAGGGACTTTAAGTGCATGCAACACTGTTCACATTGCACTCATCACCCTAACAGACAGGGGTTACATTACCTACTACTTTATAATACACCTATTACACACATTTTTCCTGGATAACACTAAGCCTGAGTCTTTTTGCAGTCCTCAGGGAGCCTTCTCACTGATGAGGTAGATCTGGCTGTAAAAGGCAGAGTGACCTAAAATCTGGGGCTTAAAGTGTTGCATAACCTTTGAAATAAAAAAAGAAATTGCAAATTAAATTTCCAAATAAACCAGAACCTCGAGGGAAGAGTCTCAGCTCAGTACTTGGGAGCCTATAGCCACATGTTTCTAGCTAACATTTAATGTAGCTGGAAGGCTAAATCCTCCCCTCTCAAGCAAGAATATGGCCTTTAGGTTTCCCATCCCAAAGGATTAAGAAGGGAGAAGTGAGTTATTTGCATTTACACTTGAAAAATGGGTACTGTCAGACACTGAAAGGAAAAATAAGTAAATACTAATGCCTTCCCTCAATTTTACCCTGCAAAGTCAAGAGAGTGGACAAGCAAAACAGCCGTCAAGACAAATCATTCAAGACTTTTGAGTTGTCAGCCTGCTCCTATTACTTTACAGTTCAAGACTTTGGGCAGAGCTTTCTCCCAGCAGGACCAGATTGAAAAAACCCAACAAAACAACAAACTACCAAAAAAAAACCCCTCAACACACAAAAAAGCCCCCAAACCCATACCAAATCCCACCCAAAAAAACCCACTCAGAACTCTGACTTTCTTACTTTGATGCCTTCACGTCACATCAAGGATCTAATAGCAGGTACAAGGCTTCCTGCAAAAGCCTGGCTTTAAATTTGGTGGGCCAGGTTACAGCATGCAGTGCCAATGCCACAGCAGGGGTTTCCCTATCTGCTCAAAACCCAACAAAATCCCCACACATCACCACTTCAGAAGCACTGCAGCCTGATTTTGGGTTAATTTGGGGCAGGGAAAGATTTTGCTTATTTGTTCTCTGCCCTGCTGAGGATGTCCAGAGGAATCAGCAATGGCTTTTCTTCTTTGTGCCCCCTGGAAATAAAAGCTCCCCGTGCGTTTGAAATGCGAGGATGCTTATGCCTCTGCATAGGAACAAAGCATAAACTTTATCCCGTACAAAAGATGATCACAAAGGCAAAACTCAGTTCAAGCTCTCAGTTTTCACAGGGATACTGAGAATAAAACGTGCAAACAACCCAGAGGGAAACAGGCTGACCTGTTCCTCGTGCTCTTCAAACACTACAAACACCAACTTCATCCATGGCTCTCTGCACAACAGACTGTTTTATCAGCAGCAGGGCTGCCTTATCCAGGGCACCACCTAGATATTATGGCTAATTTCAGAGGAAGAGAAAATACAGGCTCTTGAAAACATGGCTTTCCCCCCTCCTCCCTCATCCGTGGGCTGAGCAGAGCAGCGAGCCCGAGCCCCGGGGAGCCACCGGCCGGTTTCCATTGGCTCAATGCACATGGTGCAATCGCACAAAAGCCGAAAATGAGACATTATGTACACGTGCATACACACAGAGACACACAGGGAAAATTGCTATCAATTATGCTAGTTAATTATACATTATAATAGAATTAGAGTAAACCCTCCTCATTATCTCCCGGTTCAGACCCCGCTCCACAGCAAGCTGACCACATGCTGTACTAATGCCAATAGCCCTTGCGCATTAACCTTTATCTGCGCCTCGCAGCTTCGCTGTTTGCTATGCGTATCGGGCTTGTTTTGACCTTGTTCCTGCCTGACCTTTCATTGAAATCTAACATTTGTAGCAGTCCTGGAGACTAGCTCATCTCCCACGGCCTTGAAACCACGATACGTTTTTCTACAGGCTCTAAAAACACAGGACATCTTGTTTTCACCTTGTTAGCAGGATCCTCACCAGCAATCCGAGGTCCTCTGCCCTTTGTGTTTCTCACAGAGGCTATGACATTACCAAGACAGTTTACAACTGCTGTTGCTACGTTCAGTTATTAAGAGGAAATCCTGAGGGATGTTTCATTATTATAACTATTTTACACAGAGGCTGTCAAAAAGGGATAATCACAGACATGCCTAGGAGCAGCAGCACCGAGTAACTCTGGCTGTGCCACAGCAGCCAGCACACCGAGCTCCCCAAACCTGTCTGCTGCCCCAAAACTCTGAGTGCAGCACATTAAAAGGGCCTTTTACAGCTGTGATTCACTGTTGGAAGCAGCAGTTTACTGCTGGATATTCAGTTTGGTGCAGATGCCTGTGTGGGAATCCAGGCTCCTGCAATCGACACATCCTTAAGCATCTCTGACAAGTCCTGACTCCACAGACTTGCACTGCAGGGACATAATCATCCTCATGCACAGGAGAAAGCCGTGACCTGCATAATATTTCCTCTGCAAAGTAAGCATGCTCTGTGGTTTGGGTTTGATTTGTTTTGGGTTTTTCTCTAAAAAAAGGAAAATAAAGAAAGAAATACAGAATAAAGTTCTGCTTTGAAGCATTACAGAGAAAAACCCATCAGGAGGAGGAACAGTCCCTCCAAAAAGTCACACAACAGATTTGACACAGCAGTGCAGTAAAGGCAATAATTTAAATTCTCAGGAGTGCAAGGAGTGTGGCTTAACAGATTTTCTGCCTTTTACACCACAGCAATAACACAAAGCTGCAAGCAGCAGCCTGGTTTCAATCTCTGGTGTGTATTCCCTATAACCTTCCCCACTGACTTTATCAGAGAACCACAGAATGGTGGGGTTTGGAAGGGACCTCTAGAGATCATCCAGCCCAACCCCCTGCTAAAGCAGGTCCCATCTAGATCAGGTCACACAAGAATGTGTCCAGACTTCCACGGAGATTTAGGAGTCAGAGATGAAAACTGAAAATCACAGTTGTGAGGGAAAGTCCAGAAGCAGATTTTTTGATTATTATGTTAAGATTAAATTCTTTTTAAAAGATAAAAGATGAACAGAAAAAGAGAGATTTAAGGTTTAGCTCAAAACTGGTTGAAGCTTCCAACTTGGCAAAGGGAGGTATTAATAAAACAAAAATATCGCCTCAGAAAGTTCACAAAAACAATGATTAATCTAAACTCACAAATAAAGGCATAGAAGAATTTGCTTCACAAGAACTTCCCCTGTCATACAAACATAAAACCAGTGTGGGTACTGACAAGTGGCAACATCAGTAGTTGAGAATGAGACACACCAAATGCTTCAGAAAGATGAATTTGTGTTATCTAGCAGATCCTGTAATGGTCACACACACATACACCATCAGGCACAGCATACCAGCTGCCTCCCTGGGTTTGCTCAGCTCACCCCAAAGATACAAAACCCACTGCCAAGGGCTTGCGGGACTGTGATGAGCCCTGGCACCTCCCCACCTGTCTCCCAAATACCTGAGGTATTTGCAGACCTCTTCAGACTCCCCAGCACACACAGACCAGCATGTACAGCTGATGGGAAACACTGTGATGACAGGGAAAGAGCTCTTTTTTTTTACCCTGACCCTCACTTCTCCCAAGATATAAAGCTTAAACAACTCAACGTTTAAGGATCATCAATGGAAGTAACAAATAGCTGTATTTTTTAAATTGCTTTAACATTTTAAACCCTCGAATGTCATCCAAAATAACTGCAGTCAGCTTGAAAAGATGGTATTTTTCACTTCACAGTTGTCCAGTGGAAGACCTGTGCAAGGGTTTATGTCTTGCTTTCAAATGGCATCATTGCTGCCTTGCGATGTAACGTCTTCTTTCTTAGGGGAGGTTTAGTGAATGGAGAGGAAGAGATGCTCTAAGTCCAAAGAAATAAAGACCCTGCCACTCCAACCTCAGGGAACCAGGGAGCCCCATCTGAGTGACAGACAAAAAAGCCACCAGCCACTTGCAGCAGAAGGCATGAACCCAACCCCACGCTGCCAAGCGACGGGCTGTGAACCTGCCGGCTGCATCTACCAGAGCCTCTCCCTTGCTCCTTCTGCTGCACTCTTCTCCAGCCCCTTCCTAGAAGTGAGATAATCTGGCCTTTAAATAGGGTTCACAGCACTTGACCCCAAATCCGCAGAGCAAGGGAAAGCAGAGTGGGTAGGCCAACATGTCAGGTGTTAGGACGAGATGCTCTTTTAATACCTTCCAGGTTTTGAAAAGGGCTTTTATGCATTAGATCCATCCTTTTTTTTAATACTACGAGGACAAAACTGCACTTACGGGGGAAAGGAGCATAAAAAAGGTAATAAACATTTAATGATCCAATAATTGGTTATATCAGAGTAATCACTGCTCAGTAATTAACTCCCATTCCTGCTTGCTCATTTGATATTTTCTGTACCCTTTGATAGGTTCCTGTGACTATCTGCATTCCTTAGAAACTCTTACACTGAAACCTTTTGATGAAGCTAAAATGCAACGATGCCATTAATCACTACACATGTCCCAGTGGCTTTCAGACTCTGAGACAAGGCCTTTCCTCTCTGCGTATCGCTCCTCAGCTGCCTTTAATATGGCCACTCAGCCCTAGGATTTGAGATTTTCTCCCTTGCCTCTTCATGTTACAGGAAAAATGAATTAGCTATACATTTTCTGTGCCAAAAGGTTAGTGGGAAAGCACACCAACATAAAATTACATCTTGAAAGACAACAAAAAAAATAATTACATTGCAGCAGCACAGGAGAATAAAGAGAACAGCTGGTATGTTGTTGCAATGTAAAACCAGGATTAAACTCAGGTTAGTGTCACATCCAACTAACTGCCCACAATAAGCAACAAA